>NC_140129.1:34338186-34938186 GCF_964035555.1 Netta rufina | reverse complement strand
AAGATTTGGGTCTTTGACAGATTCTTACAGATGTGTTTCTGTTGTTGTTTTTGTTTTGTTTTCTTTTTGCAAGAAAGGGGGAAACTACATTTCATCTTTATGGCAAAAGTTTCATGTTTTGGTCATGTCCTACTGCCAAAACCAACATCATATATCTCAGGGTCAGCATAAGGCATTGTTATTTAACTTGCTAAATTATGTGCAAAATGTTTGGAAAAAAATATCATTTTTTTTTTTGCGTTTCATCAGTTTCACAGTTAAGATTAAAACTTTGTATTTTTTTTGAGAGAGAAGACTATAGAGAGAATCTTCAGAGAATGGTGACAAGTACATTGCTTACTCAAATAAATGTCATTATAGTTTTTTGCTATTTGTTTTATGTGTCCTGTCAGTCCTCCCTTAATTATTATTTGTCTGCAATTCATTTGTGTGGAATTATTATTTATAATTACTTCAAATAGAAAATACCCACTGATATGGGGAGTTCATCCCTTGGTATGGGGATGCAAGTAGCAAACATCCACGTGCTACTTTCTCACATGTAGTGAGAAATTCAGTTTATCCAAAAATTGGATTAGGAATAGTAAATCACAAAGTGTGCCTATTCACTGTAATGCATTGAGTGTGGAGAAATCCTGAACAAAAAGATGTGCTTCTTGTTTTCTAGGTATTATTATTACAGCTTTCGAATGGAAACATTTTCATGTGAGATGTTGAAAATATGTTGCTATTTTGTCCTCCTTGACTACAAACAAGATTTTTCAACATAGGTAGTCAAAAACAGATTTATTTTTTTTTTTCTTAGGATTAATATGCTAGGGGTCTAAAGAGGATAGGTGAAGGCTAGGGTACGGATTTGTAATAGGTACAGGAAAAGACGGTATTCTCATACAGTCCATTTGAGGGCCGCACTGAAGAAAAAAGAACTCAAAACTGGGATTATTTTTTTCTTTGGGTTATTATTATTTTTTTTTTTTTAAATAAAATTCACCAAAAGATGGTTAGCTGAATCTGAAGAAGTTAATACTTCATAAGCCACTTATTAATATTTTTCTATACTATGTTGTGAATATTTTTCTATACTCTGTCGTTAATATGTCTGTTGTGGCACAGTTCAGGGATTAAGAGATGACTTTTGTCCCTACATAGTTCTAGTGCTGAAACTTCATAACGAGTGTAAATGCTTATATTCTCTGTGCATGAGATGCAGTGGTTGTTAGTTAGGATATATGATATCTTGGTTAATGTAAGTATTTTCTTTGCAAGCATAAATCAATATTTGGATTCTGTGCTGTGAAAACTTGTTTGTCTTTGTTTAATACTGCAGTTTTATTAAACTGTTCTTGGAAGCACTTTATATCCAAAATAATTTATGAGAATAAGGCAGATGAAAATGTCATTATTGTTATTACTATTATTTCAGATGCCAACAGTCTGTGTAAAATAGGCAATGAACTATTAACATTACTAAAAGTCATGTTAAATTCAGTGGTAAAAATGGTGTTTAGGCTATACTGAATTAAATTTTCATATAACTGTCAGCCATTTGGCATATTTATAAGGCTACATTAGCAAAGAATAGAATAATATTTTCTACAAACTAGGAAAATATCATGGTCCATCAGTTTAAAAAATAGGGGAATATTGGTAATAAAAAGCAATTTCAAACTTATATTTGAAAATAAAATATCACTATTTTATTTGAAAGATTGATTCGAATGTGAAAACCTCTGATTCGAGGGCAGAAATTTAAGTACAAGTGTATACATGGGGAAAAACAAAGACTCTGTGCTAACATCTGAGTTCTACATCTTTGATTTAATGTTTAGATCACAGGGGACAGATATGAATAACCAGGCTGATGCATATTAAACTAGTTGGAGCTATTTTAAGTCAATGGGTTTGTTCCTTCTGTACTCATTAGAGGAAGAGACTTACTGATCTCATGGCCTTTAGGATGATTTGTAAAACACTTTAAATTATAGTAGCTTAAAATAGAAAGTATTGAAAAGAATTGCATGAAGGGTTTGATGTAAAATAAGAGTAAGAAGTTAGGGAAGGAAAAATAATAAATAAATTATTCTACATGCCTTAGAAAAAGTAGAAAAAATAAGGGTACTTCCCTTGCATCGAAAAAATCTTCCATGAACATGATACTAAATGATTATATGACATTAAAACAAAGGCAGACTGGAAGAAAATGAGAATTGTGGAGTTTATGGCATATTTAGTTTAATCTGTGTAACTTTAATGAGACAGCCAACTAAATAGAACAGAGGCAAGAAAAAGAGTCTCACATTGCAGAGTTTTAGGTACAGCATCAGGAGACAATGTGAATTTGATAGTTGTTGTTGATACCTATACCAGAGATTGTATAAAAATTACTGAGGAAACAAGGAGTGAGACAAAATATGACAAGGAAGGGACCAAGTCAAAATGCTTCAGCAAATCAGGCAACAGTAAATATTTTCTGGTAGATTAATACAAAGGTGAGAAAAAATTATGGAAAAGTCACCCTTAAATGTTACTTCTTTTGTCTACTGAAGATGGTCGCTCTTCTGTACACTTTAAACCAAGTCCTTGGTCAGGCCCAAGTCAAGCATAGCTTCTCTTGTGTGCTCTCCAACCCACCCCTCCATGAAGCAGGATTGTTTGTATCTAAGAAGTTAGTTTCTGCTTCATTCCCTGGTGTGGAGTTTTACAAATGTAAATACAGGGATAACTGGAGTTTTTCATCAGAGAAAGACAGATAAAGCAGTAATGATTTCTTCCAGATTCCACAGCTGTACCATTGTCTGGATTGGACAGTCACTAATAAAATCCAATAATCAATTTTTCCCCGTTTGTGCTTGCAATTCCAGTCTGAAGGGCTTCTGCATTGTAGAATGTATACACAGTGCATTATGTAGTTAACTGTGGTTAACTGTAACCTTAATATTTCTTTATATGTAGCCCTATTCCATGACCAGCGAAGATGAGATAAGAAATAAATGCATACAAGTTTTACAACAGCCCATTAGCTGATTTCCTTTTCCAAATTTGCCATAACCAATTATATTGATGTACCCATTCAAGACTGGACATTTCAGTTCTCCCACCTTGTTTCTTAGAATTCTCTGTATATATAAATCATGCGTGTTCCTGTGTTTGTTCTCTGTAGTCTACTTATTGGTGCATTCTTTTTGTTCTACCTGATACCTATTTACTGTTAGACTATAGCTAGCCTATCCATACTCCTTTGTGCAGATGTAGTGTTTCTGTGTCTTTGCCTGTTAGCTGTCAGAGCTAATCCAAGAATGGACCCAATTAAGATCTTGATCGTACTTGCCAGCAGGTTGGGTTCCTTATGGTTCAAATGATATCTGTCCTGTCGGTGCGTTTATTCCAGAACTGTCCTGAGGTTCTGATGAATCTGCATCTCTCCATACCAATTTTGGAAGCCAGGAAGGAGAAAAGTGTTAAACTTGGTCTATTTACCCGAACTTTAAGGAAACTCAAAAGGCAGAATGATGAAAGCAAAGGGAAGGAGAGTGGGGAAAAAAAAAAATCATAAGAAATAAACAAGAATGAGACTAGATTATTAGGAAGTGAGAAGAGGACCAACTATTTGGACACAATAAGTCATTTGACTTGAAGAGAAGATTATAAATGAGATATAGAAGCAAATTCAGGAGATGGAAAGACGTGTACGTGATGCAGAATGTAGTTTTAGAGAAGATAAGCCTTAAAAAATCAGTGATAAGTGGAACAGTTTAATAAAACAGTAAAGTTGTAACAAAGCTATAAATCTCATAGACATTAGATTTAGATAAGGAGAAAAAATGGGAGAAATGAAACAGGTAAAAATCATAGGAGGAAAATGCATTAGGGTTTAAACAGTATTTTAAAACCCCTTAAAATAAACTACTGTAGACTAGGAAATACATAAATATTCTTTCCTTCATTACTTTTCAGAAATTGCATATTGGACCTTATATACATCTTTGGTCTGATACAAGACAACTCTCCTTAAGTTACAGTATTTATTATATTAGAGGGGCAGGATAACAGAACAGCCAGAGATATTTATTTTAGTAAAAATGTTATGTAAAATTGACTTACTAGTGTACTAGTAAATATTTTTGTATTCATGTGATATATACAAAACTTTGTACTTTTGAGAATAATGTAGTGAACTCTGAAGAAACTGCAATGATGAACTGCAAATACCTTCTGCAACTGAGTGGAACCCAACCTGTCAGGATGATTTGAGGAGCTTAGTCATATCAAATATTCCTACGTAAGACAGTCTTTCAAAATAATTCCCAAATAAATAGCCAGTGACCAACCATACACGTACATGCACAAGTGTCAGATGAAAAAGTCGGGCTCATACATTAAAGCTTGCTACCGCTACAAAAAAATATATCTTTAATGTAGTGATTATTATTTTAATTTGTATTTCTATCATAAATTAGTCTTATTTGTTTTGAACAGGGAGGCCTACCTGCAACTGTGCACTAGGTTTTACAGGACCAAACTGCAACCAGACAGTCTGCCATCATTTTTGCCAAAACGGAGGAACCTGCAGCGTCACTGCTGGAAATCAACCCTTTTGCAGCTGCTTGCCTGAGTACACAGGAGACAGATGTCAGTACTGTAAGTAATCTTCACACGCTAGTAAACCTGGATTTATAGTAGAAGTTTCACAGAATGGAAGTTTAACATGAATTGATTTAGTTATCTGTGGTACACATTGATAAAATTAGGTCCAAAATTATTCTTACTCCTAAGAAAATGGAATCTGGTCTATCCAAGTGATCTTTGAACATGCTTCCACAATATCCATCTACTCATGTAGGAGGAAAAATCTTTTTCAGAAGTGATTAATTTTAGTATTAATATGAAAAATCACCTAAAATGGAATTGTCCCAGACATCTGACTTCTTAAATAGAAATAACATCATTGAATTAAAGTTTTCTACTTAAACTTCTTATATTTGCTATTTTTTGCTGGTGGAATTCCTGAAATCATAATAATAATCTGACATACTTGGTTAAAGAATTTTTCTGGTATCCTTTATCTTCACAAATAGCCAACACTCTTTCTCCAACTGCTAATTTACCATTTTATTTCTAATCCTAAGTAAGCAGCATATCATCGGTGCTGCTTTGAGGTTCATTCTTCCATGTTCCTTCATCTACTCACTCCAAGATCACCTTAATTATCCAAACGTTTTCATGCCTTTAGAAAGTCTGTAGCACTCTAACAAGCAAGCCTAACTTAATTTCAATTAATTATCCGAGGTCAGAATTTTTTTCCTGTTTTTCAAAAATTTATTTTTCTCTACAGGTGTTTTGCATTGACTATAACACTGAGATAGAGGACCGTCATAGTGCTTGTAGGATGTTCATTGTGAAAACCATCATCTCTTTACATAATTCAGTGACTTCACTGAAAAGGCTATATTTAAACAAAATTGAAGGAAAATTAGTTGTTATAAAGGTCTGGTTTAGAATTACCTACTAGATACAAAAAGTACTTTGTTTTAGTGAAAGATTGTCAAACAGGGAATGGGTTACTGCGTATCTTTAAATAGGATTTGTACTGAAGTAAACTGAATGTATTTCCAGTTGGGAGACTATAAAATAAATTGAAGCCTTTGAAAGGAAAACCAGAAGTAATTGTGATTCTCTCCCACTTGGTATTAAACAAACTGCATGGGTCCACAAATAACTATCTGCAAACACAATTGGGTATTTGAAAACAGTATAAATCATGCCCAGACAGACATACAGATTAAGAAAAAATATTTACTTGAGGCTTACCCAAAACCAAACAAATTGTTTCTAGTTGAATGCTTCTGCAAACATGTTTTTTGCTTTTTGTTGTTGTTGTTTGTTGTTGTTGTTTAAAAGAATTAATTTAAATGTAAATTTAGGGTTACTTTTTAAACAGTGCTTATTGTCAGATTTGGGTTTTCTGCTGACACTTTGCAAAAATGCCACAATACAGAGACTCAAACACATCATAAAATACAAAATAAGCTACAGGTTTTGTTTATTTAGACCTTAATACTTTTAGGAAAAGAAGAGTCTTACAATCTTTTAGAGTATTATTTTGTAGCCAGTAACAGTTCTGTGACATCGTACAGATTGACAACTGTTGATATGTGCATAGATTCACACCTATTGTTTGTTTTGCTTTATTCAAAAATATGTATGATTTTTTTTTTCTGTATTAAAAGCGGTCAGTTTGTATGCCTATTGAAATTTATTAATATAACATAATATTACAAAGATTAGTTGCTTCTAAGAATTTGGTCTTTCGGTGATGTGATTGAAACCAGTTTATATGCAAAGTGTGATACATGAATGTGCATAGGTATTTCACTTGTGCTCTGAAGTTGAAAATATTATTATTAAAACAACATCTTAAAATTTCACATTCAAGGCTGAAGTTGCCATATGGCCAAGGTTTCATTTTCCATTGAAGAGCTTGGTAATACTCTACTTCTAGCTGCTGCTGACTTGTCCTCAGTTATATCCTGATCTTCAAAGGACTTGAATTTTTTAATTTTGACAGAAAGTTAATATTTTATTAATATGGAACAATTTGAATTAATACAGATGCATAGTTCAAAAATGATGCATTTTATCTGTTAATTACTTTGTTTGTCCATCAGGAACACCATCAAAAGCTCCACACAACATTAACTACACAGAACTGAAGTACTAGAAACAGAGAGAAGTGATTTGTCTGCACTGAGAAGCTTAAATGACAAGATGTAAAAATATAACTGTTTAGTCAAAAGAAAGTTGTCACTTTTACACAGTTGTTTAGATACCAACATATCTTGGTAGCTCTATAAGTTTCTTCAGTCTAACTTGTTTGTATAAAAGGGAGATTAAATAAATGAGATTGCTACTAGTGTTTCCAAAGAGTTAAAGAATTTATTGCTTTAAACCTCAGTCCTGCTGATGTTGAAGCAGTTACATAAGATAATAGAGTCCTGCACAGCCTATAAAGATAAGGCGGTATGTATTTTTTGTAGAACTTATTGGTCATGTCATTATATGGTAGTATTAGGACTTCATTAAATTTTTATATGTGGACAAATGAAAATAAAATTAATTATTTCAAAATACTGTTCCCATTTCAGCTTAACATAACATTTTTAATGGTAATGTGCATTTATCAGAATATTTTTATTCAGCCAATTTCCCATTAAATATATTAACACTGCTCTGCTTCTCATCAGTAGTCTTTGTATCATGTGTGATGATGCCATAAATGGTTAGACATCCAGAAGGAAAAAAAATCTCTTATGAACTTATATTTCTGTTTCACTTCACAAGAATATGTTGCTAATATATTGCATATCTGTTGGGGGGGTTGTTTTTATTGTACTTTTCAAAAGAAAGGAAAAAAGCTTTCTTTATTTTTTAATCATTGCAAAAATTTGATGCTCCTTAATGTCTTTTTGTAATTAGATTTCATGTTTCTTGCAGATGTTTGCCACCATTATTGTGTAAATTCTGAATCATGTACTATTTCTGATGATGGAACCGTAGAATGTGTCTGTCCAGTACGATTCGAAGGTCCAAAATGTGAAGTGGACAAGTGTATAAGATGTCATGGGGGACACTGCATAATAAACAAGGACAGTAATGACATAGTATGCAAGTAAGTTTCTGTGTGTGTGTGCGTGTTGGGAAAATAGGGTATGTTCAGAATTGTATATTTGATAGCCATTACACTGCAGTATCCTTTAGATCTGTAAAATCAGTTACAGAGCAACTAGCCCCTGAAATGTTCACATCAGAACAGTGCCTGTGAGTGTTCAGCTACCAAGTTTTGGTTGAACTCATTGGCTCTTGCTTTTTAAAACCAGCTTTTGGAGTACTTCTCACCGGGAGAAGCATAATGTAGGAGGAAACTGAATGTGTCTTTGACTGGAAAAAAAATTTGTCATAGAAATATTTAGTAAACAGTCTAGTTTTACCACACTATCAAAATGTGTTCTTTTTGCAGTATCTGTAACATTGGAAAAGACATATCGATACTAATGAAAGCATATAAATTAAGATGTGCTGCTGTATTGCTGAATAATTATTTTATAAAATAATAGTTTATTTTCATAAAAGGAAAGATTTAAAATATTTTGTGTAAAAAGTTCACTGCCTGCGCTAGCTTTTCAAGTTAGAAACCTAGAATTCTTGCAATTTTAATACATATCACAAAATTAGTATTTTAATATATGGATCATTATAATGTGATTCATTAGATTTACTAATATACTGATAGCAATTTATTTTTTTTTTAACTATGACAGTTGCACTAATGGAAAGATTGCCTCTACGTGTCAGTTATGTGATGGCTACTGTTACAATGGTGGTACATGTCAGCTGGACCCAGACACAAATATACCTGTCTGTCTGTGAGTATCCTGCATTGTAGAGACCATTAAAATATCTATGGAAACCATATTTAAACACCGACAAATACTAGAGTTTTTGTATTTCTGATCTCTTTAGGAAATAAAATATGCCAGTTGCAGTCGCAACTTTTGGTGCTTTTTCCTGACTATTTCTGTAACCCTTGTCTATATTTTTACAATATGTGTATCAAACAATAAGCTATATGTTGTATGTATATAGACATAAAGATAAGTGTTTTGAGACTTAATAATTTGGGGCCAGATCTAAAGCTCATTTAGGCATTTGTTCTGGAATGGAATCCAAATGTACAAGATGGTTGTCTGTCCCCGCTATTCAAAGGTGGATGAAGTGTTTTCTTTTATGAAGGCGGTCAGAGGTGGTGGTGATACATTTCTGTAAGGAACCCGATGACTAGAGAACAGGGAGAATGATATCAGTGTTTATTTCCTTTATGTGTCAGAGGATATGCTCATGTATCTCATTTCTGTCTTAACCTTTAAACTACCCATAGAAGCTTGGCTGTTATGTGGTGAGATCAGTTTCCCCTTCTGCAGAAATACACCAGCATTAAGAACATAATTCAAGATGCTTTTCTTAAGCCCAGACATCCAATACCAAAGAAAATGTGATTCTGTAGACTAGACTGTGAAGTACTCTCTTAAGAGGTAGTAAAGCCTACATTAGTCCTTTCCTCTAGTCCTTTCTTGAGAGCTATGGTGTATCTTTTTCACCTACTAAATATTAAATACAGAAGTAGGCATCATAGCAAGAAATTATTTTTTTTCCTGCTGAGAGTTGCACTGAGCTACTGAGTCACACTTCTGGATTATTTCTTTTTTTACTTTTGCCTAATAAATAATCCAATCTTTTCTGCACTGCAGAAGAGCTTCACTGTGGAATAGTCTTCCACTTTTTAAACCAACCTAGATGTCACAGTGTTCTCCGAGAATATATGAGGTATTAGAAGATATAATTAGACTTAAATATGTAATTTCCAGGGTGACATAAGTAAATTCTTGCCTGCGATCTGGTATTACAGATCTGTGAATACAGATGCAGTCAACATTTGTTGACGTGCGTGATGTAGGTGTTTTTAGACTTTTAGAGAGAGTGTTAGCTGTATTCAGACTTTCAAGGAGGTTAGAGAAATGCTTAGCTTTTGTGATTTTAGCAGTGTAAGAGACGGATCAAGTGTTCCTCCCTATGAAAGCTCAAGCACCTTTGCAAAGCTGCAAAACCATAAGGGTTGAGCTATTGGAAAGAAATTGGTAACAAATGTTTGTAGCTTTGGGGTTAGAGACAGTGGAATGCAACTGCACCATAGTCCTTATTTTGCTTTAAGTACCTATGGCTCTTTTATTATTATTGTTATTTTCACCTGGCCCTTTTTACCTGTTATTTGGATCTCCTTAAATATCATTAGTAGACTAATTAGTAGATTAGTAGATTAGAAGACTAGAGAGACTCATAAACCTCAGCAAAAAGAGAATGTAACAGCTGTAATATGTAAGACTAAAATGTGATGGGCAAGTCTAGTAGTCCAGGTGCTTAAACACCTAGAACAATTATTTTGGAACTTTGATTCTTCCTTTCTTTTTCTTAATATAGCTGATCTATTCTTTTTCAAATCCATCTGGAACACCATAGCATCTCAAGGAAAACAAGTTTCATGTGTTAATTTGTTTATGTATTTCCAAATAAAAAACTGGTAGCATATGCCAATACTTAACCATGCTAAGAAGACAATCATGAACATTTCTAAGACCATTGCACACTGGATCAATCAATATAAATGCGTAGAACGTTTGACAATACTGTTTAGTTACAAATCTTAGATTCCTGAACACCTAAGTTTGTATAGGCCCATTGTTTTAAAAGTGCTTAAAAAGCTTTGATGAGCAAATTTTTCAATGTAGTCAGATTAGATCTTTCCAAGAAAAAAGCTATTTATTTTTTATATCTATGGGTGTGTGCCTGTGTATGTGTGCGTGTCTTGCCATAATTATATGTAATGCATTTAAAATCTGTTCAGCAAAAGGCAGAATATTTATAGAGGTCTATTTTACTGAAATTCTGCAGATGCTCTGTGGGGTTTAAAAGTCAGCGCTGTGACCAGAAAGTGAACCCTTGTGATTACTACTGTCAGAATGAGGGAATTTGCACTTTAACTGCGTTTAATGAACCGAGATGCAAGTAGGTTTAACCTTCCACTTAATGCTGCACATTCTGTGACATCATTTCAGGCCACAGTTCATTGGTTCAAGTCATGCACATTCACATACATTTCACAGTATATACCTAATCCGGGTTCTTGTTTCTGTAATGCACACTTACTCTTTGATAGTTGCACTGATGATTATATTTAAACATATTGTTGGAGTATCTATGTCATTGGAGGAAGAAATAAAAAGCTTTATTTTTAAAAAGTGTATTGAAAATACTAAAAAAGATGCTTCTTGGCTTTTATTGTTCACATTGAGATATTTTATCAATTTAATCCTACGCAGCATAAAGTTTAGCAAACAGTGATATTGCACATGTTCTGTAGTCTAAAACTGACTTACTATTTCTTATCTCTGTAGGGAAAGAAGCTGGGGAGCTATTTAGCTACCTTCTCAAGAGTTTAGCCTGTATTCATAGGTCTTTTTGTAAACTATAGAAGTATGCTCTAAAAAGGTAACTATTAAACAGAAGCATTTGAGTTACCTCATAACTTTGCTGATAAAAAATATATAGAATAGACACCGTTGTGTGCTGTATTTTGCTAATGGATTTAAGGTCTATGTATTAAAGGGTAAAATTTAATCCTTATCAGGAAATAAACAGACTTAGTCTTTGAAAATGCTCTAAGTTAGGCATAAATGTACACAGAGATGCACAATAACAGTTCGATGTACATTACTTTACTCAACAGTTATGATGCAAAAGTTGGAATTTAAATCATGAGCCAAAGACCTAGATTTGGGATAAAATACAAAATCTCTAACAGCTTTAATTTTTATCTCATCTGAATGCATGGTTTCTGAAAATGTAAACTTCTGTGGGGATTGATTACTTTGTCTGGTAGAGATGAGACAATGAGACTGACTAGGTATGGTGAATAATACAGATTTTTTAATCAGTACAATCAAAATACTTTGTCAGTGTTTTTCAGGCAATGAAACTGGCTAGAGCTACTATAAATCCATTAGAAAGTACATTAGTTTTCTGACTACCACATCTTAAAATTTTGAAGAGTATGGAGAGTAGGTCTGTTGGTCAGCATTCCTGTGAAATGATTGCCAGGACAGTTTCTATTTCTGTGCATCCTAAAGATTTAAGAATAAGATAGCCTGAAGCAAAACATGTTGCTGCTTATAAGGTCATGTACTGCAAGTACCATTCCTTTTTTTTTTTATTTTTTTTAATTTAATATGTTGGGGATGTTATCAGAGCTCTCAAGAAAGTAACAGTACAAAATTTATTGTGAAATGTTGTAATAGATAAAATAGCATAAAAATACACCATTCAGAATCAGTTCTGAATTTTACATACTCTCTCATAATTCTTAAGAATTATTACTTAAACAGTAAATATTTACTTTTTATCTAATGTAAGATTTTCACAGAAAAATATGAAGATATTTTTTTCAATATGCATTCCTGCCAACAAGGACATTCTCTTTCTACTGGAGTCAAAACTGCTTTGGATATTACAGTAGTATTTCAATGAGGTTAATTTAATTAGGAACTTTCTGAGTAGCATCAATGTTTATTTTTTGACATTGCCTGTTCTCATGATCTTTTGGCTTAACTATATTTGCTGACCAAAATGAGAAGTTGTTTAAAAATATTTATATATATATAAATATATATATATATATTTCTTGGTTAGTCTTTTAGTTGATAACATGAATTTTAACCTCCTTAGAGCTTCTATATGAGGCCAGATGCCAACAATTTCAAGAATTTATGCTAACAGAAAGGTATCACAGGTTCTACAGGCCCCATAATCCTTTCTGCCTACTTTCTAACTATGTAAGACAAAGAAGTACGGAGGTGGGTTGTTTGAATAGGAACAATACTGAAAAGATTCATGCTGCCAAGCACACAGACAGATGAAAATACTTCTTTTCCTTCAGAAGCCACTATGAAGCCACTGCCCAGAGCACGCAATGGTCAAAGTTTGGACTCAGCTGTAGAAAGTAACAAAACAGACTTCAGAAATCCCTGGATAAGTATTACTTTCCAAGACTGGATGAGACTCTTCCTTTTCTTTTGAAATATATAATTAGGGAAAAGTACAAAACAGCGTCTTATAGAAGGCAGAGCAGAGACAAAAAAATCACTTCTCTGTGTAAAAGTGAAATTAGATGCAATTTTCTTCCTTCCTGAAGGTGAAACACTAGTATCCGAAGTACTATTTAGTTGATGAAGGCTGTGGTTCTTCCCTTTTGAGCAGGTTGTCTTCCAAAGAAAGCTGAAGGAGGGATTGCAACATTTTGAACAGAGTGATTAACTTATTTTGTTTACTTACTATTTCCTTTTACTGTGACAATATTCCCAAGATTAATTTTATTGGGCACTTGTGCTATCCAGTAAAGTGCATATACCAAGCTCAAAATAAATAAATAAATAAGTTAGCAACAGACATTAACAACATAATGATTTTTAGTAAGATTAAACTGTCCTTTCATCTCAGGAGGTTTATCTGAATACAATTTTAGAAGCTTTTTTGTTAAATGTATTACATGGTGGAAAGGGGGAAACATGGAAGAAAAGAAGGTACTAGAGAAAGATCAAATTCAAGTTTCTCTTCAGTGTGAGGAAGAGATTCAGATGAATTGGTAACGAGGATGAAATTTAGATGAAGCTTTAGTAGATAATTTGCTTCATCACATTCACAGTATAATCACAGATAAAGCTAGTCTTCCTGTTGTCTTCAAACTGATTGTTGGATTAGTATGGCCACTCTCCGTGTCTAGGAGTTAAGAGAGCCTTCTAAATTGTTTCTGGCTTAAAGGAAAGAGAAGAGAGGCAAATGGTTGTTTTATGGAGTTAAAGGCAGTTACAGTGATCGAGGAAGAGTAGTTCCATATGTCTCAGTCCTTCTTGCCAACCTCTATTCTCACTGTTTTTTCCAATATCTTGTGTCTTTGTGGCACAAATTAGTTTTTAACTGGAGCTTGTTTATAATTTTACTGACCTCATACTAAGTAAAAGACTTCAGGAAGGAATGAAAATATCCCAGAGATGTTGTGCCATGGAACAGGATTCTCAAAGACTTTTTCTGTAAGTTCTGCTCCACTGGTAGAGAAAATAATTTACCCCTCCAATTTGCATTTCTGGTCTCACTGTGGATGACATCTGCTTGGTCTCTGAGAGACAATTAAGAGCTAACATTTTTCTTAACTAGTCATAGGTGGATGATTTTTGGAGGGAAGAAATTGGAGGAAGATGATTTTATTTTAATTCATTTAGAACTCCTCTGCCTCTTGCAGCCAGATCAGTTGAGAATGCATACTTTGTACGTAATAAAGCCCTTATTATCATTCAGTAAAGACAAGAGAAAATATGATTTATCCATTCTAAATGGCAATCCTAGCCATAATCATACATAGGAACTATAAGCCTGTAAGAATTTACTCTCCTTTTAACAACCTTCGCTATTGTTTTTTTTTGTGGAAAAAAAAAAAAAAAAGAAGTGAAGCTGGTCTTCACTTTGATGAAGATGCAGGATACACTGTGATTTGTCTTTGTAGGTAAGACACCTACAAATCTAGATTATTAATTATTTGCATTGTTTTTAGGAATATAAACAACTTTATTATTTTTTCTGTATTATTTTCTGTTTTCCTTTCTGCTCAACAAAGGTTGAAAGAATTTGATATCAAAATGATAAAATTTGACCTTTTCTGAAAATTATACCACTGAGGGAGTCCTCAGACAGTATGATCTTATGTGTAGTTACTGTCTTTTTAGAATTTGTGTATTAAGTTTGTTACAAGTATCTTCAGTACTATTCTGTAACGATCTGGGGGGAGTGGGACGTGTAACACTAGAAGCATATGAGATATGTCTGAATTGCTTCAGTAACTTCATCAGCCCATTGAAAGCAGAATGAACATGAGATCAGATTCAGATGGGAAATAGTCAAGAAATGTTTTTTCAATTTATTTTACAAACTGTCTGTTTTAGCTGTTCTATCAGTCAGTCTTTTGTTTTAATAATTACTTTTATTTGCATCTCTATTTCCTTCCCACTAATTATCTATCTCCTAACTATACACCATGAAAGAGAAGCAAGGTTTAGTGAAAGATTATGTCCTGTATTACACCAATAAAGAGAGTTGGAAAAAATTTAAAAGCTTTTGAGTATACAAGCTCAACCCTAATTGTAACATAAGCAGTAGTCTGTCAATTTCTTTAGTAGAAATGGTTATAATAGATACTGATTTCGAGGAATATTACTCTCTCTTACATTTGTTTATTTCATACATTTACTATACCTATAGCTTGCTATAACTCTATGTTTGTATTATTATTATTATTAGCATCTGCACAAAAGTGGGATAAAACTGTAACCCCCTTGCACTAGGCATTATGGAAACATAACAAAGGATAGTTCTTGCTCTAAGAAGTTTACAGTCAAAACTGATAAAAGACATAAATTGTGTTGGTCCTTACCAAAATCCCACTGATTTTAAAGAGAGTTTATAAATGCTTTAATGGGCTTTTGAGCAACCCTTAATCAGTTTGGCTGAGAAGTTCAATGTGACACAAGTAAGATTATATTATTTTGCTGGCTAATTAAAAGGGTAGTCATTTCTTCCTTCCTAGGCTACTGTCTATGTATCTAAACTTCAGAGACTCAGTTTCCTAGCTGTCATGTGTAAGAAAGAGAGAAAATCAGAAGACAATTCACAACCTTGAATTAGTTGCCTGTGGTAAGAAGCATTGGCTGTTCAGAGGCTTTCAGGTTTTGTGTGTTGTATTTCTAAACTAGAACTTGTTTTTTCTGTAATGTAGAAGTCACCCTAGATACTTTAATTGCTTGCAGTAAGCAGATGCATGGCTTTGAGAGCAAATTGAGTAGAGAAACCAGTGGCCTTTCAAATTAATTAAAAGGCACATATGACACAAGAGCTTGAAGGAAAGCATGACTTTGGTAGCAGAAGAAACTGAAAAGTGAAGGGTGGACAATGTTTAAATTACTTCCTTTCTAAAATGAGGATTTTGGCTGAGTAATATGTTAGAAACAATACAGAACACATAGGGAGTGAAAAGAAATCAATTTCTTATAAGTGAGAACAAGAAGCTTGAACATGAAGTGATGATATGAAGATATCAGAATAAATAATTCCTCCAGGAATGTACTAAACAGGAGAGATGCTTTGTGAGCTTTATTTTCAGTATGTTGGAGAGAGAAAATCTGTGTGTGTGCATGCATGGGTGTGTACCCACACACGTGTATACATGTACATGTTATTGCAAATCTGAAAAAAAAAGACTGAGTTCATCCAGATGGAGTACTTTCCCTCAAGCTCATATTCCTGTGATGCTGTACCTCTCTCCTGACGTTTCTTTCTCATTAAAAATCTTCAAATATGAACAGTTTGTATGTAAATATATGTATGTAGAAACACTGTAAGTATATGCAAACTCATAAGTAAATGTAAAACTATGGCAGGACTCTGATCAAAAAAAAAGGTTAAGGTAGATCCATAGTCTGGTTCTGGACAGGAAGGAAATCTTGTGAAGTCCCCTGACTGGCATTTTCTGAAGATTGAGTAGAAAAAAAGCTATTGCAGCATAGAATAATCATAGCATTGAGAAGACAGCCTAAGACTAGAAAGCAATTGTAATCATGACAGGCAGTATAAATCATAGAACAGAAAAATACATCAAGTATTCTGCAATAAATGTTTTCCATATGCTTTCCTAGGATAT
Organism: Netta rufina; assembly: GCF_964035555.1. Lineage (NCBI taxonomy): Eukaryota > Metazoa > Chordata > Aves > Anseriformes > Anatidae > Netta > Netta rufina. The sequence goes on along the minus strand of NC_140129.1, from coordinate 34,921,838 downwards.
ATTTAATGAAGCTAAATATAACTATATAGCTATAACACAGTTATAATTACAACAGGAATTTCACTGTATTATGCTAGTTGAGACCTTTCTTTTTCAACTAAAAAATGTTTGTTATAAATGTCTTGAATTTGAACATAATCAGCAGGTTGTAACTTTATATTGTAGAAGATCTTTCATTCAGTTTGTGTTGTAAACTAGCATTAGTTAAAGAACTAAATGCAAACAGCTGTTTGAGGAGTAGTTGGCAAAGGAAAAAAGTGACAAGACCTCGGAAAACAGGAATATGTACATTCTTCATTGACCATTTAGCAGCTAGGCTGTAATGCAAGTACCCTTTATAAGTTTAAAATTGTTCAGATAAAACTTGCATAGCAACTGCTGCCATACATCACTAATTTACCTCTGTGCGAAGGAGAGAGAAACATGGTTTGTCATATATCTATTGATCCACTCAGTTCTCATTCTTTTAATATTTTTACCACTTCAGTCTATTCTTTTTCTTTTACTTGGTTGCTCAGTGTAATTTCAGCTGAAGCGGTAGTCATCTAGACATGCTTAATTTTTATATATTTACTCAATGTTAATAATATTAAAATATTATATACTCTATGTTAATATTATTAAAATGTTATAATAGTATATGTATTGTATACAAATTCCTAATGGCATGATTACACTTATTTTTTTTTACTTTGGAATCACAGAGGCTAAGATGCATCTCAAGGCTTTTTCCTGAGCAGTGAACACCACGCACTAGCTGTGAATGAAGATTTCTGTGTATTAATGTCATGCAAAAATTAAATTAATGTTAAAAGTCACAGTTTTTCTTGTATGTTGTTAGCAAAATTCTTTGCATTCCTCAAAAGTAATTTTCTGTTGGAAACGTTGTCTGCTTTTGGGTTATGCAGTTTTTCTATTTTTCTATTCTTAATTTTTTGAACTGCAAGGTAACCTGTACTTCCTTTTCAAGTCGTGTTGTAAGGTTTCAATCCCGTAGCTTCTACAACAAATTCCTTCACTTTGGGGGTTTGTCTGTGGGTATAACTCTGTACTATCAGCTCCCTTTATGAAGACTGCTTCTACTAAGTATCGCTATTATTTATTTAATTAATTAATAAGGAATAGTTCAGTGACTTAGTATAGGGCAAGGATTATTTCATACTATGTCTTTCTACAGAGTTTTAGGGAAAAAGTGAATTATTTTAATTTCTGCCTTTTGGTGCAATTTAATACAAATAGTAAATAACTATAATTCAGATGTTCTGTGTTCTCATCTTACAAAGAATTATAATACTAATGAGAAGACATTTTCTAGTAGAATTTTAATGTGTTCTCAAAATAGAGGGGCTGGATACTTTCCTTTAAATGCTTTTACTATTTTTAATACATTGCTATCTATGTCTTGACTAAAAATAAAAGTTAGAAATTTACTTCGCTATATATACTGTAATGAAGAAATAACATTTTTAGGTAAGAAACATTTTCAATTCCCCTTCAACCTCTGTATTGTAATGACTGTTTCACAGATTCTGTTGTACTTCTGGTCTAATCTTTTAGTGCTGCTTTCTGACTTTTTTTGTTACACACTGGTGCATTGAGTTGGAAAACAGCTCTTTACATCCTTACAAGAGCACTTTTAACTGCGTATTATGCCTTCTATATTATATTTTATGACAATGCCTTTGGCGTACACACACACACACACCAAAAAAAAAAAAAAAAAAAAGGAAAATCCACACTGCCTCCAATTTAGCCTTTTTACTAGCTTTTTCTATTTGTTCAGACATTTCATAGTCAAATGGCTCCTTTTGGTCAAGTGCCCGTATAATTGAGTTTGGAGTGTTTCAGTGCACTGACCTGTAAGGTTTATAGAAAAATAGAGAAAAGAGACATTTTCTCTCATGAGTAGATTCTGTAACAACAGCATGATCATTCTCTAAAATGTAAATGTCTTAATTCTGAATGTTTCTCATTACAAGTCAGATGTCTTTACAATTCCAGTTTAGAGTTTTTAAAACATTTCTCTTCTGCAATACTATTTCCTCTGCATAAATAATTGTTATTGCACAGGCAGTCTGTATCTCAGAATGTGTGTTTCCTGAGCAGTCACCTCTTTCTAAATGTAGAACTAAATTGTAAGAGAGAGAGCTGTAGGTAGTTTCATTAATGACCTTGGCAGCAGGCCATGTACAACCTTTTGTTTATTACATTCACTTTCGGGATTTATATTGGCATTCTCTAGGATGCTGTTGCTCTTTGATCTGTTCACTGACTCTATTGGGGGCTGGAGATTTGCACCTGTAGCACCTTGCACCACTCAACTGACTCCAACCTGTCCTTCACTGTCAAGATCCCCATCTGTTTCCATCTTTATTTGTTTGTGTAGCTCAGATTAGGCTTTATCACTGTCTTTCTGTGCAGTTCTTTATAGCATGTATGTCTTCACTGAAACTAGTGGCTTTATGCAATGAAATCAGCAAATCAGCGGCTTTCTGCTTCGTCAATTCCCTTTTTTTTTTTTTTTTTTTTTTTTTTTTTGGCCTATACTGCAAATGTCATATCTTTGGCCATAAAACTCTTGGCAGTAGTACAGAACAAAAACTCCTGATATCAAATGATTTGGAAAAGTACAAAATGATGTGCATCCAATTAAACCAGAAGTCAGTTCCCATGCTAGATACTGAGCAGTCTGAGTCTAAATGTTCTAATATCAGAAAAATGTCTGTTGTTATTAAGAACAACTTATGTCTACTGTATCTGAACACTAGTAAAAGTAATTCAGATCTACTAATCTTTCCCACATTCCTACAGCAACTGTTTTACATGTCCTAACCCCAGCATTATTCATGTGCCTGGTCAAGGCTAATTTTTGGTGTCAAATTCCCTTGCAAACACCTTTCCCTTGGACCTTATTTTGTTTTCTGTTCTGTATGCCCAAGATTCTTTAATGGCTTCCCGGACCATAAAAGGGCAAGCATTTTATGTCTAATTTCAGAAGAAAATTATTGCCATCCTGTCAGCTTTCATCCCACTGAAAGGTATTGGTGACAGCAAGCCTTTGGAAAAGGAAAGTGAAGTGGCAACTATCATATTTTATGAGATTTTTATCAAATTGCTCAGAACTGTTTCAGTATTGCTGACTTTTTGCAATTAAAATGCCAAGAACTACTAATCCTACTACCTTAATTTGTTCCTTTGTTTTCTACATATAGAACTGTAGGTTTTCTTTCTTCACCAGCTGTCATGGTGTCATATCTGCTATAAGATTTTGAAGAATGTGTACAGTATGCACAATTTTCTGATAAGCTTATACTTGGCATACTTCAATGGTGAATCTTTTACTAGTCTCACTAAGTTATATTCTTTTAAGAGTTTTAAAGTAGGTTTACAGTAGTGATTCTCTTATACAGCAGAACTGTTTGAAACTTTCAATATAAGGATTTAGGTACAAAGTAAAGGTATGTCTAACTCTTATTTTATTTTCCATAGTATAGCATTAAGTGGAACTTAAACCTCAAGAGCAATGATGCAAAACTTCCAGTAAAACATATTTCTTTCTTGGTTGTTGCATACCAACAGTTTGGTACCCTGTAGAATATACTAAATATAAAAATTTAAGGTGTTTGTCTATAAGAATGGAGATACTTTCTTTGCGGCTGTGCATTAAATGGTAAACTTTTGAAAAAATACTTCCTTAATAGCATCCTAATAAGGTAGGCCATCAGTGTAATCACTTCAATTTGATATAATTGATAAAAATGGATCTATAAAAAAAAAAAAAGGAACAAATGCATCTTTTAAAATACTAAAATCGTGGGGTTTTTTTGGCTTGGAAAGAGCTAAAATGGTGGTAATCAGGAGTAAACATGTCAGTTGGCTTCAGTTTTAAACTATATTATTGTGAATCATATTGTCTGTAATTAGTTGGCAATTGGGGAGGTTCCTTTGCTGTGAGGAAATGGAAATATGCATTTAAATTTAAACATAAGAATTTCCTAAATTATAACAGAAGTACTCTATGTAGGAATTTTTTTGAACCAACTATCAATTAATAAACACGTTTTTAAATACCATCTGTGCATTGCTGATGTCTGTAGAGTTTGAGCTAAGCACGTGCATAACATGTCCTACCAAAAAAAAAAAAAAAAAAAAGAAATTAGAAACCTTCCAAAGAAGGTTCAAACTTAGCATGAAACACAGTAAAAGGTTTTGTCTGAATATTGGATTGTGCTGGAGAAGGCTTAAGAGGAAAGGGATAAATTAGTCTTTTTTCCCATGTGATCTGCAAAGACAAAAGAGAGTCAGAGGCATCATCAGCAAATCTAGCTGGGACTCTCCTGGAATAATTCCACAATATTTATCTGGAATATTTTGTATCTTTCCAAACTTTTTTGTATCATAGAACAATGTTGCTCATTAAGCATGTCCAGCCCTAAACTCTGCAATTCGTTTAATCCTTAGAAAGGCACTAGATAATAGCTGTTCTTAGAACTGCATGCAAAGTAATGCTCTATTGCATTTTCCTAAAGATAACCCCTATTGAAACTCATAAATAATTCAAAAATACAGTGAAAAATATGAGTCACTGCACAATATGCAAGAGGCAGATGAAAAGTGACTACTTCTGCCGTTTCCACAAGGAGCGTTTCAGGTTCCATAGTAAACTTAATCATACTTACAGCAGGATGAATAAGCAACGGGATTTCATTCAGGTATTTGTTTCCCTTTCTGATGGATGTGCTGAGGCTGCATGCATGAACTCCTTGTGTTTACTTGTATGCATGGAGAGCAACTTCTCAGTTGAGGAAATATTTGCATATTTATGTTCACACAAGGAAATTACAGCTGAATAACTTTGTGCTCATCCAGGCACCTAGCACACGAAATATTTATTCTTCACATTATCAGTATTCAAGGACCTCTGAAGCCAGTGGAGATACTCCTATCCCTTCAGTTTCATAGCTTTTTATGCTTTAACTCTCTTACAAGCATATGTATACATTGCTATAAATATGTATGTACTTATATAGTTAATTTTTTTAAAAATATAAAGCATTATGGAATTTTCAGGAAAACATTTAAATGTGAATAGAAAGAAAACGTCAGTAAGTTTGTGAATATTACTAAAAGATTGATCTTAACTGTACAAGTAAATTATTACAGCCAGGTCTGTAAGAAGTATTTCATGGTAAACTTTTTATTATTCAGCGCAATGGGGAACAGCAGCACCCTGGGAGGAGGCAATTAGTATACATAGTGCGAGTTACTGGATGTGTGTAGTGCTTTATGTCCAGTCAAATACTCTTTTTGCAATGTGGAAGTGGCTGATAGAGCTTCTAGATCAAAGCTGACCCTAAAACAACATAGTACAAATAAACCTTGCTAGACTAAGTTATCTATGCATGGATTCAGCTCACATGCTCCTTCATGATCGCATAGTAGATGATAATTGGTATAAGATACATTAATATATGATTAGTTATTATCCAATAATTTTAGAAAAGGACTCTGGAATTGATATTGATAATTGAGTGATAATAGCAGCAACTGAAGATACAAAACTGCAGTTTTGAACTAAAAACTTGCTCAGAATATTGTAAGCACTATGGCAGATTGCTGTTGACTCCTTTCATGAAGCTTATTGTTTACTTTGTAAAATCACAGTTGTCATTTGTGTAGCTCTTGAGAAGATGCTGGTGGTCTCTTTAATAGGTTACTGTGTTAACAGCTGACATCTATTAATTTTATCATTTTAATTGGATCCTTTTAGATGTTCAGCCAACTGGTCAGGCACACAGTGTGAGAGGCCAGCTCCCAAAAGCAGCAAGTCTGACAATATTAGTACAAGTAAGTACTTCAAATAATTGCTATTGCTCATCAAATTTTAACTTGATGATACTTTTTAGAATATGAGTTTGTGAAATGATATGTGCTGGTTACCTGTTTTAAATTGAGAGGGATAAAAAAGCTTTTTTTATTATTATTTATTTATTTTTAACATTTTGATTGACACTGTTTCATGAGAAGGTTTGGCTATGTGCCATATGCCATACACTCCCTGTTTCAAGGCTAGCCTGCACTTTTCTTAAAATGTTATCAAGTGACAAGTGCTTCGTGATATCACTGCTGTGCAGAGAACTAGTACAAGACCTCTGACCATTTAAGTCCCACTGAAAGCATCAAAAATAGAGTTGTAAGTAGTTCATAACTTTTGCATTGGCTGTCTGCAGAGGTTTGAATTTTACCTACTGTGAAAATCACCCTGAAAATAAGAATAGCTCCTGTCGTGTTTTTTTTTTTTAAACATATCTGTAAGCATAAAAGGATAGCATTGCTATGGTATTGGCAGTTTAAACTGGACAAAGTCCCCTGCAGTGCATTGAGTATGCTGATGGTACCCTGCTGTACGTCTCAGTCACATTTAACCCAAGAAGAGCAGGAGAACGAATTGCCCACTATTCAGGTCAGCTTGATGCTTAGATGAAATCTTCCTACCAATCCAGACAAGTGAAAAAACTTACAGACAAGTGATAAAACTTACAAGTCAGAAACAGGCAAAACAAAACAAAACAAACAAACAAAACAAACAAACAAACAAAAAAAAACACAGGCAAAACCTAGCTAGATATTACTTGTTGAGGGAATACCTGCTATGATTTAGGAAACATCTGTTTATCTTTTGCCTTCTGCTAGACCCCAGGATGCACCATGGTTTCCAGACATTAGCTCACATTTAGTAGCCTGTTTTTCAGGGTTTTTTGTGTAAGTTTACGTGCCAAGACAAAATGAACATTTTTTTTATTTTTTTTTATCTCCAAAGGAGAACTTCATCCAGGTATTTACACAAATGCTATCTTAAAATAGTAATTGTTTAATGTCCGTTACGTGTTGAATCTTTATAAGCTGAAGTGAATTCAGAATCCTTAAGGTTTTTGTTCAATAGTACTTTATTTTGGGCCTCTGAGAACCTGACTTGACTTTCAGGTAGAATTCAAGGACCTTTTTTTTGCATTTCTTTATTAATACTGTTTCATGGAGAGCAGACTATCAACAGCTTATTTTGTTATGAATCAACCCATCTAGTCAATGAAACAGTAAGCAGTACTTTCATTTTCCACCAATTAAGTATTGTGATATTAGAGGAAATGCATTTCATTCCACATTTGCTTCATACTAGAGTCCTGTGGTCTGTAAGGATCACTTTGAGAGATATTACAACATAAAAGTACTTGTATGTTGTTTGTTTTTTTTTATTGCTGAACTACGAGCTGAGAAATTCTTAGAAGGGTACCACTGCTGACCTTACTTTTGCAGGTTTCATTTTATTTATCTGCTAAAATAACGTTCAGCTGACTTTCTTCTTCCCTGCTCCCTCCTCTGCTTTAACATTCCTGTCTGATCTGTACACTGTTTTTCTGCTACATTAAGCATTATTGTAGTTGCCTTGATTGCTTATATCAACATAACAAAATTACTGGCTCTTGAGTAGAATGCAGTAAAAGGAAGGGATATGCCAACCACACAGAAATTAATATTGCTTACTACACTTTATGTCTCCCACAAATAAAAGTAATAAATATATATTAATGCTAACAATAGAATTCTTCAATCAGAACGACGCACTGAATCTTACAAATTATTAGTTGTGTGACTTAAATATACTGCTGAAGATGATGGAGGCAGTTGAAATCAGTGACCATGCTACTTAAGTCCAAAGTGTGTGGCAATTCCATGCACCTTCATATGTTATCACTGCAAATGAGGGCAGGGTTTAGGAGAGGTGTGTGTGTGGTGAGAATTAACTCAGGTATGATTGACAAAAAATTCTGGTAGTGTTTACACCAGTACCTGTGATATTTTTTCAACATTCAAAGCTAAAATTAATGAAGCTTATCACATGAAATTTCACTTGTTGGTAAGGTAAATTATTATTTTTTAAATTAATTTAACTTTTTTACATCTGTGATTAGACTTAGCTGTGAATGTTCAGTGAGATTTCCTTTTCCTGTTTTAGGAAGCATTGCAATCATTGTTCCTCTTGTCTTATTGGTGACTTTGATCACTACTCTGGTAATTGGACTATTTCTTTGCAAAAGAAAAAGAAGGTAAGTATTTTTTTTATAGTTATGTATAAAATAAAAAGTAAATCTTTGAAATATGTGCACCTTTTTGATATCAAAAATCTTCAATGTTGAGAATGTTAAAAACAAACAAACTGTTTATGGATACAATTAGTTAGTTACATTTTGATTCTTGCTGGAACAATTGATATTTAATGTGTTTGTATTCCACCTGCAGTAGATCAGATGATATAGTTCTTTCTTGTCAAGTTTGCTCAATCCTGCCAACGCTGAAAAAGTGTTAATAATTTTAGCCAGAGACTTAGTGAACTTAGTAAGCAGAATTAATGTATTTTTTTGGAACCACGTAATTAAGAAATATTGCTCATGTCTATGAATACCTGCAGATAGAGCCTGTGCAGAATTTCCAGTTTCTAATTATAGTTCACTCTGATTTATTTACATTGATTAGTTTTTTTCGATTTTGTGTAAGTTATAGTGAAGATGTAAACAATGTTCAGAGTACCTACTGTAGAGTCTTGAGCCTCATCATCAGTACTATATTTATCTTGTACAGGAAACCAAGTTCCAGCACTGAACAGTGAATCTTTTGTTCTCTTGAATTTTAGCTGCCCTAGAACTCCTAACTACATTAAGGAGTGTAGTAGATATTTTGACTTCTTCAAAGGCTGTAAAGAGTTGTTGGGGAATTTCTACTGTATAAAGGTGTTTGGAAGAGCTGTTGACTTTCTTGTGTTTAGCAAAATGGTGGTAGTGGAGAGGGAGATTTAACAAGGAAATATTCCAAATAATATCGATGTGGCCTACTAAAGAAGATTCAGAAGACTTAGATGGCAAAACACCTACTTCAGTCCAGTAGTTGGTCTTCTGGTTGTTCCTGAGCATCTTCCTTTCTCCTGAGTCTTGTTAACCTACCTCCAAAACTGAGATAACGTCTCCTTTTAAGTCCTTTAAAATTTTGTGAAGAAGTGTGAAGGGAAGGAGAAAAAAAAAAAAAAAATATTTCTTCTTTTTGAAAAGCCAACAAAAGACATTTCTGGCTGTACCATTAGTAATGCTGACTCTGCCAGGCTCCATGGATGTCAGATGCTGCTGTTCCTAAACAACAGATTCATTCATAGCCAATTATTGTTAAATACTAGTTGCTAGTCTGTAAATTGTTTAAGTGGAAGAAGTCATTCTCAACAGTTAAATAATCACTCTTCAGAAGAGAAATAGAGTTGACTTCAGTAAAGAATGTGTTTTGTTTTGTTTTTTCTTAAAATTATATTTTGAAATGTAATGCTTTTTATGTAGAATTTAGTGTTTTTAAATCTCTTCCAGGAAGATTGTAAAGTGTTAAAATAGGTCTAGCTGTTCAACACTTGTATGCTACTAGCTTAAGTCACTAGCTTATTTCTTGTGTTTATGCATTACAGGACAAAAACTATCAGAAGACAACCCATTATAAATGGAGGAATCAATGTTGAAATTGGCAATCCATCATATAACATGTATGAGGTGGGCCATGATCACAGTGAAGGTGGTCTTTTAGCCTCAGATTTTACTGTAAATGCAGAAAAGGTATTTTTTTTCTTTTTTAAGTGGCCAAAACATTACTTAATTTATGTCTTTAAAAGATTTTGACTTTAACTGTCATTAATAGAAACAAAATGATGGTGTTTAGATTTAACGACATAGTGAACATATAGACAAGTTAGGTTTCGTTAGAAGAAACTTCCTGTGTATATTAACAAATGTTTTTGCGGTCTGATGCTTGATGATGGACATTCTTCCCTAGTGCCTGTATTTTACAAAAATAGAGTTGGAACTAAACTGTGAAGTGAGTTTTGTCACAGACATTCTGCCTTGAGTTGCCTAATCATCTTCTTAGTCTAGTCACAAATACTGAATGGAAATACATTATCATAGAGTCTACCTTTTGAAGTGTGAAAGAATGTATTCATACACAGAAGATTTAACTTACTTCATATATGAAAACTCCCAAAGGCATACAGAATTCAGAGTCCTGGCTGGATAGATAGATTAAATGTTTACACAAAACTAGTAAGTATTATCATTTTCGTGTAAAGATGCTGTCATTCTGCAGCAGCACTCTTCAGTGACTGAACATCCTGAGTGATGTGACATGGGATGAACAGGGTAATGCTGCGATATCTTTCCTAGAGCTCCGTAATCAGACATACACCAAAGGGCAGCCATCATTCTGTGGCATTTCTGACAAAGCAATAACCGGATTACTGTTAGCTCTAGGAATGTCATCGCTGAATCACATAGCCAGTGTGCAGAGTACAAGAGGTAAGCTGAAAATGGAGTTACTCCCGGGGGATGAGTAACTGAACCAATGCTCATTTTGAAGTCGGGTTCTAACACTTAATGAAAAAATGATTTTAAAATGCTGAATGTTTTTCTCAGACTGAATGAAAGAATTTTTCAAGGTGAAGAATACATGCAATGAGCTTTTTTAAAATTACTGTTGCTATTGATCACTCTAAAATAATGTTTTCAATCAGTGCACTGTTTGTGTAACGGTGATTATAAGTACACATAGAACATATTCTGTTAGCACAGAAACTAAATTTTTCTGTTTATACAGGCCAGATACATAGGGGGAGGGCCCACTGCATTCAAGCTTCCCCACACAACTCCATCAATCTACCTAAACTCTGACTTGAAAGGACCACTATCAACAGGGGTGAGAAATGATGATTCAAATCCATTTCATTCCACCACAGCCCCTCGCTAAAGAAAGTTTGTCTGTCATTTTAGAATAGAGGTATCTTGTGTGTGGTTTCATTTTTTTATTTTTATTTTTATTTTTTTAATGTGAGGAAGAATGACAGGAATTAATACATTTTAATTTTGAGATAAGGGGTTCCTCTCTGCATACAAAGATCTAAAACTGCAAATGTATGGGGATGCAAAGGGATGCAAAGCCAGTGAGCAAAACGATGCTTTTTCATAGCATTATGTAAGGTTAGCATAGCATTTGGAGCTGTATATCTTGATGTATTTTTCAATTCATTTGTAATTACAGACATTTAGTGAAGTTTATCAAGCTGAAAGAAGTTCCCAAGTAAATGAGAAAAAAAAAAAAAAGAAAAGTTATGTCATTTTAAAGGAATTTGATAAACACTAAAATGAGGAATTTCCTTTAATATTTGCAATGCATTTTTCAATCAATTCTTGCAATGCAGCTTTCAATCAATTTTTGAACATCTTAAGGTAGTAACTTCTAAAGTATCAGACTGACTACAATTCAGCATGATGTTTGCAAACATTGAAGTTTAAATTATTAAAAAGGGACATCAATATGACATTCATTTTCATATGCCTCAGTATATATTCATCTTTTGTTCCATTTGCATTCTTGCATGACTGTAACATATTCTTTATTGTTCAAAATGTAACAATTTGTATAGGATATGACATTTCTGATGGACTACAGAACCATTGATGAGGAGACATAGAATATATGCCCATATGCAGCAGTAACTGTTACTCACATCACTCTATTTACTTTTTGTGGTTCACTGTACTGCATTAGGACCTACTCAAAGAGGTATCATGAGACAGAGCCTACTGTCCATGAGGCACTATATAAATGGCAAGATTCTTTGAACTGTTGTAGTTATCACCCTTAACAGTGATGGTCAAAGAAATAAAAAGTCCTGTCAGTTGAAATAAACCTAACTTGCTGATGATAATCATTATGACAAATGTAAAGATCTCCAATTTAATGGGGCTAGACAGGCTTAAATGAGATTTTGCTCTCATAAATTACAGCAGCAGTTATTACATATTTAAGTTCCAGAAACATACAAGAGTAGCTTCTTTATTTTTTTATATTTTTTATTATTTTTTTTTAATAAATGTGACTCACCTTTTTCTTCCTCCATTCTAAGAAAGCATGACAGTCACTTTGTCATCTGTAATAGATAGCATAGGCAGCTTTTAACTAACCCAAAGGAGTAGCTGCTTTAGCTAGCCAGCCTAAAGAATATCAGAACCCTGGATTCAGAAAGAGTATTTGACCAACAGGAAAAAGGAAAGTTACGATTCTGGACTCCTTTTATTCCTTGTTACCCAAGTGTTTTTTCAGCATGTGTTCAAATAAAGAAAATCTACCCACCTTTGAGGGGGTAAGGAGTGTAATAAAAAAATTAACCACTTTTCACTAAACAACTTCATTTACCTGTTTTCTGTCTTACTGTTCTTCTACTTTTTGTAAACATTTATATTTGTGTAAGCAAACTCGTACTGTTTCATTGGTTATGAAAAAGGAATGTTTTGACCACAAAGTACCCTTTCCAGTTTTTATAAGTGAAAGTCTGAATATCAAGTTGGATAGCAAAGGTCTTCTAGGAGACAATAAATGCACAAAGTATGAAGAAATTATTTGAGACATTTATATTATAAACTTTGGAAAGTGCTTTTCCCTTAGCATTAGTGATAGGAGAGTAAGTTTTCATCCATGTTCATCCTTTTACACTGTCGTATGTAGGAGATTTCTCATATACTCAAGTGCTTTGCAGACTTAAAAATGGACTTGTCCTGTAATGAAGTATTACTCAGTTCAATAGATTTTTTCGTTACAGTCCAAGCTACCTAACTTGTTGAGAAAATATTTCTCAATCTGTAAATACTATGATATGTTAATAGTTATGCTGGTTTATATTTTTAAAAAGTTTAATTTTCATTACGAAAGTATTGAATTTTTGGTCAAATCATGTTGTATATTTGGGCCACAGAATTCGAAAACATGGTCAGCTATTGATGGGATGCTGATGTCTTAGAACAGGTAATATATGGAAACTGTTGATTGCAGTTTTCTACTGTTAAACTCGTCACATGGTCTCACAGTGCACCTTCTCTATAAACTACTTCATACCTATTCTGAAATCTTCTGGTGTAATAAGGTGGACAAGTGAACTTCAGAGACATTTTTCAAGGTTTTTGTTTTTGTCATTGCTTTTATGGTTTTAATATCATACTATGCTGCATGTCACGTCACTGATTATTTTAATAGCATGTCTCATATCATTAATTTAATTTGAACTAAATAATTAACCCATTATCAGGTTTGCAGAAGTCCAGGTATCTATTAAATATGTCCAATTATATTTTATGTGTACTTGTTCTAGCTTTAACAACTCCATTTCCATATCCATAAATGTTTATTTTGGTTTAATCTGACTGATCTAAGGTATGCTTAATTTCTCTGCAGCCAACAAATTACTCCAATCCAGTATATGCAAAGTTATACATGGATGGACAAAACTGTCGAAACTCCTTAGCAAGCGTTGATGAAAGAAGAGAACTCCTTCCAAAGAAAATAGATATTGGGATAAGGGAGACTGTGGCATAATCTGCTGTTACCTTTTATACTCTGTATAAATGTATAAAATATAAGGATTACTTTTCTATGTACCAACAGTATTATAATTGTTTTGGCATCAGCATTACCTCTGTTTTTTGTTTTGTTGATGTTTTCTGGGTTTTTCTTTTGCTGATGACTTTTGACTGACCATTTGTAAGGTATTTTTATGAAAAAGAAACTGCACTACGGTACAACTTACAACAATGCTGCTGAAATAACACACCTTTAAATTTGTTAAAATGGCAAACAACATTATCGTTTGTAGCGTGAAAATGAGCAATCTATTTTCTATGAACTTTTTTGGTTCTACTTAATCAATGAAGATGGTATCTGCACTTTTTCATTATGTAGTCTGGAAGCTGTAGTACAGTGTGTAATTTTGTTTATTTTAAATGGTGAAAGAATGATTGAATGGTCTACTCTCTTCTTTGTGCCCATTAGAATTTCTCTTCAGATCCTGATAAAGCTAGATAACTTTTCACAAACAAACATAACTTGCTTTTAAATTAGCTTTAGGTTGCCAAGAAGTAAACAAGATTATAGAAATGAAACATCTAATGATCTGCATGAACACAATGATTATGTTTCAGAAATTCAGTGACTGTACATGCTATACTAAACATATATACCATGTAAACAAGCTTTGTATTTATTAAAACCTTATAGAACATAGTAACAATATATCTTGGAAGCTGAAACCTTACTTGCTGTGGGACAAAGCATACGAACTCCAAGAGTCCTTTAGGACAGTAGCCACCCTAGAGCACAAGAGGGCATTGCCTACACATGCATTATATGTTTATTCACTTAATCATATGCATTACTTATGAATTAATAATTCCTCAACATGTACCAAGCAGTAGGGAAACACACACACACACACAAAACACCTTAAGCACATGCACAGAATCACAGCATTCAGTTTTGGCAATCACAAAAAAAAATCAAAAAAAAAAATCATACTCATTTAGAGATATTAAGGAATCCAAAACACAGCAGATGCTTTAAATAAAAATCAATTGGGATATTGCTGAGATAAAACATTAGCAAAATGCATATTAGTAAAACCTCACCTAAACCCGAGTTTCAGTAGTCTGGGTAAAATGCCAAAATCCAGATATCAGAAGTGAAAAGCCTCAGTATCAGTTTCCAGCACTTGCTCTGACCTGGTTTGTTTTCTGTTGTTGCTAAGAAGGAAAATCTGACTCAACTTTTTTAATTTTGATGGAAATAAAGGATACAATGTCTTTCAGGTTTGAACTGAATCAAAGTATTTTATACATAACTTTAAAGGCACAAAAGACTGATTCACACATATATACTGAGGAGGACTCTTCCTTCCTCTGCTAGACATGACTGACTTTTAGCTATCATAATATATTAACCTAACAGATTAAATATGTTTGTGGTTGCTCTTTACTCCCTTTGTACAAGCATTACAAAAATAACTGCTGTTTTATAAAAGATTTTTGTTGTACTATTGTGCATGCATACTACCTATTTCTAAACTTTGCCATATTGGGGCCTTTATAAAACTCCTGATTTATGTAATACTAGTGCAATTTTGCTTGAACAATGTTATGCATATCATAAACTTTTTCAGGTTCTTGTTTAAGTACATTTTTTTAGATTGAACAGTATTTTTCATTTTGGTTATAATAGTCATTTTGCCTATGTTTCTACAATGAAGTGTTAAATACTTTATACAAAAAAAATTGTTGACTGACTTATTTAAATGAAAATCTACATACTTGATTCAGTGTGTTGACTAATTTTTAAATTTGAGATTAAAATGAAAACTAAAGAAAAGCAAATTGAAGGGAAAGAACATTACTTTGTACAAATGGCTAAATTCCTTTTTTTAATGACAATTTTTGCTTTTTATACAACTTCTATTTGGATGTTCTTTGCAGCTCTGCACGTTTGAATAAATTAAGTGTATAGCTGTATATTATGTCAATAGAATTTTAGAATTACTTTATTTTCTACAAAAATCCCAAATTAAATAATTTCATACCACACAGCTATGATTCCACAGGTTCTGCCTTTATTCTTTTGAAATCATCAGATATGGATTTGGCCCTCAACTTTTACATAACTGTAGTTTTTATGAGGTGTGAGCAGTTACTCTTCTCAGAAATGTCTGTTTTCTGGTGGAGAAAACCTCATATCTTCAATACTCTAGCAGAACTAATTTTAACTAGTGGATATGCAAGTAACATGAGTTTGAAATCATAAATTCTTATACAGACCTGATGAAATTTATTTATTGTAATGTCTCATATTTCCTTTCGGTGAGACATTTTCATTTACTTTCAACTAGCTTACGTGTAAATTACTATTAAAAATTAAATTTATTTATTTTCATAGAAATACATAGTCGATGTCAGTGGAGTTATTAGATGTTGGATATTAGATCAGAATCTGATCTTTAGCTTTTAGGCAGAATTTTGATGGAGTTCTTTTGCTCTACCACTGCCATGCCTTAAAGATCTTTAAATTAAACCTCATAATAATCCTTGTAATGGATTTTTTTGGTTTGTTTCTTAACTTTGCCAAAGTTCTCTGCAGGAGCTGTTTCTCACAATCCTTTAAAAGCCCAGTTCTGGGGCCTCAGTCCACAGTTCTGTATCTACAGACAGCATGCAAGGAGCTGAAGGGTGGAAGACTGAGAACCTGATCAATAACCTGTATGTGCGTCTTCATAAAATCAGTAAAATATTTTTGTGCAGGAAATTATATAAATAGTTGCAAGGAACAACAAAAATATGAACTTCCTACATTTCCACAAACTTATTGCTGTTCTTAATGCCATAGATTCTTGTGTGTTTTAAGTTGACATAAGCTTAGAAGAAAACAAAAATTGGATAAATGTGCTTGTATCACTGATTAAAACATCCATCTCTTCAGGGTATAGCTGCAAGGCTGTTTGTGGTTGCTTTCCTGAAAGTACTAATGGCATTTCACGTGAAATGCTAGTACTGTAGTATTTCACTGAATTCATCAGGGTAAAATTATTTTTCCACAATACTAATAATTTTTGTTAGCAGTGTGAAGCAGTTTGTGGGTTCCATAAATATCAGCTATTAAAATTATTCAGGGAAATGGAACTTCCGATAAATCTCACCCTGAAATACACTGTTCATTTATCTCTTAGGTTTAGGCTATGTATAAAGCATGGTTTCAAGTTCCTGGGTGACCATGATACAGCTCTGTTACTTTTTAATTTCACTACACCCATTTTCCTTCAACAGAAAAAAATACGCATAAGCTTGAAGGGTGACATGATGTGCTTCAATACAAGCTATGTTCCAAACTGAAAGAAGATGCTTTAAACAGAACACATGAAAAAAGCATTTGTGCCAAACTTTATGGAATTGTCTAATGATTTATTATCATTATTATTTAAAGACATTCTGTATGTTCACACACAATAACAGTGTCATGGAGTCTCTGTCTTGTGACAGAGGCTGTCATTCTTCTATGCAAGAGTTTGCATAAACACTAAAGTATGACAAGACAAGTTCAAAGCTACAAATCGGGATGGATGCTGTTAGTGCTACTTTGATTAGTCAGTCATTCTGCACAATTAAGATAACATGAAAACAGGTTGGGAACTAGGAATGCATTTGAGAATATTTATTTTGATTGTCATTTTTGAATGTTTTTTGTTCGCTAATCATGGGTCTGTTATTTACAGAAAGAAAGGAAATCTCTGTAGTGGAATGCCTTTAAAATTTCTTCCCAAGTTGATCAGCTATCAGTAAGATCATAGAGAAGGTCCTGATATAACGATAATTAATTTATTCTTATCAAGTTGGTAGTGACTATAACTAGTGTAGTCACATATGTAGTAAAATTTTATTTCAATACATATCCAAAAATCTGTTTCACATAAAAGAGTTCCTTCTCCTTTTTGGAGGATGAGAAGGTGATAAAAGAAGGAAATGACATTGATAATAAAAGGTTGTCTGGGTAATCAGCTTTAAAAACTAAGACATTTTTCATGTGGAACAAGCAAACCAACAGTGAAACTTGTCTGTCTAGCCCTGGGCACCACTACAAAGAAATTGAGGCACTTGGAATTTTTCAAGTCTTAGGGAGATGGATTGGTGAGCAGAGGTATGGCTGACAGAGGGGGTGATAATTTATTATCTTGGTTCTCTAATTTATCACACTTACCATCTCCACATGTGTGAAATACAGATCTGATGAAAATAAGGGTTTCTAGTTTAGTGCCCATATTGTAAGATGACAAAAAGGAGAAAAGAAGCATAAAGCATCTTTTGGTTCCTTATGCCAGCTGCACATCACTTAGTACATGTTGTGACTCTCATGACCTCTGACTGTGGCCTTCAAAGTCATACATGAATAGAGGAAACTGCTGGTCTCTGGAGGACGCTGAACAAGTTTTACCTGAAGAAAGAAAGAAAAAAAAAAGCTTCTACTATCTCTACTAAACCAATAATTGATTTTTTTTTTTAAGGAAAAAAATTATCGAGATATTTACATATACACAATATGTATAGTATCCGAACTAATGTGTATTTAATCAGAGTAAACTCATTTTAACAGGTAAGTACGAAGGAAAGTTTGTAACTGCCACAGGAACTCATGGGATATATTAATTTGGGGTTACTGTTAAGCTCTTTAAGTTACTACATGTCAAGTTAATGTGCAACCTGGAGGGAAAAAAATATACAATCTGGTCAGTGAATTTTTCTGAATCTTAAATAAACAAATCTGAACATAATGAGAGTTTTCAACTCGGAAGCTTTTAGAAAATAGCTGTGCAGTGGAATGGTTTCTCACTTGTTTCGTGTTGTGATGCACAAGCAGTGCACGTACGTAAGTGTTTGGGGATTAGTGTAAGATAATATATGCATGTTAGATTTAAGGCAGTATTAGCCAAAGAGACAATCTGCTCAGCAGATCCTTGTTCAGCCACTGGAATAACACAAGACTGGGAAGGGCCTCTGGAATGGGTTTCTGCCTGTGTCGACAGGCTCAGCTGTGCTGGTGGGCAACCTGGTGCCAGAAGCTGAGCTGTGCAGTAGCCCAGCACCTACATCAGGCTGCATGGTCTTGCTCCATCCAAATAGAAGAGACAATGTTAAGATACAAAGTTTTAACTTGACAACTGGAAGATTTGGGCATCGCTCACGTGGCTAATATAGTATCTCAAGCTAGGGATGGTGAAGTTCTGGTTCTTTGGGTAGGCATAGGTGAAGAGCAGTGTTGCTGGGTGCCAGTGATAGGAAAGGTATAGCAGAGAGTATGTCACATGTAGCTGTCTGTCTTCTGTCCCAGACCTCATGTGCCACCAGTGGACATCATTTACAGCCTTTTGGAGAATAAACATGTATGCATACCTCTGAAGGGGAGGTTAAGGGGTGCTCTGACAGCACAGACTGTTTGCTTGGATAAGTGGCTGTATCTGGCTTGTGTGTCAGACTCCAGCAAAATGTTTCTCCATGTTTCTCCTCCTGAGATGTTTACAGCAGCTGCCTGGAGCTATGAATATTTTTTTTTTTTTTTTTTTGGGGGGGGGGGGGGGCGTGGAGAGGGGAATACTGTGAAAGAGGAATTAAGTGAGAAATTAAGTTGTTCAAATGCAGTGTGTCCCTCCCTTTGTTTTGCTGGAGCAAGTCTCTACAATGGTTTGCTGCCTGTGTTTCTGAGGACTTCTTGATAAACTGGCAACGATGATTTTCCATGAGATACCGAAGTGATCAGTGTCGTAAGGTGTCTGACAACATCCTGAAAGCTCAGTTAAGGTATCATCTAAGTTTGGCAAATGGCATTACATAGGTGGCACTTTTTTAGCCTGTGAGCCTGGGATACCTGCTTCCTGGTGGCTCTCACGAGTCTTGAGTTTCAAACAGTGGGAAGCATAAACCAGTGCAAATAGACCTGTATTGCTGTGGAATTAATACTGCCACTGTGAGCATAACGTAGCAAGAAACTTAAGATTTTTATCTTAGTTTTATTGATTCTGAATCCAAGCTATTAAAAGCTTTGGTGTTAGTTGCATAGCTAATGTCCTTGTCCATAACGAACTGCAGGACAGTTAGCAAAACCTCATCGCCTGTGGGAACAAGCTCACAGAGCCTGTGCGAATTTGCTAAATATTCTGGAAGCCTTTAGAAAGGCTGCAGAAGGGTGCTCAATATGAAATTGGTTGTTGCCCGACAGAAATTCTTCATGTTTGGTGAAATATGATATAAAAATAAGTATTTTGTAAATCTGGAGCTTTGAACTTATAGAAGCGTAAGTACAGCAGCTCTACAGCTTTTTTTAATCGATCCACAACCAATTTTCATAAGCAAAAGAAAGCAATGAAAATAATGTTAATGTTCCCACATAGTAGAAGGGGGTCTGCCATCTTTTATAACAAAGTCTCAGAAGAGGTGTCCTTAAGGAAGAACAGGCAGGAGAGGTGAGGTGAGGTGAGATGACGTGAGGTGAGGCGAGGTGAGGTGAGCTGAGGTGAGGTGGGAGGACTCTTGTGTACATTAGATTATTGCCCTTTTCCAGGCATGTCTGTGGATTCTAACATCTCTCCTTCCACCCCACCCAAAAAAGCAATGTCTGCATATCCTGCCCTAAGGGTGCAGGCTCCTAGACACACTACTTTAAAAATGTGATGGTAGTTGCTGGTTTTGCTAGGAGGAGGAATGTAGTTTGCAATTAGTTTTAAGTTGCCCAGCGCATACTGGGCAGAGCCTCTTTGTTTAAATGCCATAAAGCATGAAAGTATGCCATGCTGCACTGCTGTCCTTGCTGCGGAGATCACACTTTCAAATTACAGATCCCTGCTAGTCATTGGACTTCATTTTAGTAGCAAAACTATAACGGGGATGCTTTGTGCAGCACAGAGTTGCCCTGCAGCAAGAGCCACGCTGCGTGTGAACCCTGAGGCTGGTGTGCAGCCCATGCTTCCCCAGCCTGGATCCCATGCCCAGGCTCTTTCGGTGGCCTTTCAGCTGGTACTGGTGTGTTACTGCGCTTCAGGAAAAACACATCCACCCCGTGGGACTTTGTAGTTCAATAGGCAGTCTGAAAATAGGTCTATCATAAAAAGACTGTGACCTTCTTCCGTTTTTGTCTGTGAGCGTGATTGGGTTCATACATTGTACTGCCCTGGTGTGTCCCATCTGACACTTCTCAGAAGATGTGAAGCCTTTGTTATAGACGTGTGATGAATTTCTGTATACTTTTAGCTATTCTAATTATCTTGAAATTCCTAAAGTCCTAATTCTTCATTGCCCTGAACAATATTTTAATGTTAATTAGGCTACAATCACAGCTTTAATTCATCTTTTTTTTGGTTTGTTTCCTATACTGCAGAATCAAGTATCTTTTCCCCCTACTCTTAATTGACATGAGAAAGAAAATAATAATAATAATAATAAAATGGCTAATTTGAGATTGCCATTATATATACTATCTAAGTCATGTCCGACAATATTAGGTTGTCCTTTTTCCTGCTTAAAATTAAAGCATTAATATAGCTTTCAATGATAGGTACTAAAACATCTTTATAAATATTTGAAAAGATGCTGTTCAATGAACTGTGCAAGACAGGAGGCTGACCTCGCACAACTAATTAATTATTGCAATCAGAGGATCTCCAGACAAAGTACCCTCTCTAGCAATTTGAAACCTAATTAACATTCATGTCTTGTAAAAGTCACTTGACTTCCAATTATGATTAAATATGCAAGGTCACTGGGACACAGCAAGACGAAGAGCTGAAAGTAATCCCCTAGTACTGTGGGACAGTGAAAAGTAATGTCATGCTCTGAAGGACTGTGGAGGAAATATGGGTTACAGACCCATGTCCCAGTGCAGTGAGAAGGGCTGATGGGACACCACCACCCACAGAAGTTTTGGCCCCACTTCTTTGCACAAAGTGCTTAATGAGGGATTTCCAGGACTGAAGCACACCAGAGTTAAGCTGTGCATAGGGCTAATCAATATCTTGTCTACCCAGTTTTAAGACTATCTGTCAAACTATATGCCTGCTCTCATCATGCATTGATCAGTCTTAATATAAATTTAATAAGTGTTAAAGGATTGAACATCTCCTGTCACTGAATTAATCAATCTGACTTACTTAACAACAGTGCCCTTTCTTAAGGAATATCAAAATTGCAAAAAAATACTACATTATTTTTAAAGTGCTATGATCAGTAGAGCAAGAATCTGTCCTAATTATTTTCTGTCCTAATTTTCTGTCCTAATATGAAGTTCCTCCCATCCATTAACATTTACATCTACTACTAAAAGTATCTTAAAATATTAATAATATATTTCAGCTTTTGTAAATAGAATGGTTCCAAATTGGCAAATTTAAAACATTATTTTTCTTCTCATATGCTATAAAACTGACCTTTTTTTTAAAAAAAATAAAAAATAAATAAACATATGCTTTGAAAAATAAATGTTTTAATAAAGGAATAAGATAATTTAGGTTAACAAGCACATTAACACTAAATGAAATAGCAAAACATTGACTATAATGACAATGTAATTAAAAAAACGGTGATTATATTGTCTGTTTAAGTAGCCATATCCAATAAATACAGAATGACAACCTGAATCTTGTCACATACTTCCATATC
Organism: Netta rufina; assembly: GCF_964035555.1. Lineage (NCBI taxonomy): Eukaryota > Metazoa > Chordata > Aves > Anseriformes > Anatidae > Netta > Netta rufina. The sequence goes on along the minus strand of NC_140129.1, from coordinate 34,899,750 downwards.
ACATCCTATTTTTGTTGGCATCATTATTATCAGAACAATTGTTACCATCTACCAGAGATAAATATATTGAGGTCAGTCACCCTACACTTGTTGTCACTCCAGCGTGGTTAATTGCTGTCTCATCAGCCAGGAGCAAGCAATAACCTGCAAACATCCAAACTCCATTTAGTTGCTGCATCAAGTATATTTATTTGTATAGCATGATGTAAAATATGAGAGTTCACCAAAGAGGACACTTCACACAGAGATGTGCTTGGTGACTCTCCAAAAGGGAGGGTGTAGGAAGCGTTACCCTTCACTGGGACAAGAGCAGTTAATTAAGTCCATAAGGAAAGAAGATGTCTCTAATAAAGCAATACATGTGTCCCAGAGGAAGTGAAACAATGTGCCTTTTAATTAAGAACACCTACCCAATCTTATAACAGCAAGTTTCAGGGAGCAAGATTAAATCTGGCAAAGGATCCTTGGCTACATGGCAAGGGTTGCCAACCAAGACAGGATTGTCTCCAAGGATGCAGCATCAAAGGTGAGATGGAGACTCCAGGAGGTGTGTGGTAGGCAGCATGCAAACCAGCTAAATACAATAAGAAAGGAAGAAGAATGGGACTGAAATGTAGGGGTTTGTTCACTTGCAACTACATGGTCTATTTTGAATGCTGATATTACAAAAATATTTCTGTCTAATTTTCTTTTAACTGTCAGGAGCTTTGAAGGACATCAAGGTACAAGATAACAACCAGGCACTCCACCTAGGAAGGTACTGCAAAACTGTAAATCAAATGAGTAATACCCCTTGCCAGTTGCCTTGGCTTCCCAGTGTATCCTTGAGAGGCTCCACAGAGCACCCCAATAAGCCTCCACTGCCCTGTGACGAGACCGAAAGCACACACCAGGAGAGGTCTCCTCTCCTCCAGCTGGCTGAAAAGCACTGAAGGGCATGTTTGAACCCTAAAGATATCCATCATTACAGTGATTTTGTAGTGTGTCACTTTCTGTGCAAGGTAGAAGCAGAAGCACTAGTGGCATGCTATGGAGTCCACAATTAGGTGTCCCAAATTCTGCCGCTTGCAGACAAAAAACGCTACCAGCACTCCAGTATAGCACACGGAAACAAAGTTTTACCCCAGTGCTTGCCTCTTTATTTTTCAGGCTTGGGTTTGTGCTGTTTCAAGTTTCTTGGAATATTAAATCAAGAAAAACAGTCTAGCCAGTAAATCACATCATGTATTATATATAATAGAAGAATTAGATGGGATTCTTTTCATTCTTGTTTTCAGCTGTTTTAGGGAGTATGTACATTTATCCAAAGTCTGTAGGACTCAGCAACCAGCAGCATCTTATTTTCTAATTCTTTTCAACCCTTCCTTATTCATATTCCCAAGTGCCCCAGTGTATTTCTATTTCTTTAATGTTTTCATAGGGTTTTTTACCTCCTATTCTCTGTGAAGCAGTTCACTGGCAGGTTGAAAAAAATCAGGGAAATTAACTGGATTTCCATGGATACAGATAATATGAAATAGAGTTCTTTGTACTGAGCCGTTCTCTTTATTTGTACTTACTATATTTGTAGAGTTCGAATTAAAATTTAAAAACTTGTGATGTTTCTGCAAGATTTGAATGACAGAAAAGCAGAGTCATCCTCATTACAGATGACAGAAAACTGTAGACAGCACTGAAGGAAGGGAACTATGTAATTAAGGATAACAAATACAGAATCACAGGGCTTGACAGGACCTCAGGGGGGCATCTGCCCTCTTTGTGTCTCCAAAACAGAATCAGCTGTAGCTAAGCCAGCCTCAATAGGCATTTCTTTCACATTTTTGAAAAGTACCAACAATGTCCTTACACAACCAATTCCAGCACTTGTCCTCTCTTTGTTATGAGTATGTATCAATTTCTACTGCTGACATTTAAAGCTGTTTGTCCTATCCATCATGGACAAACCATACTTCTTTCTACAGCCTTTAAGAAAGTGAGGAGCTAAAATAAAGCTGAGAAAATGACCACCACGCACGAGCATAGAGGAATCAGCTGAAATACTGTCTTCAGCCAGACTGTGGGTGACAGTATGAAGACCAAACATGTTGTATTGTTCTCTTTCACTAAAGCTCTGGACCATCCTCGGTATCTGATGATGCTGATGAGTGACATGGGGCTGCTCTCCTTGCCACCTCCTTCCCACTTCAGTTCAAATGACCGCAGATCTCAAAATTGTCACGTCTTTGCTTATAAATCATACTCTGTAAATTAAGACTGCCCTTCAAAAGTGGAACTCAAAGCTAGTATCTTCGTGTTTCAGCAGACCAAGAAAAGAAAAGGAAAAAAAAAAAAAAAAAAGGAAAAGAAAAAAAGAAAAAAGAAAAAGAAAATCAAAGCTATATCTATATCAAAAAAGGCAAGAGGTAATTTCTCTGCAAACCTCTGAGCATCAGAGAATCACGTAGACAGTTCTATACCAATATATCTAATTCCATTATAGCTATACCAACAAAAACAAGGCATAGTCCTACAAAGCATTCCTAATCATTTCGGCCTGAGAGACCTTTGAGCTTCGTTAGCTTGAAGGAAGGTCTCTGCTGACTCCCTGCCTTGCCTTATTTCACAGCAGCAGGCTGAATCTATTGAAGCATCAAGTCAGTAATGCAGATAATGAATCAGTAACACCAATACCACAACAAAACTCCTGATTGTAAAAAAAAAAATGAAATTCTTACTCTGAAATGTAATAGTATCTTGAACTTGCTGCAGAAGGAAGCGCAGAGCTAAACTGTGAAACTGGAATGGGTCATTAACTAAACAAAATACCTATGGTTTTGCAAACTTCTTACTACAAAATACAGTTTAAGGGGTCATTTGATCAGAGATCCCTCCATGAGACAGGATAGGGGAGTATAAATGAGTGTTGGATCCCTGGGATTAATACAGAATCAGATGAGTGAAATTTGGTAATGTTTCAGATAGAAGTATTTTGTGTTTAGTTTTGAGGTTTTGTTTTCAATCAGTGAGGATATTTCCTGCTCAGTCAAATTACCAAGGGTAATTGTTACAGTCTACATCACTGGCAATCTTTAAATCAAAACTTAATGTCTTTCTAAACAGATAATGCTTTAATTCAGCAAAGACTTAATTCAAGTAGTTCTTACATTACACAGGGGATCAGTCTAGAAGTTCACAATTTTCAGGCCAAAGGGACTACAATTCTGTGGGTTTACTATAAAAGCAATTTCTGTCATTGAAAACTTCCTGAGAGGTACAACATTCACCACATAACCCAGCCTCCAAACAGTGATAATTTGTGTGTTTTATTTCAAAACGGTACTATTTCAATGTCTAAAATAGAAATTATGGTGGCAAGCCACAAGTCACATATTTTACACATTTAGCAGTCTACACTTAATGGGCACAACAATATTCAAGTGTATTTTAAATGCAGAGCCACAGGTACATGTGTGATTAAGTTGTCTGATGATACAGCATCAGCAAGAAGGCAATGATGTGCTGCATTTGTAGTTTCCGAGATGAGTGAGTCCATTAACAGTTTAGCACTAATGACTGACTACAAGGTGTAAAATGTAAAACTGCACTGAATGCAAAAAAAAAAAATTTGGACAGCCACTAAAGGAGGCAGGTACCTGAGACCACCTTGCTCCTACTACTTGCAGTTTGAAAATCCACAGTTTTCACCTTCAGGTGCCACCTGCCCACTGCTACAATTAAGACAAAAGATGAGATAAATGGATAGAATAGTTAAAGGACAGATGTAGATGTACATTGATATAGATACGCAGGAAGAGCAATCCATGGTATTTCATGATTGCATCAGGGTAGAAAATCAATAAATACCCCAAGAGCCTGCTGCATCATTGAGGAGGGTGTGTTTGTGTGTGTGTGAGGGAGATATTCAAGAATCGACTGAATACTGTTAATCATCAGAAAAAAAAAATAGCATTTTTGATATACTTATGATTCTATTATTCTATTCTTCCTATAGAACTGATAAAGACTGAATTTTCATTTGGGTTGAGAGATTTAGGTCGTAAGGCAGCTGAAAGAAAGACATGTTTTTTAACAGGCAGAGGCCTTATTTGGGATGGTTCTAATAGTTCACGTATTGTCATAGTCCGAGGCCTTCTAAGAAATATTTTTTTTTTGTTTGTTTGTTTGGTTTTGATCATTTAGGGGTTTTATTTTTTTTTGTTTGTTTGTTTTTTGTTTGCTTATGTTTGCTCGGCCAAAACATAGATTTTTCCCTGCTAAAATATGTATTTCAAAGAGCAGGAAAGAAGGCAAGGGAAGGATCTGTATCAAAAGAAGTGTAACCAGCAGTTTGTGGGACGTGATTTGCCCACTCTGGTCTGCTCTTCTGAGACCTCACCTGGAGCCCTGCATTCAGCTCTGGGGCCCCCAGCACAGGAAGGACATGGAGGTATTAGAACAAGTCCAGAGGAAGCCACAAGGATGATCAGAGGGCTGGAGCACCTCTCCTAAGGAGACAGGCTGAGGGAGCTGGGATTGTTTGCGTTGGAGAAAAGAAGGCTCCAGGGAGACCTTATAGCAGTCTTCCTAGGCCTAAAGAGGCCCTACAGGAAAGCAGGAGAGGGGTGTAGTGATAGGACAGGGTTAATGGTTTTAAACTAAAAAAGGGGAGATTTAGATTAGATATTAGGAAGAAATAACAGTGAGGGTGATGAGGCCATGGCACAGGCTGCCCAGAGAAGCTGTTGGTGTCCCATCCCTGGCAGTGTTAAAGGCCAGGCTGGGTAGGACTTTGGCCAGCCTGGGCTGGTGGGAGTTGTCCCTGCCCATGGTGGGGGATTGGAACTGGATGGGCTTTAAGGTCCTTTTCAACCCAAACCATTCTGTGATTCTATGAAGTGAATGTGGGTATGCAGAGCTACCCCAGGAAGGCCCTGTTAACACATTTCCTTCAAGAAAATGCTTCTGTGCAAATGCTACAGTTGTACAATGCACTAGGTCTGTTATGTACAATTGCAATGATTGCACCCTTTTTCTCTCCAGACAGTTTCAGGGTACTTCTCTGGCTCTCCAGTCCCCTCCTCTCTCTCTTCACCCTCGCCAGCACTTTCACTGTTTCCTGGCCCCAAGGAGTTGAAATTCTGCCATTTCTCCTGCCTGATGGCTCTTGCATTCGCTCTTGCTGCCACTTTGTGCTGACCTCCTCTTGGGATCAGACACATGAGCTACAAAGGACAGCTGCCTTGTCTGGCTCACTTTCTTTGCAAGGATGCATTTGTACAGAGATGTGTATTTGCTTCGAAGAAATCGGGGATCATAAGAACCTCATAAAGTACAGGAATTCATGAAAAGCATACATAGGGAAATTGAAGCTTATGATAATAAAGGCATCTCACATTTTAGTTTTCATTGCTATGAATTCATAGAAATTGTATGTTTCCACTGAAATGCTGCCTGACCTAACCTACAGCAGCCTTGCAAAGCAAAGTGCTCCATTATCCTACCTTTTCCTCTGTAATTTCAATTTTGAATGGTTTTAAGCATTCTCCCCAGTCATTCTTCACGCCAAGCTGGGGGGAACTCGGCAGTGATCACCACTGAGGTGTACCTGCTTTACTTGATACTGCTCAGCTTCATATTTGAGTAGGAAAATGCCCTTCTGTGAGTATTTCTTCTGTCAGCGTGAGATCTGGTGGCACTCGATTTAGCAATATTTGGGTCTAACGTACCACATAAACACGGGGATGACTTCTAAAGTCCAGGCACGTGGGCAGGAAACAAAATTTCTAGTTTTCATAGCCTGGTTCCACGTAATTAAATTTCTAATAGGAAATGGATATGCACATAACTTGCTCTTTATGAGTACTCTGAATTCTGAGTTTGCCAAGAACTGAGCAGTTATTATGATATAAGTAACATGTATTCAGTGTACATAACACAGCTGTTTGTGGCATTTTTCTTAGACTATGGCGAAGAAAAATGTTACCCACAGGACTAAACAGCTTTGTTCATAAAACATTGCAAGTATGGAATTTTAATCTAATCTACTTAACTATTTTATCAACATGCTTTGGGTTGATTAAATCAGTTTTTTTTTTTTTTTTTTTTTTTTTTTTTTTATGCTCCAGGATTTAAAATCCTGTCATTGGATGTTTGCGTATGAGCTCTGGAGTTCACCATTCAGTGGGGGTGGAAATGTACAGCGGAAACTAAAGACTGCTCAGAATTCTGTGTAGCAAACCCACTTTTTAATGATAGATTTTTATATTATTATTATTTTTTCTTGTTGTTGTTGTTGTTCACTGTGCAGTCAGGGCACATGAGGGTTTTTTGTTTTGTTTTGTTTTGTTTTTTTCTGAACCAAGTTTACTGCTGAAGGTAGTGGCATAGTTCCCAGTAAAGCATAAATCTGTGGTGCAAAACCCTTGTAAGAACACACGATATTGCTACTGAGAGTATTCAAGTGGAAAGAAATGAAAAATATATATATATATTTTAAAGTGTTTATAAAACACTGTTGCCCTGTGGTTTGCTGATACAAATACTGATCTGCTGTACTTTTATTTTTTTTTTTTTTTCAGAAGCAATATTGGTAATGAACTTTGTTTGGATACTGTTGATGGGCATCTGGATGTGAAATGACACTCATAGGCTACAGATCAAAAATGAGAGAGGGCCTTTTATGACCCTATTTCCTCCACAAAGCCAAGAGATATACTTATTTTTCCCATTGCTGTACATCTTGCGACTCCTGGTGATTTAATGCTGCAAGAAACAGTTTGGCCACTCGATGGTAAGTCCCTCAGGCTCTTTTGTGCATTGATAGAGCTTCTTGGTGGTGTGCACTGTAATTATTATCACCCAAAGGAAAAAGACTGGCAACATTGCACCTCCTCCCAAAGCAAAGGCTGGACTTGGTGAGGAGCAGTCCTACACCTGCACCAAAATTTAACATAAAAGAAGTTTGAGCTGGTTCGCACTGCCTTTACTTTACCATCTTCCTTTATTCTCAATAGCTTTCGCTCATGAGACTATTTTATAGATTCAAAATGCACATTTTGAATATGTATGTTGTACATTTTGAATATGTATATTTTTCCAAAATATACATTCTGTTCAGAATAGTTTCTTTGGGAAAATACTTTGATCCAAAATGGATGCTTAGATTTAACCAAGACTATGATATGTAGCATATACCTGCTAGAAGAAGGAAAAATGTAGTTCTTGGGAGACAGAATTTAATTAACTTGAGTTACATCATTTACTGCAGTATTCATGGATCCAAATTCAATTCTCTTTGACATATCTTTTAAAAAATCCATTGTTATGAAAAGTAAAGTGCAGGTTCATTACTAAAGCTCATTTTGAGTTTCTGCTTTTCTCTGCTACTTTTAAGTTCAGTACAAATTTGACAGGGACTCTGCTTTACTCCTGAGCCAAGAGAGCTCTGGCTGTTAGCTGAAACCAGCACCAGGTCGATTAAAATGTGTCCGTTCTGCTCCTTCACTCTTCCATATGGTTTCTAGCCTCTTTATCTCTCCGGATCCTATATAAATAACAATGTTTTATATCTATTATCCATTTATGAGGGATAATTAGCTTTGTTGATGAGCCCTTGTATCCAACAATTTGCCTTACCTTTGCTGTCAGTCAGGAAAATATGGTATTGTTGCTTACTAGAGAGAGAAAAACGAGTAACAGAATTTTTACTATAACACCTCACCTTTTCTTATCTGTACTGTACACGTCCCATCCATACAAATATTTTATAAGTGTGGGAATCCAGATCAGTAATGTAAATCATGCTCACAAATCCTGGGATACCAGCAGCACAGTGGAAAAGTACTGCTGGTGGCATTCTCACAGAGAGGGTTAATCATGCTTAATGAACCCAGTGAGGTGGAAAGTAGAAATTCAGCCACAGCCACCTTTAGTTTTCCATGGTCCTGGTAAATTGTTCAGTAAAACAATTTTCTGAGGAAGAAAGGCTGCAGGAGGCTGTTGTTAATGACAAGGCACTGTGGAATGCATAGAATGCACCTCTTGCTTCACTATTATTCTTTCCTTGGCTATAAACACAAGTTGTGGCAAGGCATTTTGCTGCTATGTATGTATGTGCTGGCTGTCATACTGCATGCCCAGGATGATGTTGCAGAGGGCAGTGGCTGAAAACTATGAATGACGAAAGCCTGTTGAACCAAGAATAAGCCTCGCTGCTCCCAAACTAATTTTTCAGTGCTCTGGCATGGTTTTTCTCTGTCTAGCAACCGACAGGAGCATTTGTGAAAGGGAAAAGACAAACCACTGCAACAAAATGTGTAAACACTCCCATACACTTTTCCTGCCTTTTGGAAGCCCAGCTTGTCTCTGCACCATGCACCGGCCACCTCCCAAACTCATTAGGGCCTTGCAGCCATGGGGCTGTAACAGTCATTTATTATAATTTATTTGCCCGTGCCTATTCACACGCTGCTGTTGGTCTAGGGGTAGTCAGCTAAATGCACTGAGGGCTTCACCCTCCTGTTGGGAGCAGCAGTACTCCTAACTTGTGGCAAATGAGGTGTGCTTACAGCAAATATATTCTGTGCCAAGTCAAAAGCCTCAGTCTTTGCTTTTTAATCAACTGAAAAAGCTGTTTATTGCTGTCTCTATATAAGTGTCTGCACATCCCACTTTAATTAACTGTGTCAGGCTTAGCTGTCATTCGACACAGGTTTTATTGGAATAGATGTTAAATCGCAGCTTTCATAACTGTGTCTTCAACACATCTGTATGGAGCTCTTTTATGTAACAATTAGTTTCCATCAGCTGTCTTTTGTTTCGCATTCACTCATGGGTAGCCTCATCAAAGTCCACCACAGCTTTCCTCTCCTCCTACCTCCCTCACTGCTGCAGGAAGCTCAGGCTCAGGCCCAAGACACAGGGCCACTCAGGGGAGGACTCCCACACAAAATAACCTCCTTTGGAGTTTACCACAGCTCCCTGAATGTTGCCTGATGTCGGGGAGCCCTTGTGGCAGTGCTGGCCACACCAGCTGTGTGACATTGCCAGTTCTGGCGAGCCTTGGTCTTGCACTTCTTCCTCCAGGCTCTGCCTCAGGCCTGCTGCTGTCCCTGTCCCTGTCGCACTGGTTTCACCACGCTGGGATCATATTCAGGCTTCCCAGCCTGCTTTGACCAACTGCTTATCCACCACCATGATATTTTATATTCCTTTTCACAAATGTCAGGTTAGGGCTTTCTCCTTTTACTGTCTTTGATCCTTGGAGAGTTTATAGAAAGGCAGAGGATACATGTATGTTCCTCTGCTGCCTGAGCCAGGGTTTTCAGAGACAGATAGTGAGCTTAAGGGACCAGTGGTGGCACACGTGAACCATTTCCCCCTACTGTGTCCTGAGGACATTGGACACTTTCCAAGGAGCCCTAAAGAGCCTTTGCTCTTCATGGCCCACAACCAGGGGGTCCTATTCCACCTCCTGCAACAACACGATCCACCCGCTAACAACGGTGTTTTTATGCCTCCATTTGTTCATCCTCAGCATTTGTTCTTTTTCTTTTTCCCTGCCTGTTAGCACTTTAGACACTTGCTGTGTTTGTCAGCTAATGCAGCCCTGCTGTTTACAAGTTAAGCTAGGTGGCCAATTTCCTCTTCACGACTCTTCGTTAAATATTTAAGAGCACTTAGATACTAGCCTGGTGCTTTCCTGTACATGCACTAGATCATTCCCAAATGCTTGTCTCCTGTGGCTCTCAAACCCAAGGCTGGGGAGGCAAAACATGAGCCACCTGCCCCACCACTGCCTGCTCTTGGGTGTGAAGGGGCTCAGCTAATGGGGTAGGTAGGAGGAAACCAAAGAAAAGAAGGCACATTATGTCTGACCCCGAACTGCTGCAGATTCTGGGGATTTTTGTTTAATGGTGAGAGGCTGAGTCAATGTGCATACCTACGAAAGTCATACAGGGCTGTCTTCTGAGTGTGAATTTGTGGTTTATGGGTTCAAACTGCCTCAACGTTACAGATCTCTAAATAGGGGACTGGAAATTATCAGAATAAATTTGCCCTTGCAGGAGAGACCCAGGTGGTAGGTTGTAAGGAGAATATTTAATGTGCAGAATTGTACATTCCTGTACTGCACTGTATTACTATCGCTGTTGTAATTGTACATGAAGTCTTCCCATCATTTGTAAATTCTTTTGGGATATGCTATGAGACTCATCTTTCTATACAAGGATATTTATTGATGAAACTAGTTTGAACTAGCTTAAAAGTGTTGAGTATTTATATTTAACATTAAATTATTGCTACTTTCCCAGGCATTTAGGGAATGATCTATTTTAGTATTCCTGTGATATCTACTGTGAGCTTAGCTACTACTGCTTGTAATAAGAAAAAAGTCTATTTTTTTTTTTTTTGTCTTGTTCTAGAATTGACCAAAACCTCATGGCTGATGTCTGTTTAGGCCAAGGAGCCATAAGACCGTATTCCCCCCTAGAACCTTCCTTAAAAAAGATGGTAGAGAAGTTGTCAAAATGGCTCATTTATTGAAGAGATGAACTACTTATGGGAAAAATGTGCTGCTAAATGTTTTCCTGTAAAATCCTAATCGCAGATTTGGGGATGTTTGGCCTTTCTCTGAGAGGGACGCATCCTGTGGAGACACCATATTAATGAAAATGGGAGAACAGCAAAGATACATTTTACATCCTTTCTGAAAAAATAAAATAATATATATGTATATATTTATGTATATATAACTACTATATTCTCATAGCTCTATCTCCACAATATTTGCCTTTCTTAAGCTAGCATGGTCCTTTCAGTCAGTGGCTGGTCTCAGTGACATCTAGCAATTTTGGTCAGATGCTTAAATATCCCATTTGAGCAGAGCCACAGACAATGCATATTTTTGCCCAGTTCTCCTATTGCATACAGTCCTGCTGGGCATACAGCAGCAGAGACAGCCCTGCAGAGCAAGACAGCTCAGGGTGGTGATCATCTCTCCGGGGTCCTTGCAGGTGGAGCAGGTTAGTGCCAAGGTGGCTGCACATTGACCTGTCTCCACAGGATTCACAGACTAGTTGGCATGAATTGTGTTTCTCTGTCCTACACTCAGTCTGGGTAGGTAGATCAGAGAACGGATTTTTCTTTTTATTTATATTTATGCAGGATGTCTGTTCTTTGTTCCAGTGAAAGCAGAGCAAAATTCATGAGTACCAGCTGTAACATCCTTGCAGAGGCACAGCCAGCACCACTGCCTGCCATCCCTGAACCACTGCAGTCTTTGCTAGACAGGTGTATGCTGAGGAAAACTAATAACTCTGCACAGTGTCCTCACTCTCATGACTAAAATACATCGGTTTTGTGAGTTCTTCTGCCCTTGCCAGTATACATCACATTTTCTTCCCACACACTTACACTTCACTAATGCTATCAATAATGTCCTCCTTCTTCCATATATTTCTTTTTTTCTTTTTTTTTTTTTTTTTCATTTCTCCTGCTGCATTCCTGGCTTTTTATCAGCACTTGCTCCATATTAACCTCTCTCCATCCCCAGCTTCCTTCTCCAGCCTGAGCACAGTGCAAAACCATTATAACCAGTAGCTCCCCCCAATATTTCCAAATGCCCTTGGGACACAGGCATGCTTGTGGCATTGTCCTGTAGTCAGATCCTTCCTTGTGCACCCACCACAGGGGCAAAAGCTTCTGCTCAGCAAGGCACGGAGCACCTTGTCCTCCCCCAGCCATGGCAGCCCTTCATTTGCAAAGCTGGTCTCCTGACATCGGGATGTTCTTAAAGGACAAAAGAGATGTGTCTCTGTTGAAAAAAGGGTAGAGTTTGGTTTTACTGGGTGAAGCTTATCTCTGTATCAGTTGGGAACTGCACAGTAACTCTTCTGGAAATTACAGGTAGGGAGAAAGCATCACTTCTTTTTCCATAGAACTGTGCCTATTTCCTAGCTGAATGAAAAGGGGTTTGTCACACATATCCTGGCAGTGGTCACTGGGATATGGGGTGCATTGCTGTCAAAACTGTAGGTTGGTGTGGTAAGTCAGAGCTGTTTCAAAGCCACCCTTGCCTTTTCCCCAAGGCTTCACCTTCATTCTGCCCTGCAACTTCTATCCCAGGTGGAAAGAGCCAGCTGTGAGGCCACTACTGGATGTCTTGATCTATTTTCAGCTTCTTCTGTGTAAGATGTAAATGCCCTTTTGTCGCACAATGCAGTGTATTAAGCATCATTGAGCCCCTGTGTTGCAGAAGCACGGAATCCATTTTGATCTAATCCCTTGACAAAAGTACTAAAATAAACCCCTACCTGCATGCATAATCTTCTCTGATCCTGCGTGGCTCTGGCCTGCCTCTTGCAGAGGGACCGGAGGTAATGTGCCCGACACCAACCCCACTAGAGACTGTGCCAAGCTTCGAAGAGGCTGCAGCTTGCTGGGCTGGGGCACGCTGAACCGTGGAGCGGGTTATTAATTTATCAAAGCAGGAGCTGGTGCAGGAGCTCACAGCTCTCGGGAAGTCATTTACTGCTGCTCGGGAAGAGCCCGTTTCCCCACTTCCAGCAGACGCTGCAGCACCATCCCGTGCTTCAGCCGTCCTCTCTCTGCTGCTGCTACACTGCTGTTTTGCAGGAGGGTGGTTATGATACTTTTTTCCTTTTTTTTCTGCAGCAGCCCAGCTGGAAATGTAAGATAATATCCAAAATAATTAAGAACTCCTCACACTATAGCTCCTGCTAGTATTCTCTCTCTGAGACATCTTCCAGGGGAGGTGAGTGAAAGGGAGACCTGAGTGTCAGAAAGCTGACAGCCGAGGCGGACACGAGAAGAATTATAGGCATTCAACAAACATTAAAAGGACAATAACACACTGGCTTATGGCTATTTATTTTTTATGAGCGACTTTGGCAGTATTTTGTTTGAAGTTTTGATGGCCATATGTTTTCCAGGGAGGCACAGCACTGTTTGTAAACTGTGCTATAATTGAAATTGAATTTTTATGAAATCTATGTGAAATATGATAACACATTAAAATACTCTCCTTTGGAGAGTTTCCTCATTGATTTTTGTTGCATTAAATCTGTTTACACATCAAAGGAAAATATTACATTCTGCCTGTCTTCATTTCAGTCACACCCTTCCTTTTGTTTCCTGGAGACTGCACATGGCAGAGCAAAATCCCCTCTGTTCAGAGCTCTTCCAGCACTCACACTTCTTTTAGTGAAATGATGCTTTACACTATAATTGGCCTTCTTTCCACCATCTGCTTAGCAAACTGGGAACTTTATGATGTCTTTTTCTTCCTTCATCTTTTCAGCAATACAGCTATATGTATATGCTGGGACCAATTCTGCCCTATGGAAAATACATGGAATTTCATGGCTGACTTCGCTAGGATCAGGATCAGTCCACAGAGGTATCTGCTATGGACAAAATCTGTAGCTGGAGCAGTCATGGCTCAGTTCACTTCAGAGAAGCTGTGCTGGTTTATCTGAGCATCTGCCTCTGGAAAAGTTTTTTATTGTTATGGCAGAAAACATTTTAAATTCAACCAGCATATTTCTTCTAGGGCTTCTCGTGTTACTGTAAGGACTGAGTTTTCTTTAATTTTTGTGTGTGAAAATTCCACTTTGTATACCTGCATGTATATGTATACAATTCTGTATGCTACTAAAAGGTGAATGCATAGGAAAAAAGTGCTGTGTTTGAAGGGAAAGCTTATTTTTACCTTGGTGCTAAAGAAGGACTTGTAAAGTGAATCCATCTTAATGACAAAACTAAAATGGAAAGCATTCTTAGGACAGATAAATAGATACATGATGATAAACCTTTCCTTGCTTTACTCACAAAGCACCTTGTCAGAGCATCAGCATTGCAAGAATGCTGGTTGTGTTATCTAGTCCAGGTTGCTCTTGTGTGGAGCTAGGACAAAGGCCTATTTCAGACACAAAAGAAATGATCTATTTGATGTTTTTCTCTGTCACTGTAAGGATAATAGCTATATGCTATCACTAGTGCCCGTTGGGTTTGATTCTGAGTTAAAGCTGATCTCTTGCCAAATCTTATTTTCATTTCTCCTCTGCCAGTTGCAAAATTGTCATGTTTTTATTCTCCTCTTTGCATTCACTTGGCTTTCATTTTCCTCTGTTTTCAGAACATAAAATGTGCTGCATGCAGTTAGACCATCACTCACCAAAGCTGATCCTGCACCCTACCCACAGAGGCTCTCTCCTGCCCAACAGAGATGTGCAAGGTGGTGGGACGTACGCTGTACCTGTCTGCTCTGCCCAGAACATGGGATCACATTGCCTTTTTTATATTTGCTTCCATTGTGTGGCTACAAATGCTTTTACTCATGAGAAAAATAATCTAGCTGCTCATAAAATCCAACAGAAAAACATATTTCTATGGGCTCCTGAGTGGGCAGATGCTCCACACTGTCAGCAGCCTGTGTGATATGTTTTCACTGCCCCTTTGCTTTCTTTTGCTGTGCCTTTGTTTTCATTAATTTCTAGGTGTAAAAAAAGTTCAGTTAACTGCAGCCCGAAAAGTCACTGAGGCCTATGTAAGGAATTACCTTCTCTGACTGAGATGGAGGAACATCAGCTTGCGATGCTACCAGAATGGCTCATAAATATAGAAGATGAAATAAAAACCATAGCTGTGTACTGGAATTTAGACTTGGGTGCTGGAGGCACCTCTAAAATGTCTGTCCAGGCGCTGTGAGAGAATAGTTCCTATTTTAAACACAAGGTATATCAGCAATGAGAATATTCTCCCAAAATGTTGGCATATTTGCATTAATGCTGTGAAATTTCCTTGAAGGAACAGCAAAGTTAACACAGGCAGAGGTTAACTGATTTATTTATATCATGGCTTAATGGTCTAGAAAAAGCTGTTAAGGTAGCAAGGTAAACTGATTTTTTTTTTTCACCTTACTGTGCCTCCAAAGCCTAACTGAACCTGGCACCATCCTTGAAGACCACGGTGCACCAACCCCAGCAATTTCTTCTCCCTCTTTCCTTATGCCTGTGCACATGGCAATGTGTCTGAGGTGAGGAAATTCAAGATTTGCTTGTGACAAAGATTAGTGCAGAGCCTCAGGGAAACCATGGCAGTTGCTTACTACTGACTTTCCTATCGACAGGCTGCTGGTCCAAAGGGGACTCATCGGAGGCAGGGTGGCAGTGAGAGACTTGTGAGTGATTGTCCTGCACATTTCAAAGAAAAGTTGAGGTCTGCTGTGCCTCATTTACTACTAGGAAGAGTGTAAATAGAAATGGGGAACGTATTTTAAAGCTAAGACATAGCTTTCACTCAACACAAGTTGTGACACAATTCCTAAGCAGGCACCTGAAAGAGTTTGTATTCCTAAATTTTCCAGGCATTAAAAAATAATAATAAAAAAAAAAAAAAGGGAGAGAGAGAGAAGAAAAAGGATAAATTCTAAAATTTTGAATGACTTGGGGAAAATCAGATTTTGATCAGTTCAATTTGGCCCCTTCTACTGCACTACTGCCCTGTGTACTAACCATGGGACCAGATCTACCTGTGCCTTATTCTGCCTCCCAGGACAGATGTAATGCGGCTGCAAACCAGCTCAAGTGGAGGCGGATCTGCTTCTGTCTTTTCTTTGTAGTAAGCTTTCAAGAAAGAGCAGAGTGCTTTAAATTGAAACAAACAAACAACAAAAAAACACAACCCTTTGTGTTTGTTTGTTTTGCATTCCTACATGCCTAGTTACCTTCTAAACAACAACAAAAAACCCTAAAGAAATGAGGTGAGGCAGAACAACAAAAAGGTTTCAGCGCATCTCCTCCTCTCTTCCCTGCCATGCACTTGCAGGTCCCTGCTGGCTTGCAGGATTTGCTTTGGTTAATTTGGAGTTTCTGAGCTGCAGCAAACTGTGCAGCCCTCTCTCTTATTCCTGGGCAGGTTTATTTGCTTGTCTCCTCTGAGGCCAGGCTCTAGGCTCCCCATGCTTTACTCAGCTTTACTGCTAGCTTTCCTTGAGCTAGAGGTTGTAATTTTTCTGTTTTGTGCCCCTTGCTGCATGGTGTGCAGGACAGCTGGCTCTGGGCACCAGCCCTTGTGCTGCTTCCTGGCTCCATGCACAGGGGGCCACTTGCTCCCTCCTTTGTCGGCCTCCAAATAAAACAGGAAAGCCACAAATCAAAACTGCAGCGTGGTAGAGTATGTAAAAAAAAAAGAGTGAGTTAAAGCCAGCATGACGTTATAGACAAAAGGGAAAAGAGATAAAAATGGCAGAATATATAAATAAATAAAAAAGGCAGGAGAAAGTGGCAGAAAGGAAGGGCAGGGAAAATCACAATAGAACGCCAAATCTAGGGAAAGTTGCAGTGCCCCAGCTGTTGTGAGACCAGACAGACAAACAGGTTGCAAAGAGTGGGAAATAGCTGTGATTGTGCCTGCTGTGAGAAGAACTTTTAAAGAGATTGCTGTAGAGAAATGGCATGCATGTTTTGTATTAAAAAATAATAACAGTGACTCATCCTCTGACAAATTATTAAATAAAACATTAGGAACTGATGAAATTGAATATGCAGAGCACGACTTTGCAACCCCCATGTGCCAAACCCTGTCATCCCTGTGTGAGCACCCCCTGTGCCTACATGTCGGTGAAAACCCCACTCCTTTTTCTTTCACAGGTCCTGATCTTGCCCTGCAGAAGAAATAAGAATATTCTATATTTCTGTTGTTGGGGGAGGTGGAGAAACAGAGGTTGGAGCCTCTGCTTCTGTATAGATTGTATGCCTGTGTCTGAATACACATGTAGATATAGGTGTGTGTACATATGCAAATGTATAGATTTTATGCATTAGATGTGTATATATGTAAAATATGTACAGGTATGAATATACATGAACTAACTGTATTAAATGTAAGAACAGGTCTCCCATTTACAAAAATGCATGCTTCTTTTTTTCAGGGTAGCCTCCATAGCAATGATTCTTACTTGGGAGGAATTGACAGCCCAGGGAAAGACTTGTCCATGTGTTCATGGGGCCCCTTTCTGGGTATTGATCATTGGCCATATTAGATGCATTTTAATGCATGTTAGATACATTACATGTGTTTTGTTCATGCTTTGGGTGAAAAATTCGCTTGAAGGCATTCTGTCACCTAATTCGTACGAACCTCAATGAAATCAGTAGGACTGAGCCACCAAAATGTTGTACAGCCCTTCAGATACTACAGAGGAAACTGCCACAACTTAGTAATACTCACTTAAATAAATGAATAAATAATCATGTAGCAAATTACAGCTGTTCTAGGGGTATTACACTGCTTTTGGTAATACACTTATCTTAAAGTTTGATGTCCCAGCACCAGTGGGCAGTCAGGGCCAGTGTTCAGCAGGAACTGGAGCCCAACCTGTGGGGCAGTAGGGACATATCCCATGCTGAAGAAGAGTCACTGCTGGGAAGCTAGTGCAGTTCCTGCAAGAAATATGGCGTGCTTGGCATGCGTTAATTATGAAGTACTGTCATGCTGAAGAGCCACATAACAAAAATAGCAGTAGCATACAATTTAGGAAATTTCACAAGTGGATTAATTAGCTAGTCACATTGTGGATGATAGTAAATATATGGCTGGATAGTTTCGGCAAAATACAAAGTAAATGTAGACATTAATAAATAGTTACACATTACTGCCAAATTTTGATATTAATTGTACATTATGAGCTGTTTTTCTATTAAATGAACATATTGAACAAAGTATTTATTATTTTTTCTCTGTATTTACAAAAAGAATAAAATGTACAGCTTACCAAAATGTTTTTTTTTTTTTTTTTTAAAGTAATGATGGAAGCAATGGTCTATGCTATTAGTACATTTCAAAATTGTTTTTAACAGTTGTTTCTGTTTGGATTCTAAGTATTTCTTAAACTTGCAAACCAGGAGAACTATGTTCAAAAAATATTTAGCATAGAGAAAAACATTAAATATTTAATGATATAATTAAATCTTATTAATGTAATTGTCTATATAGTTTAGATTAAAAATTTACAAGAACCCTTTTCCCTTTCATTAGAAGTTATAA
This sequence comes from Netta rufina, assembly GCF_964035555.1. Taxonomy (NCBI): domain Eukaryota; kingdom Metazoa; phylum Chordata; class Aves; order Anseriformes; family Anatidae; genus Netta; species Netta rufina. The sequence goes on along the minus strand of NC_140129.1, from coordinate 34,881,705 downwards.
TTTCTTATGAATTTCGGTAAATGTTTTGAGTTTAATCCTCAGCCATGGGAAACATTGGAAGTTTTCTCATGATCTGATATTGAATCTGACGTTGAAGTTTCTTCGCTCTTATTTTTCCCTTTTATCCCTGCCAGGGGCTCTTTGTCATGGAATTAGTACTCATGTAACTAAGATAGAAGTGATTAAACATTTGATTTAGCATTTGCAGATCTAGACTCTGGCATTTAATATTTTCCCATTTTTAGCATTTTATTTATTGTTTTTCTTGAGTAGATATTTTAAGAGCTGGATCCTTTATTTCTTATATTTCCACACTGTGCTATATTCAAGACATGTACAGAACTAGATGCAATTTTAATTTTAATACAAATCTCTCCACACAACCAATAATGTTTTATAAGCTAAGCAATTCCATGTTACTGATCAATTGTCACACCAGAGGAAATTTTGTGGTAGTCCATGGATACAGAGGAGTAACACATTTGGGAAAATATCCTTCTCTCCCTCAACCCCCCTGCCCCAAATATCCCTTCTGCTTCAGTCAGAACCAGTAACGAGTTCAGTCCTTTCCTGGTCTGACATTTCCATATGTAAAAAGACTACATGGTTATTATTCCTTGTCTTCAAAAAGAATTGAAACAAACAAACAAACAAACAAAATCCCATTAAGGAGTGTGAAAAGAACACATTTCTGTCTTTCTGTAATTTCCAAGACCTTTTAAAGAAATTGAAATCCTCATGACATTGCCCTGAATCCATCAAATATTCATCTGAATAGTTCTGTTTATTGGTGTCTCCACATTAGCATATTGGCCTGTTAAAATTCATGTAGCCATCCATCTGCCTAGTGGCTTCACATCTAAGCAGACTTCTACTCAACTGCTAGCACCATTAAAATCAACTTTTTCACTTGAACTTGCTTTCATTTAAGCCACTGCTAGTGTGAAAAGGAGCTCATTTAGTGATGCTTTTTCACCTTTTAGGTTAACTCTGAATGCATCATTAACAGAAAGATGTTGACTAATTTGGAGGGAGTTTAGAGAAAAGCTATAAAAATGGTTAGTGGGTCAGGAAAGCATGCACTGTGCAGGAAGATAAAATGAACTATCCATGTCTTGACTGGCTGGAAATCATGATTAGAAATTTTTAAAAGATATAAACACAGGTAATGGAAAAATTCAGTGTTAAGATGATAATGAAGAGCTGGCAGTAGTTATGTGGTGACAAAGTAGAAAAACTCTCTTTGAAAGATCTTGTTAGCCATAGCTGAGGGAATGCGTGACACCGCAGTGCAGGGGTCCAGACCAGAGGATCAAAGGAACTCTCGTGTAGCACACATGCATGTTTTAGTAGTTATGAAAAAATGCCACCAACAAGTAAGAGAAAAAGCCTGAATGTAAGACGGACAAAATCATCATTTACTTGTGTCCACATTTTTTTCTGGTGGTCCATATAAGCTGTGGAAATCTCCTTTCTAAACTGCTGTGGGGCTTAACACCCAGGGCATTCAAGTCGCAAAACAGTAATAAAAAGTAGAGAACTCTGCTTTACCAGAGATTTTTGACCCAATATTCCACAGTAGGACAGCTTAATAATGCATACTACCACCTGACAACATTACTCGATCAGAGGGACTCTGGGTGGTCTGGGAGAGCATCCACTTGCAATTTGTTGCTTATTTTACTTTGATTTGACTCACAGCTGGGCAAACCAGGGATTCTGAATTTTCAATTTCAGTGTCACCGCAGAGCACAACTTATACTTGCACATCACACAGGACTTGTTGTGTCCATCTTACTTCATCTGCATAGAGTGCAGGTTATAAAGCAGGGACAAAACTATACGGCTGAACCCCAGACAGGAATTATTTTGCACAGTCACAGAACAGGATTTAATCTGTGAATAAACCTCGTGAACATTGGGTGATGGAGTTTAAAAAAGAACTTGTGTTGGGAAGAATTCAAATGAAATATCTTCTTCAGAGTGTAAACTCATTTGTATTCCAAAATGCAATTATGAAGCGGCCTCAGGAAACTCAGTGCTCCTTCTGGTCAGCAGTACCGGCAATATCTTTGCACAATATCATGGATAAGTTTAATTTCCAACAAGGAAACTCATCAAGAGGAACGTGGAAACCACTGTAAAGGTAAACATTTCATAAGCCAGCTGACAACCATACTAGAAATATTAAATAAGCTTAGAAAATGTTACCCAGTTTGCCTGCAAATTGTAATGTGCTTGGAGAGAAAAATGTTACCTGACTACATCACAGGATCCAGTGATTAGGAACAGAATGAGACCTAAGGACCATATATTTCAGTAATCTGTCTCTGTCAGTGGTGAGATGCTTCAAAAAAAAACTAATGAAGCTCTTTTCCTAAGCTTGGGATACAAAATGCAATCCAAACACATATTTCATAGTATCTGAAATATGAATATTTAAATTCTTATTTATTTTTTTTTTTTTTAAGTTGCTAATTATGTCTCTGGATATCTCAGATAGCCGTAGGATAATCTAGTCCCTTTGAAAACTCTTGTCCTGTGGAAATTTTAATCTACAAGTGAGGTTGTAGTGTAGGGACCATGCCTGCAATGGGATTAAGTTCTTGTTTAACCTCAAGTAAAGATGTGTTTGCACTCATTTAAACACTTCTGATCATTTGCTTGTAACTAAGTTATAAGTGAACAGTTTTCCATACTCCAATACATTGTTTTCCATACTCCAATACATGCCAGAGGAAAGAAGTGCTGAGTCTGGGTTGACCACAGTGTCCAGATGTCCCAGGAACCTTTTAGGGAGTGAAGTGAAGTAGCTTGTCCATTCCAGTAACAGGAATGGCTTTCTGTCTTTTTGTGGTTTACTACTTTGTTTGTTTGTTTGTTTATTTGTTTGTTTTTCCCCTGGAACCACTGACCCTTATATTCCTAAGGAAAATTCCCATAATAATTGTAGTGGATTTTGCAGCAAATCCATAATACACATTGCTGCTCCAGCAGGTACTGCAAATGACATTTGATCCAAAGGCCAAAGCTTGTCTTATTAAATAGCAGAAAGGAGCATATACTTTCAAGGGAGTGATGTGTGCCGGGTAGAAAGCATAATGTAATATCCTCTCCTGCAAGCTGGATTGACTCTGCTATGAGATGGCAAGCTCTAGATTGCTTGTTGTGCTTAAAAAAACTGGTGAAGCATGAGTTTAGCTTGAGGGAAATGCTGATGCGAAGGATACTCCAGGAGAAAAATGATGGGTAGGAAATGTAATTTATCTTGACCTTCTATCCTAATAGTCACAATGAAAAAAACAAAACAAAACAAAAAAAAAAAAAAAAAAAAAACAGCAACAAACAAAAAAAGAAACCAACAAACCACATGCCAGACCTCCAAAAAGCATGCACCAAAACAAAACAGAACAAAAGAAGTAAGAGTAAAAGGAAAGACCTACTAAGCTGCAGTAAGTAGATCCTTATATACTAAGGATAGCAAAAATAACAAAAATTCTGGAGGATTTTTTTTATCATGTTAAAAAATTGTTGACACCTTGTAGCCGTACTCTCATGAACGATTTATTATTATTATTACCATTATTATTATTATTTTTCCTCAAGTCTCAAATGGGAAATAAAGCACTTTGGAATCAAACAGTCCACAGCATGGTCTATTTATAAAAGACTTAAATATTTTCTGGAAGATGGGTGGTAAAATGAGATTTACCAAAAACTACCAATAATTAGGTTGTCTTCCTGCATGATACCAAAGTTCAGTGAAATCCAGTAGACGAATGAACTATGTCAAAGTTAAAAAAAAAAAAAAAATCACTCTTAAGAGCCTGTGAGTATTAGCAGTCAGAAAGGTGCAAAGATAAGACATGGTTATTGTTTCCAGTGCTTGTAGCTCCCTGTATTCAGCACCATGTATTACCATAATTAGTTTTATATAAAATGCAACACCCCTGTTCTTGTAAGCAAATTTAAGCATATGTGTTAAAATCTGCTTGATATTTCTCGGTTAGAAAGCAGAAGAAACAAATGTTGAAAACATTTGATCTGCACCAGTGCATAATCAGTCTATAAACTGAGTGAATCACAAAATAACATCGTCCATCTCAGTGTCTGATCTGCTGCTGTCCTTATCCCTACCTCTTTGCTTTTCAGATAACTCCAGCAATAAGCAATTTCACAGCCCCAATTAGTGAGTTTGCTGACAGCTCGCGGTAAGAGGGAGAATACAAGTACTCTTCTATTTCTTTTAGCAGGCTGCTTAAGCTTGGCAGTGCTGGTATCTAAACATGTTCCTATAGCATCCTTGTGTGCTTTGGAAATGAGACATTCAGTGCATAGTTTTGTTTCATCTTTACATCCAAAATGCTTTATAGAAGATCATGTCATCTTCAATTGTTAGGTATATAACAGACAAATTTTTCTGAAAGTGGTGAGGGATTTAGATTACTCCCTGGGAACTGACTGTGCTAGCTGTAAGTGGAAAAGCTTTATTTCAGAGCAATGCTTGGGTTAGCTGGAGTGCCTGAGAAACAAAGAGAGTGTGGAGGAACTGAGTGCTGCTTACCATGACCACAGCACTTCCATTATCTGCCATTGCTTGTATTTTTATAAGGCAATTAAAACGTTAAATAATATTTATTTATTTATTTATTTATTTATTTTAGGGAAGGTGGCTTTATTTAGGCATTCCAGCGCATTCCAGTACTGCTAATACAAATACCTAAATTAGATGGGGTTATTGCATTAGCATTTTTTAAAGATTAACAGCATATGCTTTAGCAAGAGGAAGACTAAGGCTTGAGTGCAAGGAAAACAGCTGGAAGACAAACATGCAAAATCCCTTCTTCAAGCATCATGCCCTGCACTGACATGGTAGTGACTTGGAGGAAGAGTGTCCAGCTTCTCCCTGACCATGTTCCAGAAATCTTCTGTCTCAAGTGCTGCTGCTGCTGAAGTAATTTAGCAAAAGAGTTCAAAATTGATTAGAGTATCAAGTAGGCAACAGTTAGAGCTGCTAATATTATTAATAAGGATATTGTGACTTTTGGCAAATCTAAACCAAAATATTAATGAACCCAACTGATGTTCAAAACTAAATATAGTTCACGTTAAATTTTAAAGCTTTGAATTACATGAAGAGCTTCACAAGTCCTAGTTCAATCGACAGTAATTGCAATTTGCCTTCAGCTACTGTGTCTCTGTGTTATTTTTCCCTGTTGGTGTGGGAGATAACAAATGTGTGAATGACATTTCAGCCTGGTAATTGGGCCATTTATAGTTCCTTGTTAGTTCTTGCTGGATAAGGGCTGTGGTGCTGATTTTACACAAGGATCAAGCACCTCATTAAAACCACAGCATTGAAAGCATGCCTGCGATACCTGACTGCAAGACAAGTGTTGCCATGTAATACATGAAAAATAAATGACTTTGTGCTTGCCATTTTCATTAAAAGATGGCACTTCTGACAACTAAGGCAATCCCTTAGTCTTCTTCCGTATTGACCTTTCCTTTAGGGAAAGGCTTTGTTGGTTCAAGTGTTGTTACCTCTCATTGTCCCAGCTTCATTTTCATGGGAGCTGAGGCACAGTAGCTCAGCGCCGTGCTGGCCCTGCTCCTCATCATTTGCTGAGAATGGGCATGGAATAATAGGATGGGAGACATCAGCAGTTCCTCTGTGCAAAGCCCTGACTGCAGCTGGTTCAGCCCAGGTGTGCACTCTTGGTCTTTTTGGTCTTTTTTTTTTTTTTTTCTCTTTTTTTTTTTTTTTTTTTTTTTTTTTTCCAGCATCTTATAGGATCGGGTTTAATCCTCTGTATGTGCCACTTACCTCCACATGTAAGTAAGCCAGGAGAAAGAATTGTTATCCTGTTTTCGTCCCCATCTTTTTGGACACTTCTCCCAACAAGCTATGGAGAAGCTCTGGATGTCATTTACAGTGAAATTTTTATTGTCTGTCAGTGGCAGACAATAGACAGAGTCTATTAGGCAGTGGCAGAGACAATGAAAGCTAGAGGATTCCCCAGCATAGCCAGTGTGATTGCAGAATAGTTGTGGGAAGAAGACCAATTGCTTTCATAGTAGAGGAAGAAAGAAAACAACAGATATTTCCAGGCACAAAACTTTTACCATGGCAAAGAGTCACTCTTCCTGCAGCTACATCATCTGGTTTAATAAAAGGTATTACCTCTCCCCCTGCAGACCTTGTTTCCCTTATATTGTAAGACCATCACAGCTATAACAATGCTACTATCATAATATTAGCAGGAAAATGTTAGAAGTATCTATTCGGCTGCAAGCAATTCCCTGATACCATCAGAGAATATGAATTTTTTATTTGGATATATAAAAGCAAGATGTTCAAGATATAAATAGAGGTGTTTTGTGTGTGTGTGTTTTTGTTATTATTATTTTATTTTATTTTATTTTTTGTAGAAAAAGAGGTTTCCATACAACTATCCACTGAAGGTTTATAGCATAATTTTATGCTAGGTTTTGGCTGCATTGTTTCACTGAGGTTGCTGCTGAAGTTTTTCAGTAGCAAAACGGGAGGGATTCAGTGAACATGTAGCAGAAAATGTCTGTCTAGACTAGTTGAGATTGTCACTTGGGGAAAAAACTATGAGAAATACAGGTTGCATTTAGCACTATGCTAGCAGTGACTTGGAACCCTTTTTATTATTAAATTCACAGTGTTCACAGCACTCAAAAGTGAGTGCAAAATGTGCCTGACTTCTCTAATGGGTTTTGGAATCAGAAAAATATGTAAATGCCTGAAGATCTTTCCAGTGATGTTGTCATCATCCATCTGCATTACATTTTTGCCTTAAACTAGAACATTCCTTCATTGTGAATAGGATGCTTGAAGGGGAAAATTCTATTGCCTCTTTTATTGATTTTTAATGAAATCACAGTGATCTCAGCCTGTTAAAGCTGCAGCCTTAAAATAAGGCTGGGCAGTGATAATTATTACTCTTAAATTGTGACTATGAAAGGGAGCTTTTCTGAGATATTTCATGAAAGTTGTGTAATAATCATTGCCCGATTTGCTGTGAATTTGGAGAATTATTTCAAGCTTCTAAGGAGAGTCATACATATTTCAAATTTCTTGAATTTCCAAGCGTGTCGTCAGGAGGAATGGCTGAAAAACCCCAAAAGATAATTATGAAAAAATGTGTGTGTACACTGAAGACTCTTAATCAAAGGACACTACATTGTCTGGTTTAGGAGCTAAGAAAGCAAAACCAAGTGATTATAAAGAAATCCTACATTTTATTACTGTTTTTCAAAGGGCTGTGGTATGCTGCATAGCCAATAGGTTTGCCAAATGAAACACAAAGGCAGCAGATTGACAGAGGAAATACTTGACTGGGTTGTGAAAGCACAGAGGGACACAGCCCTTACAGCTGTCCTTCCACATGTCCTCAGAACTGAGGAACATCCTCTGCTCATCTTCCCCAAATCACATTGTGTACAATGGTTGCCTTGATCTGTGCATGTTTTATTAACAAATCTTCACGTGCAAATTGCTTGCTATTACCATGAGTTTCTCCGCTGTCACTTTCCAAGTAACATTTGGTGTCCTGGCTGGGGAAAAGCCCCAGATTTGCATCAGGCTCAACATGAAACCACATCTGTGGACTCATCCTTTGGATATGCAGTGCAGATTTGCTCCACACAGCCCCTTCTGTGTCTGCAGGGCATGTTCCTAGCTGAGATATAGCAGCAGCCAGTGCAGGCCAGCAAGGCAAAGCTGGAGACATTTACAGTGATTTCCATATAAATTATTAAAAGGTACCTTTGGCTTTTTCATTACTTTGGTCAACTTATGACAGTAGACATGCCATTGCAGTGGAGCAATGTACAAGTAGGTGTGGTAGCTCTTATCATAATATTTGCTACATCATAAGTTTGGGAATGCACCTTAGTCAGCTTCGTTTCTTTGTTTTCTTCTAGCATAAGCCATCTATTCACATCAATATTTTCTTTCAACAGGAAAGAAAGAAGAAACAAAGCAGATGTTACATTAATTGCCACCTCTTTTATAAAAATCTTAGCTCAAGGCTCTTGACAAAGATTTCAGATTTCCTAGTGGATCTGTGCTTGACGAGGTATGTGTCCTTAGAGAGACAAGACCAAAATGTCTTGTGCCCCAGAGTGTATTGTCATGATATTACAGGGAAAACTGAAGTTGTTTATGAAGGGATAGAATAATGTCATGTATAGATAAATGAGTGATGCTTGACATAGTAAACCATTTTTAGAAATGGTTGAAGCTGAATATTCAAATAAGTCCTATGGGATCAAAGAAAATAATTAAATCAATTATTCAAAAGTTATTGAAGGAAGTGTTTTGGAACAGCCCAATAGGTTAAAATTAAAAATTTTAAATTGCAAATGGCATAGCATTGTTTCTTAACATTTATCAGGATTAACTGCCACCTCCTTTCTGTCTGCATAATCCTAACCCAGCAGAACAGAAGTGTATGGTACAGAAGCCAGTGATATTTTGTTTTATATTATCATCCAATTATTCCTTAATGGTAATATAAGGCACACTTGTGTGTAACTCTTTGGCAGAGCTCCGGTAAACTCCATCTCTTTCAAACCAGTGAAAAGAACCAGCTAACACGGTGGGGTGGTTTGTGTACAGCTGAGCCCTGGTGTTCCTGTTGCAGTGGAGAAGGGGCTGGGAGGGAATGGGGAAAAATCTCCATTCCCTTCATTTTTATCTTTTCCCCAGTGTTTCCATGGAATTACTGTGCCGGCAGGATCAGGTCATGACTGGTTAATGTGCTACAACATATGCATTTGGGTTATAATTTATGCTGAGTTTGATGGTTGTGTGCTCTTTGTCTGGGCAGAAATTACTTCATATTACAAAACTTTCCATTTTATTTTCTCATGCAGGCCATTTCTTTAGCTACCTCTTTAGGTTTTTGAGGGTTTGAAAGGAGCTGAAATGCTGTTTCAGGTCAGTTCATTCTTATTTGAACAAAGAATGACTTCCAGCTTTAAGCATGTATTCTTAAATTCAGTTCTCACAAAGGCTTTGCATGGAGTGATCACCAAAGCAGGCATTGTCTCTTTTTAAGCATCTTTGTAGGGATATTTCTTTCTAGTTTTGGCAAGGAAATTGCTTAAGAGTTGCCAGATAAAGACTGACTAAAGAATATTAATGTTTTTTTTAGCTCCTTGACTCCATAATCTGTTGAAGGAGTATGTCAAAATGACACAAAAACATAATTTCCAGAGCTATCATTTAAAAAAGTTTTGCAATTTTGATTGCAGAAAAATACAAAACATCTGAAAATAGACACATCAGAGGAATGTATCATTTGGAAGCTGTTAAGGAATATATTTAAGTTTTCACCTTTAAGCAGGCAGATGGATTTAACAGTAAGTAACTTTTTCTACAAACTATTTCTCAGCGGTAAATGTTCTTAACATTTGAGGAATTACAACTTTGGAATGCTTATGAAAAGGATTAATTTTACTAAGAATTTTTCAAGCCCACAAAAAAAGCTTCTCAAAATGAGATCTTTTGCTGCAAATGGGAATGAGAAGAGAGACAGGGAGGTCTGGGGGCTTGCTGCTGGAGCAGAAAGGACATCTTGAGATCTCTGCTGGTGGCCATCCTGTGAGGAGTGTTAAGACACCAAGAGAAGGTAGCTGAAGTGAAGAAGGTTTTATAGATCCATTCTATGTCCAAAACAAACAGAAAGACCACGTGCCTTCCTCATCTTGTTATTAGAAATAGAAGCAAAACAAAACAACCCCTAAATAGTTCTTTTTCTCATTTTGTATTTTAGATGAAAATATGCCCTTTGTGTGTCTTCATCTTCTCCCATCACCTTTCCCTCAAAACCACCTCCTAGTATTTTTTCTGACTACGTCCATGCAATAGTAGAAGTCTGACACTGGCTACAGATAACTGTGCAGGCCAGTCTGGTCTTCTCCCACCTTTTCCCTCCTCTCCTTTCTGTCTTCTGATGCTGGGTGGGTCTAATCATGTCAGATCTCCTCTCATCTTTTTCTGTCTCAGCTGTCCCAGGACAGGGCTCTTCTGGTGGCTCTCTGGGGTGAGGAGGAGGGAAAGCAGAAGGAAACAAAGGTGCTGAAAGCCCATCTCACACAACAGGCAGACAGGTAAAGAGCCCACCCCCTCACATCACTTTGACAGTTCTCATCTTTAAAGGTCATCTTGAGCTTTTTCTGGATAAGTGTGAGCATTTCCAAAAAGTGAGCTGGAATTTTGCATGTAAACTGTTAAAAATATATGGCTTTGTTGTGTTTGCAATCTTTTATAATTTGGTATTTATTAAGTTACTATTAAATGTAGTATTCCAAGAGTATCATGCTGCAGTATTTGTTTTGTATATATATTGCATATAATGCTTCCTCTAATTGTTTTTTTTTTTTTTTTCAAAGATATGTAGAGTTAAATATGCTTAAAGATAATCACAATCTCTCCGTGTGTTTGTTAAAGATAGCCATCATTTGATTTAAGTACTTAGGATTCATTTTCTAAAGCAAAACAAGATTTCATAATTGATAAAAGGGATATACGTTGTGTATATTTGGCAATATCTTTCAGCAGTAGTCTTTGAACTCAAGTAGTCATTACAATAAAATATATAAGCGGTACCACAGATTTTTTCTGATTCATATGGACTACAATTTAATAAGCACGGAATTATTCAGGTTTCAAACTCGACCAAACTATAGTTCTTTAAAAACCAAATTCTTCAGGTTCCCTTGAAAATTTCTGGCCTTAAAACTTAGAGTGAGTTTTTGTCAGAGCAAAGCTAATGCTTCATCTTTTCAAGGTTATTAAGTTTTAGTCTTACACTACCAGTAAGAACAGTGATAGGTACACAGAGAGGGCAATTGACTGTCTCAAAAGGTTAACTGTCTTCTGGCCGAAAATGAGTACAATTACTCACCAAAAAGCAAATGACTAAAACCTTCATCTGAGGAGTTTTCAAATGCAACTGTGCAGCTCACAAAGGATGGAATTTATAGAAAGAAATAAAAAAGTATCTCAAGAAAGGAAAGATTAAAGTGATTCATGATAGTGTTCCAAAACAAATGCAGATTATTTTGGCTTTGGGAAGAGAGTACACCATTTATTGTCTTTTCTGAACTTAGTTGCCTTGAAACTGTATTAACTTGTTTTGCTGTGTGGCAGAAGGGGGGGAACTGAGGGAAAGACAGAGGTCACTGCATGGATCAGTTCATCCCTGTTTGCAGTACCATGAGAAAATATTATTTACTAGGTTGAACAGAGCTCTGGATATTATTCTTCTTGGACCAAGCCTGACTCTGTTAAAATCATTGAAAAGTTTGAAATTTAATTCTATGAAAGCCGGATCAGGACAAAATTGCCTGGCACTCTGCAGGTGTAAGAGATGCAGAAACTCTCCTAGCTGTCTGTGCTGAGCTGCAAGCTTCAGAGTGCTAGAAATAACACTGCAGAGGGCTGCAGCCACACTCCTGCGTCTCCAGACGCTCTGGAGCACCAAGTGAGATTAAACCACTGACTGAAATCAGAAAAGAAGCAGAAAAATTAGTAATGCTCTATTAAAAGTTTTCAAATGATTTTTTTTTCCCTTCTTTTTTTCTTGTTTGAGTTCAGCATTTCCTACTGCTCTAACAGGCCAGCTCAACCTGAACATAAATGTGGATAATTTCAGAAATGGATGAGTTTTCTGGCTTGTCAGGATGATCCAGAAAAGGGGGGAAGAGAAGGAAAGTCTGAACAGCACAGCACAGAAATAAAATGGAAACACAACATAATTTGGACAACCAAAAGTGTTTAATTCCACCTAATGTGGTAAGTTCTGTTTCATTTTTTTGTTATGATTTTTTTTTTTTGTCCCTAGGTCATTTTTTAAAAAGGAAAAAAACATGGAGTCTTGTCAAAAACACAACTTCTCCTTCTAAAGAGTTGAAATGAAATATTCCCAAATTTATCCCTTTGCCAGGTGGCATGACATAGCATGGGAAATCACACCTCCAAGGGCAGGTGGGCAGTGGGGTGGCAGTGGGGTGGTACCTGCTTGTCACCAGTGGTCACTGACTGCATGCAACATTTTCTGGAGATGTAAATCAACACCTTCATATGTGACCTGACCTGCTGAGCACTTGCAGATGCAGCTGAAGGCAGTAGGAATGGTGCACTGCACTTACCTCAAGTCATATAATGCTGAGCACTCAGTAAAATTCAGATCCCATAGTTACCAAATTGGACATCTAAAATTAACAGACTGTTTTGACCTTCATCTGTTTGTACTTCAGCTTCCTGTAATAAAATCAGTAGGCTATCGCTCTGTCTTTGTGGTATTGACATGAACATCAAATGGTCATTCCACAAAAAAATGGGGAAATAATGAATATGGCCAGAAAGTCAGTGAGGAGATTAGCTGGTCTGTCCTCAGCACAATGTTTAAACAGTGCTGCTAAATATGATACAACCACACAATTAACAGTGGAGCTGAAATAAAATATTGACTATCTGTACTCATTAAAGGAGCCCTGGTTGATCTGTGCACCAAATGAGTCAGGGGTCCTATGGAAATACTAGCATGTCATGGTGTAATTACAGATCACATCAATATAGTGCATGAGAGAGCAAAAGAGAAGGTTGCCCAGACAACCTGACTTATGAACGCTTGACTTTGCAATATTAATGACAAGTGTTAATAAATTATTAACATTTATATTTTGTGTGTGGTGGGTATGAAATGTAACAGAAAGCTTATCTAACCTTTCCATCAGGTACACTTTGGCAAGACACAGACCTAATTCAATAGCTCAGACACATGCAGCATTCAGCGAGACTTTCCTGGGACCCTAAATTGCCTCTTCTGAGCTGCTGTTAGAAGCGTGTTTTTTTTTCTTTATTTTCCAACCACAGAAAACAAGCTGAGAGGTTTAAACTAAGCAAACTTTGCTGGGGAGAAACAAAAAGTTTGAGGGAAAAAAAAAAAAAAAAAAGAATAAGAAGTTGATAGCAAATATCAGTCCTGAATACTAGATTCCTCCCCATCAGGGGCTATAAAGTAGACATCGGCCACCCCATTCCTTTGGTCTTGAACTAGCTAATGAAAATGTTGATAACTGCTTATAGAGAGTCAAGAAAATGGAATGCTAACACCATTAAAAAACAGAAAATTATGTCAGGATGTTGGGGAACAATAAGATAAGTCATTTCATAATCTGAAAGCATGTTGTCATACTGTAGGTTGTTACTCAGAAATGCTTTTTGCAGGTCTAAACCATTTACTCAGCTTGAAAACTAAGCAGAGATTTTATATATATATATTTAACAATTCTCCATATGTGTGAGTGCAATGGAAAACCATGAATTTTGTAACAAAAAATATCTCATGATTTAGAGGCCAGGTAACTGTATCACTTATCATTCACTGTCAAAGAGAGCACGTCATGGCAGCACTGGGTAACATCAACTATTTGGGTATGCTCTTATGTAGCAAGCTACTATGCTCCAAGAGCCAAGGAACTGTTCATCTAGGTACCTAGCATGAAATTAAAAGGGCCTAAGACCAGGTCTCATACTGAAACTGTTTTCCACTAACAGTAAATAATTGAGGTTAACATTGTATAGTATTCCAATGGCAGCAGATGAAGATTGTTAGTTCTCAATGGAAAATGAAGACTGCTTCAAAAGTTGCACTGAGAGAAGATAAAAGCTAAATTCGGTCTTAATTTTATAATTTTCAAATAAATTTCAGATTTTAGTGATGTTTTCTTAATCAACAATTGACTGCTGGTTCAATATCCTCTTTTTTTTTTTTTTTCTATTTTTTTTTCTGGATTTATTTTGATTTTTATTTAGTTTAATTCATTTAGTTTTATTTGATTTAGTTTATTTAGACATAAACTATGACAGTTAGCTCTGCCATATACCTAAGAGCTTCAATTTCATTTCTCCAAGACGTGTGGTAAATGCTCTCTGCCAGAGCCAGCTGGGAGTATCATCTAGATGCACAAAAACTGCAGCTGATTTGGAGCTATCATTTTGTATCTTCTGGCCTTTAATAACAGAAAAGTTATGCCTTTTCCTTTATTTTCATTTCTACTTTTGATTGATCTTAACTGACCCTCAGCATTTCGCATGAAATGCAAGTTTTTTTCCTAAAGCTCCTTTGAGCATACGTCGTGTTGTTTCCTAAATTCGTTAATAGCTCCATCTGTTTGGCAATCTTCATTTTCAAACATCATATCATAAGATATTCAGGAATAGTAAAAGGTCATTTAGGCCTTGCAGCTTTGTTCTCTCTATCTCTGAGAGTTTTGTACCCAGACATCTTACATTCTGTCTGGTCTCTTGGGCAATATATTTTAATAAGCCTCTAATGCAGAACTTAATTATCTGAATCTGAAAATCCAAGCTCCTAAGCATCCTTGTCTTTCTTTTTTTTTTTTTTTTCTTTCTTTTTTTTTTCTTCTTTTCTTCAGAGAGCCTCTAAAATACAGAGAAGTATATAATTTTCTTAATTACAGTTTGTTTTCTTTCTGCCATTAGCTGAACTTTCGTAATGTCATTTTCCAGCTTACATGACCAGTATTAATTATCATGAGGTGGTTGCTGTCTGCTGAGCGCTGTGCCCTGGGGTTTTTGCTGGTGGGATGTTACTGCCCGCAGCTGTGGAGCAGCCAGGGTCGGTGATACCCACTGAGAGACCTCTGTGTACAAAGGAAATCTCAGAATATATAACATGGCTATAAAGATGGCTATAAAGATGGCTATAAAGCCATCGGTTCAGTATTTCATTGCTGGCAGTGGCTGCTGTCAAATGGCTAAGGAATGAGAGCACACCTGCGGTTTAGCCCTTCTGCTCTCGCCCTCACAGCTCAGAGGTTGTATCTACATCTTGTGTAGATTAGCCCCAGAAGTGCATTTCTTCCCTGTATTAGTTTAATTGCTTTTGAACCTTTCTATGACTTTAGCATCTGTAACACCCTGTAATAATCAGTTCCACAGTTTAATCGTGATTGCATGAAAAAACACTGCCCTTTGCCTGTTTTTAAATTACATAAATTAATTTACTGCACCCTCCCAAACTCTTCTGTAGTAAGAAATAGTGAATAATTGATCCCTATTAACTTTTTCTATGTTCATAGCCGAGGTGGGATGTCATGGGGGAAAGCTCTCTCTTTCCCAAACGGATTATATTTAAACCTATTTAATTAATCCCCACATGGAGGCTGCTCCCTATATCTAATAGTCCTTATCTTTCTTCTATACACCTTTCCTAGCACTACCATATATCTCACATTGAGTAACTACCTACTCGATTTCTAGTCTGAGTTGTATCAGTTGAATTGTATAAAGTCAACTCCATGTAATACATGTAAGAAAACCTGTTCCAAAATCACACTTTGATGTTACTTCAGATACAACTTTAGACTAGAGATCAAACTAAAGCACTAAATAGAGTCCCAGTGTGAATACATACATTTCCATGGAACAGTACTTAGGTTTCTCTTGTAGAAGATAGTTTCACAATTCTCATTTGAAATGTGTTAAATCTGAGACAGGGAAAATGTGAAAGAAATGAGAGCAAGACACTATAAATCTGTTTTCATTCCCTTTATATGGGCAAATAAAGACTTTTCCTCCTTCACTGCTCATTACTATGGGCTAGGCAGTAGCCTAGAACTCATGACATTTTCAAAGGTGAATGGGGAAAAATAGTTTGTTAACAGAAAATTGCTAGTTGGCCCAATGAGTGTTCCTTCCTTCTGTGTGGGTATTCTGCATTTAACTGCTGAAATGTGCTTGATTAAATCAAAGTATCCAGCTAATGTATGAGAATGCTGATGGCTCAGGCTTCAGGTTTCTGATCCATTTATTCAAGATTAAAAAAAAATAAAAAAACAGTGATTTACTGAAGAGAAGTTAGAAACCAGTTCAAGTCTACTGAATTCATACAGCTTTGATGGAATTGTCTGTGATGTATCCATTGGCACTAGAACCAAACTTTCTTTACAGTGGAAGCATCACATTTTTCTTTGCCTCTGTTTCTTATAGTTTACTTTTAAGTATACAACCCAATATCTCCCCTAACCTCTACCTACATGTTCCCAGCTAACCTGCTCTAGGGGAACAATCAAGCTTGTTGCGATTATGTCAGAGGTATGACAAGTAAATTGCAGGCTGCATTTTACCTTTTATTTTTAACAAATAAGAAACCTACAGCTGGGTGGTAATTACTATGCTGACTATCTCCACATTTTTGCTGCCTTAGAGGAGGTTAAATAACATATTGTATTTTCTTGTGAATAATAATAACATACTGAATAATTTTGGCCATTCACTTTAAGATCTATCTCACGGAATCACTAGTAGAAGTCCCACCTTATGTTGAAGGTCTGGCTGGGTAAACATCAGCCACCACTGATATTAGCTCTGTGTCAAGAAAATTACTCTGAAAATGTAAATGAGAGAGAAGACGCATTTCAGATCATCTTAGAAAATGAAGGGGAAACAAACAACCCAGCTGGGACTCAGTGGCATTTTCAGATTTGTGTAGGTCCTGTTCCCCTCTTGTTACCAGCATGTGTGCAAACAGTGGCCATGCATTTTGTACTGATTAGCCTGACGGTTTGAAAGATTAACTTGGTTTGACGTGTAACAGTGAATGCAATTAGGAAAATAGGACCATATGTTATAAGGACCTTAGCTAGATAATGAGAATGGAGAAATATGAAAAGTGTGTTCCAAAGTCTCAGTGAAGTGATACGTTTAGCAAACAGAGGCTGTCAAATCTCAGCTGACTAGACAGAAGGGCTGTTGCATGTAGTTATTACTGCAGAGGATTAACAGAACATAGTGAGTTAATGGCACATAATTTCACAAAGCAAAGACAAATAAATTAACACAGAGACATCAAGAGTCTACTTGAACTGAAAACAACACAGTCACGATCACTAATTCCATCTAGCTATAACTTTCAAAGTTAGATAACACATTTTAAAGAGAGCAAAAACCTGCAAGATGGTGGTAACTTTAAGTTGCTTTGAAAATGGGGATCGAACCAGTCTGAACTTTGCACACCAATTTTGCTATGTTGGGGGAAAGTTTTTCATATTCAAAATATGTGGCTCCTGCTAATGCATTCTGAAAAGGCTTCTTCCCTCCTTTTATTTTATTTTATTTTATTTTATTTTATTTTATTTTATTTTATTTTATTTTATTTTATTTTATTTTATTTTATTTTATTTTATTTTATTTTATTTTATTTTATTTTATTTATTTTATTATTTTTACTTGTAAAATCTGCAAAGAAACCCAAGAGCAACCTGGTGGAAAAACTTGTCCTTAGGCTCAGTCTACTCTTTGACACTTTTGACCTTTACCTATGAAATCACTCTCTGCACTGCCTTGTCATTTAGTACCATGACTCTTCTTTCTCCAAATCAAGGGTGGTAGCATGTCTACATACCTTTTTTTTTTTTTTTTTTTTTTTTGTGTCACTGATGAGACATGTCTTTGTAGGATGCTTTGGATGTAGCAGCACTCTCAGGAGCTGTTAGCCAGTGCCTCCCCTTCTGACACCCAGGCCCTTCCTGCTTTCCTGTTCAGTGTGGGCTTTCTGGTAGTTTTTCACTAACCACCCTAGCAAGTTTTCTCCAACAGAGTTTTTGAGTAATTCATTTTTGTTGTTGCCATTTACCCTATTATCTTCCTGCTGTTTGTATGTTTGTAATTAAAAAATTCTTTTTTTTTTTTTTTTTTTTTTTTTTGGTGGTGGTGGTGGTGGGTAAGAGAGGTTATATGTTTGTTTGTTTTTTATATATTTTCAAGTCTTCCTTTTCCTCAGCCATTTTCAATACATTATAGCTGGCAAACTTGAAGTCAGGCAGAGCTGGCTGTCATAAGTAATCCCATTGTAAAACATTATCCAAAGGTGTACAATATATTTACAAACGTTCCTCAAAATCTACATGCTTCATTTTTCAAAACATCAACAAAAATCCCTCTGAGATCAGAGAAATGCAAACACTAAGAGAACAGATGAAACCTGCAGAAAATTGTGACGTGTCACAGTGTTATCCTGATGATCTTACCAAAGGTTATCAAACATTTAAAAGAAACCTTTTCCCTACTTAGAGTGATTGTACTTTTTCTCCTGAGGTGCTGTCATTACTCTCGCACACAGAAAAGACAGGATTTCTTTCTAATTTTTGACTAATTAAAGACCAAAAAAAATCTCTAATAAAATAATGACTACTTCTTGGGGCCATCAGCTCTCCCAGCTAGTCATTAATCCCAAGGAAATGAGCTAGGCTTGATTGTTATTACTAAAATATATTGTTAATGCAATTTAGAGCTTCCTAGAAACAGATTTCTTAAATATGTTCTAGTCCTCCTGGTCCACATGAGAATGTGTGCATGAATTTATCCACATAAAAATTAGAATATCATTGCAATAAAGAAATTGAAAGTGCTGCTCAAACAACAACAAAAAGAATTTTAAACAGCAATGGAAATGACAAATTTAATTTTAACTTTGTTACATCATGGCTGGGTGCCTTTCTGGAAGACGAGTGTCAGGTACCTGTTACAGAAGGTGGGGTACATAGATTTCCTTTTGGTCTAAAAATAAATAAATAAGAGAGAGAGAAAAGAGGAAAGAGTAAAAAATGAAGCAGTCATTAGCAGTGGTGCATGCAAGAAGAGGCTGCAACATGATGGATATGAAGGGTGCAAGTATTGTGGCAACGATTCGAAGAAGAACAAGGTGAAGTGTGAAGTAGTTGAGAGAAGGGATTAAAAATGCAAAACTTTTATCCCAGGGACTGAAAAAGCAGATATTTATAAACACAGCCCAGAAAAGTACCTCAGGCTGAGAGGCCACTGGTGTGTTCTCCTGCATTTTCCCAGCATTTTGCTTCCTCTGGGGCACAAGCTGTGTGATCAGTTTTTTCTCAGACAGTGATTTCACTGCAATGGGGAACAAGTCATATCTGACTCCTGCAAGCAGTGTGCTGAAGCCGGCTGACAACATCCAGGAGTGAGCCATGGTGATGGTGTTCTGCAGGGACCAGCTCAATCAGTGCACAGGAATTAATGCCACATAAGGTTTTAGCACATGAGTTTTCTTCTTGTCTTCTCTGAAAGTCGGTGAGAAGTTTCTCTTTCTCACTCTTTTTTTTTTTTTTTTTTTTTGATGAAAAATAGATGTATTTGAGACCTGGGAAGTTCTTTAATGTGAAACTCTGTAAACAGAGTGGCAGTTAAGACTCCAGTCTCTGTTTAAGTAGTGTAAGTACAGAACTCAATGAACAATGGAGACAAAAAAAAAAAAAAAAAAAAATCTGTATAAATGGAGAAAAAGATGCAGCAAATCATGTTGTGAAAATGTCATTTCAGTCTTGTGAGTGATTAGAAAATTACTCTTCTTTCCTCTTAAAGCTTTGTTTTATAAGACTGGAATTAAGTCTAAAGAGATCAGGAATATAACGGGCTGTGAAAATGAAAATGTGCATGCTGTACTCGTATGTCCTTTCTTTCACTATTGTCACCACCTAAATGTATGTGACAGCAATAACCCTGAATTTGGCCTGAGTTTTGCAACAGAAAGTGCTGTGTTAGGAACACTCTTCACAGTTTGGTGGCATCTCTGGCCTCTCTGCTACCCATGGTTATGTTCTCAGTGACTTCACCAGCTCTCAACTTCAGACAGATGAAAGAAAAGAACTCAAATGATTGAAAACCCATAAAACAATCTTGGTCTCTAGACAGTGATTTCGAAAGCATGGCTTATGGCAGAAGACATAATTATGGTGCCCCAAAGTCCTTCTTGTGCTGTCACTCTAGTACTGAGAGGCTCGGCCCTCACTCCCCTGACCTGGGCACATTGTTGAGGTTTTGGTGAGACAAACAATTGCCTGTTGTGGGCCAGCAACATGGCATGACTGTCCCAAAGGGCCCCTCAGGACCCTGTTCTGTCCAGGTGAACCATGGTGAAGGTGCTCCTTCTTATTAGCTTATATCCACCCTGAAGCTGCACTTTTATATCAGCAATATGTTTATACCAGCACTATCACATCCAAAACCAACAGTGCCGTGTCAACAAGGTCCAACGAGTCCCCCAAAAATAGTTTTCCTGTATTCTTGATGCATTTCATATGCTGTAGTTCTTTATTATTTTTCCTCTCTCAAAAACGATACCTTTTAGGTTGTTATGATGCATATTTGGTGGTGCTGGCTGGTTAGTTTGAACTTCTGTTGCTGACGTTCCCGTGGATGTGTGACGGAGCTGATGTATCCCCTGCTCCCTCAGGCAAACAGCAAGGGTAGCTGACTACAAAGTTGCCACATGATGAATGTAAAGTGTCAGCCAGGAAAAATATAATATTACAATAGGAAGAATGTGAATATGAAATCACATCACAGCTACGTTAGCTTGAGCAGAACAGACTGACTGGTAGTAATCAGGAAATAAGGAAAACACCCTCATCTGTAATAATATCCAACCACCTGCGAGTTACATCTATGAGCAATGCATAAATTATCTTTGCTACATTGTCTTCAATCAGTATTTTTTTCCATATTTTACATAACTAACTTTCAAAAGTGTTGCTGTAGCTATGATCTCAATGCACATGTGCATGCAGAGGAAGGTAGCTCACTGTGTGGAGACAAGGACCAGTAGTGCTGCAGAAGAATGCCTGCTCAATATCTGCTTTCAGCAAGCCCCACTGCTGTACAATGAATGCCTGACCCCAAACCTACTGAAGGTAAAGGGTGACAGAGCACGGGAACAGGTTGCCCAGAGAGGTTGTGGATTCTCCTTCTCTGGAGATATTTAAAACATGCCTGGATGTGATCCTGTGTAACATGCTCTAGGTGACCCTGCTTGATTGAGGGGATTGAACTAGATGATCTCTGGAGGTCCCTTCCAACCTCAGCCATTCTGTGAAACTCCTCCATAGGCTTTGATTAGCTTTGTTCCAGGCCCTAACAGATTAAAGATCAGATGAAACAAGGCATACTGATGAAAAAGTTTGTCATCAAAGAGGGGTGTGTTTTACTTAGTTGGCGCATTAAATCATGCTTCATTACATTCAGTTTGCTTGTTTCCTTGCTCTGAATATAAAGTTAGAAACTGGTATGTCACTTTGTCCGCAGGGCCCCAATGAAAAGAAAATACCTTAGAGAAATTTTGATTTGATGGACAGAGTAATTGCTGCATGCTTCAGGCTACCGAAGTACCTGGCACCTAGATCACAGGCGAGACAGGGGATCTTTATACAGCATGGTCCCATCTGTAATTAGTTAGTGAGGGGGTATTGTTTTCTGCCTTTCCGGTATGTATAGAGTGATTTCTGCTTCGCTGATGACTGTAAACATTGTTCTAAGTACTATTTTATGATCCCTGTAGGAATAGCAATGTAAACAGCATAATTATGTTCACCTTTGAGGCATATCTAGAAACTTTGTTCTTCCAGAAGAGTGATAACAGAAATGAACACTGCTGACAAGGTAAACAGAGAGACACAGCAACCTGCTTGTTAGAGACAGCTAATGCTTGAGGGAAATGTGCGTTCACCACCATTGTAAAAAATGGCTTTGTATCTTGTGCACATGATGAGATTTATTCATAAATGTATTATTACATGGGAAAATAATAAAAGCAATAATATTTAAGATCTGACTTCTTTTGAAGAATACATGAGGACTTATTAGTAAACCATATTTCTATATATAGTTATTATGGGTGCCATAGATAGCATGCACACTGATGTCTGTTTTTACCCACCCTTCTCCAGAATAGATACTGATTCGGAAGACACATGCTTGCTTCAAACTTTACATTTCCTTTGTCTGAGCACAGTGTAACAAAGCTTCCTGCTTTAGCCTCTTAGGTTGTTAGCTCTTCACAGGGAAGAAACCTCAGGAATATTTCCTATCTCTTGGGTTTCTCAGTGTAATGCAAGTAGTTCATTTTTCACAACTTCAGGTATTCTCAAGGGTTTTCAATACTTGAGATAAACATATAAGTATGGTTAGGGGTTACTGAACATAATTTAATCAACCGTTTTAGCTTTAGCTAGCATAAAACAGCAAGATTTAAAAATAAAAAAAGGGTGGGGGGTGAGGGTGGGGGAAAGAGGATAGTCTATGTATAATTCTGAGAAATTCTTTACATTTTTCTTTGTTTCTATACCAAGACTGAACATTTTTATGTTCTGGTTGGAAACCCAAGTGTTTTCTTTTTTGAAGCTGCCCTTTTCTTCTCTGTCTGTGTGGCTTTTGGGAGAAGGGCTAACATCTGTCTTCTTTCTTACAGGTGAGTTGGCTCCACTTGGAAAATGCAATTTGGAAAACAAATTGGGGTGGACTCTTTTTTCAATATTTTATACTGAGGGATCTTCCTAATTTGAATAGAAATCCTAATATCTTCATGACCCTTCATTATTACATTAATTTGGGTTAATTACATTTGTGTGACACTTTCCTGTTGACAGACCTTAGGGCAAATGCTGGGTGTTAAAAACACTGAGTCAGTCATGATACAGTACTTCCATCGCACTGAAAACAGTTTCATAACAGAAGACAAATTCTACAAATAGATGCACCTGCTTATCTACAGATGGAGAATATAAAGTGTGTTATTATTATGGAACTTCTGAATGCAATTTATGCATTTGGCTTATTCATAAATTATACTCACAGTTTCAGAATAAACATCTCCAGCTTCCCACTGCAAAAAATTATTCACAGCTTTTAAATACTGTTTTTCATCAGATTAGCGTTGTTCATAAGATAGTGTAAGGTAATAAAGGTACACTTTCCACCTAACCACATTTGGGGGTGGAAAACACCTAACGATAACAATAACAGCAATTCTTGGCATTACTATAGCAACTTTCTTCCAAAGATCTCCAAATGCTTTCCAATAAGTAATTAATTAGGCCTCACAGCACTCTGGAGAGTTAATTACAAATTATCAAGCATAATCTCAAACTGTTTCCATTGAAACTATTCTTGTACTCTTTCCAGAGGAAAACAAAATATGCTGGCTATAATACTATGACCTTTCACTCCCCTGCTTCATTTTGAAAACGTAATTAGATGAGAATTTAAACATATCCAGTTTTAGGAAAAGCTAATGTAATTACTGCCTGACCACAAAACTCATTAGAATTTTCAGTTTCTTCAGTGAGATGATACTTTTTAGTCTAACTCTGTTTAATAAAACAGCAATATCAACAACAAAAATGAAATACTGCTAAGTATCCCAGTGGAATTCCAGAGATTTTAAATTGTGGATGTCCATCTGTTCTTCTGTCAGCAGGGTGTTTGGTTTCGAGGATGTTTTATCCAGGCTTTGGTTCTGACACAGCAAGAAGAAGTGGAAATGTTGGTGCTGCCTCCAGATTGAGTGTCTCTCCTGGGATGTAGCAAGGTCTGCAAATCCAAATATCGCAGTCTGGGCTTGAGAAGGTATTTGTCAGAGAATCCTGGGTCTCAGGAATGTGGGAGGAGGCAGAGAAAAGGCAAGAAAAGACTGAAATCTCAAACACTACCTCAAAATAACATAAAGGGAAACATCCTGGATTTCCACAAACATTGTAATAGTTACTACAAGATATAATTCCTGCCCATCAAATGCCCATGTTACATCAAAAGCTTTCGATGTAACATGAAACTAGTTTACTCAGGTACTTATTTCAGGCAGAGATTTTTCTCCTTTCATATACTTATTCTGTGGTGAAAAGAAAAAGAAAATAATAATGCTCTTGTTTGCATGGACAAAACTTGTATACAGTTGGCCATTGAAAAAAAATCCAATATTTTATCAGTGAAAATATGGTACACATTCACATTCATAGCAAATATGTCCAAAAATCATAAGGATATTTCAAAGGGTGCTTTACTTATTATGTGAAATTAACAGCGAAGGCCTATTTTTTCTCTCTAAGGTAGGAGTCAAAAAGCAATAATGACAGAATTGTTGCTGTTGTGGAGGCTAATTGGAAGTCTCCCATCCCTATTTGCTGTAAAGGATTATCTAAGTGTAAGCAAAGAGTACTTAAATAGACATATGACGTACCAAAAGAGCACAAAGTCAATGAGGTACCTTCCCCTTTTTGAAAATTTTACAGGAAAATCATTATTAAGAAAATGAAAAGTCTGTGAAATATCATAAGAGCTAGTTAAGGGATTACATTCCCAGCAAATTTACAGACAACTAAAGGTAGCCTTTGGGAGAGTAATTGAGGGGTCTGAGTTGCAAGTATGTGATTAGAGTTGTTTTTGTGCCGCTGTTTCATCCCAGCAGACAAGAAAACTAATGTTATGAAAGTGTTTTTTTATTACCTATCCAGTGATCTTGTTTTCTATTTTCATATCTGCACATGTAAACCCAGTGAAGTCAACAGCTTCGTCCATGTATGAAAGTTAATTTGATCTTAGAAATGATTCCAAATTATAATGAAAGTGAATGTTATCTGTCTCTACAGCTTTTTAAGTGTATCCAAACTCATGACAAAAGATGCAGAGTCTAAATACAGTTTAATTAAAGTTCTAAACATTGATTGGGCCATGAAGATAGTATAGAAGCACACATGGAGAAGTTCAGCGCTGGTAAAGGCATAACGAGAAGAAGCCCTAGGAAAAATCTGAACTGACGTTGATGTGTGCTGTAGAATAACCATATGCAAATAAGCATATTAACTGCTCAGGCATTCTGTTTTTCAAACAAAACAAGTATAGTAAGAAACAAGAATTTCTAATTACACTGTGGGGCAGAAATGATCTGAGGAATCTTCTTATAAATATTTACAAGAAACCACAACTCTTAAGCAACTCTTACTAGCACAAATTCATCCATCTCCTGGAAATGAATCCTTGATTGGCAGTCCTTCGTATTGAAATATTGAGTGAATAAAATCTATCTGCTCAACTGTATGTACAAGTCAGCAAAAGCTGCACAGGGAGAACAGGGGTGATTTTATCCAGTGTTCTGGGAGGCAGCACTTCTATGTTTATTTTCAAGCCCATTAGAGCATCTTGAACAAAATTTTCTCTGTTTCATGTTTACCATTACTTTTTAATAAGAGTAGCAGTATTTTTATATATCAGAGGTTGGTTAATGCTCAATATTTAGGAGAGGCTTACATGATGAATTCTCCTTTAATGTTAGTCTTGAAAAGAATACTAAAGTGGGTCAATACAGTGTTAATCTTTTGCCAGCAAAGCTCTTAATTTCTTTATAGAATTTAAACCACTCTTCTTCCCTTTCCTGGAATTTATCAAGTAAAGGGGAAATTATTAATAATTCAATGCAGATTCAATACAAAGCACAATATCTAATATGGGAGCTGAAAAATGAAAGTAGAATCTTATACATGCACTTTTATGCAATCCAGTAAAACTAAGAAATATACATTCTGTCAAGATAAGATTAAAAAAATAATCACCAAGTACCACTTCTAGTTTATTTTTAAAATATACATTTAGAAGATAAATTTATGTTGGTGAAGCTATTTGGGCTCGATTTGTCTCTAAAAGTCTAACCTGTGGCTTTATCTCACTTTTAAATTAACAGACACACAAATCCAAGTAGGGTTCACCTCTCTTTCAGAAGAAAGAAACGTCCACATTTTGTTCAGAACACACAGGAGCTGGCCAAGAGGAATGCAGAGGGTCTCTGCATCAGGTCTCTGGACAGGACCTGATGGAAGCACCACCAGAAGGAGAGGTGGAGCTGTAGGTTGGCCACCCATCCCTAAAGGAGGGCTCCAAACCAGCTTCCTTGGGGCTACAGAGAGATTAAAGCAGTATACAGACAAGTGAAAAAAATCTAAGCCCGGTGATAAGGGGGAAAAGTCAGTGATTTTTGCAACTTTTGTCATGGTAATTTTGGATGTTTTAATAACTAACAGTGAAAAAAAAAGTCCATGGAGAGCATGTGGTCGCATTTCTGTAACCAAATTAATGTAGATTTCTTTTGCACTTTTTTGTGGGGGGGTGGTGAGGTGGAGAAAAGGGGTTAGAGGAACCAATGAAGCCACTCCAGATACATTATGAATATTAAGCTGTTAAGGCATGCTGTGAATGTTTTTCTTCAGGACTGCTGCTGTCAAGGAAGGAGGTTGGATGAGCGACATTTTCCAGAATGTGACTCTTCCTGGGCAAAGTGACAGGGACACTCAGCCAAGTTTAACTTTGTGCAAATTCCTTTATGTCAGTGAGAAGACTAAACAGAGCAGTCTAACTGTGTTTCTGGGTTCATGGCAGTGCTATACTTTCTCCTTGGGTTCTCATGTGGACTCCAAAAATATGATAAGCCAGCTTTTAGAAGATTTATTTAGAAATAATAGAATGGGCTTCTTAAGTTAATCTAAAGAACAGAGATAATGAATTATTTTTTAAGTGAGAAAAGTCAAACAATAGCAGTTTTAAAAGAAGAAGGTACTTTATGAATATAACATCCATGGCATATTCCTTCCTTGAGCACAAACACAACCAGGCAGAGGCAGGAGCAGAATCAAGCTCCATTGGCCTTGGGTGACACCTGAAGGGATTTCTTTCTTTCTTTCACTTTTGCTTTCTATGAGGATAGGAATACTGGGTATTTTTGAACATCTAGGGCTTGACACTGGTAACTGAAACTTGGATAATCGGAGATACTGCAATTTTTCCTGATGAGCTTCTCCTGAAATATTTCATGCGGTCAAAGATACATGGAGACAGGAAGCTGGCTTTGCTGTTAACGTAATTATATGAGAAGAAAGGTAATCAGCTTTTTTTCATGCAATCTGATAATGAACCACAAGCTGTGTGAAATTTGCTCGCATAGTAGCAAGAAAGATGCACAATAAGCACTGAGTGTGATTAATTATCTGAGCAAGTTTGTATCCAATTTAACAGCAAATACTGACACAATCAAAACATTCAGTCTGTCTGGAGACCAAAAGAGAAGCATGAATGAAATAAACTGAAGTGCATTTTGGAAAATGCTGCACTTTGGTTTAGAATATAACAACTTGGAGGTAATTAGTAAATGTAGCCCCCATAGCAGTACGTGCATAACTCCCATTATTGTTAATGCTGAACATGTGCTTAACATCCTGAGTGCTCTACCAAAACTTTATTGAAATAGTTTCAAAAGATGTCCAAAATTCTGCAGAGCCTAGAGTAAAACAGACTGCTAATGCCAAGCAATGTGTGCAATAAAATCCATGGCAAGAGAGAACACTGATTAGACTGTTTTTGAGAATCTTATCTTTACAGAGTAGTTAGTAATCTTGAAAACCCAGTCAACAGACGCTACACTACACAGCACATCTTGCTCTCTGATATAATTGAATAAATCTAAAGTACCTTCATACAAGTCAGACTTCCACAGATATAAAAACAGTGAGAAAACAGACTTCAGTCATGTCTCAGAACAGTGACATATTGATGCATTTTTGTCAGTCTAATTTTCAAGCAATCAAAGTTTAAAATTAACCATTCTGTGATATCTGCTCAGTGCTATGGACAAATATTTTTTAAGCCTCATAGATAGTTCTGAAGAAAGGCAAAACCAAGAAATGGCAGAGCTCAACATGAAGATTTGGAAATTTTGGGATAAGAAGGTCAAAGACTTTGCAAGAATACCTTCCTACCTACCATAGCATGAGAAATGTTGCATAGCTTCCTCATGTTTATTTGCCTGGCTCTCAAAGATTAAAAAATAAATGAAAATCTGATGTCTTAACTTTTTGAAACATAAAGGAAGGTTGCCACAGCTTATGCCACCCTCTGATTTATTCTGGTACTTTGGGAGTCCCCAGGCTTCTTCCCTGGTCCAATAGGAGTTCCTTCCACCAGCCCATGACTTTGTGATCTGAGCCTTAGTCAATGCTCTCAGAAACGTGACATGGTAACCATGGTGAGCAGACACCTGAGGGAAGTTGCAGTCATTACTCTGTATCTTTGAAAGCAAAGCTCCAGAGAAACTGTTTATTAGGTTTTACTGAAAATATCAAGCAACAAAAAGAAGTTAGGGTAAGAAGCATTATAACCAGAGTGGCTCTCAAAATGGAGCATTCAGTTCTTGGACACATAGATAGAAAACCTCTCTACTGTTCCTATTTATTTGCACAGAACCCTACTATTTCAGAGTTGCTCCTCATGATCAATACCAGTTTAAAGACCTGCAGAGTAAATCCGGATGACTAGTGCTCAAAGTCTTGTTAAATGGTGGGCAATTTTTTTTGTCTGAAACTGGCTCTTCCTTGGCTTGCAAGCCAGGATGTGCAGAAACTGTGGTGTGATATATGCAGGGAGTGACTAGGGCTCTGTTCACTATTGAACGGAAGAAGAATGAGCAGAAAGCACAAGGAGAGGAAATTGGTTGTTCATGGGTGTAATGGATACGTGGTACAAAGAGGTAATTAAATGAAGAATGGCTTAGCAAAGGAATAAGGGTGTAGTATATATCTTCAGAGAATAAACAGGCAGGAGATTTGTCTAAAGTTCACATCCCTGTGGAAATTTACTTGCTACTGCTATGTAGAAATACACACTAGAGTAAAATAACAAATACTAGGAGGGTAGATTGTTAATGCTTAGAGCTGTCGCTTCTAAGTTTTTGAAAATAGATACTGTCATGGAATAGCGTGCATATTCACTACATGTGAGACTACATAAATGTTGCCTGAAGTAGGTGAGATGACTACCTAAATATACTTCCAGGTTATAAGTCAGAAGCTTGTTCTACATGGTGAGATACAGCTAGTTAAGGAAACAATAGTTTCTATGTGCAACAGGAAAGAAATTGTTTAGAGCAAAGACAGATCACTGCAATACACTTAACAAATGTTCATTACCACTGTAGGTGAGGTGCATATAGAAATGTAAATACCACTAGAAAACATTCATCTGATGTATTCACATGCATGCACGATATACACAGACTAAGCTAACAAAGCAAAATATTTACCAAAAGTGTAGAGACCTTATAACTCAGATGAATTTCAGCATACTAGCATTAAAAGAAAAGGTGTTTATTTTAGTTGGAAGGCTGATTATTTTAATAATGCTGATTTATCCAATGCTTATGGAACACTTCTGTGCATGTATCTTATTATGAATGGTTTATTAAACTGGTTAAAGTGGTCAACAGGCACTGCAAATGCATTTACTTTAACTTTAATGTTGCATGTTACATTAGAAATGGCTGGCTAAACGTATCTAAGACATTTAGCAGTGTGAAGTGCATCCCTAAAATTCAAGCAAATGTGTTTTTAATAGTGGTTGATGTGTTATGACTATCCTGTGCTATAAATGTTATGCATATTATTTCTGAGATATTTACGCATTGCTAGATTCCATCTATAGTACTTCTCTGTTTATTAAATTATATAAACAAACACAAAAATGTACCGTTAGTGTAACAGTCAAGTGTAAAGTTCCCTCTCAGATCTGCACAGCAGATACCATTTTGATATTCCACCATCATTAGGTGTTCAGAAATTTCACTGAAAGCAGTAAGATCAAAATTACAGTTCAAACGAGCAGTTGAAATGTTTATCTGAGTTTTCTTAATATGGAAATTCAGAAATGGCAGATCTACCTGTTTACAGACATTCTTCATGAAATCAGATAAAATAAAGCTTAGTATGTTAATGTCGGTTCATGAGGACTATAAAACAGAACATGCTAGAGAACTTCCTTAGAACTAGATTTCGTTATATGTGGTATGGGAGCCATATCTATAATGAGAAATATGATATGTTTAAGTTAAGGTTACCCAACTGTTCCCATAATTAATCTCTAATTTTCAGTTGCTTATAACTTTCTCTACACTTATGTTAGCTTTTGGCTACATAATTTAAGCCACATTATTTTGTATTTCATCTCCAGCTATAGCAATGAGAACACGTTATTTGGCAACAGAGCTGTCTTGTATCAAAGAGGTGCTTTTAGTTGACATTGTAACAAAACTTTCCCCAAAATGGAAAACTCTCTACACCTTGTCTCCACACTGCTCGGCAGAGATTTGTTCCAGAGCTTTGCATTCAGTGTTTATGGTCCATACTCCCACTGCTCCTACTGAGGAGTGACTGACTCAGCCTGCATGTGGTGGGTCTCCACGTGCACATCTCTTTGTAGTTTGGTTTTCCTATCACAGCATCCTTAAGCTGACAACAAGAAGCTTGTCTCACCTTATCAGCATCGCTGGTGCTGGCAGTGGGTAAGGGATGAGAAAACTTGTCTGCCTGAAATGATGAAGGGTAAGGACTGAGATGAGTTAAAAGGGAGGAAAAGAAGGAGGGGGACCAAGTGAGGTCACAGAAAATGGATGGGATCTGATGTGAAAGTAATAATAAGAAAGCTGACAAGAATATTAGGAGCTGTAAAGAAGAGACGGGAGTGATGAAGCTGGTAAAGGGGAGACCTGGATCAATGAAAGGACACTACTCAGGGCAGAATTGGGGCCGGAGATAGGAAAAATAGCATCAAGTGGAAAGAGCTAGGAAAAGGGAATTAAAAAAAAGGAAACAAGTTAGATTCACATATGAACATAGCCAACCATTGGTGCACCCCACTCAGCTGTGCTTGGTGTCAGTTTTTGACCTTTTAATACTCAGAGTGCTGCAAGTAAAGGCCCTTCTGGAAAAATGTGGTCCTGTACCAATTTATTGTATACAGCTGTGCAGTGTGTACTAAAACAAGTGCACAAAGAGGACAGTGCAGTTCATAACTTCTTTAGTGTTTGACAGTCACCATAAACATGCTCTTGAGAGACAGAAACAAGCACACTTACGAAGGTCGGTCACAAGATGTCCCACTTAAATGTGTCCCAGTGGCTCTATGGCTAAGCTCTTATCTGTCTGTGATGAAAAAGATGAATCTGGGTAATTCAATTCTGGGATGGATAAGTGTCAGAGAAAGGTCTCTGTCTGTGCTAGGCAGAAAAGTCTGCAGGGAGTTCTGAAGGACACAGTTTCTGGGGAAGTAGACTGGGACAAAAGAGAAGACAAACCAGGTATCACCTGTGGGGCAGCCAGACTTGGTTTTCTGGGGTGGAGGGGGGATTGTGAAAGAGTGGCATTTGGAAGCTCTCTCCTTTTTTATTCCCTTCCTGGTAGAGACTTCAAAATGCTGAAATCACCAGAATTACTGGTCTAAAAGCATGCATGCAGCATATTAGGTGGCTGAGGAGGAGAGATTTTGTGTCTGCAGCTGGGGGTGTCCACAATTCCTTGTTGCATAAATAAAAAAGTAGCTCTCCTTGTCTGGACAAAGCGTAATCATTTCCATGATTTTACATACTGTAAAAGCTCTTACTGCATTTTATGTAGTCTGAATTTCCTTAAATGAAACTTTTATCTCAAAAGCTTCTATTATTTCCAACTTGGGGGGAGACCCACTGAAAAACGAATACTAGACCATTTCAGCATTGTCCCCCTCTTTGTTTAGCTCCAAGTTATACAATTCTTGAATTAGCTACTGTCTGTTTTCGGTAGTTTTCCATTACAAAGGGTCAGGCAGCAGAGGAAATAGTTTTCTAAATCAGAAAGGAATATTAAATGACACTGCTGATAAGTATGAACAGTGGTGCAGAAGATTTATTGAGTAATGTGTTAGGTTGATAAATGATAACATTTATTTGCAATTTGAGGATGTGACCCAAATGACACTCATTAGCTCAGCTTGTGTTGAACCGATTAGTTTTGTAAATTTATTATTTGTTTGGTGCTATTGAAAGAAGAGTCTGTTTAATTGATTGGAAATCTGTTTCATTTCAGCGAATATTACATATTCTGTCCTTAATTGTATTCTGTTGTTTACTCCTGAATGTCAGGGATATTATAGTCTATTACTTGAGTGGGGGAGTGCTTGGCATCTTACTAACAGGCTGCAGTGAATGCATTAATCCATACATAGAGGGGTGGTAATAAAGCAAGATTTCAATTACGTACTGGGCTCCTTAGGAGTGCACTGGAAAAAAAAAACGAGGAAACAACTGGCTCACACACAAGTTCTCATAGTATCGCAGAATGGCTGAGGTTGGAGGAGACTTCTGGCAGTGCCCTCGTCCAAACCCTCTGCTCAAACAGGGCCACCTGGAGCAGCTTGCCCAGGACCATGTCCAGATGGCTACTTCTGTTGGTGGAACTCAGATGATGTATTCAGCTTCCCAGAAAGGTTCATGGATTTATGAATATGATTCCAAAATGCATATGAGATTTTAGCCTGTGCCCATCATTGGTGTGAGATGACGAAGTGTCTCTGTCTCTCTTCCAGATCCCCAGTAATTAAGTCTATTTGTTTGGAGAACCTGAGAAGAAACTGTTGTGTCTGGGGCTTTGAAGCAAGTGAATGTTAAACTATTACAATTTTCTGTGGGTCTCACCTCACTCCCTGCAGATACTATTCCAGAAAATGGAATAGAAAATGAAATATTTTTTTTAGAAGGGTTCAAAAAGCCTAAACAAAGTGAGGAGGTTTCTGGAAGTTGGGGTCTGTGCAATACTCTGAGCCAGGGAAGAACTTTGATAGTTATGAGAAATAACTACTTGTTGAAATCATGAAAATGTTCATTTTAACAAAGATATTGATGTAAAACTCTTCAGAGAGGAAGGCTTGGACTGTGTCCCCTTGCAACCTTGTCTAAACCCATTTAGGTGTTTTTTGAAGGTTGAAAATGAGTTTTGTGTTGTTACTTTGTTATTCCTTAGTGAAGTGTAAACATTATAAGATCAAAACTGAAATGAAACCTTAGAAAAATAAAATCTTTGACTGTACCCATGATAACTCCCTCAGCCTCACAACCTTCTTGTAACAGGGGGCAAGACCTTGGCTCCTCATCTGGCAGCAATACACACACAAAACAATAAAAAATCTAGTAAGAAAAAAGCTGATGCGCTCTTTCAATAGGTAATGTGTAGGTACTGTGTTTATTTTATGAGCAGGAAAAAAAAAAAAAAAAAGACATAGGGAAATACTTCATAAATCTCCAAAAATACCTCCTGAAGTATTTTTTTTCTTCAAGCCCAATTTTTATTTTATTTTATTTTATTTTATTTTATTTTATTTTATTTTATTTTATTTTATTTTATTTTATTTTATTTTATTTTATTTTATTTTATTTTATTTTATTTTATTTTTTTATGCTACCATGGAACAAATTTAAGTTTAGAATGGGGAAAGTCTTCAAATGCAAATGGTGCAAGAAGTAAGTTGGCAGATTCAGTGGCTCCTGAGAACTTTGCTTCAGTGGCTTCTGAGAACTACAAAAAAACTTCTGAAACCTCAGACACATTTGACCTTTTCCACGTATCTGATTTTCACTGAGTCTTCCTGTGCTTCCAAACTAGGGCTATGTCAGTTCTACTGACAGGTGGCAATGCAATGCTGGATGGCCTTGTTTAAAGAGAGCACAAAGTAATAATTATTTTCTTCCTGAAAATAGTATTTTTTCTCATTAGAATAATTTGCCCATCCTGAGAAATACTGAGATTTAAGTATTTTTTTCTTGGGAAAGCTGAGGTCTGGTGAAAACTCTGTCATTCCTCCATCTTCCAAGACCAAGCCCTAATCCCTGCAGAGTCATAGACTGCTGCAGAGAGAGGACTTTAGTCTCTTTTGTTTGAGCCATGCTAATTTGAAGAAAGAAAGGTGTACTCATCAGAAAGGCGACCTATCCTTGCCCATCCCCATTGACCATCCCGGATATCACTTGGATGGTTACTTCAGGGTGGACATTTTCTACCTTGAACAGAACCTGCAGCTGAAAAGTATTTCCTGACAAAAGGGTTTGCTCAGACAGTATTTCCTAACAAAAAGGGCTCAGCTATGATAAATTATTTTCCACTGATGGCAACTCATTTTGTTGAAAAAATAAAATAAAATCCCAAATGTGTCTGGTACTGACACAGCTTCATTGTTTGTTTGGGCAGACAGTGCTCAAGGCCTGGTGACAGCAACCAGCTTTGTCTCAAAGCAGGACAGCACAGCTCCTGCTGTATTACTGAGAAAGGCTCAGTACTGTGACTGTGCAGGAGACCCATGCTTTTCTAATGTATAACAAATACAAACGGAGCCTGCTCTTTCACACAGATGTGTACAACTGCTTTGTAATTTTTTTGGTTGCCTTAGTTTTCTTCAGTACGGGTTTCATACCCATATTAGGAGATGTTCTGTCTCTTAATATTCTTACATTATTCTCAGAGCCATTTTAAATTTCTTTTCCTTTTCTTTCCTTTAATAATCACACCACCCTTCACGTAGTTATGAGCAACTAAAACCATGGAACTCATTGATAAACATATGCCATTGCAAGTGCTGCAAAAGGCAGCTGCAAGGAATCCTGAGGGGTTTCCATACTTACTCATATAAATCCTGGCATCAGGAGTTGTGCCAAAGTTGTGATCAAGTAAAGTGTATGAAGTGGTAGTGTCAAAACACACATAATCTCAGGAAATCTGGCAAGTAATACCATCTCCACAGTGGGCTGCTTAAATTATACCTATCATGGTTTTGACTTCTGGAACAGAGATGGATAAGGCTTTAAGATCATCTCTGCCCTATCTATTTTCTAGGGTGTGTGAGACCTGTATTAAACAAACAACACAAGATAATGAATACATGATGTTCTATTAATTACTGTAGAATTATAATTAATCCAGATTTATTTTTTTTTCTGAAACTTTTTTTTTTTTTCACTGACATTTCAAGCAAGCACATCAGTTACTTCTGTACACACATCAGTTACTTCTGTACATACATTTTCATACAGCAGAAAAGGCTGTATGGCTTTAAATGCAAACCAAGATCTACTAGGAACTACAGAGCTGGTACTTGTGCCTCCATAATGATGTTACTTTTTCTGTTGTTCGTACATTACTGTTTGCAGTGCAAAATAAATATGCATGGTAAAACTGTTAATGAATAGCATTTGGATGCAATTCCAAGAATAGATCCTGGGTATGCTTTGGTGGATTACAGTAAGCGAAGCTCTATGCTAGTATGATCAGCCAGACTTGAGCAAATCAGGCCAATGGCAGCATTTCTTTCCTTATAACTATCACCTTCGGCTAGTTACATTCGGCCAGTATTCAAAAAATTGCCTGTTGTGATTTATCTATTAAGCTACTCTTTTCTGCTGAGATTTTTTTTTTTAATTTTTCTACAAATGTGAAAGAACATAGAGCAACCAAGCAAAGCAGGTGCAGCTCATACATGAAATTACAGCTAGAAACAAATATTTAAAAGTGCTACCCAGTGCATGTCTGTTGTGCTAGCCCTGCAGCAAATGATAGCAATACAGGCATTACCCACCATCTTTCTTGCTCTTGTGTGACCTTGTCCATGGTGCTGCTGCCTGGCCTAGCTACTTAGCATGAGCTGCAGCACGCTCTTATGTGTCTGACAATTCCCATTACATCTATCCCCAAAATCAACATACAAATCTTCTTATTTATACAACTATGGTAAATGACCCCAAGATTATTTTTTCCCTTCCTTGCAAGTAGAACAAATGATTATCATTCCCTAGTATAAACCATGCCAGCCCCGTGAGACTGTAGACTGTACTGAAAAATAAGGCAGCATTTCCTCCGGGTTCTCTACTTATGCTTTCCACATAACACAGGGACATAGGAATTAATATCGCTAATCACCAAGAATAAGGATGTAGTTATTTCTTTACTAGCCCACAGATTAGACCAGAAGAACAAATTATTACTTAATGCTGTAGCCCAGTCCATGGTTTAGTGTTTCACAGTCTTCTCTCACTAATAAGTCTAAAACACAAAAATCCCTTTGTAAGAGAGCATGCTCTCTTACAAAGAGAGCAGGTGCCAGGCCAGACCTTGGGATGTTTTGCTGAGGATTTACTCCATGTCCCACCAAGGCTCAGTGGGCTGCATGGTTTATGATAAGGGAGCAAGAATGCCTTGAACCTTTATCCTTCTTTCTATCCGGTGTGCTGGATGCTGGTAGGATCCCAAGGTACTAGTAAGTATAATCATTCAGGCCCCAGTATAAGCAGCAAGAATAGCTAGTGCATATGAATTAACTTCCATAACACTCAGTGGTGCCCTGGAAGAAGACTTCTCTGTTCAAAAAGGTGTAAGAACTTACCTTAGCTGGGCCTACTATATTTTTTAAATCATCTATTAACTCAAAAGTACAAAGGTTGAAGTATTACCTTCAGCTTGGACACTTCAGTGAGTTTTCAGAACAGCTCAGGAAAGATAAGGTGCTAAATGTATTCCATAGAGTGGTTACATGAAAAACAGACTCAAAAAGAGTCTGTTAAATATTTATCATATATTATAATAATATTTATTATATTATACATGTATATATATTTATCCTAAAAGAAAAGGCATATTGGATCATGATCTCATTACAGTCTCTAAATTTATAAAAAAATTATAGAAGAATCTGGTCATGACCTACCTGGCTGGACTCTGTGAAAATTAAGAGAAGATATATTGACCATGACGGACAACGAAATCTTCACAGAAACGAAACAGGGAAAGTCTTAATAATGCCTTTTGTGTAGACTGGAGTGCAAAGTCTCGAAATAGAAATTGCATATAAAATATTTTTACAAATAACCAAAATTGATGTATAAAGACTAGAGGTGTACATGTGAACACAGTATTCTTATTATTGTTTTAGAAAGTTAATTGAAAACTATCAAGACAACCTGGAGTAATTGTTTTGTAGAAGCTGTGTTCTAGTCTGTTGATGACTTTAGTAGTAGAGGAGGATGGTTTAAAGTATAGCATCCATATAAAATAGGAAAATATTAGGGAGAAACTATTGCCAAAGTGAGTTGCTTATCTGAGGGCTGTGCTTATCGGGCCCATGTCCATCCCTGGTGATGGACACCTGCTGTAGAGGTAGTATATGCATGTATAATGTAAAAGTAAGATTTCTTAAAACATTATTCCAAACTTAGATATAACATAAAATTATGAAAGAGGCTCCTTACAGATACATTAGTAAATGAACAGCCATTTAAGATTAAAACAAACAAACAAACAAAAAAAACAGACACATCTTTTTATCTAGAGAGTCAAAGTAAACAAACATAAATATAGTACTTCAATTAGTGAGGAAATGTTTAACTAGGACAGCCACACAACCTCAAAATTAGGAAATTAAGATCAATGAGGAAATTCACTCAGGCAAGGCTTTTTCCTTAGGATGGAAAACACAAAGAGTAAGTTATCAAGTAAGGTCATAAAAGGCAATGGCATAAATGAATTTAAGAGACAGCTAGACATTTTTATGGAGAGAAGGGATTGAAGCATTCAGAGCCAGTGACAAATCAGAGAGATGGGGCTGAGATAAAATTAACGAGGACAGGCTTGCTTGCGGCCAGAGGCATTTTACTGTCCAGCAATACCTTATGTCCTCTGTCATCACATCCTAATCTGACACTGACATCTGAAGGTAGCAAGAAATCCTTTACACCTATTAGTATATAAAAGAGGGAAAAGTACTTTCAGACTTTTCTCCTGAAAGGAAAAACATAATGTTTTTTCACTTTTCAACACATGCATGTAGTTGCAATGGATGTTGAAAGGAGTCAGTCTCAGGCACTACACCATGAGCTGCTTACGAATTCATAGTGTGTAAACCCTTGCTTTCTTTAAAATTCTTTATAGAGAGGTTTTAATCATACCTTCCTCCTTTTTAAAGACTTTTTTTTTTTTTTTTTTCCCCTGTATTTATTTCTTTAGATAATAGAAGGAAATCAGAGATTCCCATATCATTGTCCTGCTTTGGTGCTGGGTTTACTCATCTTGCTGGTGTATCAGCTCTGCTTTATGATGCATTGCCTTATGCTGACAAAGCAGTGAAATGGCTGTGGCAGATTTTGACAAGGTCCCCAGACCCCCAGCAACCAGTCATTGCACATACAGGTGTCTGATGACTTTTTTGTTGTTGTTGTTCCTGATGTACAAGGGCATGATGTAAAAATCTGACCCTCAGTTAAAGGCAAAGAGCACTGTATGCTATGAATTGTACCCAGAATTGGAAGAGAGTTGTGTCAGTAAGGAATGTATCTATACCACACTTTTTTGTGGAGTAAATGCACATAAAAAGAAGATTGAATGAAATGGGTTTTGAAGTTTTGAAGACTGTAGATTTACATTAGTTCAGGCTAAAATGCACAGAGGACAAGTAGAAAGCATGGACAAGGACATCATGGATAACAGGACATCTTCACAGACTGATTTGAACAGCAATGCTATTCCTGGAAGGATGCAGGATAGAAAGATTATTTAGGGTAATAGAGGAACCTCAGGTAATTTAGAAACCTTTCTGAAAGCCCACCAGCCACCTCTGGGACACCAGATCTGTTGGGAGAGGAATTGCCCTCTCCCTGTGGCCAGGAAAGTTCTCCAAGGCCAGCAAGATCAGGCACCAAATAAACGGTGTGCACTATTCTCAAAAAATCATACATGTCTTCCATGGCTGTGCTTTGTGTTAATTACATGTTTGTGTTTCTGGTGTCTTCTCTCAGCTTCTTTGCAACATACAGGAAGGGCAAGAAAATAAGACCAGCTCTGCTGGGGTGACCAGGCACTGTGGACAAGGGTCCTAAGCTCTGCTTTGAATACCATAGACACTGAGCCCAGACTCTAGGGAGATGTCGGGGTGGTGAGCTTTTCAAAAACAACCTGGATGCAAAACCTTTCTAAATTTCCGTCATACCACAAACACAGTGTTGCCCCCTTATTTGCTGAATCTTTTTTCTTCCTACTAATAACTGTCTTATTCACATGAACTAAATTGACACAGAAAAGTATCGTGTTTTTTCCTTCCTAATACAGTTCATGGATCTCTATAAATGTATATAGCCTTTATGGCCCTCTGTAGAGAAACTTAGATTTTTACAGTGTGGCATTAAAAACAAAGCACACTTTTGCGTAGGGTTTACTGTAACCAACTGCTTAATCTAAACCTCCCTAATGAAGGCTAAATAGAAATAATGCTAATTTGGATAAAGAAAAAAAAAAAGTCTAAAAGCCTGGTGTGATTAGGTTTCTGTTGAATATAACAGCAAGACTAGTATGCATTTTCCTTCCTCTTTAGCTACTTCCACTGTAATCTGAATATCAAGATCTTAAATCCATCAGGAGCCCAGCAGGCTGCCCACCTTTATGAACAACTTTACCCTTAAAAATAGAATGAAAATGGCTATTACGAGCCATCAGGGGATGGGCAGCCCTGCAGGCTCGGTGTGTTTAGCTAATATAGAACAGGAGGAGGTGGAAGTTCTTGAATTTGTTTTTGTTTTAAACGGCCCCTCTGCTTCCCAAGGAGCTTTATTGATGGACTCTGAAAGAAAGCTGAGGTCAACTCTTTGTCTTGATGAGTTAGTGGAGAAATATTTAACTGAGGCCTTATGAAAACTACTTAGCTGTGATAATAACACCAAATCGCAGTTAAATGTGTTTCAGGAACTGTCATTAACAACATAGCTGTACAACCTAATTCTGTTTGTTTAAATAAAGATCTCTCGAGCTCATGTTGTTGTAGCATATATTTGAAAAGCTCGCCTGCTGAAAATAGAAAACTGGAGACTGAAAGCAGAGTTTGGATAATATCCAAGCTTTATCATATCCATTCTGTAGTGTGGGCATGTGGGGACAGAGATCTCAATAGGGCTTTATGAGTTCTGAAACAGTAATACTATAGGAGTCCTTTTTGCCGTTTTGTGATGCAGCTACAAAAAGAAATTACCAGCTCCATCTCATCACAGGAGTCCTGGCAGGAAATATGGGACACTGGGGAAACTGCCCATTTCTTTTTTCTTTCCTGGCTACACAGAGAAGTGCTCTGCAGTGAAGACAGAAAACTTAAAAAAAGTTGTTGCTCAAAGTCAGGATGGGAAGCAACTAGTACAAATGCCGCTTAAGATTGAACCCAGTAAAAATAAAATAAATAAAATAAAATAAAATAAAATAAAATAAAATAAAATAAAATAAAAAAATAAATATTAGGTTTCATTCATTAGCATCTTAGTTTTTCTCCAAAGTAGCCACAGTCCAAAACTAC
Organism: Netta rufina; assembly: GCF_964035555.1. NCBI lineage: Eukaryota > Metazoa > Chordata > Aves > Anseriformes > Anatidae > Netta > Netta rufina. The sequence continues at coordinate 34,841,639 of NC_140129.1, read as the reverse complement.
ACAATATGCAGACATTTGCCAAAAAGATGTAAGTGGAAGATATAAAAAGAAGAAAGTCCCTTATGTGCTATCCCCATTGCAGCACAGGTCTCTCACTTGGGACTTTGGAAACTTGCCATCATCCACTTGAGTCTCACTTGAAATCATTTAATGAAGAGCTGTATCCATGTGCTTTGTTTTGAAGGACTGGTGAAGTCTTATTTAAAAACAGAATCATGTGCTAAAAGTGGAACAAAACTTTTAGGAGAGAAGCTTAGCACTTTATATTAGTATGCTGAGTTTTGACTACTAGCCTTGGTATGTTTTGTTTGTTTGTTTGTTTGTTTTCCATAATGCATTCTTCAAATAGAGATAACAATGGTTTGAATCTCAGATACAATAAATAATTTCTGAGTTTGATTACCCCACCTGAAAAAAAAAAAAAAGACAAAATTTAATATTAAAATAGTAGTAAGAGTGGACAGATATTGCAACGGTGAATTGACAAAGTGGGAACAATTGAAACTAAACTGATGTATCAGTTATGCACTAACATCGTACCTGTCTTAAAACAATTGTTTCCATTTTACTTGATAAATCTTATGAAATGAGGTTTTACTGCAGTGTTTTTGCAGTCTGGGCTGTATTTGTTTTGTATTTGAAGTTTGGTCCTTGGATGAAGTTGAAGAATTCAGACTTTATAAATACATGTAATTAAGACTTGCACTTATGGGCTAGTTTTACATTAACTATACAAAAGTGTAGTTGATAACAATGAGAAAATAAAAAAAAATAAAAATAAAAAAAAAAGTGAAAAAAAAAAGGTCAAAAGTGGCTTAAGCACCTACTTCCAGCCAGCATTGACTGGAGTGCCCCTCAGCACACTCAAAAACCCTGCAAGAAACACTTCAGGCCAATATATCACAGAATCACAGAATCACAGAATTTCTAGGTTGGAAGAGACCTCAAGGTCATCGAGTCCAACCTCCAACCTAATGCTAACAGCCCTCCACTAAACCATATCCCTAAGCTCTACATCTAAACGTCTTTTGAAGACTTCCAGGGATGGTGACTCCACCACTTCCCTGGGCAGCCTGTTCCAATGTCTAACAACCCTTTCAGTGAAGAAATTCTTCCTAACATCTAACCTAAAACTCCCCTGGCTCAACTTAAGCCCATTCCCCCTCGTCCTGTCACCAGGCACGTGGGAGAACAGGCCAACCCCCACCTCGCTACAGCCTCCCTTGAGGTACCTAAAAAGAGCGATAAGGTCACCCCTGAGCCTCCTCTTCTCCAGGCTGAACAAGCCCAGCTCCCTCAGCCGCTCCTCGTAGGACTTGTTCTCCAGGCCCCTCACCAGCTTCGTCGCCCTTCTCTGTACCCGCTCAAGCACCTCGATGTCCTTCTTGTAGCGAGGGGCCCAAAACTGAACACAGTACTCGAGGTGCGGCCTCACCAGAGCTGAGTACAGGGGGACGATCACCTCCCTCGCCCTGCTGGTCACGCTGTTCCTGATACAAGCCAGGATGCCGTTGGCCTTCTTGGCCACCTGAGCACACTGCTGGCTCATATTCAGCTGACTATCCACCATCACTCCCAGGTCCTTCTCTGCCTGGCAGCTCTCCAACCATTCCTCTCCCAGTCTGTAGCTCTGCTTGGGGTTATTGCGCCCCAGGTGCAGGACCCGGCACTTGGCTTTGTTGAACTTCATGCAGTTGACCTCAGCCCATCGGTGCAGCCTATCCAGATCCTCCTGCAGAGCTTTCCTACCCTCGAGCAGATCGACACACGCACCTAACTTGGTGTCATCTGCGAACTTACTGAGGGTGCACTCAATGCCCTCGTCCAGATCATCGATGAAGATATTAAAGAGGATCGGCCCCAGCACCGAGCCCTGGGGGACGCCACTAGTGACTGGCCTCCAACTGGACTTGGCTCCATTCACCACGACTCTTTGGGCCCGGCTATCCAGCCAGTTTCTAACCCAGCGAAGCGTGCGCCAGTCCAAGCCAAGAGCAGCCAGTTTCTTGAGGAGAATGCTGTGGGAGACGGTGTCAAAAGCCTTGCTGAAGTCAAGGTAGACCACATCCACAGCCTTTCCCTCATCCACCCAGCGCGTCACTCTGTCATAGAAGGAGATCAGGTTCGTCAGGCATGACCTGCCTTTCATAAAGCCATGCTGACTGGGCCTGATCGCCTGCTTCCCCTGCAATTGCTGCATGATGACTCTCAGGAGGATCTGCTCCATGAGCTTTCCTGGCACTGAGGTCAAACTGACAGGCCTGTAGTTTCCCGGGTCTGCCCTCCGGCCCTTCTTGTAGATGGGCGTCACGTTTGCTAGCCGCCAGTCGATTGGAACCTCCCCTGATAGCCAGGACTGTTGATAAATGATGGAAAGTGGCTTGGCCAGCTCCTCTGCCAGTTCCCTCAGTACCCTTGGGTGGATCCCATCCGGCCCCATCGACTTGTGCACATCTAAGTGCCGTAGCAGGTCACCAACCAGTTCTTCATGGATAATGAGGGCCACATCCTGCTCCCCATCGCCTTCCACCAGCTCAGGGTACTGAGTATCCAGAGAACATCCGGTATTGCCGCTAAAGACTGAGGCAAAGAAGGCATTGAGCACCTCCGCCTTTTCCTCATCTCTTGTAACTAAGTTTCCCCCCGCATCCAGTAAAGGATGGAGATTCTCCTTAGTCCTCCTTTTTGTGTTGATGTATTTATAGAAACGTTTTTTGTTATCTTTAACGGCAGTAGCCAGATTGAGCTCCAGATGAGCTTTGGCCTTCCTAATTTTGTCCCTGCACAGCCTCGCTACTTCTTTAAAGTCCTCCTTAGTGGCCTGCCCACTTTTCCAAAGCTTATAAACCCTCTTTTTCCTCCTAAGATCAAGCCACAATTCTCTGTTGAGCCAGGCCGGTCTTCTTCCCCGCCAGCTCGTCTTTGGGCACGTGGGGACAGACCGTTCCTGCGCCATTAAGACTTCCCTCTTGAAGAGCGCCCAGCCTTCCTGGACCCCTCTGCCCTTCAGAACCACCTCCCAAGGGACTCCACCAACCAGTGTCCTGAGCAGCTCAAAGTCAGCCCTTCGAAAGTCCAATACAGCGGTTTTACTGGTCCCCTTCCTGGCCTCGCCAAGAATAGTGAACTCCACCATTGCGTGGTCACTCTGCCCAAGACAGCTCCCGACGATCACGTCCTCCACCAGTCCTTCTCTGTTTGTGAAGAGAAGGTCTAGCGGGGCACCACCCCTGGTAGGTTCACTAACCAGCTGCGTCAGGAAGCTATCTTCCACGCTCTCCAGAAACCTCCTAGACTGCTTTCTCAGGGCTGTGTTGTGCTTCCAGGATATGTCAGGGAAGTTGAAGTCCCCCACGAGTACAAGAGCTGATGATTTAGCAACCTCTGTCAGCTGCCTGTAGAATTCCTCATCCGTCTCCTCATTCTGGTTCGGCGGTCTATAGCAGACCCCGACCAGGACACTAGCCTTGTTGTCCCTGCCGATCCTAACCCAAAGGGACTCGACCTTGTCATTCCCAACCTCGAGTTCTACAACCTCGAAAGACTCTCTAATATAGAGAGCCACACCACCACCCCTTCTATGCTGCCTGTCCCTTCTATAGAGCTTATAGCCAGGCATTGCAGCACTCCAGTCATGAGACTGGTCCCACCACGTCTCCGTGATGGCAACCAAGTCATAGCCTGCCTGCCGCACGATGGCTTCCAGCTCCTCCTGTTTGTTACCCATGCTGCGTGCATTGGTATAGATGCACTTCAGCTGGGCCATAGCCTTATCCTCCAGCCTTGCCATTGTTCCCCCTGGCACAGCCCCAACAATCCTAGCCTCAGCCCCATCCCCCTTCCTACCTAGTTTAAAGCCCTCTCAATGAGCCCTGCCAGTTCCTGGCCCAGGATCCTTTTTCCCCTAAAAGATAGGGACCCGTCTGCGGCCATCAGGCCAGGTGCTGAGTAAAGTGCCCCATGATCAAAAAAACCAAGATTTCTGCGTTGGCACCAGTCCCGGAGCCACGTGTTTAACAGGTGAGCTTTCCGTGTCCTCTCTGAACCCCTCCCTGCCACCATAGGGATGGACGAAAACACCACCTGCACTCCCGCTCCATCCACTAACCGACCCAGTCCCCTAAAGTCCCTTTTGATAGCCTTGAGGCTTCTCTCTTCGATGTTATCACTGCCCGCCTGGACTATCAAAAGGGGGTAATAGTCAGAGGGGCGTACCAGGTTATGAAGCTTCCTGGCAACGTCCCTGACCCTGGCCCCAGGGAGACAGCAGACTTCCCTACGGGTAGGGTCAGGCCGACAAATAGGGCCCTCTGTTCCCCTAAGAGTCGAGTCGCCAACAACAATAACCCTCCTGTCTTTCTTGGTGGAGGCAGTCCTGAGGCGCGGAGTCGACCTCCTCGCCCCAGGCATCCTCCTGGGAACATTTGCTACCTCTTCCTCACACACCGGCCTCTCAACCTCTAGGGCCTCAAACCTGTTGTGTAAGGGCACCTGGGAGGGTGGGGCCGGAAGGGGAGGGGATCGCCTGCGATGTCGAGCAGGGACTTGTTTCCATTCCTCCTCAGCTCCCAGATCCCCTCCCTCTGCCCGACGGGGACAGGGCAGGGGGTCCACCCCCATTTGAGAAGTCTCACCTCGGCACCTCCCCTTGAGGCCCTGCAGGGAGTTACTCCAGAAGTCTATCTCCCGCTCACAGTCCCTGATGGCCCTCAACCTCTCCACCTCCTCCTTGAGCTCCGCCACCATGCGGACCAGGTCATCCACCTGCTCGCACCTCACGCACGCAGTTTCTCTGCCTCCCGCCGATGGCAGCAACAGGCTCAGACACTCCTTGCATCCGGTGACCTGAACTGCGGCATTTTTTAACGGGTAGTCGGTCTGCGTGTGTACCGACTTCCTGGAGAGCGCGCCGTGCCTGGTGGCGACCATTATCACCTAGCTACGGCTGTTGTTAACGAGGTGTTGTTTGTGTGTAGGGGGAGCGCTCCGCCCTTCCTGCGCGCCCTGCCTGCGCGAACTGCCGCGCCACTCCCTTCTGACGCGCCACGCCCTGTTTGCCCGTCCTGTTCGCCGCGCTCCTGGTCGCTCGCGCTCCCTAGGGGCAGCTTTTGAATGGCTGGGGGGGGGCGCTGCTGGCTCCGCCTTCGCCTCGTCAGCCTCCCTCACGAGGGCTGCCGGGTCCTGGCGGCTCCCTCCAGTAGGCTCGATGCCGGAAAAATTAGCCCTGCCTGGCCCGATCCCCCGCTCCGCTGCAGAACGCGTCTGCCCCGGAGCCGATCGCCTCGGCAAATGGGAAAAAATAAAAAAAAAAATATGCAAAAAGCACTTTTATAGAACCACTGAGAGGAAAAGATAAAAATGGCAAATACCATAGTTATTATTGGGAATTTGAATATTATTTGAAGTGGAGAGATGAAAATCCAAATGATCTTGAATGAACTATCAGGACCCAAATGAAATGCCTAGCTAGGAAGATGTTTCTTTTCAGTCTGGAAATTATGTTAGCCAGCTACCCCTCTCCTTCTGTGGGCAAAACTGAAATTCTTAGGACCTGTTAAAAAATTGTAATTTGTGGATTATTACTTTGAGTAAAATTCTTGAGATAACCAATATTCCATTTCTTTATCTAGTTTCCAAATTCCTTCGCTCTGTATTGAAGGTGACTGATGGTACCTAGTCCTTCACTGGAGCAGTACTGACCTACATAAACTGTTCTCTAAGATGGAGAGATTGCCCAGAATACTGTGGTCAAAATCTGCTTTCAGTTAAACCCATCCTGAATTCAAAGATATTATTATAGCTTTATCTGAAAGCACAACTTGTCTAAAATTGTCACTACATATGAATTCCACCAAGATGCTTCATAGTTAAGCTTGCTGAACAAATTTACAATAATCCTTTTTTTTTTTTTTTCTTTATATAATGAATAGGATAGATGGAATTGCTTTCCCAGACTTTCTGAGGAAATTGAAGTGATGTGTTAAAGATTTAACAGCTTTTATTTCTCTTTTCAGATCTTAACCCAATATCAAATATTAAAGTCCTAATATATTTAAGGAAACCAGAAGTTGCTGTTATAATTAATTTCCTGTCTGAGAAAAAGTATTGCTGACTTCTTTTGGAAAAAGTATTGCTGACTTCTTTTGGAAAGAATGTAAGTAATCCTTTAAAAGAAAACCAGAGAAAATATAGACATGCATATAGAAACCTTTTATTTTTTTTCTTTTTTCAGAAGTACATTGTTTATGTTGTATATAAATGCAGACACATCATTTGAAATTAAAATGAGTAACATAAAAATACTAAATACACTTAAAATCTAAAAAATTGTAAAAAAATCTGATCCTGTAAGCCACATACCCTCTAAATGTTGGGGAACAGGTAAAGTAGTTAAAATATTTGATAAGCCCACTGAAATTTCTACCAAATATCTACTTTGCTAAATAAGTGTGTCATTTCAACACAGGTTAAGTGTTGAAATTAGACAAGTTTAATCCAAAAAATGGGCTGGAAAGTGGGAGAAGAAAAACTGGGAGAGAAATCTGGCACCAGAATATCTAAACAACTATTTTCTTTTCTTTCAAATACACCACCTAAGTTGCAGGCTTGTATTAATTGCCCAGAAGAGCATGCAATGATTTCATAAAGCAGTGATGGTGATACACCGTGTCTGTGTCTTCATTCATCATGCAGACATGCCAAATATTTTCTGTCTTCTTAGGAAGCAACTAAGCAAAAATAATTTAATTTTTGTTGTTGTTGTTCTAACTTCAATATTTTAAACAGACATTTGTTTATCTTTTAAATTTATTTATGGATTAGTTAATAAAATATTAATCATGTATTTAAAAAAAATCTAGTAGCTGTACATGATGGTGAAACCAATTAAATTGGTTTCACCCATATCTCATAAAATGTCATGTAAATCCTGTGACCCATGAAAGAGGAAAAGGAAAAAATCAGAAATGGACAATAGAAACTTTTCCAAAAAAAAACTGTTTTCCCATACTGCTTTTGTTGCCATTTGAACAGAAGGGTTGCCATTTGAAAATAGTGCTCACCTCCTAACAGATAGCCCTTGAAAAATGGGTACCACATTTGACACATGGCTCATCACCATGCTGCAGAAAGGGGTGATAGAGGATGAGCTCAGTATGTCCATTCAGGATCCTAGGAGCAATGCTTTTCTTTATGACATATGGGTTGGGGAAATCCCTTGAATGGTGACAACATTCAGTGTGTGAAGTCCAAGCTGAAGACCAGCTTGGGATGGGCTGATGGCCCCACTTCTGCAATCACATAACCTCAGCATGCATAGATACCCAACAGGATGGAGAGTGAATGTCTTAGTTTCACTCCTTTTGAATAAGTAATCTTCTGCTCAGCGGATTGTCAGTCACAAGACAGTATTGCTTTAGGGGAATTTGTTTGTTTTAGTGGGGGAGGTTTTTATTTTTATTTATTTATTTATTTATTTAATTATTTTGTATTATAGCATTTGGAATAAAATTTGGAACATCTTCCAAAGAACAGGGCCATCCCTTATGTGTGCAGTATACAGAGGCTTTTAAAATTATCATTATTTTCTAGTTTACCAAAAAGTCAGTTAGGACATCTGGTCCTTCTACAACTAGATTACCAAAACATTTACACCAAAAACACAATAACAATAGAAAAGAAAAAAAAAGCAAAAACAAAAACAAAAACAACCAACCAACCAACAACAACAAAAACACACACACACAAATAAAAACATAACAAAACTCTCTCTGAGCCACAGCTGGAAGCAAAATGATGTCTGACATAAACATGACTAACCATGTCACCTATTTTCATTTACCATTCTGAATGCAGCAGAATAATTCTGTGACCATGTAAAGATATATAGTAAAAACAATGCATCTGGAATATATTGGTCATTTGATTTTTTTCCCCTCTCTCGTTCAACTTTATCAAAGATTCATTTAAAATACTAATGTCCTTCGCTCTATTATTTGAAGTTAAGCATATGGTGCTTTGCAACAAAAGATAATTAGATTTCTTGTCTGCCTTCAGTGTTATAGTTCTTTAATGGACTTTAATGGAGTTTACAAACAGAATAAGAAGAATAAATGATAGAATAGATTAAGAGGTTTGAAATGATGAGTTTTGATTTTCTGGATTTGTTTCTTGGAATATCACAATTCTCTTATGGCCTATCTACTGCATTATCCTGTGCTCATTTAGGCATTACCTGCTCCTGCTTCAGAAGTACAAAAATCTTGTTGGATCTGGAAAGACCAGGTCAGAACAGTAACTTCCTTGAAGCACATGGACTTGTAGCCCTTTCATTCTGTCTTTATTTGATGTTACAGTCAGCATTCATCCATATCAATGGTTAATCATTACTTTGAATCCTTGTAAGCTCCTTCTCAGTATAACATTTGACATGAGTTCAACAAATTGCATATGCATAGTCTAAAAATTAATCCTTTCATTAACCTGATTTTTTATTTTATATTTTTCCTTATAAAAATGATGAAAATTACATAACACAGGAATAACTTAAAATAAAGGCATAAGAATTTTAAATAACTTTATCTATTGACATGCAACTTCCGACAAATATTGTCTAGACATTTTGATATATCCTTTTCATATTCCTAGAAGGAGAGCTTGAGAAAAAATGGTTTGAGGCAAGATGTTAAGTCACTGCTGTGCATCTGCTAGACTCACCTTAGTCTACATTTAGAATGGAAGAAAAAAACCTGCATGAGATAAAATAAAGTAAAATGCTCTATAAATTTACTAAAACTAAACAATGATGATTTTTTAGACATTGCATTTTTTTATTTTTATTTTTTAAAGGAAAAGAAAAGGTAACTGGATGTCTTGGCTTTTGGCTTTCAGCAATGCATCTGATGTAGTATACTGTAGAGAATTATTAGTTCAGGTAGAGAAGATGTTGATGAAGTTATCAGTTTGACATGTGAGAATACAACATATAGTATTCAGTTGCATGCTGCCTATGAGCCACTCCGTAGGGCATTAGAAAACAGTAACTGCAGCCTTTTTCCACTGAAGATAATGAAATATTTAGGCTACTGAATAAGTCTCTGAAGTGGATTGCTACCTATATTACCTGCAGTCTATCTTCAGATAAGATGAATCTCAACTGGAATAGGTACAGAGAAGAGGTAAAAAAATGAGCAGATGAGGAGAGATTGTTTATAATATCAGATTTGTTTCTCTTAAAACACTGAATGGGGGAGATATGATTGCACTTAATAATTCATTTGGTGAGGTGACGACTAGTATAGCCTTTTCAAATAATCCAAACTCAAGAATGCATGGGTCACAGTATCATGGTTTGCATTCAAGACGAACAGCTTTCATTTCCTACTGAAATGACAGTGAAAGATAGCATTTTCTGTATTACATGTTATGCTAAGGTGTAGGAGTCAAGTATACTTTAGTTCTCTCTAAAGGAAGGGAAAATAAGCCCTGCATATATAATGTCTTCCCTTAATGCGGCACAACCCCTGCCTAGATTGATTTAATCATTAAACTAATATTGTATCATTTCCCTTACTTCTTGTCTAATTTCATTTTGTGAAGGGTTTTGCATTATTTTTGCATCAGAATACTTTTCAATGATTTTTTTTTTCTTTAATAAATTTATAAGATAAAACATTAGACCTCTAGCCTTCTTGGCTAACAGGACATAGACAAAGTAATTTTTTATACTTATGTGGTAATTTAAAATATTAAAAATACCTTGGCTATAAAGTTTTATGTCTTCATATTTTTATGCATAGTCTCAGCTGATGCATTTACGTTGCAACTTAATCTGGGTTATTTGATACGATTATTCTCTTACATAATAATGTGAAAAATAATGTGAAAAACTATTTTTACTCTAATGTTTACATAAATACTTGCTACAAGGTCTCTGATTTTTAGTCATTAATGAATCCCTAAGTCTACTTATGAGGCAGTATAAGTAAACAGCCACTCACAAATGATAAAACCGAATGATTCCATCCCTTGCTTGTAGAACACGGAATAATTTCAAGGCTGTCCGTGACACGTCTTGTTCATCTGGTCTTCTTAATTTAGGATGGGAAATAACAAGATAAATCTAAAAAATTTTCAGAAATGGATAAAATGAGAAGGAAACTGAGAAGCAATTAAAGTTAACACTGGAGTTAAGCTTTAAATTAGTACAAACACCAACAGAACATGTCACTGTTTTCAGTGAATCCTGAACTGCATATATAAGATGAGCTCTGCACTACAGGTTTGGTGATACATCTTTTCAGTATTATTATCCTATACAATAATGAGAATAGTATACGGTTCTTCATGCTTCCACAAATACTTGCATTTAATATTTTGATAGCTATTCACTAATGATTCTCCAAGCTTTAAGTTTTTCTCAGACAATGATCCTTAAGCAGAAGGGGCGACATGAACACAAGCAAAGTGACTGTCCCATCTTCTGCAGTATGAAGCTGTCCAATTCCCCCTGAAAAGACAAAGAAGAAAGCAGAAGTTGGAAGGAAAAAATAGAGTTTAAAATGGCTGTTGTTAGAACCTTTTTGCCAGTGCAACAGCAAGAAAGCCAGGTTTGTTTAAGCTGAGGAATGGGCATGTTCACCTTCAACTCTTTTGAAACAAGTGACAGATATTGTGCCAGAAATAATTTACTGGCACAATTATTGTTTCTTTGAGTCGATGTTTGACCTAGACCTAGGGCTAAGTGTGTTTACTCTCCTAACATAATCTCAAGCCATTTTTTCCCTAAAGGTGAGGAGGTTTACAGTGAGAAAAATAATTAATGTGCACAGACATACAGAAAGTTTACAAGTTGATGGCAGTCCAGAAGCTAAAAATATTTGAAACAATTTGCTTGCATGTGCACAAACCTACTTGAGAATCAGAGCCTGTTTGCACAGCCAAAAATTTGTGGCTTGGCAGTCTACTCTAAAAAAAAATCCTTCCTTCTGCTTTAGCTCCTTTGCACTGAGAGGTTGCATATAAACGTACCATAGCTATCAAAGCAGATCAGGGTCTCTGAAAAAAAAAAAAAAAAAAAGGAAGTATATACTGAGGATTTTTTTTTAATATGTTTCAAAATTTTGTAAGAAAGATGTGAGGATCTACAGGAAAGCATAACTTGATTTCAGGCTTTGACCAACTTGAATATACATCTTTTCTTTGAATTAGCCTTTTATAAAAGTTCTTCAACTTCTTTTCAAATGATTTCCGTGAAAAGGTACTAATTATGCCAATTTATCTCTTTTTACTAGTTTAATGTCTTCTTTCTCACTGTCTGTTCCTTTTCTTTGCTAAGTATTCTTTCCCCTTGTACTTCTGACCTTCTTTTGTCCACCCATCTAGGAAATATGTAGTTAGAAAAATAAATGGAATCCTTTAAATTTAAGTAACAATTATAACTGCTTTGCACTCTCTACAGAAAAGGAAAGTATGGTTCTTGACACATTTTCTATATAATTGAGTAATGTTAAATCTTCTTTTTGTATATCTTCGGGCTTCGGGACCCAGGGTGCCCTGAGCTGGAGGGCCGGGACGGTGGGGATGACAAACTCCCAACTGACCCTGAACGTGTGCGGGATTTGCTACTCCACCTGGATCCCTACAAGTCCATGGGTCCGGATGGGATTCATCCCCGGGTGCTGAAAGAGCTGGCGGATGTCATCGCGGAACCTCTTTCAATTATTTTTCAACGATCCTGGGAATTTGGAGAGGTCCCGGTAGACTGGAAGCTGGCAAATGTTGTGCCAATTTTCAAGAAGGGTCAGAAAGAAGACCCTAGCAATTACAGGCCTGTCAGTCTCACGTCAGTGCCTGGCAAAATCATGGAGAAGTTGGTTCTCGGACTTATCGAGGCGCACCTGGGGGACAAAGCAGTCATTGGTCCCAGCCAGCATGGGTTTGTGAAGGGTAGGTCCTGCCTAACTAACCTGATTTCCTTTTATGATAAGATCACCCGTATGGTGGACCAAGGGAAACCAGCTGATGTGATTTTTTTGGACTTCAGCAAGGCTTTTGACACGGTTTCCCATAGGATCCTACTGCACAAAATGTCCACCATACAGCTAAATAAAAACATCATACGATGGGTGAGCAATTGGCTAACGGACAGGGCCCAAAGGGTTATGGTAAATGGGGCTGCATCAGGCTGGCGGGCGGTCACCAGTGGGGTCCCTCAAGGCTCCATTTTAGGGCCGGTACTTTTCAATATTTTTATAAACGATCTGGATGTAGGAATAGAGGGTATTTTGAGCAAGTTTGCTGATGACACCAAACTTGGAGGAGTTGTGGACTCAAATGAAGGCGTAAAGGCCTTACAGAGGGATCTGGACAGGTTGGAGAGCTGGGCGATCACCAACCGCATGAAGTTCAATAAGAGCAAGTGCCAGGTCCTGCACCTGGGACGGGGAAACCCTGGCTGCATGTACAGACTGGGCGATGAGACGCTGGAGAGCAGCCTAGAAGAGAGGGATCTGGGGGTCGTGGTAGACAGCAAGTTGAATATGAGCCAGCAATGTGCCCTGGCAGCCAGGAGGGCCAATCGTGTCCTGGGGTGCATCAAGCACGGCATCGCTAGTAGGTCAAGGGAGGTGATTGTCCCGCTCTACTCTGCGCTGGTGCGGCCTCACCTCGAGTACTGTGTGCAGTTCTGGGCACCACAGTATAAAAAGGACATGAAACTGTTGGAAAGTGTCCAGAGGAGGGCTACGAAGATGGTGAAAGGCCTGGAGGGGAAGACGTACGAGGAACGGCTGAGGTCACTGGGCCTGTTCAGCCTGGAGAAGAGGAGGCTGAGGGGAGACCTCATCACAGTCTACAACTTCCTCGTAAGGGGGTGTCGAGAGGCAGGAGACCTTTTCTCCATTAACACTAGTGACAGGACCCGCGGGAACGGGGTTAAGCTGAGGCAGGGGAAATTTAGGCTGGACGTCAGGAGGGGGTTCTTCACAGAGAGGGTGGTTGCACACTGGAACAGGCTCCCCAGGGAAGTGGTCACTGCACCGAGCCTGTCTGAATTTAAGAAGAGATTGGACTGTGAACTTAGGCACATGGTCTGAACTTTTGGGTAGACCTGTGCGGTGTCAAGAGTTGGACTTGATGATCCTTAAGGGTCCCTTCCAACTCAGGATATTCTATGATTCTATGATTCTATGATCTTGCATGATTTCACATTGTATTAATACATCCAGATACAACTTGCTGTTGTTTGTGCTAGTTTACTTTTTTTTTTTTTTTTTTATTATTAAACTATTTCCAGATTCCTGTCCAAATGTCCTTGTCTTCCTCTATATAGATGCCATTACTCTCTCCTCAATTTTTTCCTTTGCTTTGGTGCCTCTTTCCCCTCTCTTGCATATGAAAACAGATAGACTTAAGTATCCCCTTAGCAGACACTGTTTAAGCTGAAAATAAACATTCATCAGACACCTTTCTGATGTCAAAGATGAACTACAATATATTTTACAGTATTGTTTTTTGACCTCTGTAAAGAATCTTTCTTCCTATAACAGAAGTAACAGCTTCAGTTCAGTGAGTTCAAAATTTACTCCAACAATTTCCCTATGTCTTCTTGTTTCTCTGTTTCTTTCCAACCATGCTCTTGAGAATTTTACAGGAGTCTGCTGAATAACTGGAGTGGGTGCAGACTATATGTACACTTCAGTGTGCTGGAAGAGCCAGACCTTCAGTTGGAAACGCACTTACATGATGACTCAGCCTTCTGACAATTCCTCTATTACTATATATTTTAAAAGAAAGAATAAAGATTCCCATCTGACCCACTCATTTGTATTCATCTATTCATCTGAACAAGTGAGGTGAAAAACTACAGTGCTTTTGCACTCAGAAAACATTTCACTGTTTTTTTGCACAAATTGCTAAATTCCCAGTCTAAGCAAGGATTCCTCTCTAATCCAGACATGTCCAGAATACTTGCATAAGCCTTTATTTGCCATAAAGAAACTTTTGTATTTGGTGCAAAAGCGGTTTTAAATTTTAACCTGCACTAAAATTGTTGCAATGAAGTGCAAACAAAACAATTTTCAGAGCTTTCTTTCAAGGTAGTCAGGAAAATCAGAGTCCATATTAACTGAAAGAGTAAATAAAAGTTGGTGAGGAATCTATGACTGATAGATTTCTGTCAAGATAGAACTTACTTTTCCACCATAACTGTTTAGCTCATCTATGTAGGAAACAACTTTCTTGGGAGAAAGCACTATACCAAGCTCCTGACATGAATAAAGTCCAGGCTAGAATAATTAACTAAATCCCACAAGGACAATATAAACTATTTCATTCTGGCCTCTATGTAGCTCTGTACAATGATATGAAACTGACATAGTACAGACAAACAACTCCATGCAGTATTTGAAGTCATTGATAAAGAGTGGAGAAGAATAAGAGGAAATATGAAGATATTTAGAAGTCCATGTATTCCTTCATAGGACCTTTCAGAAAGGAATATATGGCACTAAGGATTCATAATCAGTTTTGTGATAATCACTCTTCTTGTCCTTTCTTTCTTAAGTCAAAGATGGGCTGGTTTACTGTGAGATTTATTTTCCAAAACCACCCTTTGCTGGATACCATGACATTGCTCTGTGTGTAGGACTGGATTCTCCTGTACTGCAGACAGTTCAAAAGCATAGGTAATGTTTTGCAAGTATAAGTAGCAAATCAGTGAAACTTTTTGAAAATGTGACTGTCAAGGGCAGCCAGCTGATTTTGCAGTGGGAAGATTTGAATAGAAAATCCAGCTTGTCTCAGAAGAGCAATTATGATTCATTGATATAAGTATTTAGGAGAAGCTCAGTCATAAATCCTAGCTGCAGTCAATGACACTGAGCCTAGATTTAAAGCTTGACTTCTTGGTTGTCAGGGTGAATAATCTGAGGGCCTGAGATCATGGCAGCAACCTCAGATGGACCATCTTGATGTATTAGCTGGCGATTCTTGTAGTAGAGCTGAGTTTCTGTCTACACTCAGAGCTAGTAAAACGAAGTTGTGCTTTAAGACTGTGTGAGCAGTTGAGAACTAACACAGATTTAAGATGTGTGTATTTTCTGTTTTCTAGGCGGCAAAGATGGGGGGTATTTAATGGGTTGAAACTGCCGATTTCTGAAAACAAGGGCTGTGGGTCAGGGAAACTTTCAGAAAACAGAAAAAAGGAGGTGAAATGTTCACCACCTTATGCTTGTGAGATATGCTAGTATTAGAGGCAGAACAAAAAGACGCAGATAAAAGATAAAAAGATATTTTTGAGACCTGGATAGAACTGGGCCTTATTTATTTATTTATTTATTTATTTATTTATTTATTTATTTATTTATTTGAAATCTCTGATATTAAACATGAAAAAAAAGAGAGGATTCAGATTACAATGACATATATTGTCTGTGCCAAAGTAGGATCAAAGGAAACAGTATATTCACTTAGTAATATTTAGACCTGGCAATTGAATAAAGTGGATATTTTTCAAATAATTTCTTGGATTTGTTTTAAGTGAAATTCGAGATTTACTTATAAGTGACCCAAGAATGTAGGTCTTTTATTTCTTATTCTAGATGAAATCCTGTTATAGTATTTCATCCTATAACATAACACAGATAAGTGTCTTCTTCTGCTCTTAGTTTTAGAGCATATAGGAAGTAATGTGTTCATAATTTCCAAGAAAAACAGGCTGAAAGTTTCTGAGGACTCACTGAGGTAGTAATAAGAAACCATGACAAAAGAAAAGGTGTTTTTCAGTTTTCAAGGTCTTAATTTCCAGACTGTCACATATTTAACAAAGCTTTTTGTTCCAGGGAAAGATTCGTATTTTTTTGTACATTTATTTTTGCTATGGACTTCAGTGGAGCAAAGATTACCCTGAAAAGAGTTGACAGTAAAAGAAGAAAAACAGAAGGGAAAAGAGAAAAGCAGAATTTACCATGTATTATTTCCACTGTTACTTTTTTTTTTTTTTTTTTTTTTTTTTGGGGGGGGGGGAGGAGTTGGTTTATTTCTGTGAATTTATTTTTTCTCAGTTCTTCTTTATAAGTGATTCCACTTGCAGAAGATCAGCCTGCAACACATGAAATAAATATGAGCATCCAATTTCCAAAATTAACATTTTGAAAAGGTCTCATACTTCTACAACTACAAAATAAAGTCTGGATCCATTATTTATTTTTATCTCGTAAGACAAAGCTAACTTGTTATTTTCTGTGGATTTATTTTCTGTTAAGTAGATTTGGGTTGGTTTCCTAATCATGCTCTTTTCATCTTAAACTGTCATTTAAGTAAAGATTCAGTCATTACAATTTCCATATTCTGAATATAATCATCCATTAAGCAAATGATGAACAAGCAGAATTGGAGAGATACAATTTATTCTTTTTCTGGAATTCAAACTCTACCTAAAAGTTAATACATTTCCCCTCACCCTGTGAAAAATAGTTCTACTTGTGGTTCCAAAGAAGTAACTGCATGATTAAGATAAATACATTTTGGTATCATTATTTTGATATTGTTTTTGTGCCTAATGTCAGAGCTTTTAAGGTATTTGTGAGTCAGAGAATGTACAGACCAGTAGTTAGTATTGATAAATTGTATGAGACAATGATTTGAGCAGACGTAAGAAAGCTGTTGCCAAGAAAAAAAATAGAACAGGAATGAGAAATACAAAAATAATAAATACCTAAGGATGCACCAATACACTTGAAATCATGTAGATGCCAATATATTTAATAGCAATTATGCCAATTTGAATGAGAAAGCATCAAATAAGATAGTGTGGCTTATACTGACAGTTGGTGGAGGTAAGAAAATCAAGATATTAATTTGACTTGCAGACAGTGACATTAAAATCTCTCTTTGTGAAAATAACATAAATATCACCAAAGTTAATATAAAATTTGCCTAAGTTTAAGATGTCTTTCAAACCTAAAATAATACATACAGTAATGGCTTTTGTTTGGTGTATATATATATATATATATATATTTCATCTTGAAACTGACTCAAATTAGGTGACAACCTAGGTCAAGTTCATCACAGAGTAGGGCCTGCAATTGTGTGTGACTAGTGGGCTGCTGCAAATAAGGAAATTAAATTTTTGCTACTGTGCATTGTCAGTGTGCTTAAAGGTTTTTGAACACTTCAAGCCAAATTATGTCTTTGCACATATGTACTCTAAATCCAGTTTCTTAGTCTGAAGATTTATTTTAGTGTTACTAAAGCTATAATGTCATCTGCTTTTTTATTTGTTTATTTTACTTACGTAAGCACTTACACTTACCCACAAATATTCGAAGCTGATTTAGCAATGATGGTTCAGGTAATCTGTTTATGTAGAATTTATCAGTTATGGGAAAAACTATGAAATTGTTTCTTAACTGTGTGCTTTGATATACACCAAGTCCTGTGCAATCTGCCATTGACATCTTTTTCTCTATCGGTAATTGAAAGCAGTTAAAGCTTGATGACCATTGGGGCACCTGGATCACCATCAGACCTGAAACATAGTCACTATTTTGGGACAAAACCACAGTGCAACAATTAACCTTACCTGCTGCAGGTAGTCTGGAGTAATTTTTAAATGTGATTTGAAATTATAAATGGGGTTTATGTACCCTGTGCTAGGTATGTAAAAAAGCAGATAAAAAGAGAAAATGGTTATTTTAAAAATAGATGGTTCCTATTTAAGTGTGTGCAATACCAGTAGGAGAAGAAGAAGGACAAGTCAGCTGAGACAGCAGGTCCTTACTTAGCAGAAGAGAAGTGGGCTATAAGAAAGACTGTTAGGGTCGAGGTCTACATGTAAATGTAACAGGGGAAATGAAGAAAAGACATACTTACAGTCTTTTATTATTAAACTATTAAAGATTAATGCCTTTGTTATATTATCCAAACTAAGGAGTGATTACTGAGCATCTAAAGCCATATATCTGCTTCTTTTGAAGTGCTGTATGTCTGTCTGCAGCCATTCATTTTAGAGGAGTTATTTTACTTAGCAGAAATCTGGTTTAAATGTTCATCTTAGAGAAAAATAACAGAGCAAAGGGAGCCCCCCAGTCTGGATACTAGGAAAAATGCTGTTATGGGAAGCCCTTCACAAGACATGCTTCAGTCTTGTTTTGGAGGATGAGGGGCTGAGAGTGACAGAGCAGAGGGGAAACCTGGTTCAGAGCAAAGGGGAACTGCTCGCCCTCCTCCTTTTGAGACAGAGAGGCTTGAAGCATTCCTGTTTGATGCGGTGAGACCCAAATGCTATTGAATGGCTCACTGGCTGAATGCTAACAGTGTTATTTCACACAGAATCACAGAATCACAGAATTTCTAGGTTGGAAGAGACCTCAAGATCATCGAGTCCAACCTCTGACCTAACTCTAGCAGTTCCCACTAAACCATATCCCTAAGCTCTACATCTAAACGTCTTTTGAAGACTTCCAGGGATGGTGACTCCACCACTTCCCTGGGCAGCCTGTTCCAATGCCTCACAACCCTTTCTGTAAAGAAGTTCTTCCTAACATCTAACCTAAAACTCCCCTGGCTCAACTTAAGCCCATTCCCCCTCGTCCTGTCACCAGGCACGTGGGAGAACAAACCAACCCCCACCTCGCTACAGCCTCCCTTGAGGTACCTATAAAGAGCGATAAGGTCACCCCTGAGCCTCCTTTTCTCCAGGCTGAACAAGCCCAGCTCCCTCAGCCGCTCCTCGTAGGACTTGTTCTCCAGGCCCCTCACCAGCTTCGTCGCCCTTCTCTGTACCCGCTCAAGCACCTCGATGTCCTTCTTGTAGCAAGGGGCTACAAGATTTGCCACTCAGAATGTCCAGGAGGAGTTCTTCTAGGCAGGACAAGATGGGGAATGGTCTGACACATTTTCTGTTAATGCTTTGGCAATTATTTTTAATATTATCATTGTTGCTATTATTAAACAGAACATTAAACTACATAGAATCTCATAACAATAAATGACACTTTTGGTGTATTACCTGTTTAATACTGCAGTAATTGCTTGTGAATAGATATAACTAATAAAAAGACTTCTTGCCAACATGATCTTTTTAATTAAGTATTTCATAGCTTCTAGTAAAAACAAAATATATTCTCAGCTGGTGTTATATCAGTTTAGGGCAGCAGCCTTGATGATGTTTTTTTTTTCTACTTTTTTTCCAAACTTTATGTTACTAAAGGCTACTGATGCCTTTTTCTTTAAATAATTATGCTGATTCCCTTTTGCCATAGATACAATTATTCAGATTTTGACACTGCTTGTTCCTCTTCTTGCTGTTTCTAAGGCTATACTAAAAGAATTTAGGACTCAATCATGTGACTCCCACTAATTTCATGAGCAATAATATCAGACTTGTTTAACTTCCAAATTCTTCAGGAAACAAGCATGAAAGTTTGAAAAATTTTGAAATTCTCCACTTCCAAATAGCATTCTATAAATGCTAACATACGTTAATATTAAAGTAATTAATAGACACCGATGCTCTCACTGGATTATTGCTTTCTTTTAGAAGTTAAATACAGAACCACTTCATCCCAGCCTTCATAGAACAGACACATGCAAATTCTTACAGGAAAAGTCAGATTGTTTCCAAACCCCACCAAGTTTATTTCCACTCTGTTCAGCAATCAAATCAGATCTTGAGGTTCAGATGGTTATCAAATAGAAATATCTAATTGAATAAGGTTTAATTTAATCACCTTTCTAACATTTATGCAGGGAATTTTCAAGAGCACTGGTTCATTTCAGCACTGTTGGCTTGTATCCCCTCACTCTGAGTCTATACCCACTGCTGTTGCTTCTTAGAGGCCAAAAAAAATTGTCTGCTACTTCCTCTTTGGAGCCTGCCATCTCCCAGCATAGCCACCCTAATCCAGAGACATATTCCTGCCTACAGAACAACTAACTATAAGCAAAGTAGCCCAACCTACATCTTTAAAACTCTAAATTTCAATTCCTCATATGGATTAGTTTGTCCCAGAATTAGGACGGGGAATTATAATTGATATTTTTAATGTCAGAGGATAGCAGCCTACCAAGAACCCACCACAGACTGAAAGTACTTAGAAAGAGGTTAGGAGCAGGAGACGCAGCCCAGCTGTCTCATGAGAATACCTGGTCTAATAATTGGAATTCAGTTCATCTTTAGCTCAGGTGCTTGGTCAAAATTTGCAGACATTCAATGGTTGCAAAAAAAAATTATCTGTTAAGTTTCATCCCATTTCTTTTATTTATTTTGATTGTGCTTATTTTTCCAAGCAAAGATTGAAAACCAAAAAAAATCTTTCTCCATCTGTAGCAGTAGGAAGAAAACACTTCAAGTACACACTATCTTCTGAAAACTGCTTTTTTCACAGTCCTTATGTCACAGCTTTCAATTTCTCAAACGATTCATTTCAAAGATATGTTGACATGGAAAGCTGAGCAAATATTGTTTGCAGAAGGGAAAAAAAAAAACAATCTTAATAGAAATGCTCAATTTTTCCAGGGCCACTTTATACACTTTTACAGTAGGGTTTCAACCTCTTCCTGTCCAGCAGATACTCCTTCAGGGAAATATTCAGGATATTTGTAGATTATGAGATAAAAGAGGCAAAATGTGCAATAGAAATACTCTTGCAATTAGAGTATTTATTACTTCTAGCTGTAAACTGGTAGTAAATATGGCTTTTCTGGGATTGCTCCTGGCAAACAAACTAACTATAGAAATGCAAAGTCGTGGAATTTCCATTTCATTTCTTGCCCCATTAATTTCATTAACTTACAAATAGATGAATACATAAAATTAAAAAGTAATTTCCTTTTAATATTTTTAAATTACTCTCTCCAAGTATTCAAAGCTTTTAATTTGTTCTTTTAAGGTCTCCATCTAATTGCTTTTACAGAGGCATAATTGAGCTTTTGTGAATCAGATACCAGTGTGATTGATTATAAGAAAGCTAATCAGAGGGTGCAATTCACGAGACAAATGCAATTGTTTCTAAAATATTTACTTGCAGTCTCTGGCACTTCACTAACTTTGCAGCCTGTATGAAATGATGTGTGGGTGTGATGTGTGAAGGTGTGGGTTTATGTGGGGAAATCAAATCTAGTAATGGAGGAAAGGCTGTTTCTTCTTTTTTTCTTATACAAGGACAGATTGCATGGGAATTATAGTGTTTCCCATTTAATAGAAGTAGCCTTCATTTTGATGTTTTTCACAACAGTGACAAATGACATCTAAAAAGAAAAGGGTAAAATGTAATCAATCTTTACACTTTTAAAAATAGTTGAAAACTAGGAGAAAAACTAACCAATATAATAAAAATATTTTGAAACAAACAATTATCTGCAAGATAAGGCAAGTGCAGAAGATGATTTGGGGCTAGGTGCTAGGTCTTGCAGCAGGCAAAAAATGCTGCTCTGTCTTCCTTGCCTGTTTGGGACTTCAGTTTCCATGGACACAGCACTGTAACAGGTATGTCCAGAAAGGAGAATGTTCTCCCGAAAGGCCACCAACTAAGTCTGAGAGCAGAAAATATGTAAGGGAGAAAACAGGAAGAAAAATGGAACTTAATTTCAAGAATTCACAGATATTGGTGATTGCTACGTAACAAGAGGGCCAAAGAGTGCAAGTGTTGTTCAGTCTGGAAATCATCTTGCTAGTTATCATTTATTTTATATATTTTAATAGTGCCTTAATTTAATGTTATTACTTATTAATATTATGGGAAAAGGTGTAAGAGTAAAATTATATAGTTTGCTCTGTCCTCAGGAATACATTCTAAAAGCTTATATTATACGTGAAAGATGAAAGTATGCAAAATCTTGGAAAACTTGGCACTTTGCAAATCCCATGAGCTGTGAGACAAACAGGTCAGATTTAGAAGATGGTCACTTATTTATTCTGGTGTTAAAATGATCTGGTATTAAAATGGGCCTCAGCTGGCATTACAGACTTTGTGCTGAATCATTCTTTATCAGACTTGTATTTGTGCTTGTGGAAACTGTTAATCAAATATTTTCTCAGTGACAGTTGAGGGTAGAAATTTTGTTATTGCAATGCATGGTTATTTTACAGGTATATGTATAGATGCTGACACCTCTAGAGTTTTATAAAACTCACCATTCTTCCTTTTTAAATCAAGTATTGATTTGGCCTAGGTTCAATGTGTGCTTTAAACTAATTCACCATAATGAAAAGGAATGACAGGATTACTTAGGGATAAGTTTTTTAGATTTAGCTGAACTGCAATGTTTCCATAATTTAAATGAAGAAATGTAGGAGCGTATTTTTCATGTAATGCCTGGGAGTAGTCTGGTGTAATTCCCATTCTAATCACCTGGTCAGAAATTTAAGGCCTTCATGCTTGAAAACAGCAAATTTCAAGTCACACATTTCATATCTTAAATGAACTAAAATAATGAATATTTATTTATATATTTTGTGTGTGTGTGTGTGTGTTTTCTATCAGAATTGAATGTTGTTCTTTAAACAAATGGTAGAAGCAGATAACACAAGTTTATTTTTATTTTTCACTGCAAATGCAAAGGACAAGTGGGAACGGAAATTTTTGGATAACCACATGAACAAGATATGACAACTAAAATAACATTGCTTTTAAGGAACTAGTTTCCAGAATCCATTAAATACTTGTTTCTTTTAGAATTTTCATGGCCAAGGTTTTCTGCACAGCCATAAAAAAATTATTCTTTTATGTCACATATTATAATCTCAAAATACTAGTTTTAGTCATTTCCTAATATCCTTTTGTGATAGTAACTTGATATACCATTTTAACCAAGGCTGCATCTTCCCCAAATGGACTTTATAATGCTTTTTCTCATGCTGTTTTCTTGAAGACGGCTGAGATCTTCAAGGGGAACTGTCTCTGGACACGCCTACCCACCACTTCAAAATATCAACAGTAGCATTTTCAAGAGAGCTGTATCACTAACACATGCATATTAGCATCTTCATCTTTGTGCTTTTGCAGATGGTTTGAACATGATGTGGTATGGCAGCTGATTTCTCTCTCTTCTGCACCCAAATGCACTATGGAAGTTATCTTTATTTTTTCTTTGGGGAGTATGTGTCAGCTGCTCCTATTTCAGCTTCCTATATCCATTCTTCTCTCCCTGAGACACTGAAAACCCATTAAGGTCTTACCACTTCCACACAAACTTCCTAATACAAGCCTAGCTCTTACAACTCTCTCTTTCTCTCTCTCTCTCTTGTGCTCTCTCTCTCTCTCTCTCTCTTTTTTTTTTTTTTTTTGGTCATTCTCCAGAAACTTTCTTTTCCACACTTCAATCATTACACTTATCTGTTACAGATAGATTCCTTATAACTTCTCACACAGTGCTATTTCTTCGCTTATTTCATCCTTGCTTCACTTTTTTTCATGTGAACTTCTCCAAATCCTTCAGCCTCCTAGTTCCCCTTACCTCCATTCCACTTCAGCTTTTCTTCCCTATGTGCAAGCATAAACTCATCATGCTCCGCTGTGTCTAGCACCCTTATTTATTCCTCTAACTCTTTAGTCCATTTTCTATTCTATGCTTTCTCTGTGGTCTTGTATAGACTACTGAACTTCTAGAAAAGAAAAGAAAATCTAGATATTTTTATCCTGTTGGTACTTCTTCTACTGGTTTGTCCTTCGGTCTTTGATCCTTGCCCCAGCAGCCCCTCCATAGACTAATTCCCTCAAAGCAGTAATTGGGGAAAGGTGGTCAGAAAAAAAAAAAAAAAAAAAAAAAAAAAAAAAGAAAGAGAGAGAGAAAAAAAGAGAGCAGGAATTATTTCAAAATTCTGTGTTGCTCTTGGAGAATTCAGTCCCTCAGATGGGTCAGTAGAAAATATTAGTGAAGAACCAGTGACCAAAGCAAAATTTAAAGGGTGTACGTGTCCTTCTGTGCTCCCTGATCCACTGCTTTGAGGTAAGAACAGTAGTGAGCAACATGCACTTGGAGTGCACAAGGTGACACTGACAGACAGAAAACATCTGCAAGAGAGACCAAAATTCAGTTTGCTAGGAACATCTCTGTCAACATCAAAAGTCCCAAAATAAAACTGGAGTTCAGTGAGGGTCAGGAAAAAATGTAGCAAAGTGCCAGCAAAACTGGGAAAGTCTGTCAAGGCATTTTCAAACTCAGCAAATACGAGAATTGCCTCCCCAGTGAAGTTTAATTAAAAAGTCTGTTGTTTCACTTATTGCTTAATGATTCCTCCAAAATTAGAAGTTTATTTTAGAGGTTAATTAGTCTTGGATATTTTAAAGGAATAGGAATATATTTTCCCCTCTCTTATTTGGTAACTGAACCATTAAGGAGAGTAGAACAAATGGTGGTGTAAGAACTGGTGAAAACAATTTAAGTCACAGAAGAAAACATGCTGTGTCAGGTATCATGGTAGTTCTTTGCGTGAAAACCAGTCTACTAGCAAATTAAATTAACTTTCTGTGCTAGAAGAAACTTGTCAATGACTTCTCCACTTTTGCTCCTGAATTCTAACCGAGACTCAGCATGAGGAAATGGTGCAGTTGTTTTTGCAAGCAAACTAGAAAATACATCCATCAGAGCATACCACTCACTGTGCTGTCCAGAAAGCTTGATTCTGCTTCTTATTACTTCTGTGCTAATTGTCATGCTGAGTTTTGTCATCTATCCAGTAAGCCATGCATCAAAACTCAAGATTCAACATTAAAAGCTCATGCTAATGGAAAAAGAAGGTATAAATGAATAATTTTTCAACACAGCGAATGGTGGATAGATTATTGAACACAGGGAACCTGTATTATTTAACATTACAAAGAGAAAAGAGCTTCAGAAATATTGGTACACACCAGTCCTCCAGTATAACCTCAATTTTCTACCAACTGCATGACTTCCAGAAATACAATCGCATTTCTCTTTCTCAGTCCTCTCCAAAACATATAAGTGGTAACATTTATATAAGCCATAAAAGAAAGAATTTCATAAAACACTAAAGCAAAAGTCAGGACTCCTGCTTCCCAGTTGTGTAGAACCATTTATTTAACTCTATTAAGACACCTTAAATCTTTCTTAAGGAATTTCTTCCAGTCCACATGCCATGACCTGTGCCACCCAAACAGATGCAGGTTATCCACTTTACCCAGGTTATGCAAGTCTAAAATGGACCAAACATTTCTCTGAAATTATGAAGATGCTTCAGTAATAATTTTACTAACAGACAGTCATAATCAGTGTGGAAAATGTAGAAATCCCAGTTACTGAAAAGCCAGTATTATAACTAAATCTGCAGCTAAGGACATTTTGAATGTTGCAGTTCCTGTAAACATTGAATATATAAAAGAGAAAGAGTATGAAAAAAAACTCACTATATTTTAACGTCATGGGATTTTCTGTAAAGAAAACATTATAAGTGAGTACATATCCAGTTGTTGTTGTTTTTGTTTTAATATGTGTGCTAAGTGGCAAATCTGAAAAATGTTAGTATTTCTTAGGAAGATCTCTCATTGTCATCTCTATCCCAGTTTAAGTGGCAATGGGATTTGAACATTTTGGCAAGTTTGAGGTGCGATTGATGTGGTTAGCTGGGTGACCTTGCTTGTATAGTATTTCTGTGTCATGAATGTTTACTTGATTTACACCTAATACTCTCTTGTAGCTTCTCTTCTCAGATTATTTTCTGGAATATGCATCTTTTTCACTTGTTTTCATTTATTATTATCACCACTTTCTACATATTATTGTTATTATGAACAGTTTTCTTTTGACCACTTATATTTTATCTCCCTTCTCTATTTTGAAAAATGTGGTCATATTTATCATTAGAAAGAGGTTACTATCTTGACCATACTATAAATGTATGAAGTCCATTTCCTTGTCATTTAAAAGGACATTCTTCATGTTTAATTGAAATTTTTACCAGGCAATCTTAGGTATTGCTGCTTATTTATCTTTCCTTTTAAGTACACAGAGAGGGCAGAGAATCTCTCTAAAAGCATTGGGCTCCAAGCAAGTATAATCCTTTAACCTCCCTCATTCCTGTAGTTTTTGAATGAGTTTGAACCAGTGACCTGATAGTGAAAGGTCATTTTCCATCAGGAACATTTGTCTTTCTGATATTGCCTTTATGGCTTTGTTCTTAGTGACATTTTCTTTTGCTCAGGCCCATCTGTGTATGTGTGAAGGTTAACTGTAGGAATCACTGGCTGGCTTCTCTCTTCTCGTTAATGTGAGCTACCAGTACCCAGCAACGATTTTTGACACAGCAGTGTCTTCATTCGTTCATTTACTGGCATCAAGGAAATTGATCTCCTCAGGAGAAGACTACGGCATCTGACCCACTAGAAAAGTGGAGATTTAATGTTTTGGGATGGGAATCAGAGCGGAGAGCCTGGGAGCCACACACAATTTGGCACATACTTTGCAATGACCTGTCAAAACCAATCATGTGTTTTCTAAACGAGTAAAATTGTCGGTATTGATAACTGAGTGAAAATGATTCCTGTGTGAAAAATAGAAGCGACTTTTACTTAAAGCATAGTCCAAAGAAGCTGAAAGAAAATATATTTTTTTATATATTATTTTTATCTTTTTAATAAGTACTTCTATATTGTAGTTACCTTGAACTGGAAACTGTAACTGTAACTGTAACTGTAGTTACTGGAACTGGAAAAAGAAACCTTCTGAGAAAACACTAAAGCAATATCATTTGTTTTTGTTGTTTTTTCCTAGTAGAGGGAAAATTTACAGACAAATTTATTATACCAAGACTTTTAGTTAAAAACATTTAAGATTATTTTATATTAATTTTGCAATAAGCTTTTTCAGGGAATAGATTTATTTTCCCTCTGCTTAATCTTGAAATACTAGAAGTAGTAGAACTACTAATGAAAGAAACACTCTTGTAGGTAAACCTGAAAATTCTATTATTTAGTTTATTTAGACAGTTGGCTAATTATTTATAATTTGTCAATCTTTATACTCAGTCTAAAACTTTTAATTTCCTCTCTAGTATATTACTCCATGAAAATGAATATTTCTGAAGACTTAGGTGCTACAGACACCACAGAGGACAATTAGTCTTCAGCATCACCTTTTTAAAAGCTCAATGTATCAACCTTTGAAAACTTTTAGGATTTCACTTGAAAAAGAAATTATGTTAATGGGCATTAATTGTTTTGGAGGTTTCATATTTCTTCACAGATATTTATAGTGTTATTGAAATCAGCCATGTTGTTACAAACTGGTCTATCAAGAAACTCATCTGCCTCAATAATAAGAGCTTGAAAGAAGAAAATTGTTGTCATGTGAATGACACACTGTTTCATTCTGAGTCTTATATAGAAAATCTTATGGGTATTGTGACATATATATGTATATAGAGATGTGTTATGTCACAAAGCATCATATCACTTGGAAAAGAAAGAAAGGTGAGATGTGCGTCTTTCTTTACATTGTAAACTACACAACAGCAGTTTTTCTGCTTCTATCAACATTTCTTACAATTCTTTTATCTTCTTATCTTTGCATTTTACTTAGCAAAACAGGAAAGTGATAGGTATTTTAAAGTTTCTTATGTTTTTGTGATTTTGTATTTTGGTAATTTCTGGGGATAAGGAGATAAAATAAACTTATATTTTTAGCCTTTTTTTTTTCTTCCTTCCTTACATAGGTGATAAACAAGAAAGAGACAATGACAGAGACTGCAAGAGAGACAGACTAAAACTCAAAATAAAATAAAATAAAATAAAATAAAATAAAATAAAACTTTAAAACTACCTGGAATTTTTTGCTGTAGGGAAATATGATCTGTGTTTTATGTTGAAATGATTGGTTGTGATCATAGCTGGCAAGTAGTTGAACATGGGCTTATTTGTAATATTAGACATCTCCTGTATCATGTATCATGGCTGTAAAGGGTGATCCCAATGTAGGCTCCATTTCAGAGTCTGCAATCTCATCAAACGGAGACCAGCTACAAATAACAGATTTTCACCTACACTAATTTCCTATTTTATCTTGTTGCCAGCAGCCTGAGGCCAATGCACTTTGACATTTAAGCCCTCTGCAAGGCATCTTTGTGTCTACAAAATATAGTTTAGCAGGTAATGAGCTGCGTTGCTTCACTGGGGTCATGCTACCTAATCAGATGATAAATACTATTATTCATGGTCAAAACTCAAATACAATTTGAGAAAGTGAATGTATTGCAGACCGTCAGAAGGACTGTTTTTTTTATGTTTTCAGTATGTCATCATTCATTTGAAATATTTTTGACATTTTCTAAAATAACTTATTCAAAAACAAAAAGAACAAGCACTGAAACAATTATGAAAGAGGAATAGAATGTGTGTGTGAGAAGAAAGAGAGGGAGAATGAACATGAAAGAAATAAGAAAAAGAAAAGAAAGATCAACAAAACAAGAGAAAGACAGATAGAAAGAGAAAGAAATAGAAATATATAGAGAAAAAGGAACTTACATACAGTATTTGATAGCTGTAATTGCTATGCTCTTTACAAAGGCTTCCTTTTTCTGATTAGAGACTTTAAGATAGTCACTACTGAAAACAGTATTTAAAATTCATTCTTTTCCTCCTTTTTCTTTGAATTCTTCATTATGTAAAACATGTACTTTAGTACTCTTGAAATGTTTTGTTCTCTTTGTTAAATTGTTCCATTTTTATTTTAATGTCCCTGTAGTCTGGATTTTCTCTAAAAATGCCTGCATATCTGTTAAGAACATTTGTTCTTTCAGAGCCTGTTTTCTGTTTCCTTTTTTTTTTTTCTTTTTTAATTCATTTTCTGAGTGAAAATGCGATTTTGTTTGCCTGCTTTTTTTTTTTTTTTTTTTTTTTTTTTTTAATACCTGCCTGCTTGCCTGCTTTTGTTTCTTCAACAAATCCCTTCCACCAGCACCGAGCCCATCAGTCAGGACCACATTCATTTTGTCTAAATCTGACCAAAAACAAGGACAGTACCTGACTAATCAATAAAATAGATGTTAAATTGAGAAATCATGATTTTTCTCTCAGTATTAATATTATGCGCTTGCCTAAAGATCAACATCTCAGCATTTACAAGTAAGTTACTAAAGTAAACCTTGCTCCTATTGATGTTTCTGAAATTTCAAATTGTTTTATTGGGAAAATACACAGATACAAGTTTTAATGCCAACATATCAAGCATCGCTCAACTTTGGGTTTATATCCTGTAAACCAGCAGAGGAGGAAAGTCAGAAGATTAACTCAGGCCACCAAAACCTGTGCCTGTCTGCTCTGTTCTGCTCCCAAAGTGTCTTGAGCAAATGGCTTTTTAGTTACACCAGTTCTTTTGATATAAGCTTATACGTCTTCACTTAAGGAAATGTTTTTATTGAGGGAGAAAAGCCTCATGACGGTTTTTGATTTTGCTGTGGTTTTCAGCACTGCAAGAGTTATGGACACCGTCTAACTAGTGCTAACGTGCAGAGGCAGTATCAGGCTGATATACTGAGCATCATTACTTACAGTGGACTTTTTAAGAAGTTGGAAATTGAAGGCTGAAATCTCAAGACAGTCCTCTCAGCAGTCCAAGGTCTTGGGTTTAGAGTTATCCATAAATTTTATTTATGTTTATCCAATAAGAACTTAGCCAGTGAGTGCTGCAAAGAATCATCTACTTATACCTATATGGGAATTAATTAGTCTATCAAATGAAAGTAAAAGAAATTCTGTCCCAGGAATGCATCAATTGTCACAATAACGTATCACATCTTTCCTGGATGTACCTAAAAATTTCTTTTAAGGTTGACTACCAAATCATCATGTTTCTTTTGTTTATTAGCCAAAAATCTCACTTGAAAACTTCCAGTCTTTTCTATATTACCTATGACAGCCATTTTAGTAGTTGATTTCCTTTTGGAAAATATCCCTCTGAAAAATGTATTTTGATGTTTATTGATTAATTATTTTTTATTTTTATTTTTTATTTTATTTTTTTTAACTGGAGCTGTTATGTAAAGATTCAGTGTCAGGTGCATTTCTAACCTCCCATATCCCCCTTTAAGGTACATCAGTTGGTGAACTCATCAGTTAGCCATTTCTGCAATAAAATAAACTAATGGGCTATCCTACTTCATTTCATGGCATCCGGCTGATGGAGTGCAGAAACTGCTATAAACCCCAGGGCTCAGTGGGACTGCTGGCATGAGGAAGGTGTGCAGCATTTGGCCTGCATTTTGCGTTGACCAGGCAGAGTTAAAATTATCACAGCAGTCTGCCTTCAATGAAGCAGAAAGAGTGGTGCAGACTGTGCAGCCTCCTGACTATTAAAATGACCCATTCTCCCTTTTATTTTTCCTTAACTTAATTTTTGTTATACTGAAATAAATGAACTACTTATATTGTGAAAAGAAGGACTGAATAATCTGGCCAATACAACATATTAAAATTATATGCATTCTACAGTTTATAATTGAATACAATGCTCTTCCTGAAATAAGCACTCTTTGGTATAGTGATAATCACTAATAGGTCAACTGGGTACCCGAGCACAGTAAATCCAGATGATGACTACATGGGGATGCTGCAGACTTCTGATTTTGTATTATTTTAATAGAAAAAAGTGTGGAAACTAAATAAAGATTTCTTCTAACATATGTCAATGAAATCTCACTTAATTATATGTTATAAATCTCATGCTGCTTTTTTTTTTTTTTTTTTTCTTCTTAAAGCTTCAACACTTAGAATCATTTTCTTTCAAAATGGATTTCCCTGAACAGAAAAAATGGCATTCTTCATACATGGGAAGAAAATCTTGAAAATAACTTTTGAAATTTAAAAAGCAGCCAGTAAACACAAATAAAACTAAAATGCTTTGATACAGAAACCTGGTTCATGAATTGAGAACACAATGGCTAGCGCTGCAGGAGTAGTCCATATGCCTCAGCAAGGTTGCTCAGGAACCTCATAGCCAGGGGCAGTGAGAGGACAGGGGTGGAAGCAAGTATTCCCTGAACAACAGCTGTATTTTTAGAGATATTGGGTGCTTTCAGGGTACTTAGTTACAAGCCTAAGGATAGACATAAATACTTTTCTCTACCCTTTCAGATGAAGCAAATGCAGCAGATAGGAGAATTTTGCACTGCAGAAAGAGTGTGATTCAGTGTTATGACTTATTTATATTCCATACCTTGTTAAAAAATGAAAACAGAGGATCAGAGGTGAAATCATAGGCTGAGTGAGGTCAATGGAATAACATCCTTAGAGGAGCACTTCATGCCAAAATTCAGGAGCAGACAGATTTATGAGATTTCCTGAGATCTTGATCATCAATAGCTCCTGTTAATTCAGTAAAAAACACAGGTGAGTACTCGATATTTTGACACTCCCTTGATATGCTCAGTACTTTGAAATTCCCTTGGTATGCTATCTTTCCTGTTCTATTTCTGTCTGGTTTTTATGCCTCCATTGATTTTAATGGACTTCAATTAAGGTCTCTTGTCTCAGAATCTTTAGAGCTTTATTTATACAGAGCACAGACTGCTACATCACTCATTTCATATCCCCCCTCCTTCCCCTGAATCCTCAGAGCACTGTTTGTTTGTTTGTTTGTTTGTTTGTTTTTAACACAGGTCTCTTATTTTAAATGGGCTAAATTTAGAAACATTTAGATATCTTTCAAACCATCTGTAGTTTCACTGATGCTTAATGAGATTGTCTTTATGGATATATTTCAATAATTGACAATTACATCTTATTGCATACCGTCCATCTCTGATGTTCCAAAAGCTCAGAATTGGCTAAATCTGTATTTTAGTTAAAAAATATATTAAAAAAAAATCGCAACACATTCCATCATTAACTACAGCAAATGGTAAGATTTAGAGAGGGAGAACATTATTTCCTATTCATAAATTCAAATCACTTCTTCATCCTCATATTTCATGTTTATGGGAATGTAGCTAGAATTTTAAGATTAGCACCTCTGTCTACTGAAGTGTGAACTTCCAGCTCCTCCCCTCATCTTTCCAACTACTGTAAATCTTCTATGCTCACTGCCAATGAGGCCTAATAACAATTTTGTACAAATAAATCTATGCAAAACCAGTGAAAAATTTCCTTCTTGATGTATGATAAAGTGAGGGTGATAGCAATAGGTGTCTGTAGCCAAAATTTTCAGAAGTGGACATTTTAATTCAGAACTATGCTCTCACTAATTGGTTAGACTTCCAATGTCACTCTAATATGTTATGTATATATGAGGGCTAGAATTGCCCTTAGAGGCTCTAGGAGTAGCTCTCAGGGAGGAGAAATCAGTGAAGCAGAGTCTGGCTGTAGTCTCAATTTAACTAACTTCGTACATATTCACATCAATCTAGTAATAGAGAATAGTCATATGCAGGCAATCCATAATCACTTCTTCTGAAAACTTTAACCCATGTACCACAGTCCAGTTCCCAGAAAGCTTTTCGGTCCAGGGAACTGCCTTGAAGGATGGAGAATAAAGTGAAGGAACAAGTCCTCAACTATTTAACAAATCCTCTCGAATGATGACAAAAATACTGCTTTGCCTTCTCCCAAAAAAAAAAAAAAAAAAAAAAAAAAAAAAAAAAGAAAAGAAGAAAAAAAAAAAAGAACTTTTAGACTGTTGTTAACAAAATTGTCTGGTGACTCCTACCACAACATGATGAATCAGTAGTGCTTTTTATAAAATGACAGTGGTAACATCAATTTCTATAATCAAATTCTTTCTTAGTAGTTAAAACCTACTCTCTGACATGCATCTGTATGCTAAAACAGGATAACCTATTCATCATTATACCCCGGATGACTGAAGTGGTTTGAAGTACAGGAAATTTCATCTGTCCTTTTGGTAGGCTAATTGTGTAGAGAACAACCTCACTTCCCATGTAAATTTTAACTGTGTGCTCCTCAGCTTGGAAACCCACCCAAGAAAACACATTCTGAACTGCAGTGTTGACCTGTGACTGAACTTCATCTTTGATCTGTCCCCATCTAGTGTCCAGGAAAATATGAAACGTGAGATGTTGGTATAATAGGAAAGACCATAAAGAAAAAATTCCTGGGTCAAAACAATTTCCCCCATTTCCTTCTTTTGTACCCTGTGCTATTCAGTGCTGGCACAGCTGGAGAGCAGGTGAGTTATGAGACTGCCTGATCTCCATTATGATTGTTTAGCCTCTACCCCGTATTGAGTGACACATGCCTTGCAGAAGCCAGTTCCACATTGGCAAAGCAATGGGACACTGCTGAACATGGTTTATAACCTTGGATAGGGCACTGGCTCCTGTATCTTTGAAAGACTGTGTTTGTCTTTTGGAAAATCACTTTCTCTTCTCACTTTAGCAATAGGTGAAACTTTTTAAGGCAGTCTGCTTCCACCTCTGTCCTCCCAGCAAGGCTAAGGTAGCTTTAAACAACAGCGACTTTTAGCAGCATAATACATTTCTAGGAGCGATACCCCACATCTTTATTCATGACGTGAATGATGATCTGAGTAGTAATAATGAAAGAGGGTCATAAAGGTTTTCCATTGTGAACTAGTATTAATCTAATTTCCTACAGGATGTTTGTCTAAGTCAGAAAAAAAGCAAGCAGTTCAAAATACTTTGGCAAGTCTCTGATGAAAAGAAGCCTGGGAAGTGCTAAGAATTGCTGGAGAATGCTAAATTATGTTCACTCAGCTCTGCTGAGAAGGTTAGGCTGATTCCGGCAGGATTTTGCTAGAATCTATCCAGTACAAATTAGCTTCTTAATTTAATAAACACTAAGAATTGTCAACATTAAAATAAATAAATAAATAAATAAATAAATAAATAAAAGAGCACTCAGGGCTTTCACTAATGAACAATGACAATTCTACCACAGCAGTAATTTTGCATAAATATTACAAATTCAATGGGACATTTTTAAAATTAAATAATAAAATGAGGCCATATTTTAGGTAAAGTAGGCACTTTGTAGCTTTGTATGTCAAACAAAGTCCACCTGTTTTTAATAGCAAGCTGTTCCCTACATGCAGAAGAGGCACCGGCCGCCCACTCCCATTAATGTACTTAGAGGCTGGCAGCAGAGCAGTTTCTTTCTGCAACTTCTTTTCCATCTGAATGTAATCTCTCTGCCTCACCAAAATACATACAATACAAGTGCTGCTGGGCACAGGCTGTGTCTTTAAACAATCTGACACTGTCAGAGATGATGGAGCCCAGCCTATGAGTGGTTCCACTTCTATGTAGACCTGAGTAGGTTCCACTTCTATGTAGACCTGAGTCTACCTAAAAGACCAGGCAGTCCAAGTCTCGTTGCAATTCCTACCAATTTTTTGGTTATCTTCCCTGCTGAGATTGGTTACTTTCTTGGGATGTGGCCCAATACTAATAACATTAGCAATTTCAGGTTTTTAAGGGCAACAGTAGAGAGAACACCTGCCGAGGTTTGGCTCCCCAGTCCTGTAGAGATGCTGAAGGGGTCTGGGCTTAATCATCTCCCCTGGCTCCTGGCTGCAGCCCAAGTAAATGTGCTTTTGATGTCTCAGTTGTACTTTTCTTCCAACGAAACTTTCCCCATGAATATACTAGAGGGTATGCTGTCCCAGGGCTTCTGATTTGTGCTTGTGCCACTTGTGCATCACCTGAGCTGGTGACAGCACTGGCAGATCTGCAGGGCTGTGCTGAAAAATCAGGGAGACACAGCCACATCTACACTGTGTCTGGGCATAAGGATGCCTGAGGAAGGCCAATCTTTTCCTGCCTAGAAGTTAAAAATGGTGGGGATCACCTCCCAGTGATAACCACTATAGCCACTATTCACTGAACCAGCATGGTACAGGGAATCTCTGGGAACTGGAGGTTCCATTTAAGAAGCAGTTCCCTAAATGACAGCATGGGAATGTCTTGCAGGATGTGTTAAATGGCTTAGGTGAATTAGCATATCTGACAGACATGGAATGTAACTAGCATTCAGCCTCGTACTTAATGAATAGTCCATATGTCCAGAGAAGCAGGTAATTTATAGTCTAACATTTTCTTTTGATCTGTCGTTTGCTCTTTCTCTTTAGAATTAAATCACTTCAGAATGCACAGGGGAAGAAGGCAAAGGGAAGAAGTCTTTTTATTTTTAATTAGAATGTGCTAAATGGTAATAAAGTAATGTGAATACAGTGGAGACCTCTTAAATCCATAACAGTAAATCTATTGCTGCAACAGGTCCATTCTTTATCTAGTGTTCATTTAAGAAGGTTTCACCTGAAGTGTAACAGTGACATGAACTGATGCTAATAGAGTAATATATTTAAAGAATTCAATAAAGCATCTGTTGTAGATTGTGATATGCCTTGTAATTTTATTGACAGAGGTTTGTTTTGTCCTGAGACATATAAAATGCTTGGTTAAATGGTTTGATTATATAGTACTTTTGAAAATACGCACTCAGCTGATTTCTTGTACCGTGCAGCTTGTCAGTGATTAGCCAAGATGATCTTTAAAATAAAAATAATTGGATAAGCTCCTAAAAATTAGGATTTTTCTCACTTGGGAAGGAATTCTAATGTGTGTGAAAGAAGCAGTAATTTGAAAATTACATTCCTTTGTATGCAAGTGTTAAGGTATGAGGTAAAACATCACACAAGGGTATTTTATACCATGTATGTAGAACAAGAAAGATAGTGCCAAAACATAAATCGTAAATGTAACCAAAAGCTATTTTTTTCTTTCTTTATTACTTAAAAGTCATTTGCAGGAGGTGAGATACATTTCCATGAGGCCTTTTTTTCATCTTTCTGTCTCTCTAAACTGCTTTCTTCTATTTGAATGGAAGTGGATTTTTTTGGATATGACTGTAAGCCTCTTTCACCGGAAAGCAATTATCCCCATTCTGTGTATGCAACAGCCTTTTCACACAAACTTCTCTAGTCCTGAGAAGCTGAAAAAGGATCTGGTATTGTGATATGCTCTCTGTACCATTTACTGCTTTGGCTAAGGGGACACAAGTGGTGTTTGGACATGATACAGACTGATATGGGAAGATTACTTTTTTTTCAGGTTATCAGGAGGCCTGTTTTTGAAACAACTATGAACTGGTAGGTATTAGGTAGGATGGCTGTTTGGTTTGAAAGGAGGTTATGTTCCTAAAACACCGATCTTTTATTTTTTACGAGTTTAGTCCTGGTCCAAGCACTGTGGTAGTTATCCTCCATCCAGAATCAACACTGTTCAATGCTGTGGGCTTTTTAAACCATTCCTCCTCCATGGTCCTCTCAGTTTTAGATCAGGTATATTTTCCTCTTGCAGGAAAGAGGACTTAAGATTCAATGCTTTCAACCTGTTTTCTAAGAAGGAAAGTAAATGATTTATTAGAGGGATAATCGGTCCTTGAGAACGGAGCTTTGAGGTGCATGCAGGATTCATGTGTGGACATATTACAGAGTTCTTCTTCTCAGTGTCTTGATTTATTTATTGTTGGTACACTTTGTTCTTTTATTTTTAACTGGAATATTTTAAGAGGTACTTCTACTTTTGCTTTGGTAGAAACAAACGTGTGATTGCACACACCGTGAGGTTTTGTACTGTCAGCTTTTTGCTTTAATCTTAAATGACAGCTACATCTGTTGAAGTTTGTTCCTATCTCCTGTTTGAGTATTTATTTATTTATTTATTTATTTTAACCTGACACATCGAAGGAACTCTTTTAATGACAATCTTGATACCTGCAGATAATTTTTTGAGATGCGCTTCACAGACTGTGAGCTTCTCAAAGCTAGTCTTGCTCTCCAGTAGAGGTTCTTAGATCTCCAGTAGGGGTTCTTAGAGGTTCTGGGGTTAGCCTCATTGGTCTAAAGACTTAGTTGGTCTTTTCGGTTCTCTGGGCTCGGTTTCGTATCTTGTCACAATGGAGTTAAACTCAGTGGGTAGGTATGTGGATTTAGGTGGTGGAATATGGCCAAAAGCTGTCACAGTTTATAGCAGCAGCTTCAGTCAGCATTGTTCCATTTCCCTTCTTCTGGAGCCAGATTTTGTTTTACTGATGTAATTTGTTGTCAGATTTTTATTGATTCTTCACTGATGGTCACAGGACTGTGGGCCATGGTACCACAAATGTTACAGACATTGTAGTTAAAGGTCATTGATATGATTAATTCCCTACATACTATTTTCTGCAAGGACATGGCATTGTTACCAAGGTTAGAAAACATAAAAAGGTACATGAAATCTGTGTGGTTTAAAGCCCCTAACTATTACAGTGCTGGGTAAAACTTCCCAGAGAAAATAGAAACAGAACTGTTTGAAAGTACATTTTATCTGCAAAAACAGACTGAAGGTACTGGGTGCTGGCTGGGCTTTCTCTGACAAGGCAGTGTCAAAGGTAAATGGTACAACCATGTCTCCAGTTATAGCCAAGAGGGCCAATGGCATCCTGGCTTGTATAAGGAATAGTGTATCCAGCAGCACCAAGGAGGTGAAAATGATGTTACGAGTTGGCTAACAAGGACCCACCAGCCTGGGTGAGAGGCAATGCTTGTTGCAATTCTTCAGTTCCCATAATTAAAAACAAGTCATAATTTAGCTTTTTACATGTTTTGTCCATAATACATCTCAATATTTCTAACATAGCCTCCTCATTTATGGTTAGTTTAGTCAACTGGCGGCTGAAATAGAAGCTATTTCTTCAATTATTTTGATTTTTTCTAGGTCTATTCACGTTGACACAACCATTTTCAGTATGATAGTCCTGAATAAAACAACTGAGACATAAGCCCAGTATTTACATTAAGCAGCAGAGTGATTCAACATTCCAAATACTCAAGTGCAAACAGTCTAAATAAACTGAATGAAGAGTGTGCTTTAGCTAGAAATATTGTCTTCCATTTCCACTTTCTGTTCTCTGGACTCCAGTGTGGCCACTAGTCTTGCTGTAAGTACTGCCTAATATGAATAAGTCATTACAGACCTGTTTACAAACATTTGAGTCTAAAGCATTTCCCTCCAAGCTAGTGACACTGATCTTTCAGGTTTTGAAGATACTTGTTTTACCATCTTCAAGATGCTTTCAATGTCCCAAGCATACACCATGCTGTAGGTTAACTGGGGACTCAAAGGTCTCACCCAGCATAGGAGGAGGTGGCCACAAGAATGGACCTCAGGGTTAGTCGCAAGTGTATTATATGAGATCAGGTTGTGAACCTTTCCTGAAATTGTGCAAGCTAAAGAATTACTTTTCTTCCTATTTTGCCAATTGTACAGATTTTTCTAATTCCAAAGTATTTTCTCATGCTATAGTAAAAAATAAAATAAAACAAAACAAAACAACATAAAATAAAACAACATAATAAAACAAAGCAACATAAAATAAATAAAATAATAAAATAAAATAAATAAATATATCAATAGCAGTATTATAAGAAATATAGGCTGGGCTTTCAGTTAGAATTATAATCCTTTTAAGCTTTTTGACAATCCCAGGTCATCAGCTCTAGATGGGGAGCATTTAATTTCTCTTAAGCTTGTGCTTTTAAAATTCAGCTAATTATCATTAAACCCAAGAAATCAAAGAACCCACAATAGCTCCATAGACACAACTCACATGTTTATTTAACCATTAGCTATGATTACTTTAATTGTATAACTTCATTAGTCTTTCTTTTTCCCATTTAAAAGTAATATGGAATCTTTAGGCAATTACAGTGACTAACTAGTATTGTCTAGCAGTAGCACTAAGTAACAGTAAGATATTTTAAATACAATCTGATGTGAAATTAGCTATAAATATAGCTTCAAAAATACTACTTTTTAGTGAAAAGCTAAAATATTGTTGGGTGTGAGTTGATCTTATTGCACTAAGAATAATTTCCCATGTGCTACTCACGTGTGCTTTTCTTCACTAAACCAATGTATTTTGCATGTAAGAAACTCCTGTTTAATTCTGTATGAACAGTTACCTAAGCAACCTTGTTAACATCTGCAGATTTTTTTTCAAAGAGGTTTCTATATGTATTTTACTTAGAGTAATTATTACTTGAAGGAGTGTTTTTTTCTAAATATTTAGACCTACATTGATATATGGGTATATAGATATTGTTGTAGATATATACATACATAGCTTTTATATACAGATGTATGTATATGTATATAGTATATAAAAGCATGACAAAATTATATTTTGTAATAAAAAGAAACTTGTACCAAACCCTGTTTTGTTTCTAGCCTTTCTTTACAAAATAATTTATGAATTAAAGGAAGCAGAAAGTGCATCACTATATTCGAAACAAGCCACAGTTATAAATAAATAACTTTAGATCAGTATGCCGATCTCCAAGTTTTTCCCTCCAAGTAAAATAGCAACTTAAACATACCCGCATCCATCCTTTTCACCCACACCATGTGCAGAATAATATTTCCTAATACAGATTTTTGGCTGAAAACACATGAGAGGCCATGGTTTTGCTTATGTTCCTTTACCTATCCCACAACTCCAGTTTTCATGTCACTTCATGGTATGGGAGTCATGAAGTGGAAAATAGATTGTTTCTGATCTGGCTGAGTGCAGCAGTGCTTCTTACACATCCTCCAGCCCCTCCAGGCTTTTCTTCCTCCTGTATTTATTTTGTTTCATGTTCAGACCATTTTAAGCCTCTCTGCTCTCTCAAGGAGTTCAACATGCAAATATATTAAAAATGCAATCCGCTTTCATAGTCATATTTCACTGGTTT
This sequence comes from Netta rufina, assembly GCF_964035555.1. Taxonomy (NCBI): domain Eukaryota; kingdom Metazoa; phylum Chordata; class Aves; order Anseriformes; family Anatidae; genus Netta; species Netta rufina. The sequence continues at coordinate 34,801,931 of NC_140129.1, read as the reverse complement.
ACTAACTACTTTGCAAAGCAGAAAAAAGCTTTTCTGGTAGCATGTGACCATTAAATTATGCAACATCTAAGCCATGAAGACTTAACCAACATTTCCTGCTGAGTTATATTTTGGCAAGTTTTCCCAACAAAGGTGATGTCTCTGTATGTGGCAGGCTCAAATGCAGGTGGATTCAGGAAGCATAACACCAAGAGATGCACTGTATGTGAGTTACAAGGCTGGAAGTAACAGATCTGATCACAGCAATTTTGTTTTTTATTCTTTTTATTTCTTTTTCTTTTTTTGTTTGTTAGTTTGTTTTTCATCTCTATTTATACAGATTAAATCAGGATTTTCTTTAAGCATAGGCAAATGTTGAGCACATAAGACGGTCAGGGTCAGCAGTCAGTCTCTACTGGGAGCCTGCACATGCAGGTGCACCCAGGTGTTACTTCCACCTCCTTTTCTGTCCTTGTCTTCACTAGGTTGGAGTTGAGAGCAGAGCAGAATTGGCCTTGCACTGCTGCTGCATAGTGCTGGAGCTTGTCCTTGAGTGCTGAGCTCAGGAAGCAGGGAATAAGTGACAGGTTCAGATTTTCCGAGCCATTGCATCTGTCCCAATTGACCAGAACATCAAGAGAAGATGTAAACCAAAGCAGGAGGATTGGAGGAGTTTTACTTTTTCCCGATGAAGACAGAGCTCTGAAGAATACTATCAAAGAGATGTGGGGGAAAAAAATGTCCATCTGATGTTTTTAAATGAAAGAAAACATTGAATTACAACTGTTTTACAAAGATAATTTACAAATAGCATATAGTTAGTTAGGTACATTAAAAACAAACAAACAAAAAAATCCTTTTATTTGGCTATCTGTTCAACAGCACTATGCCATTTAATCAAATCACTGTGGCAGTGAACTTAGCAGCTCCCTTAATGAAAGTGCCAACATGGGATCCTTGAACATAAAAGATGAAACAGTAGCCCAACAATTTTCACAAGATGGTTAGGACAATAAGATGACCAGAAGGAGAAGAGATATGCAGACACTTTGCTTCTGGCAGGCACCCAAAGCTTCCTGAACCTCATGTACTCTTCCTTAATAAATATGTCATTTCAATACCAGCCATGATAATGCAGTGATAACAGCAGGAGAATAACTCTCTCTATAATTGTGCGAGACATCCAGATATACTCCCCTGTCTTCCTGACTAATGTTTCCAACATGACTTGTTAGCTTCTGCAATGATCAAGCAGCTATTAAGGATAAAACTGTGTTAACCTTTTCAAAAATTAGAAGAGCATGACTGTAACTGGAACTACAATGGCTTCCCGGAGACTAGAACAGAAGGGTGAAAGATCATCCTGCTGAGATGTTAGTAATGGATGTATTATTTATTTAGTACCTCTGAAATGCATATGGAGGATGCTGCCACATCCAAATGTCTCCTCCTCACTGTGTGAGCACTCTAACCAATGTGGGCAGGTAAGTAGAAAGATCCCAGATTAGGTTTTTTAAGACAAGTGCTTTCCCCATTTAGTTTCCCTCCCTAACACAGAGTCTAGCGGATAATAATAATAATAATAATAATAATAATAATAATAAAACTCCTGAGACTCTGAAATTAAGCACATTTTTCTTTATTTTGAATTTAAACTTGACCTCAAACCATCTTAATTCCAATCAACCCACTCATAGCAGATTCTTTATATTGGTACCTTCAGTCAGAGAAGCATGAATTAGAAACTAACATAATACGTATCATAGCTATACCTTCAACAATGTCAATGGAGTGCCACAAAGCATCCTATGAAACGACAACCTAGAGGTTCAGGATATTCAGAAATGTCTTGTATGATGCTAATGGAAAGCAAAAAAACATCCTTGACATGCTTAAACTGTAATAAAAGGCAGGTCTTTGTTTACTGATAAGTATAATCTGTAGGCGACAAGTGACAAACAGGCAATAAATCACGACTAGAAATAAGAGTAACTGACAGCCCAAAAATACACTCACTTGGTCTACAATGAAAACCTTTTTGGATTTGTTTGTTGAATAAACTTTTTACTGGAGTTATCAGAGCTGCTGATAGAATAAAGCTCATAATAAAAATAGATAACAGCAGCCTGAAAAAATACAGAAATGCAACATAAATTGCAGGCACATGGAATATTTATAAGGTCTGACTTCTATTAAAGTAGCATCTCAGTTGCATTTTTGAGATTTTAATATCTGAAGTAATTCATTGTCTTCCCATAAGGACCAGTAAAAAGATCTAAATGAGTGTGTCCCTATTAACCATTTCCCTCTCTCCAGTCAGGTTAGAAAGCACTGTGAAACATCCCTTTTGGAAACTGGGGCTGTTATTTGCTTTGATGGAACAAAATGGAGAAAGCAACATCCACAAGGAAATATATGAAGGCCTAACCTGCCCTGTGTGCAAGTACTTCGTAATGTAGGAGCTGCTGTTGTCTCAGAACAACTAAAATACAGACCATAAAAATTCAGGCAAGGGAAGATTGGGGAAGGCAATGAGGAAAAGTGTTTGATTTAGAGATAAAAGATAAATTTATCTGTGATCTTGGATGTTTGTAGTAATTTCCAATCTCAGAAATTTGTGCCAAATGGTCAGTTCAGCAGTAGTTGACTTACTCACCCTGATGACTACCAGCAAAGTACAACCAATTCCAGAAATCATAGAAAATTGAGGTGGTTCCCATGAAGGAGTGGGGTTCATGGGGGCTACCCTGGGCACCTTGCAGAGAAAGAGCAGTCACAGGTGTAAGACATTTCTCACTGATCCTCAGTTTATTCTTTCCATTTTATTAAGAAACTCAAAAACAAAACAAACCCACACTGTTATACAAAAGCCTTTTGAGCTCCAGGCAAGAATACAGTTTTCTTGTAGCAACTCTTCTTACTTTATCTCCTCTTCCTACAGCCAGTGAAGAAACAAATAAATGTGCATCTGCCACATTACACACAAGGCACCTTTCTCACCTTGCACCTCATGCAAGTCTTCTTGTGAGGCAAAATCAGCTTCTTTCATATCAGTGTGAACAAGGTAGCTATGTCCAGGGATACTGTATTTTACGTACCTCTTCCGATACTGGAGTCAGACTCCCATCTGCTCAATAAAATGTTTTCCTATGAAAAGAAATGGGAGAAAAATAATCTTACCATTTTTCCTCATAGAGGGCAAGTTGATACTTGTATTTGTTATTAACAGTTAATATTTATTCTGAACTAAATTTATACAGAGTGGTACTGTTCGCCCAAAGGGGGATGGTTGTTCTATCCCTTCATTCATGCATCTGAGAGGCAGGTAGGGATGTGTGAAACCTCAGCAACACCCGGCCCATGTACTAAGAGATTTAGTACCAGAAAGAGATGGAAAGGTAAAGTTTGCTGGAAAAAGGAATAATAAAGAACTCATCAGCTAAAAGAAATAGCAGAGCATCAGTTCTCAGTAGGGTGTCTGGTTCCACCTCTGATCAGAGCAAAACTGTGAGAAGATGGTGCTGTACCCGAGAAACTGAAACCTCTTCCCCACTCAGAGACAGTCCCAGCATTGTGTTTCAGCTGAGGGCTGAAATATTGCAGGCATAAAATTTCTATTGAACTGGTACGAATATGGAGTACCATAATACTTGTATGTAAATTATTAGAGAATAAGAGGGCAATATTAAAACTATCAGCTAGAAAATTACTTCAGTGCTATAACATATTATTTTTTCAAACATAAACTTTGTGAAGTCAGAGATATTAAGAGAAAATTCTATAAATCCCTCTGGTAATAAGCAATAGAATTAAAACCCAAGCAAAATTAAATTTGAGAAGATTAATGTTCCTTTTTATATTTTGATGACAACTATAAACATAATGTAATTTTGTGAATTTACTGCTTTAAAATGCAAGCTGATACCCCACAATGGTGCAATTTAAGCCACAAAGCAAATAAGTACTTTTTATTCTAATGTCCCCACAGATAAATTTTGCAGTAGTAATGAAATGGCTTTGAACTTCTTAACTACCCTTTAATACAATATAGAAACAAGTAAGTAATTTATAATTGAAGCCTTGCCGTATTTAAAGCAGGTTGCAGTGGATTGATAATGGCTGCATATCATCACGGTAGCTGTCCCAGATACCTAAATGCAAAGTCTGAAGGATCCCCTCTCCAAGAAGATTACATAAATTTCTGTGGCTTAAACTGCATATTTCTTTTCCTCGGTCCTCTGAGATATAAGCACTTTAGTGGCAATAACCTTGTAAAGTCTTTTGAAAAATCTTTACATAACCCACAAGGACTCTGAGTTCAGTGGAGGATGAAAGGAAATAGGAATCCAGGTGGACCAGTTAGAGCCAATATTATGTCCTGGATCAAGCAAGGGGGGACCTGGAGAGCTCCTTCACAGAAATGGGGAATATCTTGCATTATCAGGTTTGTATACTCTACAGACCCCATGACCACCACAATCATGTGGATGCACACAGTAAAAAGAGAAGGAAAATCCAAAAGGAGCATGGGGAAAGACCAGGTAACGTAACTAAGAAAACCAAATTTATGAGAAAGTAAAATGTGAAGAATATGCATAGACACTTTATGTAACTTCAGCTTGAAGTCAAGGGGCAAGGGGCAACTCATGCTGCTTTCCTTAGGTCTGTGCTTGTAGTCATGGTATCAGTGTTTTTCAGTCAGATAAAACTGTACCCTTGTTGAGTGAAAACAAGAGTTCTGTCCAAAGAATGAAAAAAAATTCTCTGCTTGTTTTCATGCTTAGAAATTATGCTAAATTTGCCTTAACTGCAAGTTTCTCTTTCGGAAAGTGTCTCTTTGGATAACTTCTATAGAGCAGTTGGGGGAGAATTGACACCTTAGCTTCCCTTTGTGTCTTTTAAAAAAAATTCTAGTTATGCTTCAAAAGACACCTCAATAATCAGATCTCCCCATTTCTGAAGTCAGATTTTTTGCTATTGTTACATAAAATGAAAACACAAAAGATCATCTAACTTTTTTCCATATGCATTTGGTCTACCTAGAGAAAGTAATGTTAAAAGGACATTTTAAATCTATTTCCCTTGCCAGTATTATTATTTTATTTTTTTTTCAGAAATCAGTTCTTGTGGAGCACAAATATGCATAATAATCCACTTGGATGAATAAGCAGTCAAAACAATTAGAAGTGAACAACGTCATGTCGTTGCCATAGAATTGACACAGTCACGCTGAAACCTAGCTGGTTTCAGAAAACTCCTTAGGGCATTTCACAATTTAAGGTCCTGTTTCCTGTGAAATTACAGCAAAACCTCCATAAGCTTCACAGAAGTACTACTGGCCCTACTCCAGCTGCAGCTGGGTATGACAAGGAGAGAGGAGACCATGACAGCATGAGCTACCAAGGGCAGGGAGAAGAAAGAGCCTCAGTGCTGGCCACTTGCTTGCCAATAAATCCAGGGAGTTTCACTAACAGAAGAGTGATTTTACCATGTCGTGCCAAAGGAGTTAATGGATCTAAAGAGGAGTCTTCGAGCAGTGGCTCCAACATCCCCTGGTCTCCAGAGTGTTCCTCGATGGCAGGGATCATCCAGCCTTGGTATGGGACTATACCCAGAAAATAGTTTGGGGTTTCTACTAGAAGGCTTTATCTCTGCCCAAAAGCATTGAGTCTTAGCACTGCTTGGGTTTTACTGCCTCAGGTGGCTTTGGCAATTGCCCTGTGGTCATCCTTGGAGAGTTTTTGTCCTGTGCTAGCTCACTGTTACTGCGACTTCCAAAATAATGAACATACTGCTAGTAGTCCTATTGAGAAGGAACATATGCAGCAACCACCACTGACATCCCTATGAAAATATTTTTAAATGCAGAATTATAACAGTCATTAAATATTTAATATTAAGTAACCTATGGGAAATTTTATGTATTCTACTTGAAGAGAATACCTACAGTAATAATGAAAAGGTGAAAAGAAATGCAATAGCTGGTTCATCTGAAAGCATGTAGCAATTTTAACTTGTATTTTATATATGAACCCATAAAATTTATACAGAAGAAATTAAATGTATAAAATGATTTATAGGTGGATTAAAAAGGCTTGCAATTTTTTAGTTTCATACATCTTCATGAAAACAGTTATAAATCTCCCTAACCTAAATTGCTTATCCAAGTTCTACAGAAACAGCATAAACAGAGCAAGCAATTATCTGTAATAAACTTTTTCTTTAATATTTTGGCATTCACCTTTTTGTAAAACTACATATCTTAATTTATCTTGTGCAGTATTAGAAGATCAGATTTTATTTGCTAGGTTTATATATATATATATATATATATATATATATATATTTGCATTTGTGCAGAAGCTGTCAGCTTCCTGGTAGGGTAATCTACTCATCAAGTGTTAATAACATAATAATGCAATATAATTTATACTCCTGCACATTCATTTATATATATATAATTATGTTCCCCCCTCCCCATACATGGTGTTCTCAAAACTCTAGAAAAATCCCTTTTTAAGTTGCAGCGTAGACTACTTGAAAATTCAGTTTTCATTATAGCCAGTACTGATATTTTAAATGATAATTTCCTGGGGTTCAAGCATTGAGTTTTACACTGAACAGAAGACTGTGATGGTTTTTGTGGCTGCCATCTAAAAATGTTCAATTTGAATCAGTGCCAGCTATGTTGAAGAAAATCTCTACAACATTGGAAGATGTGAGATTTTTCAGTAAAGCAATTTTCAATCTCAATATACATTCTAAAATATGAGTAAAGTGTTGTCATTTCCTATTTTATGTGGAAGTAACACATAAAATGGAGAACAAGGGCTGTGTAAAGTACAGAACAAAATTCAGAGTAAAGGTGGTACAGGAGCAGAATGATATCAATGCAGACCTGGTTTGATGAGCAACAACACAGTTGCAATAGATGCAGAATGTATTGCTTATATGTTGCAGTATTAAAAAAAAGCCCCAAAAGTCTATTTTGATTAAAGGACAAGACAAATTTCTGAGAATAAGTTTTATCTCGATGTAAGAAAATCTGTGCTTGGGTTGTATGAAGATTTCAGAAGAGAGAACACTTAAAAATGGGGTGGAGATGTGCCAGCACTAGGGTTAAAGCCTTGAGGTGTGCCACCTTGGTTTTCTCCTAACGATAGTTCTCCCTGGAATATACATTCCATTTAACACACTCACCCCTGCTGGCACATTAATACATGAAGTAGTGTTTCTACAGAGTGTTTGCTCATTGTCACATTCCACAGCCTGGAGATTCTGTGTGTTAAACTCCATGCAAATTGCTCAGATTTTGGAGTCAACATAGACAGTTTTGTCTTGGGTAACTGAAGTTTTGCATCAGCTGCTTCATGGACGCACACCAAGTTGCTGCTGGCATGGATGGTATCAGAGACAGAACCTGGAGGCTGCAGACTCCAACAGGCAGCTCGTAAATGAGGTTGTCTGATACTGTTATCAGTAGCCGTAGACAGCTTTTAATGTCTGTGGGCCTTCAGTAGCTCAGACATATACATCCTGACTGCAGCCCACACAATGCTTCACCTTAGCATGAAATCAATGTTGGCTCTTGTCATGAGGAAGCTGGCATAACTGATGGCATAAATCTGTATGTCTAATACCCTACACGCTGGATAAATTAGAGCAAACTACATATATATTTGTATGTAGTATTCTGCTCTTCAAACAAGGAAATCAAGATTATAGTTACAGCTATAAAAACATACTGATTGCAATTTGCAATTTAGGCTATATGTGCAACCTAAGCTGGACATACATCTGAATTCATTTGCAGCTAACTATCAGAAGTTAGCAGTGATTCTTGTGTTTTGCTGAAAAAGAGGGGCTTTGTAACCTGCACAGAAAGAAGCTGGTTTTCACAGGATCCCTGGGCATTCTCCTTTGCCTTCATTGTCCATGGCATGGGAACATTTGTGGGTTACCATCTCAGGAATTTCTCTCTGGGATGAAGAAAAATAGACAAAATGTCTCCAGTCCATATTAAAAGATCAGTTTCTTGTATATAAGAGATCATATTGGTTCCCTGCGATCATTTCTGCCTTCTACCCATGTAAAGAAACTTCTGAGCAGTGGTACCTTTCCATCATGATTCTTGAAAGCAGAAGGATCAAGTGGATGCTCCACATCTGCAGTCCAATTTATTTTATCCTAGTATAAAAAAAAAACAAACCACCACCACCAAACAAAACAAACAAACAAACAAAACACATCATTTTTATTTCAAACTATTTCCATGTCTCTCTACCTTTAGTTTTAATCTTTTTAAATCCTTCTGCTAGATACTGTTAACAGCAATGTCCAGATTCAAACAGCAAGCGGACCTCTTTAAAAGAAAACCATTTTGGCTTGGGCATCCTTTGTGAATCCCTGGGATTAATGGTATTTTGCTAAGTTCTGCTTACAAACAGTGAAATAATTGCACTAAACTTGGTATTGCTAAAAAGGTAAGGTACCTGGTTAAAATTTGCTGCCCTGTGTTTCCCCACCTGCAAAAGCTGATTCAACTGAAATTAAAAGCTATCAGAAGTACCAAGATACAGTAGGTTGGGTAACCTCTGTTGTTCCTGTCCCCATCTGGGGCTTCACTGAGGCATTGTCCCTGTGTAACGTGCTGTAGCTGACCTGAACAGTTAATGTATTAGAAGAGTTTTCTATCAAATGCATCCAGATAATCCAAAATCAGACCCCCCAGTGGAGACATGAACACTTCTCTGAAGGAGTGCATTTGCTGTAACTGATCATTGAAGGAACATTGGTGGTGGCTATTTTGTATAAGACAGCTAAATTGCAGTGATATAAATTCCATCCTTAGTCTGTGTTCAAAACAAGGGATATTTCTGGTTGCAAAAACAATCATGTCCGTTAGGAATACAGCAATGCCATATGCATATTCCTACTTTTTCAGTGGAAGAACATCTCCTCTAAAGATATTCTCCATCTTTAATCTCTCAGAGAGGGTGCTCATTGGACACCCATATAAATACCTTCAAAAGATAAGCCAATAAGTAAAAGCTTAGAAGTCAATTGGTTTAAACAAATCTTTAAAAGTTCTTGTTTTACAGTACACCATGATCTTCCTCTTGTCCTTCCTAAAGCACTGAGAATTTTCCTATTCCTAAACTAAGGCACCGGACCCTGTTGTCTGATTCTCTGAGGTGCCAGCCCACTTCTCTGCCACAAAGTGATTAAAGTAATAAACTGAATTATGAGCTGTTGGCTCTGATCTTCATTAGACATAATTTTGGCTCTTCTTGTCAGACGGACTAAAGGACTCTGACCTGAAAACCTACCGGCTTTCTAATTATATTAGTTGTTTTAATAAGAAATATTACCTTCCCTTATAAAAGTTACTTCTCTTAATGTTAAGCAATGTATTCACTCACAGAAACACTATCAGTATCTAATTAACTCAATTCTCCCAGCCCAAGCAAACAGCATGTGGAAAAATGCCACTTTGGGTATCATTTCCCCCTCCTTCTTCCTCTGTTAACCTACATCCCTGCTTCAGTGCTGGGGAATATTATACTACCAGAATTTGGGTGAAATCAGCCTGGTCTGTCTTCCAGTCCATTTTTTGAGCTAGGCCCTCTCTCCAGGTGAGATCCAGCTATAAAAATGTGATCACATCCTGCAGCTGAGCTGCACGGTCTCTCCAAGTGGGCCCAGCTCCTCCATCCTCCCGCAGAAAGGCTGTACAATGCATCTCAGTGAGGCATAGGCTTTCACCGCCTCCCATCAAAGCATCCTCCTGCCAACAGAGAGGCGCCAGGAGCAGAGGAAAAGCTCCTTGATATGAAATAGCAGAAGCTCTTTTTTGCTCCACTCTTCAGTCTATTCTGCACTTCTTTCAGGCAGGGCAAGTCCTACCGTTTCACTGCAAATGCTCTGTATAGAAAGTATATATACATTAAACCGTCTCTGTGACCATGTTTGACTTCTACTCTTACAAATAAATGGGAGTAGGTAGCTCCTTTCCCTCAGGAACTTCTGTCTGCTGAAAATTGAGAATCACTGGGATATGCAGATGAAACGGTTCTTTCTCTCCACCAAGATATGAAAGCAGAGAGCTCCTTACCCTTCCGAGCTTCAGGCCAAGGGGCTTCGACACACACAGAGCAAACGGGAAGATGTGTGATTAGGTAACTTCCAAACTTCAGAAACATTTTCATTTCAAATTCTGACTTCCTGCCATGCACATATTCTTCTGTAACCAGGCTCTGAGGCAATTTATTAACAACTCCAGAGGAGTGATATCTGCAGAATCTGTTTTTCAGCTTTTGACAGCTGAGCAGGGCTAATGTTACTGTTTCAGAGTGCCATCGCTGGAGCAGTACATATTCTGTATATTCAATAAAAACGTATCCTTTGAAGGTGCAAATGAAATAGTTTATCTGAAGTAAAAAAGCTAAAAAAGACATTTTAATATTTTAGATCATTTATCAGCATGTAAGGAAAAAAAAAAGTGTTTTCCAAAGAAGATTTTTAATCACAAACTACCAGAAGTTTTAGGTTGAGTCTCCTTTTCACTATAATTGAATAAGTATTTTAATAGAAATCACTAAATGTCACAAAATTAAATTAAAATAAAATAAAACTTCAGCTAAACACTTTCAGTATTTTGAATTTTTAAATGCAAAAACCAGGTGAAGACAGTTCTACAGCCTTGAAATCTCAAAAACAAAACAAAACAAAACAAAAACAACAAACAACAACAACAAAACACTGAGATCAGCATTACACCTGAGCTCTGAAATGAGAGATTTTAAAAATACCTGAAAAACACTAAGTATTACGTAAAGAAAAGTTACAGAGTCTTGCAGGGAAATAATAAAGGGAATTTTGTTCACATTAGAGATTTAAAATGAATGTGAAATCATGGAAGTCTTAACATTGTTCTTGAACTTTCCTGGAACAGAGGTCTTCCTTGGATGAATGCTACAGGGAGGGTGGAAGAAGGAGTTAGACTAAAGCAGGATTGACATGCATGATGAATTACAGTTCATTAATCCAATTAATGAGTAAATCCAGAAGCTTTAATCCCAGATAAAGCTCTTTATTGTAGTTCTGTTGGCTAGTGCTGCACTAAGAGCCTGTCAGCAAATCTGTTGTAAAACTCTATTAAATAAAACTTGCCATACACTGCCATAGCTTGTGTGATAATATTTTGTCAAAAAAATAATGAGAAAAATATAGTATGATCTCTAACCAGATTTGACCTGGTTTGTTTTAAAGAAGAATTCAAGATATATTTAAAAAGATGCAGACCAACTGAATGCAACTTCAAATATTTACAAACACACTTGGTTTAGAAGGTTTGTGTTCCAGTTTCTGAAGTCATCTGTACATATGATTTCTTCGTATTGTCTAATGGGAGACAATAAAGTATATTGGACTGGTTTTGGAAATAATCTCTGTTCCATTCCTAGTCTATTTTATCTGTGGTGGCACTACCTCCAAAAGTGATGTTTTCTGAGCACTTCAGAAATGCAATCCATCCTCTGCAAATCTCACAGGCAGAGATGGACAAAGAAAGGGAATAAAGAGTGGGAATAATATGGGGCACTTACATACTCTTTGTCTTCATTAGCTGTGGACACGGCAGCAGAACAGCACATAAAAGAGGGAGCTCAGTATGACGCAATCATCTGAACCTTTAGAACATGCCTAAGATCAAAACATTAATTAGAATCTATATAGCAGAAAGAATTTGAGAGCTTCTCTGAAAACAAGCAGGGCTCCCCTCCCAAGTGATCACATCCTGCAGCTGAGCATCATCCCCTCCCAGCTGAATGAACCCAACTCCTGCTCCCTGTTGTGACAGTGCTCTGCTCCCTGGCAGCTGGGCAATTCAAATATTCCTTTGCCCACCATAATGGGATGAACAGTAGATGGACTTTCACCAAAATTTTTCTGAAAACTGGCAGAACTGGCAGGTTAGTAACTTGTAGTGACTGATATGTAGTGGCTTTGATTTGGTGAGTACTTGGCTACTCAACACTGTGAGCATAAGAGTATCTATTTTAGTAATGGAGAAGACTTGCCGTACCATGAAAGTTTGTGCAATGCATTCAAAGGTTGATCTTACCCTCTCTGAGCAGCTTTGTCAAATTATCTTCCACATTCTCAGTTTGTAAAAGCTGTGTTACCAAAAAGATCTTGATATGATGACTATTTAAATGAAAGTACATCCTTTCTGATATTGATACAGTGTCTGTTGTGGGAGGATGACACTTCACACCCAATTACACACTGTGATGGATTCATATTTCTTGATCAGTGGCTTTGAAGCCTTCTGGAACAACATTGTACAATGACCCTTCATCTTAAAGACCAAATAAGATGATTAGTGACATGTGGAAGAGTCAGAATTTCATGCATGTCAGAACTACTTTTAACCAGTCTCTGTCTGTGGCAATGCTCCTGAACTGGAAGAAAGCTCAATTCCACCAGCACAGAGAAAGCTGTTTGACGGAAACAAGCAACTGCAGAGCTTATTAGAGCAGGAACACAACTGTCTCAGAAGGACTTCCATTTAACAAAATCAACATCGCAATCTAAAACCAAAAGCAAAATACTTGTGCAACTATTGTTAGACCTTCAGATTTTTGGAGCTTGAAAATACAATGGAAATCACAAACGTTGATGAAGACTCAATACATTTCAGTGTGGTGATGCATGTAATTACAGCGGATAGGTTTTTTACTATGTCTTTGAATCCGGGTCACAAAGAGCATGGCATTTAAAATGATCTTTTATGTTACTAGTGCTATAAAGGTGTCTGGGTTAAACCCTTACAATTTTGTCCTACCTCATCAAAAAGAAATGCTATATCCTTCAGAAAGCAAGACAGTACATCAAAAGAAATTGAACCTGATCCACAACTTATTCCTGTTGTTTGAATGCAATCCTGACTGCACAATGTCTATCCAGGAGGAGTTTATGAATCAATAAGTCACTAATGAAAACAATAATTCCTGTATTTGTTTTAATAAGAACCATACCTGTGAGCTGAAGCACCAGCCAGGTCACTTTTAAGACTGTTCAACAGAATAGAAAACAAATTAAAATAAAAGTTGTTGTGAATATGGGGGTCACAAACTCCAGCATTGGTGGCATGCTGCTGCTAATGGGAATCCTGTCCCATCCTTAGTGTGTTTTGGCATGTCTTTGGTTCATTTTGAAAAAGCTTTCGTGATTGCAGCTTGTGGCATTCCACATCAACATACAATGCTACCATTTCCAGGGACACGAGGAATTATGAAACATATAGCTAGTCATGGGCATTGCAAGACTTTGACCTTGAGCTCTTAAGCCCTTGAGCACAGAGGACTGAGGCAATGTGTTTAATATCTCCAGAGGGAGAGGGGAAGTGAGAGACGTGTGTGTGCACTTAGAGGCAAAAAGATAAAAGAGAAGGTGAAAAACTAAAACTGATGAAAGCACAAGATTAAGAAATGAATGAAAGCCACCAGAACTGATCAGGCTGTTTAATATGAGGAGAAGATGATTAAGCTATACTCTTTCAAATGTTTTGAAAAAGCCAAAGAAACATTTGTATGTCTTTTTTTTTTTTTTTTTTTTTTTTTTTTTTTTCCCCACCTCTGAAAATTCAGTGGTAAAAGCTGCAAACAGTTGATCTAAAAAAATCAAAATACATCCACCCTTTTCAGACCATTTGATATGTGTTACCTCTTGTAAACTTCCTTAAAAAATGCCTTTCATAACTAAGAAAATCACCACATGCTCATTGCTTTGTAAATGGGAAATTAAAGATAAGAAAGTCTGAATAAAATAAGACTATTTATTTGATATTTGCATTCCAACCACTTAGCCAGTATCAATCAATTACCTCACTGCACTTCCTCACCGTCCCCAATCTAACTGAAAAATGCAAGCTCACAACTTCCTTGTGAGATAGTTGTTATTAACCCATTTTTCATAGCTGAGAACCAAGATGCAGGGGATGTGGGTGACACCCTGGGTCACGGTGGCTGCTAGTGGCAAAGCTGGAAATAGGTCTTGAATCCTGTTTTTAAGACAAGGCACAGGGCAGTTCATTTCAACAAGAGCTGTTACTATGTTTCCATGCTTATATCATATTGATGAAGCAATATTTCAATGTCTCTAGCCTCAAAAAAACTCCTGCTACTCACAGAACTTATTTTTATTCTTATGCTAATTATGATGAAGATCTTTATCCTTCATGAAATCCTTGCCATAGCACAGTGACTGACTCTCCACTGTGACTGACTCTCCACTGCATCAGGACAGGAATCTCTATGATTCTCATAACCAGTGTGCAGGTTTTTTTTAGGCAAGAGTAAGACGAGCAGTGGGAGGACAGAGGTATGGTCTGATGGCATTTATCTGTATCAGTTGTCAGCTTACAAAGCATTATGTGATGTACGTGTCCAGCTTTCGCTGTTTGCACTGCTGGCAGATTGTATGATTCCCCTTTATTGTCTTATGGCTTTTTCCCTTAAAAACAAACAAACAGTCTATTGTTCCCCAGAGAAGGACAAGTAGTGCTTTTTACATCCAGTAACAAGCTGAAAAGGAATCCATTCTGGGACACTCATTTTCACTCCGCTGCTGATCATAACAAAAGTACTTCTCCTATGCACAGTCATTCAGTCTGTTGTTATTACTAAAGCATTATATATGTTATTTTCTGTATAGTTAAATCATATCTTATTTATGATATTCTTCATAGCGATGGTTCACTTTTTGCCCAGGCCCAAACACTCTGAAGTCAGCAGAAGATTAGCTGTTTTGTATTCACTGTGCTCTTCTTTCTCCCCAGCTATGCAAGGAACAGCATCCAAGCAATGTTTGGATCCTCTATCCCAATGCCAGGCAAGTCACTGCTGAAGACACATCTGATGAGAGGTATTAAATAGTTAAACACAATGGATTTTGATTTTTTTGATCTTCAGTCATTAGGGTAATTTCTTATATAAGGCACATCATTTATTCTTGAATACTGTGGTGACGTGAATCTCCTGTTAAAGACTAAGGATGAAATAATTAAAAATGGCTAAGTGACCTTGAAAGTCATGTCCTTCTGAGCATCAATAAGGGCTGTGCACATTAATTAGTGTTTTTCAAATTCTACTCTTAATATTTACCAAAGCAGAACAGCTTTCAGTCAGTCAGTCAAGGGCAGGTCTGGTTAGCCTGTGACTGTTGACATATTTGTATTTATAATGATTTTCTTTATCCATGATTTAACTTGCAAAAACACATATTTTTTATTATTTTTTTAATAGCTCTATTGAAAACAATATGCTTGTTACACCTTCATTTGGAGAAATGCCTATGAATAACAGATTTCATTGCTAACATTAGAGTAACTACTTCTAATCAATGATAGAAATATGAGATAAAGGGCTCAAAAATATTATGATTTTTTAGATGAGACATAGGCTCAAAAATTGCAAATGAAACTATCTAAATTTTAACAAACGTGTCCATAACAAAAGTTGAATTTCAGTAAGAACTTAAAAAAATCTTGTTTCCACTGTATTTAATAAAAAGCCCTGTGAAGAAGAGCATAGTTAATTTTTATATTTTTTCACTTCTTGTTAACAAGAGAAGAATGATATTTCTGACAAATACAAATACATAGGAAAGAGAACATTTTACTAGTAGGATCTAGTTTGTTCCTAAATTATTTGAGAAGTCTCATGGTCAGGAACACTGCAGACTAGAGTACATAAGATATTGAGGAAACAATAGGCAAAATGGTCTTGTGCTAAATGAAAAGTGAGTAGAATGAATGTTATCCATTCTCTCCAGTGTTTTTTATGCTGGGTCAATAAGCTATTGTAATCAAACTACAGAGAAAATCTCTTGCTGAGCTTTTGCTGTTACATTTTACCAACCTGCCACGGGTTTTTCTATTATTCTGTTAGATTAAATGATGGTATGATTAGACTGTCACTAACGATAAGCAAATAGTTTTAAATAAGCATGCTTAATGTATTTGTTGTTTGCCCTGAAATAGGTTAACCATACTGTTATATGTCTGAAGATGTATAACCTTGTCAGGGGATGCATAATTACCGACCAATTCTGTATGTGCTAGCAGAGTTTGAAATACACACTTTTATTTGTAAAGGTAACTCAATCCCAAAGTCAACTCTCCATGAATAGCCAAATTTTTATTCTTTGGTAGAATTTGTCTTCTTGGCTCATTCCATAACTGAAGTAGTGCACTGCAGTGTTTGGACAGGTCTGATAAGGTCTGCATCCAAGACAGATACAACCTGTTTAAAAATTAATTTTAGCTTGGGACACTACTTTCTACTACTTCTCTTGAATTCTACCATTAGCAATCCAAGTTGGAGAGTAACTCATAGCATAGTGTAAAAAAAATTTTTGTCCGGAAGTATATTCAAAGTTTTAATAAGATTATTTTTTAATTAAATATTCATTTGCATTGTGAAAGTTCCAGTACAAAGTTGGTCCAGAGAACAGCTAGATGCAAAACACATTTCATCACCTCATTATCTAAAGGTAGATTTGCTAATTGTTTATGAAGGTTTTAAATGGCAACAATGAAGTCATGATCTTGTGAATATCCACAGTATCTTCATGGACATAAGACCAGTTATGCTAGAAGTGCATGAAAACAAGCATCTAAAGTCAACCACATGCACGTGCTTACCATTTCATGTCTATAAATTTATTTTTGTCTTGATAATTCTTAGCAACTTTAATCTGTCAGGGATCTCCAGCTTGTTTGTGGGCTGGTTCTTAAAATGTCATCGGGGAATAAAGATGTTAATCTTCTCTTTAGATTTCAGTAGAATATAAGGGCAGTGATTTCCCAGTACAGTAGTATTATTTATTTAAGTTCTGCCTTGTAATTACTTTTTTCTTTTTTGATATCACACACGTACAAGTGACATTACTGATAACCTCATATATTATTTCAGTTATTTCCAGTCACTCTGACATATTTGTATGCTGTAATTTATTTTTATTTGTATTTTTATTTATTTATTTTAAAAGTATATAGTTGTGAGTAGCTACATAAAGATTTTAAATCAAATTCTGTTGACCTGGTAAAGGTAGATTTCAGCTCTAATATTCTACTGCTGGATATGTGATAAATGAAAGAGTTTTAATGAAAAGAACAAAAATGCTGTCAAGCTGCTCCTCTTGCATTGGCAGCAGCTCAGGAATAGTTCACAGAAAGAAAAGCTTATTAAATTAAACCATCATTTTGGTTTAAAAATATATTTTATAATATCCACAATTCATTTTATAAATATGTTCCATCATCTCCCGTTTACCTCTGTTTCATAATTTGGATCAAAGGCACTTAGAAAGGAGCTAGGAGTAAGACCCAGATCCAGAGCTGCTCACACAGAAGAGTTGAGCAAATGAAAATCAAAGTGAATGTCTGAAGATCTCTGAGTGACCAAGCCAATCTCTTAAACGAGTTAACAGGGCACCTAAGGCCTGACTCTTGCCTGTTCTCAAAGATGATACCATCATGCAAAGGCTGATTTTGCACCACTGATCAGGCAGGACAAGGGGAGCTTAGAAATGCTAGTTGAAGGGACACCAGAAGGTCACCTACTCCATCCTGCTTGAAGCAGGATCATCACCAAGACCAGATCAGGTCAGCTGTGGCCAAGTGCTGAATGTCTACGGAAGAGCTGCTGCAGCTGATTTCTGCTGGAGGCAGATGAGATTGTTGGGCAGCCTCAGCTCTGTGCTCAGCCTCGCAGGGAAATGAAGGTGAGCTGACACAAGTTTTGGAGCACTCCTGAGCCACCTTAGAGAAGATAGACAAAGCCGATTACTGGTGTGCAAATGACATTAGCCACATTAAAATCAGAATAGGGACAAAGTGCCCAAAGAGATACAGGTTTGTCAAGGAAATATGAAGAGCTGGATTCAGTGCCCATTTTAGGTTGAAAACATTTATACCTCCCAGGTTGAATCACTCTGGTGAGCCTTAATTACCTGAGCAGTACCTGTGGTATAAAGAGAATGACTCTCCCCTCTCCTGTCCAGACTGTGGTCAACACAAGATTAATAGGAGCAGACATAAAGACGGGAGAGGAAAAACTAGTTTTCTAGGTCTCCTTCACTGCAGGACCTTAGTGTTAAAGCAGACAATTTAAGACCCTTGTGATGAGCTAAATGCAGCCTATATATAAATCATGTCTTTTGCCCACTAACCAGCTACATTAAAATTAATAAAAATGTAAAAAGAAGGTCTTAAATTAATTAACAATTGAGTATGGACTGTACTTTATTATCTGTAGATTTTGAGTGCTTGCAAGAAGATCTCTACTGAAAAAAATGGGGGGGAAACAAAGGAGTGTATTTATAAATCTGATAAATTTATACTGGACTCTGTATATACAGAATTTTTGTTTGCATGTGTAGCACATATTACAGTGCTGAACAAAACTTTTATTACATGTTTCTGCATCTTACCTTTCTCAAGGTACTACTGTCCAGATTTCATTCTGTTGCCTCTAATTTTCCAGATGGTTTGAGTGATGCAAAAGAAGGTCAAGATACTGGTCCAAAATTACACAGCAACTCCAAGGCTCAGCTGGCTCCCAGGGCTTGCTTCATCCATTACATCACACAATCCCCTTACACATCACAACCTCCCATAGGGCAATGACAGTAAGATTGCCAAAGTCTTTTCTCTTTTAAATCCTTATGGTATAGTATTAGTTACATTCTCATAGTTTTAATTTAGAAACTTTCTAGGCTTAGGCTGTTACAGGGTAGAAATACTATAGAAGTACTTGAGGTACTATAAAATACCTAAACCCTTAGCATGCAGCACTTGTGCCAGAAGTATTTATTTTGTAGTCTGAGTTTATTAAATTAAGTTATTGACTTCAGTGAAGTACTGCAGAAGGGGACTTTGAAAGCTGGCTGGCAAAGAGACAGATGGCTGGAACCTGTTCCCACAAAACCAGCAATAAAGCCCTCATTGACTTCAGTAGGTACAGGGTGAGGTCTAGAAAGACCTGGTGCAACAGAGCACTATTGGTTACACTGACCTTTCTTCAGTGAGCTTGAAGGCTTTTTTTTTTTTTTTTTTTTTTGTGAAAGACAGATTCTACGATTCTACGCTGTTTTTGCCATCAAACTGAGCTTGGTCAGAGCTGGTGGAGAATAGAAGATCTGACAGGAGGCTGTCACATTTTTCAAGTGAAAATGTTGAAGCACTTTAAAAGCAAATTGCACATCAGTAATTTGAATAAATTAAGATCTGTAGCTTATTGATATCTCAGTATTTTCTTAATGTAATTAACAGCATATCAAATGGATTGCTTCTTCTAAGACAGGTGGATTATCAGAGAGATGGCTGTTATCTACTATAAACACTATTTTTTGTAACATGCTAGGTTTGGTGAAGGTCAGCGTGCAATGAAGTGAATGACTATTGTAAATATAACAGATTTCTGTCCTGTACTGTTTCCATTACTATTACAAAAATAGTATAAATATTCAACCCTTGACTCTTAGTTTTGAAAAAATATTATGTATGTCCCCTACTCTGATACAATAACTGTCATATGTAGGAAAGTGGAGAAGTTATTGTTTTTTTTTTTATATTGTTTTGTTTTGTGTTCCTTTCATAGAAACAACAGGGTAAAATGACTGTTTCAGAGGTTAAATCTCAGTCTGAGCTGTAAGTCAAGTGAAACAAGGAAAAATTTTGCTTTGATGAGTCAGATTTAAGAATATTGCTGTAATGAAGGATAATTATGATGACGGAAATTAAGGACAGAATTATGATAATTGAAAGCTCTGTTGTGGCAGATATTAAAAGACCCTGGAGTTCTGGGGCTGTTAAACGTTACCATTAAAATCTTGGTAATTAGAAATGCTTGACAAAGGCTGGGTGAACACTTAGTAGAACAAAACCTTAACTATTACTTTTTGATAATCCTGTTAGATTGCTCACTGTATTACATGTTTAAGATTTCTGTGGCTGTGACTGCTTGATGGCATCTAAACCTTCTATCTTACTGCTTTAGAAATAGACTTAACTAAAGAAAGGGAAGAAAAGACATGAAAGCCTCTTACACTGTGGCACACTGCTCTAATCAAGTACAGACCAGATTATTAAAGGTCTAATTCCCATGAAAGTTAGCTTGTGACCCTGTTCTTTGCATCGTATGAGTAAAATTTCCCAGTTCCTACGTAGCCCTCTAAAGTTCATTCTCACAGAGATTTTCACTCATTGTGCATCATACAGTGTCAACTAATTCCACTCTTAAGTAAATTTTATTAGTGCTTTTTCTCTAAACAGGCAAATTGTTTGTTTTCAGCCTTGAGAGATTTCCTTATTTTCTTTCTCCCTGGATTGCATGAAAAACAGCTTTCTTATCATCTGTGCAGAAATCTTGTCCCGTAGAAGGTCATCCAAAAGATGTATGTGATCCAAAGGCTATTTTCAGACTAAGGCACACTGAGACAATTATGTAAGACTTGTTTAGTTTATGAATTATTTTAGATAGTTTGAAAATGTGAAGTGATTTGGGTCCTGGAACACAAAGAAGAAAGAAAGAGCTAGAATATTCCTATTCAATTTAATTGAATTTAGCACTTGACTAGCAAGTAGCTCTCATCATTTTAGGATCAGCAGGGGTTCAACCCTGTAAACACACAATCCTGGCAGTCCCAGTGAAGAAGTCATTGTGTCCATAGCAACATGCTGCAGCGTGAAGCATTTCTGCACCTCCTCAGCTCCCATCCTGGCACTGCTGGGGACACAGACCAGCTGTGCATGACTGTTCATGTTTATGTCACCACTATTTTAACTCCACATTACAAACCTTGTTTCCCCAGCAAAGAGCATCTGCTCTCTGAGTGACATGTTTTTAATGTGCTGATTTATCATTGTCAGATACAGCATTTTTATTGCTGAAATTTGAATATTGTATTTAAGGCACTTTTGTGATTACAGATGTTTTACATATAAATTGCCTTATATTACAAAAAATATATTCTGTACTTCTCAAGCAGTCTCATTCTGATGTGTCTTACATTTTTATACCTGACTCTGCATGGCTAAATGGAGGTGAATAGCTGTCTGCTCGGGATAACTGCAACCCTGGCTACAGTGCTGCATTAAATCTTTGATCACACGCTTATTATGTGACATCGGTCGTGGTGGTTGAGGAAACAGTCTGGAAAGAGAAGGTTGGGTCCTGCCCATGGGGTTTAGCTGTATCTGGATAATGGGTGCCCCCAAAATGCCAGACATGTCAGAGGCTGCAGATGTGCTGTCAACCCTATTGCAAGTGAGCTGCTGGCTTGGAGCCACTTCTGCATCCCCTGTGAAGGGGCAGGGAATGGGTATGAAGGCTTAGATGGAGCAGTGCAACTGGAGAAATGCTCCTTCCTGGAAGATGTCAGCTCCTAGAGGGTGGTGAGAAAAGGCTGACTCCTGTCTTTGGCACATCTCACAGGAATTAGCACTGTCGTGGACCCGTTTGCAGCCACATTACAACTGCCAGGCTGTCTCAGAGAGAACGGCTGTTGTTTGGAATTGGTGACACACAGAGGGTGCCAGTCAGCTGTGCAGGCTGTCTGGTGCGCAACACACCCAGGAGATGCAGCATGAGGCAGCAGCAGTGCCTGTCTGCCTGGCTGGGGGTGTTCAGCACTCCCCAGTGGGATCTTACTCTGTGACTGCCAAATAACCAGGGTCTGAGCTGCTGCCTCATTAGAAGTAGCTTGGGAAAAGAAAGGACACAATCCAGACTGAAAAAAAGGATGCAAGAAAGTCAGCAAATCTGATGGAGTATTTGCTCGGGGTGTGGAGTGGGGACAGGAACAAGGAGGAATAAAAAATGTTTGAAGAATGGAAAGAAAAAGGAATGAGTTATTGCTGGTAAAGACCACAAGTAATTAAGTTATTCCATAGAAGCTGCAGAGGAGCCTGGCAATCCCATAAGGAGGCAATTACACTGCCAGACCAAGGCCAGAGAGCAGCTTGTAGAAGACTGAAATTTCAGGAAAAGAGATCCCTCGAAGAAATACTCCTGCCTGTGAGAAGGGGCATTCCCTCATGTCACCAGCATTTTCATCAAGACAATTGTAGTAATGTTTAATTTAACATACACATCAGTAACCTTTATTATTACAAGAAGGAATACCATGAAGCTGCTGGAAATGACCTGTAAATGTAATTCTAGGAGCTGCAAAATCCTACAGTGACTTTTCCCATCGTCGTTCAGTGCAGCCTGTCTGCTTCACAGGGAGTGCAGAGCAGAGTAGTTGAAATAACACCACCATCTACTGGGCAGCCCGTTAATATGTTGAAATGAGAGGTCTTGCAGACAAAAATTGTGCACAACTCCCAGCCACAGCTTCTTTGGTACATACCAGAACACACCTGATAAGCCCTCATTATGTAATTCTTCATTATTTTTGTTATTCATGTTGACTGAGGCATTTCCAGGCTGCTGTCTATGTAAGACATAGCTAAACAGATACATTAAAAAAATGACTACCTTGCATGGATGTACCCAAATAGGGAAATGGGGAACAGTTTTCACAGCATTTCTGTGTGGGGAGCAGCACCAGTTCAGCAGCTGTGCCCCATAAAAGACATATTAATACAATTCTCATCAGGACTGATATTATTTGCTCTTACAGATCTGTTGCTTAGTCACATGCAGTTGCATACATCAAGCCCGCAAAGCAGAAAACTAGAAATAGCAACGTCCACTGATGAGTTGAAATGCATGCCATGGCCAGATGTGGGAAACAGCATGCGACAAAGACCTAGAAATTGTTCTTGCAGGAAGTATAAATGCTGCAGGATTTCTTGCTGCTGTGTGTATTACATATACAGTAGCTTGTTTCCATGCTTATTTCTGATATAAATAATTTCCACTAGCAATGTGAGGTATATCTGATACATAGGTGGTGTTCTGCAAAAGTGATCTGAAAAGTCATGAGCCCATCAACTCAGCTAATATAGTTAAGGCACACCATTCTCTGTAGCCTAAGGCAAAAACAAGGATAGTGTGATGGTGTGACTGGTATTGCATGGAGCACTTTTACCAAGCCTGCCCAAATGACCAGAAACTTGCTAATGATCAGTGAGTCAGAAACAGGAGTCGGAAACAAGGCTGAAACACATGAGCCTTAATATGGGGAAAATGCCAATCTGCTACTGTCCCTTAAGTCAAGCTGAGTAATGGTCCCCTAAAAAAAAAAAAAAAAAACAGTGAGATTTCCTCCTTCTGCAGGGGGGAGAATTGCTGGAAATCCCCCCAGCTAATGCAAATACTAATTAACACAAGACTGAGGATGAGAACAGGCTTAGGCCAGGCCCTACAACATTATGGGTACATGGCATGGCTGCAGCATTCCTGATGAGGGACCGGGCCAGGGCTTTATCCAGCAGAGTTCAGTGCAACCACAGCTGAAAAGAGTTATCTGAGATACTTCTTTTATTATTATTATTTTTTTTTTTTTTTCCTGGGAGACTTTTAGATTAGATTCTGTTTAATTTTAATCTGTACTTTTACAGTTGAATTATGGTAAATCTGCAGCCTGAGAAACCTTGGTTCCCTCTTGGAAAGAAAATATCCAACCTCCTAATGTATTTATTCATTTACATATAAATGAAAATTAATAACATCAGATAGCCAAGGTGCATTTTCTCTGTTAGTAGCAAAAGCAACAGTAGTTCCCGTGCATTTATTATGATTAAATATTATCAGTGTCTGTCACACATGAATGAAACTATAACAGGAGCTGATAGTCTAACTTATATAGAAAGAACTTAGATGGCAATTTTTATGTTTGTTTTTATTTTTGTTTTTTAAACCTATTACCTATCCCCAAGCTATCTGCTGGTTTATGCTGAGGTATCTCCATTGTCCTTGAGATACATCTGCCTCAGCTCAGTTATTAATACTCTGTGGACAATGTACCAGCAAGTTTGCATGAAATTTATAAATTTAGCAGAACAATGTAAGAATTATTTTATTGGGACAATACAGATCAATCTCTGTGGTGGTTTTACCAGACCCAGTACACTCTCATATTTAATATCATAATGTCAAAAGCAAGATTATTCTAATATTGCAAAAATATTTATCAAATAATGTAAAGAGACAGATATTTTCAGTTCAGTAGTGAAATGACCACATCTAAAACCAGACTGGTGTTTCTGAACACCTGGTATCCTGTATGTATTTTTGACCTAAATTACATTCAAGCTGGGATGACTGCATGCTCTGTACATGTAAGTAAAGGAAGTATAATACTTCTCCTGATGATACAGCTACAAGGGACATCATATGAAGGAATGAGACAGTATTACCTTTGGATTGTCTTTATTAATTTTGTGTGCTTTGCAAATGCTTTCTTGTAAATACCAAGTGCCAGGCATTTTTGTATATTTTTCTTCATTATTACTATTATTTTTAAAAAATATTTTTGACTTATGTACGCTGCTAATTTTGAGGTGTCAATTTAGCTCTGCCACCCTGTATATATCATCAAAGCAAGTTGCTTTAGTTAACACAGGAAAATATTCTTTATTGGGAATACAAACACTAATAAAGTTATTAGTGCAATAAATTATTTTCCCTTGTATGGAGATCAAGTAATCCAGTGTTTACTTCTGAAAATATAATGCAACCTATATTGTGAGTCCATTAGCAGCAACAACAAATCTTTTCTGGCTCTAGAGGAAGAATTAATTATTTACATGTTTCTCATTAACTTTTTACCTACTGTTAACAGTAGGTTTTTAAAAGAATTCCTTTCTGTCTGTGATCAAAGTTTTCAACAAGCCCATTTACAGACAGTATATTTAGCCATTTTTAATTATTTGCAGTCTATCACAAAATGACATTTGCAATTTGTAAGCATTGCTGAAACCCTGCAGGTATTCCAGAAATTCCTGACAAGTCTTTTTGAACAGCCAATGCTTTTATTCACTGCTCTTGACATGCTGTTGAATCAGATAGCATGTATATCTTGTCTTCACCTTCCAGAATACCAAAGCTCTCAAAACACTTACAGCTGTCTGTATATTCACCAATGGAGCTGATGGCTATGCACTTCTCTGGAGTTTTATTTTCTCTTTGGGACATTCTGGTAGCAGTATTAATGTAATTTAGGGCAACAGAACATGTACTTACATTTGTATTCCAGGAAAAACAAACAAACAAACAAACAATGTTCTCCCTGCTAAACCTCAGTCCTTGGCAAGACAGTCCCAGAGAAATTTCTGATAAAATCCTCTTAATATTTCATCTTATAAAATCAGGAAAATTCACAATAATTTCAGTTAAAATAGCAAAGTTTGACTGCCTTTTCTAATCATTTTGGCTTTCTTACAACTCAAAGTTTGAAGAAAATATAATGTGAACAAACATATTCCCATTTATTGTTAAGACTTACATAGACTCATGTCTTTATGAGTCTGTGAAACTGAAGCATTTACTAATCAGTTCACCTTCCAAAATAAATAAATAAATAATAGAGAAGTTCAGTCTAATAGGAATTAGATTCCTAGATTTATCAAGACATGCAGTAAAATGGGCCATGCTTTCCCAAAACTTCTGTTGAGGTTTCTTTGCATAACTGATGTGTCATACCCCCCATTTGTTCAGCCCTAGCACCAGATGCATGGCTACTTATCCAGGGAAGCCATTTTATCCAGTGGCTGAAATAATGACTAACACAATGGTTCCTGCACCATGAAACAACCAATTTCTGTTCTGTGACCTACTGTGAACGTGAGAGACTTACTTACAAAGTGACAAGCCAGACTGTTGTTCATCTTGTTGAGCACAGGCCAGCACCAGCTGCTTCTGAGGAAAGTTCAACAAACTTGATAATGAGCACCCAGGGAATAACAGTTTCAATGGAGAAGTTTCTTCTTCATCTAAGCAGTAGTTGGCTTATGTGTTAAATATTTTATATCCATTATACACTCAACAGGAAGCGAGAGGTCTGTGCAAGCTCTTAGTTTTGATATAGGTATTTAGCCTATATTTAAACACATACAGTAAATTCAGTGCTGTGATATTCAATACTATTCAAGATTTATTACCAAAGGAAATTACACTGAAACAATTTATTGGAAACAAAACAAAACCTATGACTTGATGATGGATGACTTTGTTCTATAGTCTAAGACCAATTATTTAACAAAGCGTTTGTTACTTTTGACTTTAGGCCAAGCAGCGATGTGAGCTGACATACTCTAGAATAATTAAAAAAAAAATGTCAAGGCATTTTAGAGAGCCTCCAAAAGAGCAAAGCAAATTTAGATGGAGTTATAAAATCATCTACCCTGATAACATAGCCAGTGGTATTTATTCATAATTTAGACATTGATATTTAGTCAGTTCTAGTGAACGTATAAAAAAATGCTGTAACACAAAGAATCATAAGACCTGTGTTACCTTTGAAGAGCTACCTCTTCAATGAGATGCTATTGCCTGCACTGTTTCCAGGTTCACAGCATGGAAGTCAAAAGCAAATTTGGCAGGTGCAAAAGCCTACTTTTTTTTTTTTTTTTTTTCTTTTTTTTTCTATAGGTGAAGAGAACTGTCCTGTAACTTGGTCTGCTTCATCTTCGACTGGAGTTTTATAAAAGTCTCTGCAGGCTCAGGAAAAGTGCAATTTTCTGAGAACCTGTTTAGCTTCATCCAGTCTGTGCAGCTGGGTAGGCAAAGGGCTTAGCCTTAATTCTGGTAAAGTATTTTTATTCTGAAAAGAGAGCCACAGGCTATTATTTTAGACTATTAAATCATATTAGGTTAATATTCTGTGCTAGGATGAACCTGTTACAGGAGTGCTTTATTATGGATACTGTACACAGAGCAAACATGCCTGATTTCCATTACCTGAATTCTTAAAAAGCACTTTTTGGTGTTCTGGCACCAAACTCAAAACAAAAGGTGCAGCAACAGAGTGCTCAGCCAGAAGACAAGAAGAAGATTCAGCTGGGATGAAACAGCAACAAACATTAACTTTTCTACACAGCTATTAAGGAAATAGGTGCTTTAATGGGCTTTCAACCATTAAAGGCAGAATTAGAGGCTGAATTAGAGTATTCAATTAATAGGTAGTCAGCTGTGTAAAACCTATCGCATGACATTAAT
Organism: Netta rufina; assembly: GCF_964035555.1. Taxonomy (NCBI): domain Eukaryota; kingdom Metazoa; phylum Chordata; class Aves; order Anseriformes; family Anatidae; genus Netta; species Netta rufina. The sequence goes on along the minus strand of NC_140129.1, from coordinate 34,774,776 downwards.
GCTCTAAAATCCAAATGGGTAAGTGTGATTAAAGTCTCTAATAAGCAGAAATGTTTTTCCTGGCTTCATATAAATAGATACCATAATGCTAGACGAGATTTGCTGTCATAGATTAGTAATTTCAGTACCTATATCACATAAGTTTGAGCCGAGGTAAAAAATGCAAAATGAAATTTTTTCTTTGCTGCATTGGTACTGTTTTCATGAATCTCCAGATACAGTGACTGAGGAAGTGTTGGGTGGTTAAAAGCAACTCTCATATTGCCAGGAAAAAATGAATGGATGGAAAAGCAACTGCAGTAGTAAACAATAGGAATAACTGAGTCTAGGCAAGATCTGAATCTTATGAATATTTGAAGCACTAATTCAAATTGGGATCATAAAAAAAGTCCACATTTGTTGAAATGGATGACAACAGAACAACAGAAAAGTCAAAAGGCCAAAAGAAAGGAAACATTCAAAAAATATATATTTGTGTGAAACAGCGAAGCAGATTTGTAAAATAAATCTATAGTTCCAAGCTCTGTGATATTTGGAATGAACACTCACCTTAGTGGAAAAAAATATAATAATAATAATAAACTATACTAAAATGTTCATTCACTTAATGTTTAATAATATTCTATTAATTTATTAATTTCACCAGGTTTGTAAGGTGAGATCTCCTCATGAGAGGCGAATTTATAAGAAAACTGTTATTTATAAGAGTTGAAAAAATGTGTTTGGAGTGCTACTGTTTTTATTCAACACCTGCTTTTCTTTCTACATAGATTTCTTCAGACAAATTCAGTAATGAATTGATTTTTACACATCTCAAAAGATGAAAACTGGAATCTGGAAAATGTCTAGTTGAGAGTACTGAAAAGAGGAAGTCTTGCAGAAAATAAATGATTGGGCTGGCTATAAATTGGCTCCTAGCTCCTGTGAGGTCTTTCTGAACTCACTGTTGGTAACTTACCTTTTTTCATGGGGTGATGTATATAAATTAGATTAACTCTACTGAGACCAGTGGAGCGAATGTACCTGAGGGAATCCAGCTCTGTATTTCCACCATTTCTCCAGTTCCAGTTAGTTTCAAGGTGGGCTAAACTTGGTGACCACTTAGAGCTTTATGACTATATTACCAGTGAAAGGCTCAGATTAATTAAAACAAAACAAAACAAAACAAAACAAAACAAAAACACATAAGAGGTGAAGGAGAGTTTCCTACACATGACTGGAAGTATGTTGCTTATGACCTGTATTTCAGCAACTACTGTTCCACCTTCCAAGGCATCACTAAGTGACATTCTCCACATACCTTTTCTACCATACAAAGTTGATAATTACTGTTTGATACAGAAAAGAGAATCTCAAGCTGTACCACTGCACTTTTTTTTTTTTTTTTTTTCTCGCTGTTGAAGTATCCTATAAAATCCCTAGAGGAAGAAGTTTTAGGAAAAAAGTAAAAGTGAAAAGCAGGGATTAGCAGGTCCCTGTGGATGATAGTTCAGGTGCCATGGCTGATTTATAGGTTTGAAAAATATTTGTAATGCCCATATTATACTTGCTCTGGGGATAAAGAGAGGATTTAATTCACTAGTACTATCAATCTGTTACCTTTCAAGGCAATAAATTCACTAAATTCACTAAAAAAGCAGTTCAGCTTCATACAATTGTTGTTGTAATATATCATTTATCATTTACTGTATGTAAGTACCAATAGCACAAACATTTAAAATCATCAACAGAACGATGAAGAGATGAAAGAAAAATGTTTCAGAATAAATCTCTGTCCTTTCCAAAGCAACCTACTCTGTGATAAGGTTATAGAGTAAAACACATGTTACTTGGAGCTTGAAATAAAACCTTTACTTGTTCCATTGAAAATGTTTCAACAAAATTATTAAAACCCATTTCTTGTTTGTATATGTGACCAGTGGAAAGAAAGAGGGGGAATTGGAAAATTAGGCTTATATTCCTTGGTTTCATCTATAGCAGTGCAGTGAGTTTTTTTCTATGGTACCTCTCAGAGACCCTAAAACTATTGAGAGTAACCTATGGAGGAATCTAACTGTCCTTAGTAAGTATTCTGTGATCCTTGCCTCTTAATCTTTCATGTTAATCTGATAATGATGATTATTCCCATTAATACTTAGATTAGCCTATCATCTCTGAAAAAAGGATAAAAAGAAAAAAGTAACATTTTTCCTTTTTGAATGAATGCAGAAATGAAATTAAATCAAATTAGGGGATTGATCTATACTATAATACCACCCATTTCTCTGCCACTTATTTTCGTTCACCCACTAGTTAGTCATATTTTACATTTTGATACTATTTATATTGTATTTTCATTACAGCTACGGTGGTTTTTATTGACCTCCAGCATCACTTACTTGTTCAGCAATCCAATAGGCTTGAAGAGGCAACATCTGTGTTAAAGAAGTAAAAGCAACCACTAGGTCTGTTGCAGAGCAGCCCTGCCAAGGTTCCTCACAGTAACTGGGCCTTCTCTGAACACAACATCTGCTTACATAGATACCCTTATAAGATCAAATTTTAAAGGTCAAGATGGAAATGGAAGATGAAAGCAGAGATGACAGATATATGGACAGTCAGAGTTTTAATGCCATGTTTATGCTGGATTTAGCCCAACCGAAATTCCCACCTTTTGTTATTAAACCTGGTGATTTTTATTATTACTAATTCTCATTATTACTTCTAGCTGGAAGATCTGGAGATTTTCACACTACACTGTTCACCCTTTAAGATTTTGATTTCTTCAAACAAAGAAAAAATCCAGAAAAAGGTGGAATGAAATGGTTCAAAATTGGAGCAGCACCTTTCCACTGCATGCCATTACACTGCTAACGCTGATAAGAAACTCCTGGTAAATGCCATTCTGAGTACTGATGATTTTTGTATTAGTGTGATCTGTCCATAATCAGTATTATGAATAACAATTTTTTACTTACTTTCTTTTTGCTTTCTAGTCAAAGAAAGACTTTGGGAGACCAAGCAAAGATGTTCATCAGAAGTCTAATTGTTTTTTCCAACTATATCTTGTGTTATTTGACTAGTCTGCCAAGGTGAAAGTGTTTTGAGAATTTCTGCTGTCTCAGAATACGGTAATGCTTCCATGCTCATTCACCTTAATTTTACAGAAAACCAATCAAAGTGAAAGTGATTTATATATTTTAAAATTAATTAATTAATTAATTTATTTATTTTTATGCACATGTATGTGATTTTGTTCGGTTGTTTTCTTTCAATCAAGTATTCCATTTCACCTAAGTTGAACAACAGATGTTCACAGAAGCTGAATCAGTTCCCAGTGGAAGACAAAACCATTCGGACACCTGATCAGCTCACAGAAAATGAAACAAATACTTCTAAGATCTAAGGATTAGAAATATTTCTAAACAAATTGATATCTTTCTACTGATTTTGTGGAAATTTTATGTTTTTCTGAAAATAGATTCTGATCAGAAATCCCCAGCCAGTTCCAACGTACACAGTTTGAACATGGGTGTCTTTTTATTAGTATTGGGTAATTGCCAGTATCTTCACATAGAAAAGTCCCTTTTGGTATGGAGCTGCTGAGCAATGACAATCATTCTGTTAGATATATTTTAGGTACTCTGAACCAGAGATGTATTACAGATATGATTTCTCTCTGCAATGTATTACAGATATGATTTCTCTCTGCAATAGCCTGGTATTTTCCAGTAAAGTAAGGAACTCCCATGAAGAATGCTTGCCTCATTGATAACTGTGCCCTAGTGCTCACAGGTTTGCAGGCTCATCCTGGAGAGCTCACCTGCCCTGGTGACACAGTCCCTCTGAGATGGTGCATGCTCCAAATTTAAGGGCATTCTGCACCCAGATGAAGTTCAGATAGCATGGCAAAACATGCATGGCAAAACAGCAACCAGAGTTAAAGAGATGTGTGCTGAGCACCCCAAAGTGTGAGTGTACCAGGTCAAGTCAGGGATCCCATCCAGCCTAGGTCCATTTCAAGGAGCAGTGTAGTTAGGAGGAACTGATTTAATTTCTCTAAGAGGTTCACTCATGCTGTCTCAGAGCTTAAGCACTTATTCTCTCTATACCCTTAAAAATATGGAAATAATAAGGTTTCTTCAGCTTATCTCTTCTTTACAGCCTGAATGTCCATATTTTGGCCCACCAGCTAATGAGGAACGATGCACTGAAAGACATTAGGGTCCTCCCAGAAGGGAATTATAAACTGACAGATACACACAGTAAATGTCTAAATGTACAAATCACTCTCCACAGTCCAGGAGCTGTGCAAAAGAGGATACATTTTTTCTGTAATGAATTATTACTCTAAAAATGGCAGTTATTGCTCACTTAAGTGAAGAGCTTGGTCCTGTAAATTACATGTACTGCTTCTTGTATTTTATTCTGAAGAATCAGATTCATGAAAATGAATGCACTTTTGTTAAGTGAAAGGTCTGTTGTACACCAGATGACAAAACAGAGGAAAGTGCAAGCTCTAATCACTGTGTCTCCAATTGTTTATTACCCCAAATGTGGCACAAGATGAGATGAAGTGCTTCTCATTTAGTTTCATTGGCTTGTTCAGTCATGAAATAACAGTGGTGAGATAAGGAGTAGCTTGGGTTAAAAAGGTGAGCGGATACTGTACTTTGGTTATAAGAAGAGTGCTTGGTATTTCTCTAAAGTATATGGAAAGAGATGATTAACAGAAACGGGAGCAGAGAGGAAGAATTCCAGAGCTGAAGACCTTTTCATCCCTTTTTGCAAAATCCGGGGGGAGGATCACTCGCTTTGGGCTGCTAGGACTTGGTTAAAGTCCTATGCTGACCTTTCTATCCTCCCTGAAAGTGTAGAAAGGGCTGCAAGAGTCATTGAACATGGCCATCCCATATCAATCGGTAAAGGATTGCCCTGGGAGTGCAGGGAGTTTATTTCTTGTCACTGGACTAGGCAGGTATTTTCTCTCAGATTAAACAAACAGAAATGCACAGAGGAGGGTTTTGGTATGAGTAAATTCAGACTTGCAGAAAATGTTATACTATTAAATGAATATGTCTTTTTTCTCTGAAGGAATCTGTCTTGCTAAGAAAGTGTGTGTACTTGCAGGGTCATGCTCTCTTTGCCAGCCATGAATAATAAATCTGTTCTATGCCTAGAAAGTAACCCCACGGGACAGCCTGATAGTGAAGATACTCCTCACAGAAAACAGAAAGAAATAATACTGGGCTGTCATTTTTACATCAGTTTCTAATGAGTGCCAGGGCTTAAAAGGAATGTACATCTGTCTGCTGGCTTGAGAACAAAAGGAAAGTACTAGCCCCACTCAATTTTGAGAAAGAGAAATGAGGTATTACTCTCTCATCTCTTTCTTGGGTCATCCAGGTACACAGACGCTTCCACATAACGTTGAACAGATACTTGAGTGATAGAATTTATCCCTCAAAACCTCACTATTGCCCAGAACTTCTGCATGCAACTCATAACCATCCTCCTACTCTGACTCAGGAGCGTGAGCATTTCACATTTGGAACAGTGTCAGAAAGTCACGTCTCTGGAGGTGTCCAAAGTATTTGCATTTTTATTATTATGTTATTCACTCCCATGCTGAAGTTTGGTTCTGCATCTGAAGCAAAGTAGAAAGTTTCACAAAGCTTTCTGCTCTTAATACTCTTCCCACAGCCTTCCCCTCATCTCTGCCACATCCCCATGGGCTGCCTCGTCCCCTACAGCCCCATCAACACAGCTTCTCCAGCCAATTCCCAGTGTCACAATGCCAGCTCACGGAGTGGGATGTTTCAGGCAAACACTGTTTCTTTCTTGTAAAGTGAATAGATCTGAACACCTAACATGCGTATCCATCAAACAATTTTTGGCCAAGCCTGAAATACTGCTGCCAGCTCCCAGCTGTGACTTTTGGCTGGTTTTAACTCCCTGTATTTATCCCTACCATTCAAAATGAATGTAATACAAGAGGGACTGGTGTAAGGTCTTCAGTGTTTTGTTGTCTTGTTGTATAGACAGTGAAGCTAATTGTTCCAAGTGTTCACAACTTTCTGGGGAGTTTTAGTTTCTCCTCTTAGTGAGGTTAATGGTGTCAAGACTGTGAGAGCATTCTGTAATATTTCTATGCAGGTTCTCCATAGCTTTCATTTCCCATGGTTTTGTGGATTAATGTTTGGCAAGGGAGAGGTGTTCATTATTTTTCTAACTTTGGTAAGGTCTGTCTTGACCTGGGATACTGGGAGATGGTGAATATTTACACTTCATTGTCTGACCTGGAGTTTTTTGTCTTCCTAAACTGAAGGGTGCCATATCCAGCCCAGGGAAACTTGATGGCTGGGACAATGGGAAATTTCATTTCATCTTTACAAGCAGTAGCCACCTTCAAAGATTCCTTCTGATTCAAACCAGTTTAAGAAGACAACAGGCAAACGGATAAGCAAGCATATCTAAATATCACTTTTCTCCTCTTGTAAGATGTCCTGAATATCTTCCACTGATTCTTTTTTTGCCTGGATACTTTTTCTTCCTGTATCCAAAAGACCAATAAAGGCTAGATAGTTTGTGGAAAGTTCTCTCAGTTTGCTAAAAATTGCTTTTGGTTGCCAATATTTTCCTCAGAAGAATAAAACCAATTCCACAACAAATTTCAGTCATTTTCATGAGCCCTTGAAGTTAAACTTTGGAGCTATGATTTTTAGGCCAAAGCTTAGACTGAAAGAAGATTTAGTCCTGTCAGACCCATAGAGACTGCCACAGCTAAATTCAAGCATTAACTGAGAAAGATGTGTAAAGGTGTAACTCGTGTCCTGTTTAAAATAAACTGGATTATTTTTTTTTCTATTTTTCATATATTTGTGCTAAGGAAATGGATAAGGATCCCTAGGGGAAAAAAAAAAAAAAAAAAAAAAAAGAAAAGAATGACTGTATATGGAGTCTTAATGAGCTTGAAGAAATACAATCTAAAGGTCAGTAAAATCAATGGAAAGACTCACAAGGACTTATAGGGCTATAACTTAGGCCTGTGAAATGGCTAATTCAATGAGAATGTTCTAAGCAGCAATTTTACAACATCAAAATCCGTAATCAAAATTAAGACAAAAAAGTTTTAGAAGCTTCTTCTTAGATAACCTGTATTTGTCTCAAAGAATCCAGTGGTAAAATTTCTCAAGGGACGTAGTTAAGCCAAATGAACAGCATTTGAAACTCCTTGGATGTACTGTAAAAATATGTTTAATGGTTCTATTTATGCTTTTAAAGGAAATGTTGCTCACAGTGATGTGAGTGGAATGTTTACAGAGTTCTTTATTACTGTATCATCAGGTAATTCACAATATCCTCACTTAAACAAGCAGACACAAAATAATCAAAGTTGACAAGTCAAAGAAAAGGAGTGCTAGCAGGTATAGAAAACACTGAGCATTGGGCGGAGATACAATATATTCTAAATAAAACACCATGAATATCGGAGCATGTGATGCAAGTGCAAATTCTTCATATCATGCATTAAGCTGACAATATGCATTGCCTTACAATAAACATTCTTCAAAGTGCCATGCTATAGTAACGTGGCACTTTTCAAATGAGACAAAACTTGAGAAAAAACGTGATTGAGAAACATGAATGATTGAATTCTTTCACTGCCATTTGCTTCTATTTTCCATTTCTGTTATTACTGCTGGTGTGCCAACCTTCTGAAGCACACATCTCATTTCTCACGACGGGTTGACAGACCAAATGCTGCCACACTTTATTTTAGTAGCAAAAGACTGTTTTCTAAAATACCAGGCAATGATACATCAACCCAGGACACAAACCTTCAGAATTGCTGCTGGTGCTGCACAGAGCACTTTTGCAACAGGTTTGCATAAATGCAACCTCCAGGAACCTGAAGTGGGAAGCAAAGTACTTGCATACTTTTATTTTAACATTTTTACACTCCTCTCACATAGACATGATGTCAGATATGACTGCAATAATCTGAAGTCAGTGTTGTCTGCTTTGTTGGCGAGCGAGCATGTTTGGTTTACAGCCCCGATTTCTCCAAGATCACCTGCTACCACCCATACTGGCTGTACACGCTGTTCTCACCCTCTGTGTGTGCGGGTGTGTGCGGGTGTGTTACGGGGTGTGTAAATCAGAGCAGCTGCACTGAAAGCAGCTGCAGGGACACATGCTCTCAGCTGCTCCGTGTGTGTGTGTGTGTGTGTGTGTGCTTTGTGTATAGCTGGAGGGCTTCCCTCTTGGAAATTCTGGGATTAATGACACATTAAGACCTCTCCAAGAGAGTGGATTGAAAGAAAAAAAAAAAAAAAAAAGAAAAAAAAAGGAATCTGAAACAGGAAAGCAGTCCGATGACTTTTCCTGAAAAGTTTAGTACTTCAAAAGTTAACTTCTAAGCAACTGCAGATGCGTGGATAAAAGCTGTCTTGGACAATATGCAGCAGCCCTTACCTTTCCACCAGCATCTCCAACTTGTTGCCTACCTCTGCTGGATTCCCTTGTTGGCCATTAACAGTGAGTCAGCTCCATTAGGTAAGGATTTTTTACTTTTTAATTATTTGATAGTCATCTGGGGGGACAGAGTTCATGTGCATTTTAAACTGAGATGATCTTGTTTACATTCACTATTGAATGTGGCTTAGAGAGAGAGCTATTATTAGAAAGCGTCACCAAAATAGAATGGAAGTAAGGTTAAAATAAACAACTTCTAAGGTAATGAAGAAGGTCACAGTGATAACCAGGCATGCTTGTAGCAAAAAAATGTTTATTGTCTTTTAGAGGAGGTTTATGGTTATTGTTGTTGTTGTTATTATTATTATTATTTTAAATAGAGAAATTGCAAACCTCTGAAGATTCCTTCTTCTTACTAGCAACTTTCAGGAGATTTAAAGAAGAATCATAATGTTTTCCCATAAATGGAATATACTAAATGAATCATAAAAGAAGAAAAAGCTTTAAAATCAGGATCTATTCCTCTAAGGAAAGAAGTATATACACTGTATATCAGAGCACTATTATAGATTAGTTAATTACACATATAATAATACACAGCTATATGTATTATCTCTGGCAGTAAAAAGTTCATGAGTAATTTTTCTCCTACTGTATACATTAATTGTAAGGCTTCTTTCACTCCAGCATAGGGTTCGTAGAGGATATAGATTTTACATATATAGTAGTTTCTTTATGCAGCTTTATTAATCCACTGCAACGATATATTGAAAATCATGTTAGAAGTTATTCAACTAGTAAAAACAGAGTTAAAAACAAAACAAAACAAAACAAAACAGAACCCAAGAAAAGCCATAGGACCAAAGTGTAGTCCTGTCAATGATTATGGATATAGCCTCAGTGAACTCTGTGGAGGCACTCCCCCTTAAAGGAAATATGTTGCAATATTTTACAACATTTAATTCCAGTAGAGTTTCAGCTAGTTTTAGAAGTGACTGTCAGCCAGCACTCATTAGCTATATGAAGATAACACAATTTAAAGCACTCTTCATTTGAATATCAAAGGGTTACACAGAAAGGTTTGCAGGACTAAACACAAGGCAAATGACCTTATAGCCTTTATCTTCAAACAATGCCTTTAATTTCTAAAACCTTTTGAAGGGTTGCCAGTGTTATGGAGTGTAGCAGCTACTTATCTGATAGAACAAGCTTTTCATCAAGGGGAAATGACCTTTTAACTCCTAGTAACAAAAAGTAACTGCTTTTCCACTGTATTTTTGTTACTGAAGGCATTATTCTTAAACATACTTATTAAGGGGGGAATACAGAACGAGAATTAGAAAATAGCTTCCTGTCTCTTGTCTCTTAGGTGATGCAGAAGAATTCTTAAGACTTGCTCCTTTTTTTTTCTCTCATTTTTTTTTCTTTCTTTCTTTCCATACCGTGAACTCAAAGTAAAGAAAAACTGCTCAAAAAAGTTTACATTCTGACAGATTGTGCTGTGACATTATAAGGATATTAACAGAGCCATATGCTGTTTACTTTTGTACTCTGAGTATAACAAATCTACTAATCCCATAAGAATTTAACTATGAATAAGGAACGTCTGACCAAACAGCTTTTTGCAGATGCCTCATTAAGAGGGAGACAAAGATGATAAAGTCTTTTAAAGACCAAGGAAGAATTTTATCATCTTCTGCAGTCTTATGTTAGTGAATGAAGCCTTCAGTGACTACAGGTATTCACATTATTTTGGGTTTTATGTATTTTCTTGTGACTGAAGAACATAAAAGGGTTAGCAATAACGTCCATAGCTGCTCTGTGGTAGAAGATTAAGTAAAGAATCAGGCGAAAAAGCAACTCAGTGACTCATAGATGTGGGAGGGCTGACACAACACAGCTTGTCAGACTTTTCTGAGATAATATTCTGTAAATAAGTCAATCAAAAGAAAAAGACAATAGCTTTTTTATGGAGGTATTTTAGACAAAAGTATTTATCTTAAAATAGATAGCTGCTTGCAACCACCATCGAGATGGAACTGCTCCCCATCCACTTTGGAGCCTTTGCGTAGTGTGCAATTGGAAAAGTTTTGAATTTGGATATGAGTTTCATGTCAAGGCACAAACCTTCCATCAATGCTCACAAAACCTACTGGACTTACACTGCTGGGTGTTACACATATATAGTAAAATCAGATGCAATTAATTGGTTCCAACTTCACTCCTGCGGATTTTCCTCAAATCTGAAACAGATAAGAAAAGATTTGAGTGTATCCTGAAGTGAAGGAAAAGGGGAAGAGAGAGGATGGCAAGGGCAGCATGGCTGGGTGCCTACAGCCGGTGGGAAAAGATATTACATTCTCAAATGAGCTGAATGATCAGATTAGGAAATAAATGAGAATAGTCTAACTTGAAAAAAAATATATTCAGTTTTTCTTGTAATGTTGTAAACCATAGTCCTGCTTTTCCTAGAAAAGTGAATTGAAAATCAGAGTATGTAATCTGCTTTCTGTACTACCCGTGAGCTACCCATGATCTCACTTTTGAGCTTCTGGTGTAAAATCTGAGTGCCATGAGTTTCAGTGCTTTAAACAAAAAAACTACTTGAGATCGGAATTAAGCAAAAACCTAGTTGAGCTGAGAAAATACTTCATCATGAGGATTTCAGATAGAGTATTTCAAACTATTTAGGAGCTTTCCCTGCCTCATACACCTGCTGTAGAAGGCAGCCCCCTGCTCAGACCCTAAATACCCACTGCCACTACCATCCAAACCCCCAGAACTCCCCCAGTGCTCTCCTGTCATCCCCTGGCACTCCAAGCACAGGAGAGGTGCAAATACCCCCAGGGAAGCCCCAGGGCATTTGGCTTGGAAAGAGCTTGCTGGGATCAAGCTCTCCAACCATGAGTAGGCTTGGTCAGGGACATTCCAGCAACTTTAGAAATTACACTGGGATTATTCTGGCTCCATGTCTTCACTCTGTGCAAAGGACATTTACAGCACTGTGCGAACAAAAAATATTCTGCCGAATGCTTTCCTACAGCAGTAAACGCAAGACACCCTGGCCATGACAAATAAGCAGTAACAACAGCCAAAGGGAAAGGAACAACCTTTATAGCATGTTTCTCTTCTGTTACTATTCTTAATAATCAAAAACTGTTTACAGGGTAATATTTTATTTCTCTCTTATTTAGGTTTTTGTCAACATCAGGTTACTTCATTGGCCTTATTGCCTGGAATTAATCCAGTTTGTGTTCAACTCGAGAGTGAAATCTGATTACATGCAGTCAAAGCAGAGTTAGTAGTGGGGGTTGTACAGCGATTTCTGTTTGCTGATAAATTTACATTCCTCTCCTTTTTACTTGAAAAATAACGGTGCTATCCTTACTGCAGGGATAGTTCTTTTATAAGGAAGGCAAAAATGTGTGGCTGTTACCCTCTGAGGGTGAGGGAACCTTCTTCACTTTTATAATGAAAATGTTTGTGACTCTCCTGAGCAACATCAATACATCCCCACTGGATTTTAGGACTTTGGGATTTGATAGAGAAACTATTTTTAGCTCACACATTTGCCTTCCAATCTGCTGATGAAAATTAATGGCTATTTTCAAAGTTATACAGGCTTACAAAACAGGTTTGGTATGAGAGGGTTGCCTTTCAAGGATTTGCCAATTCCCATTGACCTGCCAAATCTGTATGCTCTTTAAACTACTTAACAGCTATTTATTACTCTACCCTATACTAAAATCAAGGACCATTTTATTAGACACTTTTCATAACAGTGTAAGACATTCATGGGCAAAATGTTTACTTTAATGGTCCAGTTCTTCAAAGTTATTTTGTCTCCAAATGCCAAATACTAGGAGGTATTGCATACATCTGGCTTCCTTTGCAATCGATACAAGCTGCAAGAAGTCAAGACAAATCAGTGTTTGTTCCTAAATTGACAAGACAAATTGCTGCAGAGAGGAAGCATCATCATTTTGTTTTACAGATAGGATAGAGATGTGAAGTGGCTCAAGGTCATGCAGAAAATCCTTTGACAGAGCTGGGATGTGTACCAAGGCCTCAAGAGTCACAGCCCAGCCCTGTTAACTGCAGCACAGCTCATAACTGAAATAAAGGCCAATGTAGGAAATAGGAGCACAATAGAAATGCTGAACCCTCCTTCATCTTCTTTGTAAACTCAAGCAGCTGCACACACAAACTCTAGGGGACACAAAGTATTCCTGGTTGTATTCAAAGTTCTTGGCATTTCTCAGCTGACCATAACATGAAATTTCTCCCAAATCTCCTTTGATTTCAATCAGGAAAGGACCCAATAACTTCCAAAGTGCTATATGCATTTCAGCATACAGAATAATTGAAGACAAAAATAATTCCAGCACTAACTAACTTCATTAGAGACATATTTATTTATTTATTTATTTTTCTAGTTCTTTTTAGATCACATCTGTAGCCTAATAAAACATTTCTGGCTGCATTAGCAAGCTTTGGAAAGCACTGTTGAATGAAAGCTTTCCAATAGGTTTCCTACTTTTTTTTTTGTAACAGAATTGCAGCTTCAAAAGTCTGAGAATATTGTGTGAGACACTGTTTGGGGCTATTTACTGGGTTTGTACCAAACCCCTTCAAATAATTTGCTGGGAAGTGTTCTGAAGGCAATCAAATGGCTGATTTTTTTTCTGTAAGCTTGTTTTCTTAGACATTCTTGTGTTTATTCTGACTTTTTGGCTACTTTGTTCCTGAGTTACTTCACAGGTGGAAGTTTAATGTTGGATGTTGTTGATGCCCCAAAAGTGGATAGCCACAAAAATAAATGGTCTTTAATGCTTAGTTGACAACATAGCTTGTTCAATGCTTTTTAAGTTTTCACAAAGCAGCGCAGTTTGCTTTCAGTTATGACCTTTATTAATTTCATTGTGGCAGCTACACTATGTGTTTTGCACTGAATAGAAGTTATTTATGTTGAAACCTAAACAAAAAAAAAATGGATTAGTTCAAGGAATATTTTTCATCTGACTTTGAAACACAAGTATAACCATGTGTTAGTGCATGCAATTGTTTGTACAGCTTTTCTGGAAAGAGTTTTGTGTGTTAAGCTCTTAGGAGATTTACTTAATGAATGTATGTACTCATTTGCTTCTTTCTGACACATATTATTTTGATTATTCCAAAGTCTATTACTTTGATTGCTGTATTCACACTGCATGGCATCCACGAAGCGCCACAAGGGAATATTCTACGTATTGAAAGGCAAAAAAATTGATTGCCTAATACAGTTGAGGGATTGTAGTAGTCTGCTCTGCTCCTTTTGCTGGTTTTATATTATTCATCGATTGAGAGCAAGTTTATCTTATTCCCCTATTTTGTTCACAAAGCAGCTTCCATGAGCTGGATAGCAATTTATCTGCATACTACAACAATGTAATGCATCTCGTGTGGTAGCTGAAGCATTTTACAACTCAACTGTTCCTTGACAGCTTTGTGTGTTGACAGTTACAGTAAATGGTCCCTCATGTAGTGTCTTTCTAATGCCTCATCAGCTCAGTAGCTCTTGCACTTTCCATGAACTGTTGGACACCCCAACTTTTCTTCTTCCTTATGCTAATAAGATATAGCATAACTTTTCATGTCCTGGACTCACAGTCTCACGTTGTTTTTTAAATAGCTGATCAAAATGCACTTGTGTTCACTACTCTCAGAAGGCAAGAAGTCTATGACTAAAACCTAGAAGACAACAAAATGATGAGAGAGGGGAAATCCCAAATAATTATAATAATGAACTTAATGGCAAACGAGGAGAAAAGCTTGGGATCTGAACTAAACCATTCCTTTACAGAAAAGAGCCTGTATTGTGTCAGCTCCTGGTTGTTTCTCATCTCATTTAAAATAGTATTTTACTGATGTTTGACTCTCATGCAAATTTTTCATGGGATTTTATCTCATTGGTTTTCTAGACACCTATATGAAGAGAACGTTGAGATAAAACTTGGTCATTAGGTCATATATTAGCTAAACTAACATGTTGTTATTAGTAATTTATTAATTGAAATTTTCTTTAGCAGTAACATTATTAGACCTCACTGCATTAGTCAGCTACAGTTATTTTTGATCTGGTCCAACTATTGGAACAGGTAGACATGAAAACATCTTTCAGAGATTATTTTTAATAGTCTTCTTTGTCTTCCTCTGCCAATTATTTGCTTTATAATCAACTATGACTATATTATAAAATTAGTTGACTGTGACCCAACCTCCCTCAATAACACAACGTAGAAACTTTGATTCACTCAGGCTACCTTATTGTCAGCTCTATTCTTTTCTTAATGGGTGAGAGAAAAATAAACAAACAAACAAATAAATCAATAAATATTCCCAAAGCCATTTGGTCTGTTTTTTTAATAGATATTAAGATTAGAGCTGGCAACAAAGACATAAACAGGGTGAAATCTAATTAATTCCTTGTTTCTCTTTTGCAAGAAATACAAAGGAAATTGAGTCTATTTCCTACCCTGATGTAGTAGCAACTCAATTTTGAGTGCTAAATACATTTTCTCATTGTATACAAAGCAGTATAAAAGTAAAAGAAAGCTATCCTTCTACCTTAGGTTGTGCACAGCCACCACAAAAATTGTGTTTTTGTCCAGTGGAAAGTCTTCAAAGTGCCTGTGGGTCTCAGCCATCTATAAATCATTACATTCCTGAAGTACTTAGGCTCTTTTTTTCCTTTTTTTTTCCTTTAAAAGTCTCACTCACAATAGTTTAGTTTAGAAACCTTCCAATTTCACATAATTTTCAGTTCTTTTCCTGGACTAGTTATTTCAATTCATCCTGTAGCGAAAATCCCTAACAAAGCACTGTGAATAGTCACTCTGGGAGAGCTGGAGCTCTCCCAGTCTGGAGCCAAGGTGCATTTTGTTCATCCTCCAGTGGTGGGACCTGCCACAGCACATCTTGCAGAGGTAAAGGTCTGTTACAGCCTTACGATATGGCTCCAGAGAAGGCATCAAAGACTATGGCCCTGGGAAAGCAGTCAGGCTAGGATGTAGAGGGCTGAATTTCAGTTTAATCCCTGACCTTCACGTGTGCTTGTGTAAGGGCGTAAAGCCTGGAGATACAGGTGTTCTTCAGTGTAGCTGTGTCTGAGCTGCAGACTGTAATCCCAGTATGAGCTATACATCTCCCAGAGGAATTTTACAACTATTTTCTCCTCTTGCCAAGATCACTGCCTTGCAATACAAATAGCTTTAACATAAATCATCAATCTACTACTCACCTCCTTTCCTTTCTTTCTTCTTAATTTTTCACTTTTTTTTTCTTTTTTTTTTTTTTCCCAATAACTGATATTCTAGTCAGGAAAATCACCCACAGTTATTCTTGCTGTTTCATAATGCCTCTTCCCCACAAACATTTCTTGTTCTGTTTCCTATTACTTGCACTCCTTGCATGGGTGTGTAGATGCTTTCTCTCATTAATACACTGCTGACAATATTATTCATCTGCTGTTTCAAAACAACTTCATCTTCTGTCTTAGGGCTGAACCTGAAGGTTGCCTCCTGAGAATACAGAGTACCCTCATTAAGAGCTATTGGGATGTGAGGGGACCTGGTGCCTTGTCCCTGTTCAACCCTCTCAGCTCCAAGGATCTGGCACAGAAGCACATAAACACTCATGAGGTCCAGAAAATGTTCTGTTAGGAGCTCCTTTAGCACTCAGAAGGTTGATGGCAGGGACACTAAACAGTACTTGTATATACAAAGATTAGCAGGAAAACAAGCTGTCTTCCTAAGTCTGGCTTTTATGCTGTTGGTGTATTTTTATTTTATATTCTTTAAGACCCTTGAAGCGGGCAACTTTATTCTGGTTTCTTTTAAACATGTTTCCTGAGAAATCTTTGCTTGGTTATGATGCACAAGTTTTCTGCAGAATCCTTAGTGAAGTTCTCGGGTTTAAAACTGGCCATCATGTAAGGATAAGCCTTGCGTTAGACAACCTTAACATATGCTAATACTTACATTGCTTTCAGTGTGGCTAAACTGAACATAAAGTTAAAACGTGGCAATCCTGCAAAAAGGTAGCATAGATAGCTACGTGTGTACATAATCACTGAAAACGTTGTGGGCACCACTGTTACCAGTACTTCATGTGATTATTGCTAAAATCAGTGTGCTGTAGAAATGCTGAAAGGAATGATAAAGGTCACAATAAATAGCCCTCACAAACTGGAAACTTCTGAATTTTACCCCAGGCTCACTGTTGGTACAGCCCAATTCTACACTGTGATCTTCTGCATAGCAGTGTACAGACTAGGACTTCCAAAGATAAACTTCTTCAGGCTGAGTAACTTCTGTTCATTCACTCAGAAATGTGTTGGATTTTTTTTTCTTTTTTTCTTTTTTCTTTTTTTTTTTTTTTTCTTTTTCTATCTGATTGCTTTAACAATTGAAAACAATTTAAAAATTTACTTTCCCACTGAGACAAAATTGGGAGAAACCCAAAGTGTTAACTGATAGCCTTATGTTTTGTTAATCACTTCCAACAGAAAAGATGTTGTGTTTTAGTATACAAGAGCTGAATCAATCTCTTTTGTCACAGACAAGTGCCCTCAGAACTGGTCTATCGATTATGCCAGGGGAGAATATCTTTAGGTCTCTTACTTAAGCTGTTTCACTTCCTATTAGTAATTAAATACATCTTAGAATGAGGGCTTGGATGACAGCCACCTATGTCTTTGTCTACTGTAAAGGTGCAAGTAGCTCTAATGGACCAAAAGTTCATTCATTCTCTAACAACTATACTCTTATGTATAATTGTTATTAAAGAAAAAAAAAAAAAAAAAGTGTATGGATCTTCTCAAATTGTGCACATTTCTATGAACAGTTTCACTGACAGCATTTTAAATAACCAGCACTTTAAGTTGTTGACCAGCTCAAACCCATGCTTACATTTTTTAGAAGAATGAACAAACTAAGTAGAAGGGACATTAAATTTCAATATTATCATATTTCAGTGATATATGTTTACGAGACCCCTGAAATGCACAAAGAAAATTTTTATAACCTTTTGTGCTTATGAAGCAATGTTCTAACACATTGGTTTTCAACCTTTTTTTTTTTTTTTTAATCAAAGGTCATCTTCTCGAAAACAAAAGCCATGGAGTACCCTGTAACATCTATTGTTTTGTGCTTAAGAGAGGGCATAGGGAAACTGGGTATTTTACATTCAGATAAACACAAGTTAATTTATTCTTTACAAAAACCCTAATTTCACTGAAGGCAAAAGAGTCCTTAATTTAGGAAAGTTCAATTAAAACCTGGAGCTGGGGGCAGCAGGTACCCACCAGAGTACAGCAGGCAGCTAAATGGGGAGGTATTTGAATAAATTCTGTGTATAAAGGGCTGGAGGCTGTTGTGCTTTTTGTTGCATGAACTGCTGCATTTAACCTCTTCAAGGCCTTGGGCCTGCTCCTTAAAACCACCTTAATTTCTTAAAGTGTTGTCTAGAGCTAAAGTGCTCCGTTAGCTGCTGCCATGCTTTTCCATTCTTGCAGAAATTATAGTTTTATATAGTTTGATTTTAAGAGTACATTCTGGCATCCATTTGGGGAAAAGGCACTATATAAAAGCAAAATCAATATGAGGGACAGTTATATTTCCTGAGCTTTTTCATTAGCTCTAAAATATATACATTCAGAGGGGGGTGGCAGGGAGAGAGAACAATGTTGGTTTTACTTACACCAAAAAGGACAAGAAGAAGCATGGAAGAATATGTATTGCTCTTCACTGGCAGGAGAGCTAACCTGGTATTTTTGCAGGGTATAAGCAGGTCTCTGCTCTCACTACTTCCAAATGCTCCTACAAGGCGACAACCTCTACTGTGATGGGCATAAAACTACTGGAAAAATGCACAAGTACATGCGTTTTGTTAAATGAGGTGTTGCTTGGGTTGTCCTCAGTTTTCACTTAAGTCAAACTGACCACGGGCTGAATATTCACAGGGAAGCTTTGCCTTTGCACATCTCTAAGAAGGAATAGAAGAGGACAGAGAGCAAGAATATAATGCTGAGTGAAACGCTTCCTGGAATGCTGCTGAATTCCACCTGTGCTATCTTTATTCACTTCCCCCAAAGCATTGCAAAATATTTTTTTTTTTCTACCTGAGCAGGCTGTCCTTTTAAATACCCTTGGAAAAATCTCTGGCCACGTCACACAATATATTTTCTAAGATATGCAAGCACAGAGCAGAACAAATCCTGAAAAAAAAATGTAATATATTATTCAGTAATTAGAAACTTTAAGATATTGCAGTCGATTTTTAACCCTCCAAATCATCACTGCTTTGTATAAGCCCAGCTGAAAAATTAAAACTCATAGTGCCACATTAGCAAGCCTTCTAACACAGGTTACTACACCAGAAGAGCTAGCATCTTATTTTAGCTTGGAGTAAAATTTTACCTCACGGTGTCTTTTCAGCATCACCATGTAATTATGTGAGAGGGAAATTGCACACAAGCCTTTTTTTCTCTTTTTAACATGGGCATGCTATAATACCTTTTTCATTAGTAGGAAATACCTGCTGTCTGTAGAAAAATAATTTGTCTTGGTTTTGGAAAACTAAATTATCCCTTATAAAAGATTAGCTGAAAAGCACTGGCTAAACTTCTGAGCATTCCAGATTAAATACAAAGTTTTTTTTCTTTCTGGTGACCTAGCAATCTATGTAGTGAGTTCAAAAGTGAACCCAACAATTTATTTATTTCTGAAACTCAGATAAGGCATCTGAAAGATTTTATCAATGTGATTTTGCCATAAATCAGGGAAATGTGAAATAAAAACCCAGAAAATTTATCAGCATGCTATTGTCCATTTGAAACCCAAGTGAAGCTTCAAAGCAATGTGTGAGTTGGCAGTAACAGCACCTGTCATTAGAATAGCATTTGTAGGACAATTGATGTGTAAGGTCTGTCTGTTGGGTTTAACACACCACTTACACTGTGTGGCCATCATCTAGGAGCTTTACACACATCTTCCTGTGTGTTTCTATTTGCATTAAGCTCACAGTTTTGTTATTCACAGAAACTTCCACCCTGTTTTGGCTTCTTCTAGGGCTTTCAGTGAGGTAAGACAGTGAAGCAAATGATGGTTGGACTGCAACACCAGGAAAAAACAGACATTAAGGGGAATTTCATTTTTATTATCACAGATATCTGGCATACAGATCAAAACTTATTTCAAACCCATTTCACGAAGGTGCATCAGAAAGATGTCTCTTTCCCTGTTGCACAACCATTATATTACATGACTGCGAGGCGTAGCTTGTTGAACATGTAATTTCATCATGAGAGAGTGCCCCTTGCTGTGCGTGAGCTGCTGCATTATAGGAAAGGCTTGGATTAAAAAGAACAAGCCTCCAGCTAGCATTGCCCTGCTCCTGCAATTGTACAGTCTCTCTCATAAAAATAAGAGATGTTTGTCCACCAGATTCATTCCTCTTGCTTTAATACATAAGATGAGCTTTTGTAAAATGTTTCAGTGTTGTCATGCCATCCATCACCATCCCAGGACATTCTTTTTCTGCCTCCTGCCCAGAGCCTGCCCCATCCCAACATACTCTATTTCCAGCACATGCTCCATATTTTCCTGAGCAGCGTGGGAGCTTGGACATTTTGTCCCCCCCAGCACCCCTTTTTCCAGGGGGAAGGTGCAGGAAAGCATTTCTTGTTTCATCTCTAAATGTAGCAACAAGGAAAAACTTCACACTTCTTGCAGTCCTTTTACACGTCTCAGTTTTCTTCTTAAATAACTGAATGCAACAAACAAAATGAAAGAATTTGCCTAATTTCTTACATATGGATCTCATATTATGAACTGTGCAGTACCATGTTAAATTCAAGTTCAATAGTCCTATCCATCTCTGCTGATTTTCACCAGGAATATGGCAGTCATACAGAGATGACAGTTTGGCTTATTTTTATACCTTAAGAGATGCCCTGAATCCTATTTTCATTAAAAAACAAAAAATGAACAAAAAAAAAACCAACAAAAACACATACACAAAAACCACACCTGAAATCTAGGCCAGTCTTACATCACAGCTTCCCTTTGCATATTTCTTCATTGCTTTTTCCAAATCAAACCATAGAAAAATAACATTCACCATCTGAACATTTTGACTGCTAAAGTGAGAGGCAAGAAAACTTCCCTTCCGTTTTTATAACAGAAAGATTTATCACAGTTTGCTAAATTCTGAAGTGATTAAGTCATGCTAAAGAAATAACTAAAACAAGGGTTTGATTTCTGGCTTCTGAAGTTTTATACTTGGTTGAAGAACATCTGTTTTGATTTTAAATGTGATAATATTTCTTCAGTATAATAAAAATATAGTTCTCTTTCCACAACTGGTCAGAGAGAAGTCAAAATATGTACAGAAGAAATGCAAGCAGAATTTGGCTCAATATAAAGATTGATAATGTAACCACCAAAAAAAAAAAAAAAAAAAAAAGGCTTTTTTTATCATCATAAGTCTCTCCTGCTTTATTTTTATAGTTTTCATTGAGCAAAACAATCCATCATACTTGAACTTCATGCACATTCCAGAAGCCAACAGTTAATACAAGTCAATTTTTAATTATGGTATTTTCACAAAACCTACAATTTATTTCCTGATTTGGTAAAACACTTTAAGTAGCAAGTCATTGATACAAATTATGTAAATCTCAAGTGGCCCCAAAGCCATTAATTTGACTAGATTTCATAGTGAAACATAATAACCCACTGGCTCTCCATTGGACATCACAAAGCAACAAAAATGTTTACAATAGTGATAAACAATGGGAAATTAAAGTTCTGTTGTAAAACAAAAGATGTTTAACCTCTTAAATAAATTGTCCATTGAATACCTCTTATGATCTTAGATTTAGGGCCAAAAGAAATTGGATCTGACATCTTCTGTCAACTCTGAAAAAGACAATAACAAATGTAATCAGCTATAGCTCCTTGCAGAGAGCAAAGAATCCTGACTCCAAAACATTGGTCTTTCAAGTCAGCTGCCATGAGCTTGCCCCTATTCCATTCCTACAGTATATCCTGTTGTCAGGAGTGGAGGGGAATCAGTGAGGAGGACTGAGAGCAAGTTGTCCTTCGGTCACTGCAGTCTCCTGCCATTCTGCAGCAGTCCTTTCTGTTTTAGAGGAAAACCCAGAAAGTTTATTGTGCCCAACCTCCTCCAAATGGCTTTTCACTGCTAGAGTCCAAAGGCTGCAGAGCTGCTGAGAAGGTGGTACCCACCTTTCCCTCCTTCTCCCATCACTGCTCCTCACCCAGGGTCAGCCCAGAAAGGGCTCCCTGCAGCCTTGAAGACACTCTCTCCTCTCCAAGCCCTACATCTGCTTCACTCAGTGAAGCTGGTTCATGTAGTCCTGCTTTAAAACTTTTTTTTTTTTTTTTTTTTTTTTTGGTTTTCCACCAGTTGTTCTCCCTTTTGGTGGCCTCCTTAGTCCTTTCCAGCTGCTATTTCTTTAGGCACAGCTGTGCTGGGTCTGTTCTCATCTGCTGGTAACAACCTTTGCTTCATTTGTGTGTTTGGATGTTGTCTGTGTCTTTATGGTCTTAATGCTGTTAAAATACTGTTGAAGGAGTCTTCACTCAACATTTCATCTTTCTCTCTTCATTTAGAAGGGAGTTAGCATTACTGCCTGGGTCAAAGTCTATGTGGACTAACATCACCCAAGTTTTACAGACCAAAAAAGAGGAGCTGTTAGAAGGCAAAATATCCTGTCTGTTAAGCCTTTCCTGCTTCTCTTGCTTTCTGTACGTTTTCTTTCACTTTATGAAAGTTTGTGCAGGAGACCAGCAGGTAACATGAAGAAATTGTAGCAGTTTAGGATGTTTGTTAAAATGCAGTTGCAGAGTACAAGAAGATTTCTTAAAAAAGACGTGATGACTGAGGGAAAGAATCAAACCAGATACTAATTCCTGCCTTCAGAAATTTTTTTTGTCTCCTTCCTAGGGGACAATTCCCACACACTCCATTCTTTCTTTAGTTCTTGAAATTCTTTCTCCTTCCATTTACACAGTAAGATATACAGCCAGTACTTCAGTTCATATTTTTTGAACTTCAGATGCTCTTTCCCATATTAAAACATCTCACCGGCAAACGCATATCCCTATTTATACTTTTTATATTAACTCAGTTACACAGTGGCAATAAAACTCCATAATAAGAAATAAGAGCTCTCATTGCACATTCACGAAGCCCTCCAAAGAACAGAAGAAGAACAGACCGTAAGTCTCATAAATCCAGCTTAATTTATTCATAGTGAGAGTCTACAAATCAGACATTTTTATATTCTGGGATATTTATGTTAAGATGTTGAATGTACTAAAAAAAATCCCAACAATAATTCAATGATTGATGATAAAATAGCAAAATAGATAATAGTTTTTCTTTTTTTTTTTTTTTTTTTTTATTTTTTCATCAAAAATGAAATACTGTAAACATTAATTTGGCTTGTAGGCATTAAATCAAATCTGTGGTGGGTGAGGGCAAGGCTAGCATTTCAAAACTTCTAGATCTCTCTAATCCTCTGAACCAGAACCTTTCAATATCTCTGCTTCTATAGTGGCACTAATATGCAGATATTTTCCTTTTGTCAAACATTAACCTGTGGGGATTAAACACTCATTTTTATTTTTATTTTATTTTTATTATTTTTATTTATTTATTTATTTATTTATTTTTCTCTAGGAGGTTTTTAGGCGTTATATCCAAAATAGAAAGAAAGAGAAAGGGTATAGTCTGCTAGCGGTGTCAGTTCTATGTGATTGGGTGTATCTTGGTTTCCTTCAGGTTCATGGGAAGAGGATGTGTTTTGGTCCCACCCAGAAGGTATACTGGAAAAAGGATGTGGCAAAAGCCACCCTGTGGGTGTCCTTTAGTTACATTATAAAGGCCCCTTCTGTGTGAACCATTGCTCTTGCTCAGTCTAAGACCTCCATGAAAACTGTTTTCAACTATTAGAGGCCACCATGAAAACTCTTTGAGAACGAGGATTTTTGTTCAAGCCACGTAGATCTGTATGTTTCTGTAGGTAGAAATTCCCTATTTGCCACCCTAAATGTGTTCAGAGATATTGCTGCAATAGTGGATGCTCTCACAACATTGTTCTTTAGCCTGCAGAGTTCCCTTCCCCCCTGATAACAGCGACATAAAATGCCTCCTCAGTGTCCCTTTTGCTACTCTCAGCAAATTAATTTTAATCTCTACTTACAAAGCAAGCTCTTCATTCCCCTGATTACCCTAATAGCCAGTCCCTCTGCTTGTGCAAATCTGAACAAGTATGCAGGGATCCAAAAGAGGTCTATACTGTGGCATTAATGTAACTGTTGCTCTACTGTATTCTCAGCACTCAGAGTACCTTTTCACACTAGAGTGAAAACAGTTTTCTTGCAATCAGACAGTAAATCCTGGTCTTTCTCCTTCTCTTACTGACCCCTTTCTATTGTTATTTCTCCAGATTGCTAATGTACTGCTCTGCCCTCAAAGTATGCAAGTCTCATTTGTATGTGAACAGGAGTTGAAAGGGTCTTTGGTGATAATTCTAGATAACAGAATATAAGATCTGTGCCTACTCAGCTCAATGGTATTTGTTAAAGAAAGGAGGCAAATGAATGTGCAGCAAAAAGGAAAATTCTGTAACTCAGCTAGAAAAGGTAAAAAGGAAGAATCCAGTAAATATCAGTCTTTTGAGATAATGGCTTTCACTGTTCAGCTATTCTTCACCAGTTCCTTATTTAAAACCTCTGTGGCACACATTTATGAGAGAGAATTTGACCTGCAGAACCTCATAGGAGAAAGCCAGGTATGCTGTAGGTCTGCTTTTCAGTCTCCAGTTATGAATGCTTTTTGCTGATCATCTAGATTAGAAATTAAGCTAACAGGACTTTCCTATCCTGAAGAAAGGTTCTGTTTTATGGTATTTCTGCTAATAGAACCTATTACTCCTGTTTAAATTTGTTCAATTGTGTGTTGAGGTCAATTTGCTCCAAGGATAAAATGGCCAATATTGCAAAATTTGCTCTTGCGTGATTTCAGTGTGATTATGAAATTCTCTAGCTACTTTCAGGAATTCCCACACAGACAAATATTTTTGCCTTGCTCCTTCCCATTTAAGTCCTTGTGAAATACCTTAACACTGTAAATGCAAATACAGACCAGGCTGATTCCTGCCTCACAGCAGCTTAAACATGCAACACTGCCAAAGCCCATCTGTTTTTCCTGCCTCCTCCTTCCAGAAGAATGTGCAGTCTACATATCTTGGTGGGACCAAATCCTATTCCATTCTTCATAGTTACAGAAGGATTTTCTAAAAGGAGATGCATGGGCCTTGAAGAAGAAATGTGGCAATTCCATAGCCCTGATGGATTCAGTCCCTTGTTGTGCATGATACAGAAAAGTTGTGCAAGGCAGACACATGTTTGAATCAAGTGGCCATTTTCATGAGTGGAAGGAACAAGTACATAGATACTTATTTTATCCAAGCCCTGTAAGAAGAGATTAAAATTATTTATTGCTGTTTGGTGTCTGCAGAGAGTCAGTGTTGCTCTCACTCACTAATGATGCACTGATGTTCATGCTTTATTTCAGTCTTCAGCAAGCTCTCAAAATTAACATAAAGAGAGTAATATTTATGCATTAGTTTCTGTGTTTGACTTCAGGAAGCAGATGAATAAAACTAAATACATGTCAACTGTTAAACTGTGGAACTTAATATGTTTATGGAAACAGGCAAGGGAAGTTTTAATTGCATACAGAAAGATTTCAAGATCACTGAGATCACGTCCATCTGATACTGATGACTTCAGTTTCCCATATCAGACCACAGAATTTACAGCCAGACACGGCACCCATTTTGCTTAGATTATTTCTTATGAGCAGTAATGACCAGTAATGAAGCAGCCAAAAACCCAGGTGGCACTCCTGAAAATGCACATTTTAGAGCCTTGAGACCTGATCCTGCAGCTGCCAGTTTCACCCTGTGAAAACCATTAGCAGCTGGCTTCACGTCTAGAAAAAGAAAATGAAATATGCTGCATTTTCACGGCCATCAATCAGCAGATGCAGTGCCAGGAAAGCTTCATAACTATGCAGATATTGCCAATTGACATTACAAAAAATATTCCTTTCAGGAGAGAAACACTGAAGGAAGAAAAACAACAAACAAACAAACAAAAAGCCAATCTCAAAGCATACTTGCGTGCATGGGGCAGTGATTCCTTTCTTATTGAGAGGGGTGGGGTCTGAGACTAGGAAGCACCTCCACTTTCAGAGGCAGCAGCACTCACCCTGGTACCCAGGGACAGAGGTGAGAGCAGGGGAGTGCTCCTCTGCAGGCCAGCTTGACTCCAGACTAACTTTGCTTGCTGTTAAATCTGCTGCTCTTACCAGGCAGAAAGTTCTGAGAGTAGAAGACCTTAAAATGAAAAATAAAGTTGGGAAAACTAAGATTTATATGATGAATGCAGGCAAACACCATGGGGAACAATACAAAAATATAAATAAACAAGAGAGTTTGGTTTTTGTTGCTGCTGTTGTTGTTGGGGTTTTTTGTTTGTTTGTTCTTTATGTTCTGCAAAATGACTGAAAACCATCAGAAGCATCACTGATCTTAAATGTTATATGTCCAAAGATTTGTCTAGATGTACCCCTTTTTATTATCTTTACTGACTTCCTGACAGAGATACTGAAATGTCTGGCATGACTCACGCTGTGAGCAATCCTTTTGTGAGAACTGAATGAAAACAGACTGATAACAAGGGCAATTTCATTAAAAAAAAAAAAAAAAAAAAAAAAAAAAAAAAAAAAAGCTACATGACTGGTTACATGGGATGTTATTGAAATCATGCATGCAGAATGTTAACACTATCTTATTGTTTTAGATCATGTTTTCCATGGCTCAGGAGAAAGTATCTTTGTCAGCTCAGTGGAGAAAGGTTGGAGATGATTGAAGTAAAACAGCAGGAGGAGGCCGATATGATTAAGTCACATAGCCAACTGCCCATGTATAACACAGTAATGGAGGTGAAAGTAGAGGGCAAACTAAAATTAAGTCGAAAGGACACAGGAGACAAAAGGCTACACATATAGGACAAGGATAGGGTGTGCAATGAGCTGATTTGTATAGCAGGCAGAGTGCAAAATTTTCATGCCTTGTTTTTTAGATATTTCTTGTTAATATTGATACAGGTGCGGTATTAACTTGTGCTGGAATGGACAATCTCCTTAGTGAACACGCATAGAGACAGACATGTTTAATTAATTTTGCAGTCTTGGGCAGACAGGTCAGAAAACAACCCATGAGTAAAATCCTCAGCAGTCAGATTGGACAACAGGAGGAAAAAAAAAAGAAGATTTGGGAGAAAAGTAGGGTCAGCTCTGGACCCGCTCTGGAGATTATTCACACTTCTTCAGCAGAAAATGAAGTCTTAATTTTGCTAGAAGCCACCAGGTAAGAGTTTCATTACTGTAGGAAATCTTGGATGTTACAAAGCCAGCATAGCCTAAATTGTTCCCTCTGGGCAGGATGATGCTAGATACAAGTTGTGGAACAACCGGTCATACGAGCCATAGGGCAACCAGGGTGTCAGCACTGCAGTGCTATCTAAGGAAGAAATGATCCATAAAAAGTCATTAGAAACTTCTGCAGTTTGGAGCAAAGGTTGCAGTGGGTCACATCATGTCAGGCTGGCATTGGGTCCCCAGTAATCTCAAGCAAATGAGCTGGGAAAACAGAGAGCTTGCAGACATGACTTTTGGCAGCCAACTTCATGGCACTGTTTCATCTTTTCTTGGTGCTGTTTCAGCTTAAGGCCTTGGTTCAATTCAAAATAATTTCACCGATAGTTTACATCTTTGTGTACACTCACTAAGAGCTGTGCAATACATGATTACTAACCCTAATATTTCCTGAAGACAACAAGACCACCTGGTAGTCACTAGGCACTCATGTAGTCACCAGACAGTACAGAAGGAGGTGATAGAAATTCCTATAAATTTATGTAGTTACTAAGAGCACATGATTCTCTGTCTGTGGGTAAGGAACCACAAAAACAGAGAAGAGTAACAGGCTGCTGGTTACCATCTCAGGGAGGAGGGATCTAATTTCTTCCAAGGCAAGGAAGCACTCTGTGCCTTGGAGAAGCTGATGGGACACTGTCCAGCACTTGAACTGAAGCAAGTATTTTACCTTCTTTCCATTGGCACACAAAGCTGTGACGGGAAACACTCACAAAACAGGAAACCCCAGAGCCAAGGTTGTTTGTGCCACCTTAATTTGCTCCTTGTGCTTGGAAATTACCATTCAGTCTCTGCAGAATGATCATGCACTGAGTTGCTCAAGGACTTGTGCTTCCTTCAGTGCCCAGGATAGATGGTGCTCAATTACTGAGTCAGTAGTTCGTGTCTTTCTTATTTGTGAGCATGTGGCTCTAATGCGTGTATGCCACAAAATAGCAAAACCCATCTTAGAAGTGCCATTTATTTCCTGATAGGCTCTTTCCTTCTTTATTATAGTAACTGGGTGCTTAATGCACTGTCATTAATTTACCTTCACAGCTGGTGTGGGGTGAAGGGCAAATACTATTAATGTTATCAAAGCAAAAGGAAGTAGTGGAGGTCTATTAACAGGAAGGGAGAGCAAATAAAATAACGTAGGGAATATCAATGCATTCAAAGTCAACACGTTAAAAGTTGTGTCAGTTTTCTTATAAAAAAATATATATATATATAATAATTTTGATCAGATATCTAGTACAGTTAATTTAAGAAGTTAATAGGAATATAAGACAGAAAAAGGAAAAACAGCTAAAAATGGGTATAACCAGGTTGGCAGTAACTGATGAATCTACCCTGAGTAATAGTCAAATCTATCTGAATCATTAAAAATTGCCTTCAAAAATTTATGGAGTACCTCTGAGATCCAAAGAAGGACAAATACAGAAGCACAAATTCAGTACTTAATAACAAAAAGTGAAGAAAGGATGGTGAGGAACTTAAAAACCAGGCAGACTACCTTCAATGCAGGTTCCTAATGACTCACAACTTGCAGAGTTATTAGGAAAAATTAACAAGAATAAAATTTGTTACTGAGGGTAGTGCACATAAAGCACACCAACTCATTAGACCTGTGCACTTGGACTTGAGAGGCCACAGCTGGAGATCTATGTCTAATTCTGATCATCAAATAAAGCTGGAAAAATTGGGTTCAGTTCAGAAAAGGAGCAACAAAGCTAACAAGAGGCCTGAAAATGTGACCTACAAAGACAGTTAAAAGAAATAGGCTTGTTTATCTTAGGGAAGACAGCACAGAAAAAAGGCAGCATTTAGTTTTACAATATGTGGAGGAGAGAAGGTAGCAGTGGGTTATTTGCTATGTCTGCAGACAGCAGAGGAAGAGAGAGACCAACCTGATCTTGACACAGATATAGGGTAGATCTTTTCTAACCATGAAGAGAGGTAAGCATTGGGACACCTCATCCACAAAATTGTATTCTCCTGCAGCTGAGAAGGGGATAGGCAAACCCCTCCGGTGGGTGGATGAGCAATGCTAAATCCTGCCTCAGCACAGGGGAAAGTCAGGAGATGGGGAAAGCCAGCGTGGATGATTAAGAACAGATTGTACTGTATGAACTGACTGGCTTCTCTGAGAGTGCTGCTGGTCTACTGAATAAAGGGCAGGTGTGAGGTGGGATGTACCCTGGTTTTTCTACCATCTTCAGGCCAACATGCTAATCATTTCAGGGACAGGGAAACGGGGCTAAAATTGTTCCATCCACGGAGATGTCTGACATCTGAATACTGAATATCTCAACGGGGAGTTGAGCAGGAAACTGCTCTCCCCTTTCATGGAAAATATAGACTTTTCATTCTTTTACACTGGAATGAAACCCAAACCCTTTGAAATGTTTAGTACCAGCACTTAGAGAAGTAAAGGGAGAAAGCTCCTCTAGTGTCCCGATCCCCTTGCCGATCCCCTAATAGCCGTCAGCCTGGGAGATAACGGCATTAATTTGGGAAGTTTTGCTGGGGTTGACTCAAAGTGGAGACTGAACCTCTCATTTTACAGTCTCTCATGTGCTTTGATCATTCCAAAGTGAAGAGCTTCCTCCCCTTTCTTTCCTCCCCCTTTTATTTTCCTCCAGTAATTCCATCCTAAAAATCACACAACCACAACTTCAATGGAAAAATACACTTCTGTGAAAATCTCAGCTGCACCAAGTCAAGATTTTCCAATAGAAAAATTGTTCATCAGAAAGCTTGCAGCCAGCTCCAATATCAAGATCACAGCAGCAGCTAAGCTTTAAGTGCCTCATATCTCTGCATATCAGGGTCGTCAATCAGGAACCCAGAAAACAAGGAGCGCAGAAGTAATGATCACCTCTGACATGGCTGGAGTGACTTATCCGGTGTGACATAGGCCCTATGGCAGCCATATCAATCAGCTCCTCAGGGCAGCTTTTTTTGCTTTGAAACATCAATATTAGCTAACGTTTTTAAACGCTGTCATCTGTTTCAGTCAATCTTACTCTTCATAAATTAAGTCTCTTTCTATTGGCAAAACTGGAGGTTATTTGATATTATCAAGCATCAAGAGAACAACTGTATGAAGGAATGGCATCCTTTCCCTTGCTACTTATATTTGCTTGTCGGAGAAATATGTGCGGTGGCAGAATATTCACCTCCACCCCAGCAAGACAGTCAGCAAAAGTTCTGATGCCCCAGTCCAATACAAAACATCTCTTAGCTGCTTTAAAAAGTTTAACTTTCAAAATATTCACATGATCAGAGATTGGATTTTTTAGGTAGTTTGATCTTGCTACCCGACTTTCTACTTATTTTTTTCCTCCTTCATATCATTTGGATTATTTAGATAAAATCTTAATGGGTAAAGCTAATGCTTTTCCAGCCTATCCATGCAATTGCCTTGATGCATTTATATGCAATAATCTCACAAAGAGCTTATACTTTTCACTTTTATCAGCCAAAAAGCATATTGGAATTAACATATGGTATCTCACTCTATTCACTTTATACCAATTCCAAATACTCAGGGGCAAGTTGTTAGCAGACAGAAAGTAAAACAGGCATGCAACATCCATGCCAAGCCCTAAGCAGATAAGGGTATGAACAAGCTCCCCCTTGTTGGTGAGCACCGGGGACTGTTCAGAACACTCTCCTCAGAGGGACCGTGCAGATAGACCTTTGGGGCAGCACCTGAGGGCCTGAGTAAAGGAATTTGCAAGGTTCATAGGGAATTTCTGAGAGCTGCTCAGAAAGATAAGTTCTGCATCAAACCAATACACTCTACACAGAGCACAGACTAACAATGGTAACATCTCTAAAGTCCACATATATTATCCCACGTGTAGAAAATGGGATTCTGTATAATCCGTGGTGCATGGTGTTAAACACGGATGGATTATGCAACCTTCCCCAGTCCTTTCCTGCCCTATTTTCTTGGACCTTCTATTGTGTTGCCCAAATATCTTGTAGTTTCATGCTGCTGGCTCAGACTAGACCTTAGGACAACAGGGACAGGCAGTCTGTTTCCTCCATGTATTTCTCACCTTCTCCTTCTACCAAGGTTTTGACTCCTAGACAAGGATTTTTTCCCTAAATTCTCACTGACAGTGTTGGCGGGGCTAACTCAGCTGTAGTGTTTATTTTACTTAGGCCAGAAGAAATGATTAATTATTTTGTTTATTCTCTTTAATCATAATGCTGTCTGTTAGCAGTTCCAACTCCTACTTGGTCTGGAAGAAAAAAAAGCAACCTTTATTTTAGCTTTTATACATAGATATATCTACCTTATGGGGGAAAAACAAACAAACAAACAAACAAACAAAAACAAACTGAAAGGCAGACTCTTCTACTGTATCAACATACACCATACGCACACATGAATATGATCACAAATGAATTATTTACGTCCTATTCTCGTGTCATTTAATGACTACTGCAGAGCCTTTTGCAGAGATGGAGTGTCATTTCTCATGCAATCATAGCCAAAATAACCTTCTGCTGGAAGAAAACTTTGAAAAGATATAGATTATTCAAAATTACTGCAAATTATTATTGCAAATAAGATTAAATCTGTATAAAACTCTATTTCATTCTTGGCATACACCCACAAAGTCCATGGATGATCCTCAGAAAAAGTTTGCTTTGAAAGAGAAAAGGTCATTTTTCCTAATTTAGAAGAGGATTTTAAATGATGCAATGTATTCCAAGAATAGGATTGAGAAGAATATTTGAAAGCTGCAATCCCATGATCAGAGTGATAATGTTTTGGGTCCCTGATTAAAGAGAAATATTCAGCTTTGATGTACTCTTTGTAGTCAAGGAGTCATAATGAATTAATAACAAATATTAAGAAATGAGTTTGAGAGAAATACAGAGAAATACAGATGGTTCAGGTGGCCATTACAAATCAGAGCTACTTTATTATGTATATTAATGTTTTCCAGTGATGGAGATTCTAATGGCAGGCCAGACTTACTGGCAACATGACTGAATCTGTGTTATGGCTAAGAATATCTATGACCCTTGCATCCTTAGGTACTCTTGCATACCTTTTAAGGACCCCTTTTACTGATGCAAGAATGCAGGAAAAGCAGTTGTCTTTCCAGACTGATGAAGTCTGTGTTTTGCTGCTGAAGGAGTATGTAAAGATGTTTTCAGGTCACATACAGATCCAGAGCATTTTGGATTCATAGCTAGAGGAGTCATATTTATGGGACTGATCACTACAGTGTGGGAGATAAATCAGAATTAGACATCCTTGCTTGAGGAAGAGGACAGGGGAATCCATCTATTATAGAAGGACCATCAAGGGAGCAGAGTGGTCTCCTTGCCTCATGTTCCCATGCAAGCACTGTAGCAAAAAATTATAGATAAGAAGGATTATCATGAAGAGCAGCAGGCTGTCCCTCTTTTCAGCACTTGTCATGCCAAAAATGTCTCCGTGCTTTTTACACTGGGTAATCAGGGTTGGGATAAGTGCCATGCCAAGATGCACTTCATTCTCCAATATGTTTATGTGGTGCTGTGTGTATGCATTGCTTTCCCAACACCAGAGCAGTAGGAGCTGTGTAACATCCAGCTTGTAGAGTGACGGGGGTCTTGCAACAGACCTGTACTTGGGTCTGGCTGTCCTGCAGTCAGGGCAAGGAATATGAAAGAATAAAGAGTAACGGCTCGTCATAGGGAGCAGTTAATTTGAAGGAAGGCAATCAAGATAGAGAAAATGAAAAGACAAAGACTGTGCACCTTGAAGCAAACCCAGCTGATACAAGCTCCCTCAGCAGAGAGTTTCCAGTGAACAAAGCTGGCAAAAATGGCATTGCTGACACTTTCCTTATATCATCAGGATCTACCGTAGCTTCATCTTGAATGTGACAAACTATTTGGACCAGAGAAGAAGAAGCACATTTAAAAAAATAAAATAAAAAATTAAATATGTCCTTTCAAAATCTTTGAAAATTAAATGAGTCAATCCTTCCTGTTTCCAAGATATTTCATTTCAGGCTGAACAGGAGTTTAGTGTGACATACAGTTATTATCAGTCTTTCTTTCTGATTTTAGAAATTCTATTTCTCTGTAAAAAATAAAAGGTTTTAGTTTATATTGAAGTAAACCACTTTTCCTCACTAGACCAGTGAATTGCAAATCATCTAATTAGTAAATTTTCCTAGTGCCTGTAACATCTGTTCAACAGTTGCCTTTTCCAAAATTTACTACAGCATAGTATTATAGCAGTGTCTTTCTGTCCCTCCTACATGCAATCTTCTCCTTTCTGTGTTGCTCTGGGTGTTGTCTGTGCTCATGTTATTGCAACAGAAAAATGTAGAACATTAGCATCTGTTAATCCTTTTATACCTCAAGTCTTCACATGTTTGGCCAACTCTGCTTTGCATTGTGCCTGTCTGCGTCTGGAATAGCCTCAAAATTCCAGATATGGCTAAATAACCCTAAATGTAGCTGGGCCCCGCAGTGCTGCTGGGAGGCTATTTTAGAATTAAGATAATTCAATGGTTTAAGTGTGTTTGCTGGATCCCTAGGAGCAAACTTTTATCCCAGTTTGCAGGGATTTAGCCATT
This sequence comes from Netta rufina, assembly GCF_964035555.1. Lineage (NCBI taxonomy): Eukaryota > Metazoa > Chordata > Aves > Anseriformes > Anatidae > Netta > Netta rufina. The sequence goes on along the minus strand of NC_140129.1, from coordinate 34,741,162 downwards.
CAGTTGTTATTAATATTGCTGAATCTACATGTTCTGTAAGGAAATAACCTAGATTTTAGTGCTTTCTTTTACACTTATTTCAGCAAATAATAGAAAGGATGCAATGAAATTCATCCTTAGCCTAGAATTTTACTGTGGTGTGTCAGAGAAGGCACGAGAGGTTAAAAATAGCTACCAAAGACCTTCGCAGTAAGTTCAGACCCTGGCTTTTCTTTCACACCACATTTGAAAGTAATATGTGAGTAAAAGTGAGAATTGTAGTTCCTGCCAGAAGGTTGAGGGTAGGTGAGCAAATTGTGGGGGCTGAAATCATAAAAGGAAAAGTGAAGTTATCTCAGTCCTGAGACCTTAGGCATGAGGGCTTGGTGTTCTGGTGTTCGTCAAACAAAAACACAGATCTGTCCTCAACATGCTTTGAGTGAGAGACAACAAGCCTTGTACTGCATACTTCTATTGATGAAAAGATTCATTTTGGACTGCTGAGACTGAAACATGCCAAACACGATCAGCTGCACAATCAGTGTAGCCAATGCAAGAGTCAAAAACAAGCAAACAAACAAACAAAAAAAAAATAGAACACAACAATAAAAAACAACCAAACAATAAAAATCCTCCCCCCCCAAAAAAAAAAAAAAAAAAAAAAAAAGTAAATTCAACATTGATTTTTAATATGTAGGGAAAATCTTTGAGGCACATCATGATGCCATTTTTAACTATCCTTTGTCTCAATCAGTAGGTAACTTTGAACTTTATTCACAGCAAATGAAATTTGAAGAGTGACAGTTGCTTGAATGGCATCGGGCAAGAGTGAGGGTAAAGTATGACTATTTGCTCATACTACAGTGCAGAATAAAATACCTGGCTCACCTCTAAGATGAGAGAATACACTTATCCAGAGCAGTTCAGCTTGAATGGTCTATGAGCAGCCATTTTCCATGATGCAGAGCTTGCGGGCAAGGAAGGCAGGAGGGCAGAGAAATGCCTAAATTCCCCCATTGTGACTGGAGCTAGTGGCAGCAGGCAAACCTTGCCCTCCCTTGGAGGGAGTTTGCACCTACCTCCATCCCTTCAGAAGTCTGCTCTGTGAAAACTTCTCCTACAGTTAAGTGCCTCTGCCTGACATTCTCTTCCTTATATTAAAATAAATAAATAAATAAAATCTTCTGTTTTATTATAGCCAATGTGCAGTAGTTTGGGCAAAGCACAAACTGGTTTTAATATGCTTTGGAGTGGGGAAATGAGCCCTGATTTCTGCTCTGCAGGGCAATCATGAGGCAGCAGAATATTTGGTGTCAGAACTGTAGCTTTTGCTGAAATTATGCATCTTATAAAAAACAATTGAATATGTATTGGTGCAGAGAAAGAAAAATAAAAGAAAAGGAAGGGAAATAGTTTTGAAAGCTAGATAAGTCAGCTTGCTCTTGTTTATAGACTATATAAAAGTGAGCAGCTTCAGTGGGAGAGGGATCTGCCAAGGTATAACCAGTTGTTTGAGCACTGCTCAGTACATGGCAGAACTGGTTTCAGGTCAGGGTAAAGCAGCCAGCTCTAAATGCAGAGCCTAAATTCAGTAGACAATGCCCACAAGTGATCCCCCTTCCTCTCATCTGTTTGTTTGCCTTTTGCAGCTCTTCCACCAGGTCTGTTGAGCACTCTGTGCTCTGAGCACATCCAGTGCCTTTCTGAGCATATCATGTGCCTGCAAACAATATTCATACAACTCAGTTTGACATCAAGGCTAAAAAGGTTAATGGGATCCTCATTTCCAAATGTAGAAAAACAAACATTGTGGAGAATAAAAAATAGAAAGCCCTCTTGAGGTCACCTATGAATAAATGTGAACAGGTGTAAGGTCTGCATAGCAGCATGCGACAGCACCACTTCTCACAGTCTATCACATGCAAAACCCTCTTTATTAATGGGCGCACAGGTGTGTTATTCAAACTGTGGTGTTAAGAACATCATCACATTTCTGTAATGTCCCACCCACAAATTTAATGCTGTAGGAGACATGATAATCAATAGCACACATGGGACTACAGCTGACTTACATGGTGTAGGTCCACAGTGTGACTTTAGGAGTGCTCTGTAACTGATTCACTGGGAGCTAAACCTTCTCTGAACTGAATTAATACTAAAAATAAAAAAATAAATTAAAATGAAGTGCCAGGTCTTTCATGCTAAGTTTTAGCTCTGTGTGTTTGTGTCAGATTTTGGCAGGTGCCAGACAGACCTACCTGCACAAAACCTCTCTTCTCTGGACAACTCATAAAACAGATAAATGACCAAAGCCTGAAATTCACCAGGTTACACATAGTCAAATTTAACAGGTTTCAAAAGCAACTCAACAATGACTGCAAATTGTTAAAGAATAAAGTAGCAAATGATAAATTGATTGCCTGCTGTTTCTTTGTGTACTAATTTGTGTTATGGCTTTCCAATCTGAAATTGCTTGAGTAGATTTTTGTTGTTTGTTGACTTTTTTCTTTTTTTTTTTTAATCTCAAATTGCAAATGAAATTACTGTGGTAAACTGAATGCATCAATTGTAATGAAGAATTGATCAATTGTTATGTTGTAGGGCTTTTCTAAACAGTGGTTTCTAGCCTATCTTCTTAAGATGAAAATTACAGTTATTAGTCAATTACTGAGTAAGAATGCAAAATGAAGTCGGTTTTTTGATAATCTTTTGATCGATAGATGGAAGAAAATCTGATATAGTACATGCGTGTCTATGAATACCTTGTTTTACTTATGGATGGTGATACACAGATAATATTTTTGTTGAATTATCAATTAGCAGAAACATTAAGCTCTGTCTACTTCTTCCTTCAATAATACTGTGTTTAGAACCATCTTTTTCAATAAAAGGTATAGCTCTATTTTATAAGCTAAAAGTCTATGCTCACTGTTATCAGGCAAGAAGGAGGTGGAGGAGTTAGAATTGAAAGCTCAGCATGGAAATGGCTCCATAGAAACAAAAAATTACTAAGATTCATCTTGTCTGGTACTGGGTTATCAGTGTCTAAGAAAAAAAGAGTGGTTCCCATCAAGAATACTTCATCCAGCAATCTGATTTTCTTTTATTTACTTTCTAAAAACTACAAAGTGCCAGTGCTGCACCTCCTGCAAAAAGCACTGACAACATATAAGCTGTGGTGGGGGGAAGTCCATCCCGTCCTGTCCCATCCCATCCCGTCCCGTCCCGTCCCGTCCTGTCCTGTCCCGTTCCGTCCCATCCCATCCCATCCCATCCCATCCCCATGTGCAAAACCCCCACAAAGCCTGGCTGACCAACAGGAGATAAAGCTGGTTTCCCAGATCTGAAGGCCTTTTTTGGAGGACATAACTCTCCCCTGTAAATTTTGAATTGTTTTTAAGAGAGCATACATTTTAAACCACACAAAACTACACTGTGATTAGAGTTAGTTCAGTGTAAACGAGAAAAAATCAGTTGGTTTACCTTCTGCACGGCTGATCCTGATCAAAACACATCTGCCTATAATATGCACCATATGGGGCAACAATTGTCTTGTATTTATTCCTCTGCATCCCTAATCCCCTGTGTCCTCTGCAAGCATGCATATCTGTATCTGCAGCTCTAGCTAGATGCCCAGAGAAAGGCATCTTGCTTTACGCACATATAATTATGGAGATGTTTTTCTTATTATGGTAATTATATCCTAAAAGACTGCACAGGTAGCAGCTGTAAATGTAATGAAGGCTCAGTTGATACCAGCTGAACTAGATTCTCTTTTATATCACAAAGTGACTTATGACTGAAGTCCTTATAGATTCCTGGAAGCCTGCTATGTTTATGAATGCTTCTGTTACGCCTGGTGAATTAGCACAGATCTATGGAGCAACCAAAACAAGAGAAACCTGTGATTCTGTGAAAAAATAATTGTACCCACTAGAACAGTGCGTGAGGACTGAATTCCACTAAATAAAATGAGTAAATGTGTTTCTGGAGAGGTTTTCATGTATAGATGCTGAAAGCCTTGCTCTTTCATGGTACAAACTGGTGCCAATAGGTCTTGTTTAAGTACTAGGTACACAATGGACATCATCGAGATGTGCAAGATTTCCTTGAAATATCACCATGGTTATAGGAAAACGTAGGCTAAAGCTCTGACCATCCTGTTTCTATAGCAGGAAGGAGCTATTGAATTTTAATATTAAAGTTAATTACAGCTGTATGTACAGAAGCTGTATCTTCTGAACACTGAAGAAATAAACACTGAGGATCACTGATAAACGTGGTTTCTGTAAATCTATTACACTTAATGTCACACTTGCACTGTTGGGAGTACACAGCTTTATCTTATCACGCTGGCCAGGCAGACCTCTGACTATTTCTAGCTCATGACCTTTTATTTTAATATTTTTAAATCCGTCCAAAGTGCAATAATGCCTGTGGAGGGTTTCTGCATTCTCTGTGCTGTGTGCTCCAGCCCATTCTGTGCTGACTCTCCAAGTTTCAAGGAGTGGGCAGCCTATGAGTGGATGAATGGATGGGGTCAATAGGAACTGGATCTCGGTCAGGAGGTGGTGAGATCCTTCTAGGGCTGTGCTTTAGTTGGGAAATGGAGCGTGTCCATGTACAAACAAGGAGAACATTGCCACAGAACAGTAATGAATAAAACCTTACTGAGAAGGCAAGAGCAAACCCAACCATTCTTCCTAAATGTCAAAGCCCTGACAGAAAAGCCCGTTATAAACGTGTGAGGAGCGTGTGGCTGCCAAAAACACTATTGTGCTGGTGAATGGAATGAATAATAGCAATGAATAATAGCAAAACAATAACAGGAAAAATTGCCTCGTCACCCTGCATACATTAGGAACTAAATCACACCCAGGACGTATGTAGGAATCTGGCATTTGGCAGCACTCAGCTGCCTTCAGCTGGAGTTCTCTTATCTTTCTGCCAGTCTTTGCGGCATCCTGAATTCACTGACAATAAGTTAGAAGTGACATGTTCTCCAACACTATATCATCCACATGCAGAATTAAGCTGAAGAAGTGGGGGAAATGTGTCCAAAATTCAGCATTTACCAAGGGAGCAGTCTGGAAAAATGTGTGGCTCTCAAATTGTAATTAGCCCACATCACGGTTTAGGCATGGAAACAACTCTGACTCTCAAAGGGGTAAACCATGGAAATCAAATTTCCATCTGAATAGAGCCCAGTGGGTTCTAAAATCAAAACATGAGTTTGTTTTTGCTACTGCTATTTAGGAAAGCTACATTTGCAAGTGTATGTTCGGCTGAGATTAGGAGGTGAGAACGAACCTTTTCATATTGTTTCATTTTTTCATTATGAGGAATGAGAGCAAAATAGACCAATCAATAACAATAATTATAATTTTCTTTTTGTTGACTGCTCAGAAGTCCTTAAAGGCATCACCATTAACTTAAAGATAACTTGAGGACATTTATGAGGTTTTTAATTCTCTTCTGACATAGCAATAGTAAGTGATTTCTATATTCAGATGCTGATGTTTTCTGGCTCTGAAGCCAAGCCAGAATTAGTGGGGATGAAATTTGGTAAAATTTAATAGAGTAATTGACACAATTTGACTTTGTTGTTTTTTCTAATTGGCAGCTTCAATAGATGAGGCTACATTTCACCAAGCAATGACACTACAGATTTCCTGTCTTGTCCAGCCTCCTGATAATTTTTTATCATGTGTTCTCCCTGTCATGAAATTGCCTCTTGGTGAGAAATGCCAGATAGAGAGTCCAGGAAAGAGAAATATTTCAAAAGACAGCACATCCTCTGGAAACTTCTTTGCTCACCCAAGTCATTTGGTCATTAGTGTGTTGTTGTCCCCAAAAGGAAATATGTGGTTTCTTCATCCTTCCTTTTTATGGAGCGCAGAACAAATCCCTTTGCTGAACATCTTCTGTCAAAGTGCTCCAAACTCCATGTTAAGCTGCCCAGAAGTTCCTCAGACTTCACTCACCTTTCTTTCAGGGACCTCTTGTTGTCACTTACTTTGTTGGCCTTCCTTTACACTTCTGTTCCTGTGTAAGTTGCTTGTCCATCTCTGTCTGCGTACTCCTGTGGAGCTCATAGTTCATTACTCTGCGAAGCATTCAGGGGAAACACAGGACAGAGGAGAGGTTGCATGTAATCAATTCCTCTTTTCTAAACCACAAATTAAAAATAGAAATGCAAGCCCAGATAAGAGATACTAGTATGAATAAATAATTGTTTTCCCTGCAATTGAATGTTGGCCCCCAGTTTGTCAATAGTATATTGCTTTACTTTGTAGGAGACCAGAATGATAAGTGACTTTGTTCCCAGGCAAATGAAACTTGGGTACTTCATACAGACAGCATCTTTAGATTGTAGGAGGACTTTTTTTTTTTTTTTTCAATTGCACTTTCTCTCAGGGCTAACTCTTTTTTGCTGAAAATAATAATAATAATAATAATAACAATTCCCTAAGAATTAAGCAATATACTCATTAATTCTGCCTGGTGGAAGTAATATGTAGTAAGAGTTTCAGTTGCACATGCTCTAAGTAGAAAATTTCAAGGGTAAAGTATAAAGCATCCATAGTACCGAGAGGAGAAAGAATGGGATGTGTTCCCACTTCACTACCTCTGTCATTTGTGCTTGGACAACTCTGCAGGAGGAAATACTACAGACTCTTGTTTCAAAACATATCAGGTCCCTACAGCTGAACAATCTAAAGCCTGCCTTAAAAGAGTGCTTACTGTATAACACATACATGTGAAACTGTCTTTAACTGTGTGCTGAGTTGCCCCGGTTACCAGAAGACACCTTATTTTCAAACAGCGTAATATTTAAGGGGAAATGTTAAGCAGCAGATGCCTAGAAAATCACATTCCTGCTTGGCCTGATTTTTTTTTTCTTAATTCTGTCTGTTATTGAGTCCAAATAATATGTATGAAAAATGTTGTCTTCTTTTCAGCGGGTGCTCAGTCTCTTCCGAGGTCAAATTTTCTATAATTACATTCATTTTACACAAAGGTTCATTTATCTCTATCAATTTCATTCTATGAACAAAATATGACTTGTTCAAGAACTAGCCATTATGAGTATGTGGTGTTTATCCAATGAGGTTCATTATTATTTCAGTTCAGTAGGAGGTTCTTCTGCTTCTGAATTATCTGAAAATAGCTTTATTTATTGCTTACCATAGTTTTTATAAAATTATTGTGTTTTTCCTACCAGAGGAGCATGAATGTTTCAAGCATTTTTTATAGTGGTCACATTCATGTTCACAACAAATTCCTGTCTCTGAATAATTTTAGAAATAAATTTTCTCTCATCACCATGTAGAATAATGGTATTAAAATGGTAGCAAATATTAGTGAAATAAGGCAGTGATTTCTGTCTGTAATAAACAGACGTTTTTTAGCTACAACTGCCTTATCTATTAACTGTACATCTGTAGCTTGCAACCATCAAAAGAAACTTTTAGATGTTATCAGATCAGAGCCTTCTACTGTTATTTTGAATACATCCATTAGCAGCTTGGAAAGAATTTCCCTTTCCCAGTATCTGCCTTCCTTTTCTGCCCAAACTCTCTTTCAACATATGGTAAATCATCCTATTGGGAAGCAGACGGCACTTCAGAAACTTTCACCTGAGCTCTGCTACATCAGCGAAATACAGCTACCAGGCATGGAAGTGGCCGCCGACAAAAAGTTATCCTTCTGTCTCTGAGGCAAGAAGAGAAGAAAGCCAACACAGTCTTGATCTGCCACAGATTTGGAGGTACAGCTTAATACCCTAGGCATTTTGAAATAACTTTTCAAAACGAAAATATGTTATAATTTTCCTGTGAGGAGAAATTCAAACACTCAAGATAACATATTGTTACACTATGGATTTTAGAATAATAATAATAATAAATTTTTTAAAAAAAGAGCAGAAAATCTGAACATCTGCCAGGGAGGGATTTCACAAAATAACCATACATCATACAAATGTCGAAAACAAGAGGATTTTCATCCATAAGTTTAAATATATATAAAAATCTCCACATTCATATACATACATGCATACCTACATACACATATGTGTGTGCATTTCAGATGCCACGCTTCAGAAGCTCCCCAGCCCCTCTTCTCCCTGGTGGGGTGTGAAACCACCTGGGAGCCCTGGGGCCAGGCCGGGCTGGGAATTTCTCTTTCCCAGCCACACTGCAATCACAACATATCACCAAATGCTGCTGTTGGTTCCTATTATCTGGATCAATCACCGGGCTTTCATTCACCCTCCACACAAAAATTATTTTGCATTCTGCCAGCTATTTCCTGGAGCTTTAGGATGCCCTTTAAATATATTGTGTGCCTGGCACCGCTTTACCCAAGACAAACATGCACCTCAGGCTTGTGGACTATATTTCTTTCAGGGTTTTCGAGCTGCAATCACCTATTGATATTATTTGATTTGCTGCTGCTATTCAAAGCAAACAAACAAAATCTCAGAGCTTCGTAAACCTTTCTCTGCGTAAGCCACTGATATTTGCTGGGAGCGAGAGTGACAGGCAGAGCTGTGTCACACCCGCTCTTGCCTTCCCTCAGGAATAAAAGCAAATGTTTAGTGAATGATTTCCTTTCAAGTCTTCAGCCTGCTGTTCCAATTCCTGGTGTCCCTCCCCACCGTGGGCATCAGATGGAAGGGACACGTGTCTGTTGTGGCTGCCTGAGAGAGTCCCCACAGTAGCATTTGTTCCACCAGTGTCACTGCCCAAGAGGGTACTGTTGGGTGACCCCCTGCAGATGGGCTTCTGGGCTGTCACCCCAAGTGTCTCCCCACGTGCCTGTCTTCCCCCAGCTGTGGACACATCAGCGCTTCCTTCAGCCGCCAGCTAAACCCTAGTTCCCCAGCAGCATGTCATGCACAAAACGCCACATCAGATAGTCACATTCTGCTCGTTTTCCATGTGACATTTCCAGACGTTTGTGCCTTCCACAGGCAGCTCTCCTCTCCCTGGCCAGCCCACAGCCCTCTGATATTTCATTTACACATAACAACTTCCCCCACATTCACATCATGTGGATCTTGACCTCTGTAGCACTGATGGCAGCTTTCCTTATGGCTTCAAGGCAGACAGATTTCCCTTGCAAGACTTGCTGTACTGTTCCACCACAGATACACTACTGCTATTTTCACTTAGCAGCTGCAGCAGGTACTGGTGTTGTTTGCTCTGAATGTGTCAGAAAGGAGCCATTTGGTGCCTCTTTGCAGCACGTTGCTGCCACAGATTTGCTGGGTTTAAACCAAGTGCTTGGAGTCTGGCAAAGCAAGCAAATCTGGATGTCTGAGCAACAGCTGCTGGCCCACACGGAGGGTGGTGGTGGCACAAGAAGCAGCTCTTTGCAGGAGACTAAAGCAAACTAACTGTACAGGTTTCTCATATGTAAAGAAGTAATTATATCATTTTAAATGCAATCTATCCTGCAACACAGCAACTCCATACAAGACATGGACTTGTGGGGGGCTGTGACCCCCACAGCAGGAGGGACATTTGGGATATTGAGCTCTTATCACTGTACACAAAGCTGACATATCTACCTGATTTTTGCATTAAATAAAAATTACCAGGGGCCTTCTGGTTGTTGTGTAACTGTAGTCACCAGGAGGTACAGGCAGGCATCCTGCTACCCATGAACCACCAGCAGGGCCCTACTGTATCTTCTTCAAATAGCATTTTCATGATATAGTTTGATTACAGCACTGCCTTTATTATTTCTTGTGGGAAAGGCAGTACTAATTAACTTGTATCATGGCCTGCAATTTACATGTTAAAGTTTACCCTGATTCTGATATATGGCTATAATCAGCATTATACAATAGGAGCTCGGTAATTGAGGGGTTGGGCTGCTGATGGCTTGCTGCAAAACCTGGGTGAGCTTTGGTTCAAGCTTGCTCCTGCTCATAGGGCTTCACAAACATGCCTTGCAGGACTTGTTTGCATGGCTGTTGTCCCAAATACTGCTGGTTAGTGACCCATCTCCTCACTGACATATCCTGCCTTCCCTTGTTACTCTGAGTCCCTTCATGTCCTTTGCATGTCCCATCCACTGCATTAAACAGCTCCAATGTTAACATGCAAGGCAGCATTTTCTAAACTACTGCAAACAAAACTATGGGAAGGATGAAAAATAATTAGCCATGTTTCAATGTCTAATATATTTGCATTGTTTAGACAGAGTACTTAATCATTGGTAAGACCACAGAATACTGTGTGAATTTGGATTATTACTAATACACATCGAGCAGAAGGTTATTAATTACATTTAAATGAATTATTTGATACTATTGTTATGGAGAAACTGAATGTTATTAATTATATCACAAGGGTCTCACAGGATTCCTGTGCCAATACTGTATACAGAGCCATATTTAAATCCCATTTACTTTTAGATGCTTTTGTCTCTTGTTTTTTTTGAGGAACTTAGAGCAAGCAGATATCACCATGAGCTGAAGCCCTGTTCCCTCAAACACACCTGAAGCTCTGAGTGACATTGAATAGGTCTGTGAGGACCTGCATTTTTTAACAGTTTTTAAATATAGGGAAAACTTTTCATTTGAGTGAAATAGTCAGTCTGCTGAAATGTCACCTAGTCCCTTGGGTTGGAACTTGGCAGAGGGCTCCAAGTGGTCTCTAGTGCTTGGCACAGATGCCCAAAAAGGACATCTAACAGAGGGGATCAGATCCCAGATTTAATTGGTCTAATATTTCCTAGAGTTTCCTCTGTAAAATGTCTCTTAACTGCAGAAAAGAAAAGCTTTTGGCACTACTTTTTTATTTGAAAAGGTGATTGTATTAATTCAATGGAATTTTGCACTGGAATTTCATTGTAGTTTTGACAGTTAAATTCTGTGAAATTTGCAATGAAGGCTCTGTTACGCTACATTTTGTCCCCATTTGTCTTGTATACCATTGCCTTGCCTTTGGCACAATAAAAATAATCTTTAAAAATAGTGCTATAAATGGATTGACTTTGACCTTCTGAGTATCTTGTCAATAAAATAAAAATGATAAATCTGTTTCAGAGTGCCACTGATGTAACATTAAAGCAGAGTTATTATCCAAAAAGTGACATTTGAAAAATGAGATTATGGGGAGGGGGTCTCATTCTCTGTCAATGGTGTCACATAAATATGCTCTATTTACAGTGCAAAGGGGTAATTTTGCTAACTGCCAGGCCTGCTCCCCAAACCAGGTTGTGTGGTTCCTGTGATGTGTTCTCTGCCTGCTCCATCACCATTAACAATTACAGATTACTACAGCAAGAAATGAGCCGAGACTTCTGTTGCTGATGTGCAGAGCAGCCCAACTCCACCTCATCCTCCTCCTGTGTCCCGTTTTGCAGAAGGGGAGCAAATGGTTAAGCAAAAGTTAAATGGAAGCAAATGGAAGCAAAAGTTAACCAAGAAAAGGTCCTTTTTCTCCCTTCATGATAAGCTTTCTGTTAATAAACAACTTCTAAAAGAATCACTGAAGGCTTCCTCTTATTAGGTGATAAGAAAATACTGAATATTCTGCAAAGAAACAACACACACATGGAAATAAAAAAAGGCAGGCATGTAAACAAACAAGCACAGATGGGCAGCAGTTCAGATTCAAACTTTGTGTGTGATCCACACACAGGAGCTCTCATGTGTCTAGCTTTATGGGTACCTGCTTCAGGCAAGGTATAGCTGACCTGTGGTTCCAATAGCTGCAAGCCTAACTTGAATTTATCTCTAAAAAACATGTGGTAATTTTGGCTTCTCTCTTTTTAGAATTCGTTTTCATTATTTTTGTAAGTATGTATTTAAAAGTATGTGAGGTGCACTTTATTCTTGAGCATCAAATAATATCGTGACTAAAATACTCATGCAGATAGTAAATAAAAACATAGAAACAAACTTATTTTTAAAGATCACAAGACTTTAGAACCTCAAAATATTACTTGATTTTTGAGCAGAAGAAATTCAGATACTAATCTCTAGAAATAGATCCAGATCACTTTTACAGGGTTATGGTTTCTGGTTCTGGTTCAGATTTGATGAAAATCTAGATAACTAAATACTACCTTGCTTTAAATTTTCTATGTTTAAATTCTAAATTTCATCTTTTCCCAGTGTCTGCCTTGAAATTTAACCCATTGCTAAACTGAAACTGAACATGTAAGCAGGCGCACCCATCTTTGAGTGCTTATTACCAGAATTCCACTGAACCAGCTTCTTTAATCCTTGTCTTTTCTCACTTTTCAGCTCCCGAGTGCTCCCCGGCAGGACACCGCATCCTGCGCAATCCCTACCGCAGCACCAGGTACGACTCACTGGAGCTGCAGAGAACAGCTGCTCAGGACATGGTGTGTGACCACTCGCTGCCACCGGCATGGTACCGGTTCATGATCAACAAGAGGCCTGCAGAAATGCCAACAAGATGTGTCGAAGTCAGTAAAAACTATGTAATAACCCTGGTGAATGTGAATAAATCCTGTAATGTGATTTTCCTTTCCAGTCACCTCTATACCCTCATAACCAGTAGAGTGCAATGGGACTGGGTGACAAGTAATGGGACATTTTTCCCATAATAATAACAATACTTTTATATCCAAGGGTCATAGTCAGAGGCCAGGATCCCTGTGGATGGGTAGTAATCAAATACAAAGCAAGGTGTTTTCAAGCTGTAAAGAGATATATTTGTTAACCTATTTATGTCACTGTAAATTATACTTTTTCAACCAATTCTGGTGTTTCAGGAACAGATTCTGGAACCTGACTCTTTTGCCATATAAATTATTATAAATTAGAAATATCTTCTCATTATGAAATCAGATGGGAAAAAAATCAGAAAAGTCAACACGATAAGAAGCTCTTTAGTGTTACAGAAGGAAAAGCTAAATCTGAGTCCTTTACTGATACTGATTTTTTTTTTTATTATTTAGTTTCATAAGATTGTTAGCTACTTTATAGAGCAAAAAAGTTCCTTCATATGTGTTTAATATGTATGGCAGTAATTTTTAACTCACAATCGTTGCTTCTACTGCAACCTGAGACTCTAAGTAAAGTTGTTGCCGCTTTGAATAACCCAGCACATGAGATAAGAGTAATTTCAAGCAAAGTATTCAACAAAATTATTCAGAAAATAATAAATCAATTGCTGTAAATTACTTTAAAGATGAAGTATTCAAACTAGAGTGTCAGGATCCTTAATAATAGGTGATGCTAACCTTCTGGAGAACCTTCATGAAATTAGCAAACAACATGTATCCATACAAAAAGGAACTGGGAACTTGTCACAACAGAAGTATATCTTCATAATCTAAAGTTAAATGAAATGTTAAGAGATAATTGTCACTTGTGTGGGATTTCTAACTCTCTGCATACACAATCCATAAATCTAATTAATGTGAACAAATTAGCATGATTATTATTGAAATATTCATTTCATGGCAGGTCATCCTTGAATGAATATCCCAATGCATTATGTGGTTTATTTTACAGATTGCTATATTAGTGTGTATATATTCTATAAAAATTAATTTGTCATTGCATTTCAGCATTTTCAAGTATGTAGTACTACTCGACTGTCTGAGATTTCCATCAAACAATACATGCTTTGTTTCTTCAAATCTGTTCTATGGAGTTTTTTATGCAGGTTTGTAGAGTTATATTCATTAGTTTAGTTCCTTATCTTGTAACATAATTCTTGCCATTGGTTTCTTCATTATCCTCTGAATGACAGTAAATCTCTGTTTTGCCATGCTGCTGAAGGATTACATCTGTTAGATGTCAGGACTGGAAGAATACACTTCTTTCAGATCTTCACCTTCTAAATCTGCCTCTACGTTCCATCTCTTCCACTTAATTAAATCATTGTTTAATTTGGTTTTCCATTTAATTTGAGCAAAACCTCTGGAACAAAATAATTTAAATTAATAACTGCACAGCTTCCACTCCCTAATAAGCAGTTATTATTGGACATTCCAGTCTCTGGCTGAAGTGAGCTGATTTTAATTAAACAAGTCAAAGACAAAATCCTGAGCAGATAGAAGAGAAAAGAGACCAAATAAAGCCTGACAATACAGCTGGGGAGTTAAAAAGTACATTACTCCAAAATCTTGTAAAATATACGCCTGGTGATATCCTGTTGATACTGGCTGGATGCAATTAGCTGCTTATCAGTGGATAAGATTAACTTCTTAATTCAAAGTAATGGTAGCTAAGGATTCTTGTCACCCAACTGAGCTCAAAGGGATTTAAACCATAACAGAGATTTAGAGGTCTTGCCCAAAGAAAGTTGTGGCAGGAGAAACAGCTCATGATAGACGGACATGTGGGAAGGCACTGCCACATAATCTGAATCTTACCACAAAGAAGCTCCACAATAAATAATAACAATAAAAAAGCCCTGTCTGAGTATTGTTGCATAAAAATAGCAATGTGTTCAACAGAAAACAGAACCAAGTCACAAACAGAAGCTGAGAGCTTGTCTACAGCTACATCATAAAGAGGCACAGCAACATTTGCAAGAAAAAACAAATAACAACAACTCAAAAGAAGCTGGTTCTCACCCACTAATTAAACAAATTAATAAAAGACAAAGGGAAAAGGCAGAACACACACACACACACAAAAAGTTTTTTTGTTTGTTTGTTTGTTTTTTGTCAAAGAGAGTGAAAAAATGAATTGTATTCCTGAATTCTCCATCCCTTGAATCCAACTGCTGTCCATAAACTTTTTCCTCAAGTGGCAAAATACTTTTGATTGAAACAGCTTTCCAATTTAGGTATTGCCTGCTGAATTTCCCTGGTGGTTAGCAAATGATCCTGACCTTCCTCCCTTGATTTCTTCCTTGCCTTTCTCCCTGTGCTCCCAGAGGAGGCAGAGCAATTACTGGGTCCTGGGCATGTGCTTTTGGCTACAGCCTCTTCCCAATCCAACGAAAAATTGTAGCGGAAAACAACACAAACTTGCAAATTTTGTATCCCCAGGTATCAAAGCTGCTGCCTACAGATCACAGACAATAGCTTGTTCTTCCAGAACTGCCAAATTCACTGTGAAAGGGAAAAAAAATACACTAAAGGAAGAAAGGGTAGGCAAACCTTTAGTGAGATTAAGGGCTAAAACTCAGACCAAGATGCAATGCACTAACATGGCCAGACCTAGTAGCAAAATGACCTTCAGAGGAAGAGAAAAAGTGACATAAAAATTAAAGCTCTGCAGAAAATCTATTAAAAAATAGAGATGTATTTACCCGTCAGTAGGGGAGAAACAGATATCAGTTACAAAAACAGGCTTCTGAATTAAAATAATAGAGGGTGTACACATACATCTGTAGACTTACATCTACATATGGGCAAGCCCCAGGAAAGGAATGAATACTGAAAAGAAAGGAGAGAGAACACAACCTGCTAGTGTTATTGAAGATCTGCACTACAGTCAGATAACAGATCAATCTGTGCATAACAGAATAGCAGTGCTTGCTGCTAACCGTAATGCAAATCCAAATGCCATGCTAATGACAGGAAGGCCTTCCAAGGCTGCCTCACAACTCATGGTGAAGCCAGAAATATCTCTGGAAACATGCTGCTTCATTCCTTCTTCTTGTTTACACAAGGGGAAAAAAGCATAGATTACACTGCAACCTTAAGGAAAAAACATCAATTAAGAATTTGATTATGCAAATAGCAATTGGTTCTGGAGCCAGCAATAATGCTCTTGATACCATACGCACGAGTCAGATTCATTATTTCTCAAAGCAATGCTAATATTTTCAGCTTTGGGTAGTCAATTGCAAATAACAAATGATAAGCTAAAAAGAAAGGGATTAAACCCAGCCTATCTACTAGAACAATTGTTACTACCATGCACTTGTCCTCTGGAATGGAGGACTGGTGGGGCTGTATTCTGTAAGCAGGGAGAGAAGAACAGATTTTTACCCTGCTGACCACAGCAATCACTGTGCACTCACTGCCAAGGTTAGGCTGCAGGTAGACCATGTGTATGGTTCAGCATTTGCATGTAGACATATGCATGTTACCTGGCCTGATGGGCACATACCAGGTGCGTACCCTTACAAGTATACACATGCACACACTCATATAGGTATGTATGTGCACTGTACCACATCCTGTCAGCTCAGATTCAAACCCTCAGATCAGCCACTGCTTAACTCCTGGTTTCCTCTCACTTTGAAGGCAGCTCTTCACCTTGGCTCAATTTATTTCCTGCAGACATGCTGGTATGCATGGCAGGAGCTGGCCTGCACTGGAGCCTCTGAGCATCCTCTTGCTCTGGACCAGAGGTGCACCCAATTCTCATCCTGGCTGCTGGATGCACTTGTCTGGAGGGAAGGGTGGGAGGGAAGGATGACAGCTCCAGCTCTGCAGGTTGCTAGCCTCCAGCTGCCCCTGGTACAGGAAATTTTGGAGTCTGACATGGCTCAGATAAGACTTTAAAGACATTTCTCTCCTATGAGTCTGTGCAGCCACTGTATTTTTTTTTACCAGCTGTGGTCCTGCAGCAAGAATTTCTACAGCTGAACTACAGATGACAATGTTTTTAAAATGCCCAACAATACCTGTATACCTGTATACCAAGATTACTTCAAGTATCCTCTTTCAGAAACTTCATTCTGTAAATGAGCAAAATCATCTCTAAATATGCCTGTGCTATAAACTCATGTACAGCAGTATATGTGGTAAAGGAAGGACGTGTTGTGTAATCAAGGCTTGTGTTTTCTCAACAACTGCATTTTTAACAATATAAATTTACCTTTATATACATATCGACTAGGCTTTAACATAGACTCAGACACTAATCTTTGGTGTATCAAACAAGGTCGTGTTCAAGCTTGTCAAATTTAAATTTAACCTGCCTATGATGCTTGATTTTGTAGTCCCTGGAGAAGATTTACTTTTCCCATGTTTGGATTAACTTCCTCTTCCACTTAACCTGCTGTTTTTAATATAACATTTTATAATCACAATCAAAATACAATAGCTCAACTGCATGCTATTATTTTTTTATTTTGTTTCAGTGTTTCAGTTTTTATTTTGCTCTGAATCCAAACCTTTTTTTTTTTTTTTTTTTTTTTTTTTTAAGAACTTAAAAGCAAGTGACACTTCCAGGGTATTATTTCATGTTTTCATCTGCAATTCCCTTTCTCTTATGTATACAAGAATACTTCAACATTATAATAGTAGGTATGAAGAGGTTTTATTTTTCTTGTTTGTTTTTCAGACATACAAAAAGCCTTCTGTAGAAATTACAATTACAGTCTCTATTGTTCAGAAGCATGTACTTAAAAGAAACACAAGGCAGGCACTGGTTTAATTGCTACTACAGATATTCCTGACGTAAACTGATTTCTGTGGAGTTCAGCCCCAGATTTAAGTTAAAAAAAAAATCTTATTTATTTTAACTTACTCTGAAGAAATGCAAAAAAAAAAAAAAAAACAACTAAGACAAAGTAAAGTTTTGAGTGGATAACAGATGCAAAATCACAATGCTTTAAATGCCAACCAACAATATACCAAAAAGCCTTCTATCTCCATTTAACTGAAACAATGCATTTCTCACATATGGTGCTACTTATTTTTAACAACATAATTTCAGTGCAATACCCAAGTGACAAGAACAATCCAGCTTGATTTCTTTGTACAATTATAAAGAACCTTAGAGTGTTCAATCAATCAAACTAGTTGATTGTCCAAACCCCAGCTAAATGGAAGGAGACATCATTGGATTAAACAATAATGGTCTATCCCATAGTTATTGGCAATGGGGGAACAAGTTTAATTTTTTTTGTTTAGGTTTTATGAACCAAATTATTTAAAAGATTAGCTGGTGCCTAATTATGAATCACAAATACTTAATGAAGGCTTACCTGCCATATAAAGGTGTTGTGAAGATTAATTAGGGAAGGCTTATAAAATGCTTTGAAGATCACAAACACCACCTAACTAGTATTGAATAAAGTACGAAAGTACTCAAAAAGCCTGGAAACAACCTAAAAAGTGTGTGTGTGTGTGTGTCATAGCAAAGCTCTTTTGTGCAAGCTGTGTCACCAAGTACCTTGCACAGATGCACTGAATTTGGTAGATTTAGGATTTACACCAACGCAGTTTACTTCACTAACTTGCCATTAAGTTGACAAAGTGCAAACATGTTAAAGGAAGCAATCAAATGTATGTTATCCATTATATGGAGTTTTAATTGAGCATTCATTGAGGCTCACCATCCTCAAAACTATATAAGTGGGATAGAATTTGTAGGGCTATTTTTTGGTAGACCTACCAATACCCCCAGAAATAAAAGGACAAACTTTGGGCACACAGATGGTTTCCAGTGTTGTAGCTATTGTACTTTATTTTTCTTCCTGCTGCATAGCTCCATTTCAAGTGAGAAATGCTGATATTTTCCATGCCACAGCACTAGTGCTGCCATGTGCTGTACATTATGTAGATTGCCTGGACAACCCCAGCAAATCTGTGGTTCGATTCCCACCACTGGATCCTCGATAAACGAAATCCTGCCTGCAAGAGACATTCAGAGTTTGCTCTTGTGTGGAGGCAGCTGTATAACTCTTGTTCTTCATTTTGGAAGTGCTGCTGAATTACAGTACAAGATTCCCACAGCTTTTTGCTATTCTTAGAGCAGCAATGACTACAGTTATTGCAGATAAATGCTATATCTTAAATGCCAATCTTTTGCTACCTCTGTATTCATTTTTCTAGTTACTCTCCCAAATGACTGCTTCAACATTTAATGCTAATTATGCCACAGCTGGGACCTGAACATTTTGGCTCTTTGAAATATCTCCTCTTAGAATATTTTTTTTTTTTTTTTTTTTTTTCTCAGTCTTTTTCTGTTCTTGTCTGTACTGCTGGTCAAATACCTGAATATACAATTGTCCTTGCCTCCCCCTCTCTGTAACACAAAGAGGCCTCACACAGCAATTCCTTTTGGCTAGTGTGGTGCAACTTGCCTGAATAAGATGGAAAAGATGTAGCTCAAAGCAGAAAATAAACATGTGTGCCCCATAAA
The DNA here is from genome assembly GCF_964035555.1 of Netta rufina. Taxonomy (NCBI): domain Eukaryota; kingdom Metazoa; phylum Chordata; class Aves; order Anseriformes; family Anatidae; genus Netta; species Netta rufina. Next base: position 34,722,129 of record NC_140129.1, on the reverse strand, counting down.
GCTGCTAGGAAAACCCAGCTTCTTGATTTATACCTAATTTTTTTCCTTGGCTACTGTATAATACTGTATCACAGTTTGTTACAATAACCATTTTTTCACAGTCTGCATTTCCTGGTCACAAAGTCAGTCAAAAGGGTTCATCACTGCTTGTAATTTGTACACATTACATAATAAATGATTTTGCTCAAATGGTTTCAGTGCAAGATTTGCCAGAACAAATCCAGGGTGCTGCAGATCACAGCAGGGGTTTATCAGAGAGCTTGCATACAATGCTGGGGGCTGCCGCCAGCGGGACTAATCCATACTTCCTCAAGCGCTGAAACAGCTCACAGACTTCTGGCAAGGATAAATACAAAGAGGGAGAAAATCACTGCCTTCTTATTTCAGTGGTTTATTTTCCTCCTTGTGTGTTAAAAGAGGATACAGACCCTCTTTTAGGTACAGACTGTTTTGCAGCCAGAATGCACTTGCATCTGTCTATTTATCTACGTGGCCCACAGCACAGCAGATATATGAGAGTCTCATTAATGAATTTGTCTTTTCTGTAATGCTGAAAGGCCAGGAAGTATTATTACCACCTCAGCCACCTCTTTTACCTCTGTTTTAGAAATAAGGCACAAAGGCGCACCAGCAGTGATGGGTTTGCTCAAGGTCAGGCAGCAGAGAGGGAAACTGAGGCACTGCTCCTGCTTGGCTGGGGCAGCCAGCACGTGTTGGAGCCACTGACACAAGGCAAAAGAGATATGAAAACACATGACACCTTGTTTCAAATAGTGAAAAGTCCTCTACAGAAACTGTTAGAGGATTTTTTCAGTTCATTTTCTCATGGATGCAAACATTCCACGAGACAAGTGTTTATATTTACATGGGTTAAATTATCAAATTTCCTCAAAAAGGTAATTTTTTGGCAACCAAATGTCAGGAAATAGGGGCAATGGCCCTTTGCAGTGCTAGTAGCACAGGGAATGCTTCCTACAGGAGGAGCAGCATCAGCACTCCCTGTCCTCACATCAGGTGAGTGAGGAGCATGGGGACAGCAACTAGCTCCATGGGACCATGACCAGAGGGATGGGAAGACTGTGCTGTGATGCCTTACCAAATTGTTTTCCAAATTCAAGGTATAAGTGTTTCAACAAACAAGCATGAAATACAGGCTGCTGATCTCCAGTTACCATCCTTCTCCCTGTGCCCTTCTTTCTTTCTCTGCATATGGCATGTCTCTGGGTGATACTTGCTCCACTCTTCTGTGTCTTTACAAGTATATGCTCTTAAATGTGTTTTGGATACACGTTATTTCATATCAAATCCCACTCTCTAGGTCGGGAGTTCAGCAGGATACTAGAAATACCCATTATCTGCCTTTCTCCCTGCACAGAAAGCACTGGTGTCCCTGAAAGCTGTAAATAAATCAACAGAACAAATCTCCTAAAGACCTACATGCAACATATCTTTTAAATAGAGGAAACTAAAGGATTCCTATAAAATTCCAAGTAAAAATATATATTTTTTTGCTCATCTTCTTCTCTTCTTCACCAGATGAAGGTCTGCATGTCATTCCTTTGGGGCATCCCGTGCTGAGTCCCTGGTGACAGAGGCTCTGCCTTTCTGCATTTCTGGGGGAAAATAAGATTTTTATATTGACTCTCTATAATCCTTTTTTTTTTTTTTTAGAAGCCTGACAGTAACTAGCTCCAAGTGGAAATCAGACCTTTTCATACCATACGCTTTATTTTCTTCAAATACTTTACTTCCATTGGGTGCACAGACCCTATGCCCCATCCTCTATACTTGCTTCCAGCTGGTGTAAAACTCAAGGGGATAAAACTCAAGCACCAGGACAACACTGGTGTGTGACGTAACAGATTTTATCCTTTGGTTTAGCTGCTTCTGCTGCTGTCACAAGAAACTTCTGATCGTAAAAAGTGAAGCTACAAACCTGGGCCAATGGGAATTTGTTGTTGTTGTTGTTTCCTATGTGATGTATAGCCAAATGTTCACGCCTGGAGGGAGTGTGCTGCCGGAGCTGGACTATTAGAAATAGTGTTCCCTGTGGCTAGCTGAGGAAATGCAAAGCAGCAGCAGCAGACACTCTCTGTGGAATATCACTGATATATGAGAGTTGATTATCGTCAGTGTTTGGTATTAATTTGCAAACCTTAACTTAAATATCACTACGCTTTGCATATTGGCAAATGATAGGTAACAGCACAGAGTAACAAGTAACCATTGTGACTGACTGTGAATATTTTATTAGGTTCAGATTTTTTTCCTAATCTCCCTGTTGAGGTACTTAAATTAAAGACAGCTTTGGGTAATCATGCCTCATTAGTCCATGGAAAGAGCCTAGCACCTACAGAGGGCAAATTAGATCTGAGATGCCTGAACATCTCTTTGTAAGTTGGGAAAGGTAAATTTGGTGGAACCTCTCCCAGCTGTGACTCAAAATGCTATAGTCCCAACCGTTTTAGGACCAACCCTTTCTCATACATGAGCTGCTTGTTGTGGGGATTTGCTGTGCTCAGTGGCATTGGGGCTCTAGTCCATGGATTTGGATAATCTGTTAATATATTATATATTAATATATATAATTAATGTATTTCTTTATCTTTGTAAAGAAGCATCTCTAAACCAAGCAAGACATTTTTCATCTCCACCCATACATCTCTTTCACTGACCCTCTAAGCTCCCTACAATCAAAGTCTTGTCTTCCAGTGGCTCTCCATGGAGTCCTACTGCACTTGCCACAAACTGTTTCTTTTGTGTGCATCCTCAGATGAACAAATGTGGGACACAAGCTCCGGTGTGGCTGTCGCTGAGGTATGAATCCCTACCAGCTCCTGGTGAGATCAAGCACCTGACAGCCTGTGCTACCTGGCAGGTTTTTGGGGGCACCAAGGACTGCTGCTTGTTTCGGATACCCGTTGCCGTCAGGAACTGTGGCGAGTTCTTTGTTTATCTCCTGCAGCCTACTCAAGGATGCATGGGCTACTGTGCAGAAGGTGAGAATGGGTAAAGTATTTATCAATAAGATTGTATATGCCTCTCTCGCCTCATGTTCAAAGGTCCTGGTGCTGCAATACACATCTTGGTGACCTTGCAAGTCAAGCGTTGCTCCTGGTAAGATGCAGACCATGTAGAAAATAAATCAGCAGCTCTCCAAGGTGTTCCTGAGGAATAGCTATTATTACCAGTGCACAATAAAAGCTGATGTATACTACTGAAGAATTTGTTTGGTTACAGTTCATGTGTAGCCTTTCATACTCTCTTTGGCTCTGCTTTGGCTTAAAGTTGCACAGCCAGTGAGCAGAGGCATCTCAGTTATAGTGAGGTGCTGTATCCAGGATACTGTATCTAAGGTTTGTTCTTATCTTAAATAATCCAGTATCCCCCCCCCCCCAAAAAAAAAAAAAGATTTCCTTCCAGAAACTCTGGAAGGAAAAAAAAATCTGATAACATCTTTACCATGACATTTATATAATTACTCTCATCAGAAATAATTTTCAGCCTACTACAAGAGATCTAACCTCTGTTTGGTAGCTAGGAAACAAAGGAAATAGCAGAAAGCAATTGCTCATTCTGTTAAACCTTCTGAACTTCAGAGCATGTTCAGGTGCGTATGGATTTAGTCAGAAAAGACAGTTCTTTCTCAAAGGGAAGAAATTGTCTTTATACCTTCCTTTCAGCATTTTTGGACAGAGACGTGACACACTGAGAAACTGGGGTTATCACCTTTCAATCAGACAAAATTCAAGTTTAAATAAATTCTAAAGAGAGAATGATCTATTTTCTTATCTTTATCAATATTTTAGCATTCCCACATGAAGAAGAGAAGATAGAGGAAAAAAGGCTCAAAGAAAGTGGGATTAATTTATTATTTTGAAATAAGAAATAGGCATGAAAGTAAATGAAACTGCTCTTTAATTTCCACGATTCTTTCTCAGAAATGATTTTTTTATCTGAATACCATCATTTTCAGTAAGATTGGCTTTCTTAATTTACAGCTTTCTTCCCCCTTTGTTTGAAGGATTTTTTTTTCCAATACCTTTTGGGTGATTAATTTTGTCCTTTCTGTTGATCCATACCTATTCAATAATGTAAATCCACCTGTATTTTTCATAAAAGAAAGTTTATCCATTCCTGTCTATCCCAAACCAATGACCTTCTTCCTTTTACTTACTAGTGCTGTTGAAGCTTTCTCCTTTTTTTTTTTTTTTTTTCCAGGCATTTAAGCGAGGTTCACCTCTGTTGAGTCCTCACATTCTTGATTTTGGGAGGTTTTAGCGGTATTATTCTTTGGATGGAAAACACTTAAAGATGAGGTGTTTTTTTTTGTTGTTGTTGTTTTTTTTTTTCCTCAGGGCATGTTAACTCACTGTCTGAAATCCAGCTGTGAACACTGGACCACAGCAGCCTCTATGCAGCCTCAGGGATGGGTCCAGCAGGAACCGTAGGGTCTCCCTTGGTGGGACTTGATGACCTGCGGCCCCATCCCATCCACAGGGAGGCTGGGGAGCACGACACCTGTCGACACTTCCTAGCTTCAGAACAAAACAGATTGCATGCCTCACAGTTTGGCAGAAAGGATGTCACTGGGACGAGCAGCGTACGTGCTTGCAATTCTGCTCATGTCCTTCTGCAAGCTGATCACTAAACTTTATCCTTCTGGAAGAATTTCCTGCAAAAAGTCCTGATGTGAGTCATAGTTTGAGGCAGCTTCCCCTAGAAACAAAAGAGTAAAGGATATAAACAACCAGCGCTTATTCATATTTTAAGTAACTTGTTTCTTTTTCTTACCTCTTGTTATTTGCCCCGGACAGATGTTAACATATTGGTTCTTCATTCTGCCAGAATAGCCTCAGACCTTACTCTCTTGAGCTTCCATAATATTTTCTACACTCCTGAAAAAAGTTTCTTAATATATCCTTTCAAAGCATCTGAACCAGCTTCTTGTTCTGTTTGAGCCCGGGTCTCTAGAGATGAAAGAACATCGCCCTACAGTATTATACATCTTTTTGTTTCTCCTTTCCAAGTGAATTTAAGAGGAAGAAAAGTTTCGGACTTCATTATTAGTTGAAGCCTACAGAAAGCAGGTTGTATTTTTAGAGCAGTGGTATTATTCTGGGCAGAGCAGGACTATATGTAGCAGGGTCATCCTAGGAACGTCCCAGCACAGCCTGGGAAGGATTTTCACAGCATGGTGATATGGGTTGGGTGCTATTTGCGTTTACCTCTGCAGCATCATTTGTTCTCATGTCTCTTCCATACTTAACTGCAGAACTCAGATCAGAAGGCTTTGCTTCTGGGGAATGCAAAGCTGGCAGCCTTTGCCAGTGTAATTAATTTGTATTAATCCATGCACTTCATTTCAATAACATTTCTCTGACTGAAAAATAAAAAATCCCATGTCTAATATTATAGCAATGGGTAGTCAGTACCAAATTAGCTATTTTCACACTTCATATGAAATATAATTCCTTGCTTACATAGTTAATAATCAAATCACAAGAACAGAAAATGTGGTATTTCTCCCAGGTTTAGTTATATTGAAATCTTCCCGTTGAGAGAATGATTGTAGCATTAAAAATAGCATTTTGTGCTACATCCTTCTTCTGTTTTTTTGTCTTTCAGAAAACCTCCCAAGCTTGACTTTGCAGCCAGCGATAACTCCCGAGCTCGTGCAAGGTCATGCTCACTTGAAATGCACCTGGGCTCCCCCCAGCTCCAGGCCGTTGATGCACTACACGGTGGTCTGGTCACGCCTGGTCACCCCCAGTACACGAGAGCAGATCCGGCATGACACCACCCCGCAGGCTTTTTCTTTCTTGGAGATGAGCGGTGAAAATGTCCGACTGGGAGACACGGTAATGCCCAGAGCAACATGTGGTCAGGACCCCAGGGGGGTCAAATCCCTTCTGAAATCACTGGTTTTATTTTTGTTTGGTTGGCTTTTATTTATTTTTTTCCCTAGTGCTGCTCCACGCTTGTTACACTTAACGTCTAATGTAGAAACTGGGGCCTGTTTTGAAACAGGATTAAATAACATTTACCAGATTCAGGACCTGTAACATTTCTTTGGATTGCACAGCATTCCTGGAAGCTGTCCATTTTACTATTTTCTAAAGGCAACTTGAATATTTACATTTCCATTACAGCTTCAGTGCCATAAAGTTAGTATGAGTAGTAGGTACATGTGCCTGAGCCAGCTTTTGAGTAGTATGTTTCGTACCTTGCAGCAGTGAGAATTTGCAGTAGAGGCAGATTCAGCTATATGCACTCAGTAATTTTTATACTCATGGACCAGAGACACAATAACATCTTTTCACAGTAGAGAAAGATGGTACATTTTAAAATAGAGGGAGGTTTATTTTATGGTCCTTTTCATGGTGTTCTGCCTCTCTGATTCCAAATTCTTGGTTCAATAGCATACTGAAAGATAGAGTTCATTACAAAACAATCTTTAAGAAGTGTATTTGATGGCTTACACAGCAACACAGATCTAGCTTCAACAACAACAACAAAACAGAAGCCAATACAAGATGTGAAAAAAATTGACTTGTGTATGAATTCATGGCCTTTCATGGTACAGAAACAAGACTTTTAAAGTTAAATTAGGTTCATAACTTTTATAGGCAGAGAGCCATTAGTGATGCTACAACGAACTGAAAGAATAAACAGGGATAATGGCCTTGTGTTAAAAGTAGGTTGGAAATAGTCTTGGCATTTTGCAGCTTCTCTTTGAGATATTTAAGAAACACGAATAAGCTTTTTCAAGTTCTTGAAAAGATGAGTCATCTATAACAGTAGCACAATCTAGATAGTATTTTTTTTTCTCATTTCTCCTCATAATTATGCCTCAAGAGTTCAGAATCTGACTGATGCTGCCCTCATTTATAACATAACATGAAGCAGACAATTCTGCCAGCTTTCAAGACAAGCTTGTGTTACAAAGAGATATTTTCATCAAAATAATTTCACTTGTAATCACTTCAAATCTAGATTTAACAATCCTGAGGGATTCAGAGAAAACACAGCTCTGTTAACTAGTCACACCACCAAATCTTTATAAGACCATTTTTATTATATTAAGTTTTCAGTAAGCCCTTCTTTGTCCTCTACTGAAATCCACATGTTTAATTTAGCAGGTTTAGTGAGACTAAAACATTCTTTTCCATGCTAAATTTTTTTAAAGGTCTTCACAGCCTATTTGACTAATTATAATTATCCGTAAATCATCACTGGTGAAACCCAAGGTACAAAGCCTCAGATGTAGCTGGGAATTCATTTCTACAGAATAAGGATTAAAAAAGCATAGTACTGTGCTTGCCATCCCAATCTGGGTTTCTGATAACAGTCACAAAGCAGGGAACACTCCTTTCACTCCCAGAGGTGTAAACCTGAAGCAACTCAATAAACATGACAATAAACAGGACTAACACAAAGGGAAGGGGTTGCTATTAAAAGTAGAAGCAGACCCTGAGGACCAAACTCAGCTGTGCAGACATACTTCTCAACCTCCTGGGCCCAAGCAAGATACAACTGCAAGGAGTTTTTCACAAGCAGCTTTAAATGGAGACCGGATCTCTAGTGACAGAGACATATTAGAGAGTAGACAATGAACAAGAAAGAGAGAGTCCCAGCTCTCTTTCCCCATCTCCGTTCCTGTGGCTGCACACCACCGGGTGCGTGGGTGTGATTCAGGGAAGAATTGCTCCCCCAAGATGCAGAAGTTGCAGCATTTACCAAACTACTTTCATTTAACCTGCCTTTCACCTACCTGTGCATAGTCCGAATTTGACTTCAACATTTTTGTAGGTGAATACTGGGAGCTGTATTATTTTTAAACCTCACCTGAAATCGGCATCTTCTCTGTTCATTTCTTGATAAAACACTACAGCCAAGCAAACTTATTTTCTTTTAATCACTGTTTAGGTGATTGATATCTACTCTATTTTTTTTTATCCACCAGAAAGTCCCCAAGTAATAGGTTAGTCACATAATATTATACCTATCAATATATTCTAATATGCAGTCAAACCTTAGAGAAGAGTAGAGATTTACTGGCCAACATTTCTGAACTCATATTGACTAAACAGCCAGTTATTTTTTAATAGCTATCATGTGTGCTTTTCTCCTACATCTTTGGGTTCCAATTTTGTTATTTCAGACAGTAATGTTGGCAGCATAATGTTCGTGAAACTATTGCAGCCTTAAATAAATCTATAATATGTCGCTATTTCTATATGAACACTGAAAGAAGCCTACTCCATCTGATATGAAAATCCTGGCATTCCTAAGCCTTATTTATGCGATGGTGACAGAGGTCATTTCATTCCTCGAGGCACAGCCATCTATAAATTATAGCAGCACACTGTGAGTAATGAGTTATGCTAAGAAAGGTGTTCAGAAGAAAACCGTGGAGATTTTGCTCTGCACAGCAATCCCAAAGTTCATATGGTGAGGAGCAATTGTCACCATACATAAACTATGATGCACATTGTAAAATAAAAATGTGTAAGTAAAACTGGCCTTTCTAAGCTGCCTGCTAAAAGTGGCCATTTTGTGAGGCACTCTGAAACACCACAAGAATAACTCCAGCCAAAAAGACTGTAAATGAGTGCTTCAATATATAAAAGAGCTAATTTTCACTCTCAAGGGAAGAGGAGTGAAATTTCCTACTGCTTAAACATCAATTCTATCCCAGCCATTGGACTTGACATGGGAAACAACAGAAATAGGAAGAAATGCCTATTTGTATGTTATACCTAAGTTTAAAATTTCTTTCTGAAACTTCAGACAGAGAATGAGGAGCATCCCTGCAGAACACAGAGCTCCAGGTGGACTCGAAATGAGTTTTTAATGCAGAAAGAGGCAGACAGTGATGAGCAAAGCTCTGCAGCTGATAAGATGCCTCACTTCTACCCCGGGAAGATTTATTTCCTTAGTAGATGAAGTATCTGCAGTTAGCCTCCACATACTGTTTGGTCATTTCCCACTGGAAAGAGCTGCCTGATTATGGATAGCCCACAGCTGTGCAACTCAAGCGGGACCTCCCATGGGTCAGGTCTCACTGTTCTCCTTCCCTTCTACAGCAACAGCCCTCTTCAGGGTACAATTTGTGTCCAAAAGCCTTAAGGGCTACTTTATTAATTAACTCAATGTTAGGTTCTCCCTACTTGTCCCTTCCCACTAACCCTTTTGGAGACCATGTCCACAGACTTTGTTCCTTCCCCTTTCTGCAAATAAGTACAGCCAGATCATTTCTGGGAGCTAAACTCCCCACTTCTCCAGCTTTCCTAGGAGCACCTGCCTTCAGCTCTGCTCTTCCCTTGCTCTTCTCACACAGGCTGTGCACTACAACTCCTCCTGCGCACGTTTCCCAGCAGGACCCCTCCTTCAGGCTTCTCTAACCCCAGCCCATTAGTGTTTAATTGAGGAGGATACAGCAGGGGAGGCCTTCCCTGCCATCACAAGATACCCTTTCACCTGGCATGATTGATTCCCTGCCAAACCCTTCACCTGCAAGCCATCAGTGTGCCCAAGTGACTCTTACCCTTGCAGTCCCTGCCTGCCTTCTGGCAGCTCCAAGTCTTGGAGTTAATAGAGTGAATCAGCCACAGTTAGGCTCCTGCATCTTAGTGGAAGCATGCAGACTTCCCTGCCCAGCGAACAGGCAAGAGCAGGCACCCCAAAGTGTTACCTTATGCACCAGATGCATGTCCTGCTCTTCCCAAGGGGTATCCCAACTCCTGGGGCACAAGCTGCAGAAGGGTAGGAGGCAGGACTGCAGCCAGGAGCTGCCATGAACATTGTTTATTTTCCCTGGTGTGTGTTTAGGTGAGGTAGGTAAGCAGTTCTGATGGATGGTCCCAGCCCAATGCTCCAACCTGGCAGTTTCCTCATTTTGGGGGCACGTGGCACTGCCCCGGGACGTGGCTGGGAAGGATGGTGGCAACTTATTTGCTAGTGCTTTGAGAAGTGTATAACTGAGATCAGCCTTTCTGAAGATTCCCAAAAAGAACAAATTGTCTTGCAAACCTGGGAGCCCTCACAGATCAGTGACTGATGAGCAGGGATGGGTGCTGATCACAAAAACAGGCACCTCCAGGTGCCTCCAGGAACCCAACCCCTTGCTCAAGCCCAGTCCAACCACCCTTAGCATCAGAACTGCCCGAGGTGGGTAAGCTACTCAGGGCACAGTGACTTCCAAAAAATTATCCTTTGGATTCAAGGAAGGATTGTAACCCAGAGCCTTCTGAAGCTGCTTGGCCATAGGATATGTGCAGTGCCTTCAGATGATGCAGATGAAGGGTATGCTTCTGGATGTGCTGGGAAATGCCCCCCCCCGCCCCCCCGCTTGCTGCCTTTGAAGGTGGAAACACGCATGAATGAAGCTTTATTTGAGCTTTTCTGTCCCTGCCCTCATTCCCGTGTCTCTCACCACATGCTCAAGCTATCGCAAATGATCTCCATGCTGCATTCAGAAGTAATTAGGGGTGTGGAAAACGGTGAAACTGGAGGGTTTTCTTTTTTCTTTTCTGTTTGAAAATGAGTACAAATAATGCATTTGGGGGTGGGGGGGAAGGGGAGGGACGACAGATTTAGTCTCTGGGAACTCTCAAAAAAGTATTTTGATGTGCAAGTCATTTGGGGAGAATTTGCCAAAGACGGTGACATGTTCCAGAATTAAAATACTCTCCCAAATCACTTCCCAAGTTGCCCGACCTCCACCAAATCAATGACTGAATTCTGCTTTTCACTCAATGTGCTGCTCCCTGGGTTCACAGTGAAGTGGGAAGAAATCTGATAGAGTCCACTTAAAGGCATAAACCTGCTCCAAAACACAGGAAAGGAGACATTTCTGCAAATAACTGACAGCACACTCCTGTCAGTATTGCTTTTATCTCTTTGCTTTAAAAAGGCAGCATCTGTAGAAGGGGGAGGGAAAGAAGAGAAAGAAATGTTGACTACTGAACTAGAGAAAAAGAGCAAGTATTTAGTTGAAGGCAAATAAATAAATAAATAAATAAATAAAAATCTCCTTGCAGTGACTATGATAATAATGATGTGACAAACTGTCAACCTGTAGCTTGGTAGCCGATGAACACGTCGGCTGGTTGTGAAGCGAAGTGTGCACCTAACAAGGTAAAGGCACTACAAGGAGAGGAGCGATAGGAAAGACAGGAGTGAAATGTAACTTGTGACGGGTGCCTGAACACTGAGACTTGGGAAAGCTTGTGCTAATCTCCATACATGCTGGAGGTAGAACTGTAATGGACTGAAAATCTTCTCAGCATGTCTTTACAGAGTAATTTTCCATTTTGGTGTTATCAATAAAATATACCTCTTTTCTACAACAGGAGAAAACACAGTGTGTGCAGGGAATGGAGCTGGGTTCCCATGTGCTTCAGGGTGTTATTTTGGGGCAGATCCCTGGGAGATGGGACACATCCTTGTGAGCAGCCCTGCTGCTCCATCTGAATGATTTGGGTAAAAATCATTGAAGCAGAAAAACGCAAACAGCCCACCAAGCATAAATATAATATCTGCAGTGCAGGTGCAGTGGATTTGCTTACTGAGCTCTGTATCGGATTTGTTTTTATTATTTTTCTTACTATTTTATATTTTTTATCATTACCTGGAGAACACAAATTTCTCTCCTTTGGAGGCAAATTAGTTAACAATGTTTCTGAGGGATTTTAACCTTGAGAGATCTCTGAGGCCCATGTTGCTTTTCCTCCAGCTTGGAAAACCATAAGGTGGTAACGAACAGGGCTTTTGGGTGGTTAAGGAAATACTCCAGAGCAGTAGGCAGCTCATGTCCACAGGACCACATGAATCTGAAAAAACCCTGTTTCTTTGAGCTGGTTTTGCTGGCACTGGTCATGAGAGTAGTACTTGAGCCGGCCAGTGAGAGACACTGGGAGCCATAGAATCTGTCTGGAGAAGCTCCTCACCACGAAAAGTAAATCAGATTGGTCTGCTTCCTCTTCATGGGTCACTTGAGGCTTCAAAAAGGCAGCAGCTATAAATATGCCATCTGACCGATTGGAATTGATTTACTATGGCACAAGCTGTTACTCCATTTCCGAGAAAAAGGCCCCCAAAAAATGAGAGCTGCAGTTTCAGAGCTGGCTGTAGTTTGCTTTAAGGAAAAATTCTGTAGTTTAATCTTATGATCCTAGAAATGATGTTAGTAGTTTGGGTTTTGTGAAAGCAATGAAACATTAAGATGGCAGATGGTGTGCGGGCTCAGCAGAGATAAAGGTTGCGTGACTGTGCTAGGAATAAAACATAAATGGCATGGTACATTATGTCTGGTGGTTTTTTTTTGTTTGGGGGTATTTTTTTATTATATTTTTTTTATACTATAAACCTTTCAGGCACATCTGCATCATCTTTTATAATGCAATAAGAAAAATGGAGCTTCTTATATTGCTGACACGTTTTCTGAGGCTGGATGACTGTCAAACTAATTTAAATTAAAAAACAACTTAAAAACATGTTATTCAATCCATCAGGCACTCTGAAGTCTGGGATCCCAAGGGCCAATGTCCTGAACTTGACAGCAATGTCTATAAACGGTGTAATTCTCCCTAATTAAAATGAGTTAATATTACTAACCCTTACAAGTTGTTTGGAAGAATAAAAAAGAAAATGCACTGTAAGCATTCAGTGTTAGTAATTGTTTAGACAGAAGCCATGTTTCTTTGCTTGTTATATGCATCAAAAATTCTTTCAGATCTTGAGGTTTATGCATAAACTTTCTTAATACCTAACCCCCCCCCAAATACGTTTCAATGGTTTAAAAAATAAAAAAAAAAAAATTAAAAAAAAAAAAAAAGGGGGGGGGAAAAAAAACACAGCAATGCAGAGGAACAGGAAGATGTATTATTAATTTGTTTTTTTGTTCAAGAAAAGCTACAGCACACACTGTTTACACTGTTTATTTACTGCAGGTTTTTTGCACTGTCACTGCATTTGCAAGGGACACTCCTGAGCAGCAATCATTGCCTGAGGAGAGCAAAGGTTTCTACGCCGGGATTAAGGTAACGCCAGTGGCCCCGATTTCCTGACTTCTCCAGCGTCTCCTTGGGGAATATTTATATATTACCTGACACGCTCTGACAAACAAGGCACAGACACATAGGCCTTGATCATCATAACCAGCACTGCTTTTATGCTCACTTTGTGAAAATGTCTTAATAAATTATATGGCTTTCAGTCTGTTTGCAAAATGCCCTAAAGCACCCATCAGCAGAGTGTGCAGGTGTTGACACTAATGCAGCATAAAGAATGTGCGAAACTACATCTGCCAGTAAATACGCCCCAAAGTACTCTGGTGGTTATGTATAAATGGCAGCCACACCTACAAAGATGCAGAATTTTTTTCTAACTAAACCAGAACAAAATGAAAACTGGTATGAATTTTTATCCATCTCCTCCTTCTGGTCAGGCCCTACAAAAATCAAGTTGCTGAGGGTAAATCACACTGAGTGCAAAGCCTGGGTCTAATCCTACCCAAGGATGTGACTGTCATCTGGGATAATTTGAGATCTTCTAAGCATCTAAGTTTCAAGCCTACAAGAATGGGCTTTGAAAAACCTGGATGCCTGTTCTGTGTGACATTGGAAAAACTGTTACTTTTTTTTTTTTTGGCAATGTCCAAATTTCCCAGAGAATGGAAATTCCTATTTCTGACTGCCCCTGGGTGCTGTTTCTGCTCTTGCCCCAGCAGAACAGCCATGCAGAGACCGCCCAGCCCCAGATCCTCTCCCCCATGCACTGAAGCTGCAATATATTATGTATAGAGAAATCTTTCTTCCTGCCATAGCAGGGAAGAGGAATCGGGTAAAAATTGCACTAGCTTTGCACCTGGGGCAGAGTACAAATATAGAGTCCATGATCATGAGGTAATGCCATACTTTAGGTTATAAATACTACTGGTATTTCTCTCAGTGCATTGGAATGGGAACCAGGGATATTAAAAATGAACAAATTCTATGGTGGTATACTATTTTCCGGCTTAATAATAACCTATTTTTAGATGAGGAGATGAGAATTAATTAGACACTATCTATGACAACTGCAAACATTTTTTTTTAATTATGAAGAGCATTAAAATATTTTAACAAAAAATTACCTTTGGAAATTTGCAGATTATTTCTATGAAATTATTATTATAAAGATTATTATTATTTTAAAAGCAGTTATATTGATTCATAATCAATTAAAAACACTCAAAATGTCAGAAATATCAGTATTGCCTTATTAATCTATCAAAATGATGTAAAATGTATTATTTTATTTCCAGTTTTTACCAGAATCATTACAAATTGCAGAAGATGGCAAGGAACACGTTTTGACCATTCTGAGCACTGTGCCCATTACCTGTTCTGGGCACGATGATTCCTGTAAAATCACGTTACAGCTAAGTACTGAGGATTTGGGTGAGTTTTACATATTGGCATCAAATCAATGTGATTACTTTTTCCTGCACTTTCATTACAATGAATTCTAGGTGAAATTATAAGCCTCAAATTACTAAAGAGGGCAGAGCCTATAAGCTCAACAAACTAAGCCATATATTTCTTTGCAAAATAAAAGATATGATGATATCACTCAGGTATTTGACACCAAAAAACATCTGGCTAGTCTTAACCTGAACAATAGTCCATGAAGATTTATGGGTGAAATACCTGTGAGCAGATGTTTTTTTAAAATTCCAGGAGCATAATATTCTATTTAAAGTTTGTTTGTTTGTTTGCTTGCTTGTTTTTTTTTTTTTAGCAGAAATGGCCTTAGCTAGAATAATTTTATCAATTATCAATAAGAAACTCACTTGCATATTAATTATTCAGTAAATGTTTCTCTTTTCTGCCTTACAGTTATTGTCTGTCTTAATAAAGAAGAAAAAAAAATTCTTATGATTATGTATTATTCTCTTTCTAAAGTTATTTTTTTAACTTGGAAACACTGACAATGTCACTTAGAAAATCCTCTTGCTCTTTTAAACAGTGTATGCTTTCCTAGGTTAATCTGGTGGAATATCATGCTTAACCAAGGGCCCTATGTGGAGTTTTACTTACCATTTGCACCAAATAAAATATCCAACCATTTTTCTAACAAGGGGTTTATTTTTCTTCCATGGGTGATTCAGTGAGAAAAATGTTTACAGATAGGATTAATGCACAAAAAGAGAGATCAAATAAAAATAATATTAAAAAAAAAAAAAAAAACAGCTGCCAAAGCCCAGATAGTTCCTGATATTTTTCCTTTTCTGAATTCATCTCCTTTCTCTCTCCATCCTCAGCCAGCACAGACAGAAGAAAAAAAAAAAGTCATTCAAATGATATCACAACACAATGATCTTAAACTGAACGGCACCTTATGGTTCCAGCAGCTGTGTTGGCTCTCGTACATGGAGTACTTTGCATTTCTTCATGGCTCAGTGCTGTTCCCTTCTACATATTGCTCTTGGCTTACAGTCTCTGCTAGTCCATCAGGCAAACATTTGCTGAGCTCATGGGAACAGATTTTCTTAGATATTGAGGTAGCTAAGAATGCAGGCTCGTGTGTGGTGGAATATCCCTGAAACCTCCAAGCAACCTCCAAACCTACAGCCGACAGGGATCAAATGAGAATTAGTCACATAAACTACCAAGGTAATTTTTGAGTTAGATAGATTGGAATGAGGTTGACCTGTTGCCATGGTCTTCTCCAGTCCCACAACATGCATTTTACTGGAAGAAAAAGATGAGGCAAGATCTGCAGAAGTAGATTTATTTTCAATTTGTCAATGGGCATGATGTGTTGGTGGCAAGATTTGCCAGGATGGAGTCAAAATTTGACCAATTAACTAATCTTTGAAGTAGTTTGCTGTTACAGAGGCAGTTTTAATCAACAGTTTTAATCAACACATTTCTGTAGCTTAAACTAATAACCAACTCTAACCTTTGATTACTCCACCCTGAGGCTGTTTCCTTAGACGGCAGTTGAACTAGTATTGATCAACTGAGATATCTATATGTACTTAAGGTTGAGTACCTACTGCTGGGTGTTTGTACAACCATAGGTTTGTTTTCAGCCTTTATTGTCAGTAGGGTCCATTTTTTTATCTGAAGGAATGCTGAGGGCTTCTGAAAAACATAGTGCCAGTCACAGTGCTATAAATTGAAAATGAAAGCTATTTTAGCTGAGATTCGTTTATACCAAGCAAATTAACCGACAAGCTCCTTGTCTGACTGAGTCCATCTGACAACGCTGTTGTGTTAATTATGTAGGGAATAAGTGATAAGAAAGCTAATTACAAGCACAGAAATATCTCTCTAAGTTCAGACAATATCATAATGAATGCCAAGACACAGCAAAGCCACTGGAGTTCAGCTTCTGTTAAGTTTATCATTGCTATTTTGACAAGATGATTTTCTTTGATTTTAAACTTTTGTTCTGGGTTGTGAGCAGAGCTCATGGGACTGTAATAGCAATAACTATTCTTCATGGAAGCCTCCAATTTAATTGAATCAAAAACCTTGAAAATAAACCAGGACTTTTCTATAAGATGTAAGGCATCCTTTAAGGATTTGGAATGAGTGATGATGTACTATTAACAGTTGTAGGTTTTTCAGTTCCATTATTATAGAACTCTACAGGGTTAATTTCAATTACATTTTATGAGTCTTTTCCATAAGGAATAAAATGTTGATTATGTGATTGCATTAGAAATACCATTGTAAAATTCCTGAATGTCATCTACTACAAATTAGTAAGCAATTCTACAAATGGGAAAAATTATATGGAAATCACTTATTTTCATATCTGATTAATTCTATTGCCATCATTTCTATAACACTGTTCTTATCTGCTGATAATATTGGTCTGGGACAGAAAGCTAAACACTTAGCACAAATGCCAGGAGTCCTGAAATCAGCAGCAGGATTCTGATGGCCTGGTAGGGCCATGATTTCATTCTTTACCTAACAAAGGACTCACGAAGGGTTAGTCTGCTCCTGAGGAGCAGATAGACACTATCTGATATGCAGACCAGCTGTATCAGAACCAAATGCTATTATTATTCACTGTTCATAAATAAAAAATGATAGTAAATGTCAATGTAAGAGAAATCAAGCAGATTGGTTTGTCTTTTACCTGGGATTTAAGCATGGAGGGTTAATCCTCAAGGGAAATGGACACTACTAGCCCTACTAGAAAAGGTTCCTTTTGGAAATATATGATGTGCAAAGCTTCATGAATAACTTGGGTTGTCATTGCCATACTGATTTTATTCACCATCCTTAACTTCCCGACCCATCACAGATACCTACATAGCCAGTATCATCATTAACTTGTTACTTTTCCACAATCTTTTAGTGAATTTATCTCACAACCCCATTATTTTACAGATTAGAAAGTAAAGCACAGCATCACAGTATAACCAAAAGTAAGTAACAGAGAAAGCTCTCCAAATCTGCTGCATTTATCTTCCTATGATGGATCCAAAGTTCACTAAAAACTGACTGGAGAACATTCCCTTTCCAGATCAAAAATTCTCTATGCTTTAAATTAAATAACTCCCAGCAGATACCTTGTTATAATAAAGCTAGTGAAAGATAAATGTTTTCCAGAAACACAGTTTCATCTCTTTCTTTGTCACAAAAACAACTCATCTTCATTTCCTGGGCACGGACCCATAAAGATAAGACTGTCATTCCAGAAATATTAGCACCCGTGGACAGAAAAGCACTGATGAGTTTCAGTAAGTTGTCTACTGTAGGGGAAAAAAAATATGTGCTAAAGGATGGCAGACTGAGTCAGTTGCAACCATCTTCACGCAAAACCTCTCTGAATTCAACAGGTGTGTGTCCTGGAATGTAAAGTATTTGTGTTGGATGGGATTGATAACTGTTTGGATATTTCTTGTTAGACTCAGTGTTCCTGTTCATTTTAGACAGGCAATTACCAGGGCTGCCAGACATCGCCCTTTCAGCATGCCAGGTGGACCTGGTGCCAATGCCCTGCTCAGAGGGCAGCTGTGCAGCAGCCACGCTGACGGTGACAGCCGTGACAGACTTTGCTCAGGATGGGAACCGCATCAGCCGCATCAGAGCTGAGCCAGCCGGATGGAGAGATTCACTTTGGAGGGCTCACACACCAAAGGATGTGAAGGTTAGGTCCTAAAATGGAAAATGTGACAATTTTAAATGGGAGGTATAGCATCAGAGAAAATGAGGCAATGATAAACCTTAATCTTATAAAAACCTGTGGACCACTGTTCGCACAGTAACCTAAAACAGCCTCTCTGAAAACTAAGAGTGAAGCTTTTTGCTTTAACAGATTTAGGTTTCATTCTCAATTAGTCCATTGGTAAGGCCAACAGATAGATTATACGTGTAACCAGCCAGCGGTTTGGAGAAAAGCAGAGGAAAGGCTGTACCTTGCTAATGAAAAAGGAGGGTTCAGCATCACCGTGTTCAATATGTGACTGTTCCAGGAATCTCTAGGATGCCTCTGACAACACAGATGTTCTGTCTCTTCATTTATCGTAGTACAGAGCATGCAAAGTAAAGATAATGGGAATCAATCAGGGAGGCTAGCCACACTGTCCCTGCAGGAAGCCTGGCCCAGGAAGCATGGTGAGCAGGAGCTGGCCTGCTGGCTGTGGAGCTGGTTCAGAGCTTCAGCTGGGAGGTCTGAAAGCCAAAATCCCACCACCTGGGGGAATAAGCAAGAAGACAGATTTGACTCAGCTAAAACTCTCAGAGCAGTTGGAACATCTAAGCTGGAGCATTTAAAGTAACTGAAAACAAGCTCCCAGCTAAATCTGTAAGTTCACTGTCCTGATTCTGGTGGATTTACTCATGGTAGGATAAGATTAAATTGGACCAAAAGAATTTTTGCCTTCAAATGTAAAATGTCTAGCATGTGTTTATTTCCTTCCTTCTCCAACACAGGCTTCCCTTACACTTTTTAAGATTCTTAAATCAGAAATTGCAGATAATTCAATGTAGTGCACACACATATTCATATTTTTTTCTTGGAAACTACGAATGCTTCCATTAAAATATGAAAATGTATCAAATGTGAAATGGAATTAATCAATTTTAATAATAAATTCAATCTATCTCAGTTAAAACTTGATCTATGAAAACATAATAGACATTACCTTCTATTCCCCCCATTTCCCCATTGCTGCTTTGCAGTTAATTAGAGGCATTAATATAAAACTGCTCCTGCAACATATCAAGGAGAAATCCATACATTAAAATCCGCATAGTCTATAGTCCTTCAGACTTGCTCAAATATTTTTGATTTATCTGAAAATTGAACAGAAATGGTGGGCAGAACATTCTGACAAATTCAGACACCTGAAAAAATTGATTTCTTCAGTACACTAGGGCTGCCTATAACTGAGACTTGCATCCTTTGCCAGCACCATGCAAGAAAACAGCAGAGCAGAAAAGGTTGTGGCCATGGAGAAAATGGGAAAATTCAGAGATACTTCTTTACATCACTCTGGTAAACACAAATGATACGATTGACCTCAGATCAAAAAGCTGTTCAAAGAGGTGTTAAGTTCTTCATTCCTCCAGACAATCACTTTAATAGTCTGGGATGCCAGACACCTGTGGGTGTCTAAGCAATGTCTCTGTGTGATGGTTGAGGGACATTTTGAAATACAGATGATGTATTGCCTCGGGTGAGGAATTTTATCAAGTACTGTGGTTTTATCTTCACCCTCTTATTCATTTATTTAATTTCTCCACTGTTCCTAAAAGCTAAATTCTGCTTTGTCGCTGAAATAATATACAAGAATATAGTGGTCATTCTTCTTCCCTGCTGTGCAGATGGTGGCAGAACTAACTGAATTGCACCTTTGGATTTCTCACGGGCAAAAAGCACGCAAGGAATTAACAGCCCTGGCCAAGAAATCAGCCCTGCAGGCTGGATATGGAAAAATCATAATACTTCGTCATGCCCACCAGTGTGACTGGGAGCCCTTTGTATTGCAAATCGCTGCACACCCCAGTCTTGCATTTCTGAGGGTTGGATAGCAGAGTACACAGCCATGACAAGGAGCCATCTTGAGAGGCAGAGGAAGTACAGGCCCAGTAGGGCCTGAGATTCAGGTCTTGCAACTCCCAAGGGGATTTCATGA
This sequence comes from Netta rufina, assembly GCF_964035555.1. NCBI lineage: Eukaryota > Metazoa > Chordata > Aves > Anseriformes > Anatidae > Netta > Netta rufina. Next base: position 34,701,977 of record NC_140129.1, on the reverse strand, counting down.
CTTCTGGCTTTCACAGGTATATCTGCTCCTTGCAGGTCACCAGAGTCTTAGACCTTGTCTGTGACCTGGTTTATTTCCAAGTAACAAGAGCCAAAGCTGATGATCCTTGTTGCTCTAGTAAATCCTTTCCTCTTTCATTCATGTGCCAAAAGCAGACAGCTCCACCAGCTTAATTTGTGTCCTTGTCACCAGTACCCAATTGATAATGTTCACATAAAATTTACAAATCAGACATTCACATGCTGTATCAGGAAATTTAAGGTCAAGCTAGGGGACAGACAGTGACTACTGCTAAAATATGCTAATGCTACTTAATTACAGCATACCTTATACAATCCTTTAGGCATTAAAATTAGTACAATTTAATGAGCACTCTACTCTCTTGATAATTTCAGTGAATGATCTACTTCTTAGCAAAGAAGTTTAATACAAAAGGTTTGCTTTTTACCAGCTACACAGTGCATTACATCTGGTAGAATAGAAGCACTTTGAACTCCCATATTGCATGGGATTAAACTCAGTTGTTTGAAAGCAAAGCCTATTTTGTACCCATCCACAATTATGTTTTAGAAGTCAGATTTTAGTTTGTACTTGACACATGAATCCTGCCCCTAATGTTTTGTGAGGAGCGGTAATGAAGAAAAACTGCTGTGTAGACTGTATTCATTACGCATTTCATTTTAACTAGGTCACAGTTCGAGACCTCCCAACAGGGAACTGCTACTCTTTCACTGATCCACACATTATCACATTTGATGGATGGTGAGTATTCTACTTTGAAATAATTTGGCTCGATTACTGCAGTTTTCAGTTTCTGGATATAGCATGCATTTGGCTTTACATTAGAATACCAAAAAAGCATTGTACTAGTTTGCTTATAATGATTAATGTAGTGCCTGAGTAACATACATGTTTTCCTTCCAGCTGTTTATATTCATTTTAACAAAAGGATGGGAAAAGGATTCATTTTGAACCTGCAACGGTTTTGAGAGGTTTTGAGAGGTTTTTATTTTTACAAGCTCAAGGTCAGACTCCAAAATTTTCTTCAAACAAAACCAACATTAATGACTTTGAGAGGGTTTCTGTGTCATGTGGCGTGGTGTTAGAGACACCCCAGTTCCACCCAGGTGAGCCATCTTGTCCCTGTAGAAGCACATCTTGCGCAAATAGCCCATGTTGTTCCTGACAGTTTAGTAATACCTGACACAAATTCATTCAGCCCAAATATGCTCTTGCATTCTCCTATCTACTTCCAGGTCTAGTTTACTCATGGCTATATCTCTGCATGGAGCTGACAGTCATAATCACAACCAAAACATGATAAAAATGGTTCTGCTGTCTCAGGCAAAAGAAGTCCAGAAATTATGACTGGCAAATTTCAGGGAAATTATGCAAAAATATTGCAAAACTGAAGTTGTTCATCCTCCTATAATGTACAGATGTGCTCCTACATAATTGCTTAAAAACTTAGTGATCCAAACGTGGTATCTTTATGTTTGGAAACCTGCACTCTACCCTAGCTATGAAATACAACAGACAGTTTTTAAAGTTTACATCTGGTATGTTTGAAGTAAAGTTACTAATATTTCAGATCACATTCCAGTTTTGTCATTCCGCCGTTAACCTCCTAATGGCACAGATAATGACTTTATGAGCATATCGTCCACAGGGGCTCGGCAGGCGTGATATTCTAATTTCGATATCCTAATGTCCCAATTTCAATCCAGCATGCTCTGGAGGCAGAAGCATATATTTGTCAGAACATGAACTCTGAAATGACGTCAAAACTGCAGAAATCTCTCGATGAAATGAATGAGAAAGACAGTGGCTCTGTTAAAGGCTACACATCTGCCTCAAATAAAGATGTTGCATAAACTGGGTAGTCTGAGCTAGGAGATTAGCTCTGCACACCTGGGACTTTCTAGTTTCCCTCCTCCTTTTGCTATATGCCATCTCCAATGTGTTCAAGCACTTATTTCGTGCAAGTTTGGCTTCTCAGTATAAAGAAAATGGGGAAGAAAAAGTGGTACACAGACATTTATGTGCCTCTTGGTATTCACCATTATTTTGACTCTGTGTATTACATGAGATCAGAATATTATTTAAAAACTCTTTGTATATTTATGTTTTAAAATATTCTGTTCTGATTTAGGGCCAAGGCTGGACAGGGACCTGACAGCTTGTTGTATTTAGGAAGTCATAAATTACTGAAAATGGCTTTTTGGAATGGGGGAATACTATCAGCCATGTAGAACAATTTTACATAGCTTCCATGGGCAAAAGGTCTAAAATAAAACAGAAATTTTATTTCAGTAACTCATTTTGGAGCTCTGTTACTTACAGCACATGGAAATACTTCTAATTCTAAGCAATTTACAATTCCATTTAAACACAAGCAGTTTGGAAATGCCTGTCCTTCTGTGGCACCATGCCTCTGAGTCACACAACTCTGAAACAGAAAAGTCCCAGGAATACCTGGCCCCTTGATAACCTCACATTTTTTCGCTGTGGGCATTCATTACTGCTCTGTCCAGTATAGCTTTAAATGAGCCAAGTGATGGGGCTTTTGCCATCTCAATAACCAGGTTATTTCACTAAGATATATCATTTGATATTCAGCCAAGTTTCTTACCCATCATTTCACAGTCCCATTACTCCTACTTATATTCCCATTTATTATTGTAAATAATTTCTCTTTCAATTATTGTAATGATTATGCTACACTATTAGATGTCAGTTAAGCAACTTCTCTGTCTGCCTATCCAAAAAAACTTTAACATATTATCAAATGATTTTAAAGCTCTGTATATAAGGAGTGGGGAATGCAGTTCCTGTGTTTCTATTGATACAAACCTACAGCCTATAGATAAAGGTAGACACAGATGTAGACACGGAGTTATGCAATAGAAGCATTTCCCTGTTTCATGAAAGGGTATGTGGTGGGAAACTGTATTTGAAATGTGGGGTGCATTTGGTACTGTGAATATGGAATAATTGCACAAACAACTGTGGACACAAGAAACCATATGAGAGTTCTGCAATAAAAAAAAAAAAAAATGTTTCAGACCAATCTGCAGATTGTCAACCGTTGAAAAAAGGAAGATAAAATAAAATAAAATAATAATAAAAAATAAAAAGAGAGAGAGAGAGAGAGAGAGAGAAACTTCTCCTAGGGACTAGGAAGCAATAGGTAAATAGGATGAATGGATGCTTTTCAGCATCAGGAGCTATATCACCTCTAAGTGATCGGTAGACACAGGTCAGGTAAGAACAGTACACAGGGGAGAGAGGAAACATTGAAAACACCCTTTTCTCATCTCTGCATGGCTACAAAGATGGCAGCAAACAAAGCTTAATAAAGAAACTACCAAAACTACCTCTGAGATCAACAGAAGAACATCCATTAAGCAATATAACTCAAGGAAATCAATTTGTTCCACCACTTTATCTAGAATCCTGTAGGTCAGCTTACCAGGATACAGCAGACTCTAAGGTCAAAATGTTGTAGGCAGAGCTGCCGTGGACAGGTAGTAGTCAATTGTCCCTGTGGTGCATTTTCCATCCTCTCTCCGTGGAGTCCTGGGGATGGCTGTATAAAGAACTGTCATAAGGAAAGCAAAAGAAAGTCTGAAGATGGGGAGCATTGCCAAGAGCAAAACAGTAGGAGTGTTTTCTATGCAAATAGGCATGCACGTAAACACACTCCTACCTTTCTTAGATTTGCTTACCTTTTTTCACTTTCCTACTAAAAATGGTGAAAAGAAGAAAAAATACACAGTGGAGACAAACAAGCATGAAAGCAGACACAAAAATAGAAAACTTAAATGAAAAACAATGCTCATTAAAATTTAGTTTAACTTTTTAAGTTAAGTTTAGCTTAACTTAAAAAAAAATATAAATAGTTTATTTAGCAGCTTTAAAGTGGAAGAAAATGAAAAATGGTATGAAAAACAAAAGACCAGAAGATATTGATGTGCTTTTTGGCAGCAAAATTTTCCTATGGTCACTTCTAAATTGTAAGTTATTTTGTGAGATTTCACAATAATACTTCCTTTTGTAACTTCTATATATATATATTATATATATATTTATATTATAGATATATTTTCAATTTCAATGTGTTTTAATTAATTAATTAATTAATTTGTTTGTTTAATTTGACATAGTGAACTCCCATCTGAGGTAGCTCATTGTTCTTTATATAACTGAAATACCTAACACACTTCTAATGATAGCACTCCCCTTTGCTATGCCTCTGGCTAATGTTTCTGTAGAAATATTTATCTTGTAATCATTCTAGTCTTTTGACCAAAAGAAGTGACTGAAAATCAAAGAAGAATGTGTTGTATTTTACAGCGTAAGCACAATCAATTTATGTATATTGGTGCATCGATGTAAAACGGCATTAATTATACTAGCTAAAATCCAGAGAGAGCTCTTCCTTTTATAGCAAAGTAGCTTCTAAATTAAACAAATGTGAAAGCCTGGTAAAGCAAAAGTATACCCCTCATTATTAGTTATGGCACATTATAAATATAAAAGCTTTTCATGACATAAATTGTAGGTTCTTAAACATGAAGTATTAGCTTAAAACTAAATGTGGAGAATATCCTTTTAAGGTAAAATATAAAAAGGGAAATACTTCTTGATTGGTGAACTATATATATCATTCACGTTATTTTCCATTTTACTTTTTTTTTTTTTGAGCTTTCTCAAAAATTTACATCAATCCATCCATCAATATTATTGCAGGGTGAATGGCACTATTTCCTGCAGAGTGACAAAATCCCCAGCTTGCAAAACTTCATGCTTATGGTTGGTTTTAATGGCATTCATCACGGCAGCCCACAACTAAGTCCTGGGCATGAGCAGCCCTCCCAGAGGGCTGTTCTTTCTTGATAGTCTGTAGAAATTTACACATCCCCAAGCATACACTGGCTGCTGAACATAACCCAGCAGCTTTACTCTTTGAGAATAACAGAGCTGCTCCTTAGTAATGAGTACTCTGAAACCAGAGAACATCCTTCAGCATCACCCGCTTCTTCCTAGGGTCACAACTAGTATAAAAGAGTTTTCACTCATAAGGAAAGAGGGAGCTCAGAGGAACACAAGAAAAATAAATGATTTGGTGACAGAACTGTGATAGAAAAACTGTAGGAACAGTCACAATAATTAGTGAATAATAAAAATTAATAAAAAGGTAGCTTGGTGAATATTAAGCACATTGCATTAGTTAGTTTAACGTTACTGGAAGTGAGGATTTTTCTATTTCCTTCTGTCCCTCATTTATCGTGAACCAAGAGAAATGATTCCTATAGCATCTTATTGTCATATCAAAAGACTTATGAGCATATTATAATTCTCACATTTAGAGCACAACTTGAGCTATGACTTCACGATGGGACAAGAATTTGATGCAGTCCTTGAAAAACAACCCAAACACATACATGGGGAGAGTACATACTTTACATCCACTACACTCATTGCCATAGACAGGGAAGCAGAATGGGGTAATTTACAATGGAGAGCAATTCTGACACAGTTTGTAGTGTCTGTTCACAAAGAATATGCAGAGCTCCCTCTTGCAAGAGCCCCAGTAACATTCCTTTGTGCTTTTAGTTTCACAAGGCTGCAACCTGATTTCTCAAATGTTGTCCAAAGAATCATTATCACAATTACAGTTGTATAAACATCACAAAAATTTACCTGATTACATTCAATTACCCATTTGTGTAATTCAAAGGCAGCTGAAAGCTTCAATTTAGACACGTTACTGTTTGTTATGTGCCATGCAATCTATGTCATGACTTAATTGAAGGACGCTAAGTGACTTCCAAGAGAGCTGGATTCAGTCCACTGTCAACGCTTATTAAGCAGTGCTTATTAAACTCCCATTGCTGGAATGATATTTATATGTGTATGCTAATACAGTCTTATTTACCAGACACACCTGATTAGTCTGGATACAGCCATTTTGAGGCATTATGTTCCATCAGCCTCTCTAAATACCTTTCCTGTTAGGCTCTTCCTGTTGAAAGGTCTGTTGAAGGGAACTGTGGAAGGTCACTCTCATTAAATTTCCTGGCTCCTCAGTCTTCTCTGTGTAGAGGTCCAAACAGAATTAGTTCTTGATGTTAAGAGACTAACTTTTTTTTTTCTGTTGTCCTTAGTTCTAATCAGTCTGAGCAGCAGCATCTGCACTGCACACTTAGGATTTATATACCTGATTAGAAAATAAGATGAGACAAAAGCATTCAAAATCATATCGTTTTATGGCCAACTTCACTAAGTTTTTTTAAGATGAAGTATAATGTCAAATGTGGTTTCTTGCAGAGAAAAGCAGTTGGAGTTTAAATTCTTGCTGTGTTTTAAGCTACATATTTTTCTATGGATTTTATTCTGGAGAGAAATAAAATGCAGATATATACATATTAAAATTTCTTTGTTCTTGAGCCAAAATGAAACAAATTATTTTCTCGCCTGTATAGAATACATTAACAGAATGCAAAAACATCGATGTTTTTATGACACTGCTTAAAAATAATCCTGTTACTTAGTTTAGTGGTTGATTTTATTTTTTTGTATGTTCCTTTTTGCATTTTCCTTTTTACTGTAGAAAACAATAATGCTTATTATTATAAGCTTATGGCTTAGTTTCCATTATGCTTAATTTCCTAAAAATCATGTTTAAAAATAAATGCAGTGCCTGTAAAGGAAGAAGAATCCACTGCTTTTAAAGATGTTAGCTGCTGGCTTGTATGCAGAAATCTCCAGCAACATATATAAAATATGCAGCTACTGCTTTCTTTAACTTTATACATCAGGAAATAAACTAGAGTATAAATAAATAAATAAATAAAATAAAATCTGCTCTGGTGTAAGGAGAAAGACCTGAACAAGTAGAGGAAAAGGATTTTGCAGGTCCCTAGTTTGGAAAACCTACTAGCACTTTCTGTGGTCATGAGGATTTGGATCTGGCCTTGGCCAAGGGAAACACATCCAAAATTATTTTGCCCGTGGCCTCACATGGAACAAGGATTTTTTGTACAGAGAAGAATGGAAGTACTGAATTGTTCCACACACAGCAGTGCTCCGATTGACGATCCATTTAGAGCAGAAGGTATGCTTACTATGAAGTTGTTGGGGAGGAACCAACTTTGTTTTAATGGGTTTTCAGTAGAAGCCCAGTTTTTCACATGAAATATTTGCCCAGCCACAGTCAGACTTGTAAAAGTTGGTGATTAGTCACAGAAGAGGTTATCTGAGCACTGATTTTGCTTTGAAGAATATCATGCTGTAAAGCATCCAGTTAGAACCAAAACATATTTATTAAGGCCTGGAGGCAGGGACTTCTTCCCGTTTGCTTTTATCAAATGTTTATCCTTTTTATCCATGCCCGTTGCCATAGCAGCAGCTCGCAGACAGGGACCAGGTTTTCACATGAATTCTTTTGCACTCCCAGCTAATAATGGTGACAGCTACAGCCTGCTTATGGTGCTGGAGAAATGCTTCCCCGCACCTGGATCTTCCCCTTCTTCCAAGCCAGCCACGATGCCGGAGGGGCACAGACAGTCACTCTGGGTGGATGCATTGGGTCTCTAAATCCTGGTTTTGTTTGTCATCATTTAGGCGTTACGATAATTACAAAATCGGCACCTTCCTTTTGTGCCAGAGCACATCGCGGGCGTTCGAAGTGCACGTTCGGCAGTGGGACTGTGGAGGCCTCCGATCCGCCACGGCCTGCAACTGTGGGGTGGCTGCGCGAGAGGGGGACGACGTCGTCATGCTGGACTCCTGCAATGGCCATTCTCAGGAAACTAGGCCACAGCTCGCCATCCGCAGCACTGGGGCATCGCCACAGGTCAAAATCCTAAAGGCCTACGGAGGGAGAAAAATCACAGTATGTGGATGTTTGAGTACTCTTGTTGCTGTTCTTAAAAATGCCAGTTTAATATTTCTGAATTATTAATGAAGTTGCTGCAAAAATATCTATCTGAAGGCATGAGAAGTGCCTGCAGCAAAATGTACCAAAAAAAATGAGATGCAGGGAAGAAGCGGGTTGAAGTTTTGGTTTAACCAACTGCAAGAGAAAACAAAACAAATATCTCTGGAAATTTCTTAGAGGCATATCCAAGTGCCAATATTGTTGCTTACTTATTGGCGAGCCACTCTCAGTTCACTTGTGCTGGGTACTACCTAACCACATCACATAAAGCAAATTTCTTTGCAGATCTTTCTGATATAAATATTCAAGGAAAGATCACAGGTAGCAGAATAATGTAGTTTTACAGTGTAAGAAAAATACAATGTTAGCCAGATACAGATAGCCCCCAGAAGCCATGGAAATGGGCTGCAAATGTGCAACATTTGCTGTAATTTAAAGTATTTGCCTAAAAAATTATATGGCCATTACAAATTTTGCATGGATATCATTTATCCACACTAATCCAGTGAAATCACTGGAAGAATAAGAGCAGGCTGCACCAGTGGGGTTGGTGAGAAGAAGAGGCACAAAATACATCCAAGAAGATAATTTTATCGTAAACTTTTGTCATCGAGATTTATTGCCAGGAGACATTTTGGGTGAAGATAGGTCCACAGCAGAGCCAGAACAATGCCAGGGAGTGCCTGTGTTTGGCTGTCCTTGTGATCTCACTTGGAAAAGATCTTGATGAGGTAGTAATTGAAAATCTGTTAATTATAGAATAGAGAAAAAGCAGGAAACAAGCTGTCATTTCATTTTGCAACTGAATGCAATATAATTACTGTTTTATTACTAGCATAATTGTAGCAAGGAATCCCTATCCTCATTTACACCTTGTGTAAATTTCACTGATTTCCTTTGTGTTTAAAATAAAATAGGACACCTCCAGGCCATGAATGAGAATCCTTACCTGATCTGAATGGGAATCTGTAGGAATTGTAGGCAATGAATATGGTCCCTGATGGCACCACTGTGAGCAGTGCACCTCAATTTGCTCAGCATTTGTCCTTCATCAGCCTTGCACAGGATAGGAGCAGGTTCTCCTGCATCATGCAAGGCTGCTGCTTGGAATGAGGCTGTTACACCTTTCTGTAGCAGCTTTCAGCAGCCTGTTACTACCTATCGCTCTAAGCTTAGGTCTCAAAAAAATCTTCTTCACCGTCCCAATCAGCAATGTTACATCCATGTGATTTAGGAAAACATGGGCTGTTGGTAGGTCCTTTGTGGCAGATGGCTTGCCTTGCCCAGGAGCAGCAGGAAAGGAAGGGTTGCAGCCCTCTGAAAAGAAATCCACACCTGGAAATATCCATCCATGCAGTACAGAAGGCTGAAACAGCTCATTCAGTCCTGACAGCAAGGATTTTATAGACAGCCTTGTGGGAGATGCTCCTCCTGGTAGTAAAGCATTTAATTAGAAGGCACATGTTTATCTGAAGGAGGAAACCAAATACTACCCAGCACTATGTCAACTGCAGTCCTCCTGATCTATTTATTAAACGACCACAATAAATAAATAAATAAAAGTAATCAAATCATCAAGTCATTGGAGTTTTCTCCTCATCCCCTTAAAAAAATAAAAAAAAAATGTTACTTATAAATGAGACTTATAGCCAAGGTGGAGGTACAACCAAGACCTTCTGATGTACTCTGAGAGCTGGTTTTACCTGATGATTTTCATTATTCACCAAAGCTAATGCTTTGATTGCCCCAGTCAAAACACAGAGGGCTTGTGTTGACTGTACAGTGTCCACAGCTCTTTTTGTCAGCAGAACTCTGCTGCTTGTCTCAACTGAACCAGGAGGGCATGCACAGGCTTCCACAAAAAGTATTCTCCTTGTTGAAATGAGGACTGTGAAACTAAAATGGACAAGAGTGTTATTTATTGCGAAATGCAAAAGTTGGATTCCAAAACAGAAATACAAATTTAAGTTAAACACTTCTCACAAGCATGAATAGATTTGGTTTGGAAGAGATTATAAGGGACCTAAAAACAATTGGAAAGAAAGCAATGGGCATTAGTAGGTTGAATCAATTATTCTCAGCCAGGGGTGACTTAAAAAAAGTAAGATAATTATTTTGAAATTACTGTAATGAAAAGTTTCCAACTATTTAATGTACTTTTAAAAAATATCAGAAAACATTTAATTTTGGATCAAACAAACTAGTAAGATTACTTATCAGGATAGAGTGCTCTCGCTCCCACTCTTGGCATGGATCAGTTTCACAATCATTTTCTTTTTACCTAGAAAAATAAAACAAACAAACAAAAATACATTTCAGTTGAACAGATTTATACTTTTTTTTTTTTTTTTTTTTTTTTTGGTTGGACCACCAATCTGAAAAATCCATTATCCACACAGCTAGTTCTTTGTCTTACCCTCAAGATTTTTTTTCTTTTAAAGGTCAGTGTAAGCCTACCAGAAGTTCTTTAATGAGAAAATTGCTTTATCCACTTTAAAACACAATCATTTTCTGGGTAATCCAGCCTTGGAAAATGAAACGATTTTTCAGAGGGAAGAAAGCTGTTTTTCAGACTTGGCAGTTTATCTAAAAGAAATGATTTCCCAGGCAAAGACACAAGGGTAGTCTTATTGTCATGGAAGTTGCTTCAAAAATTAGCTGGTAACTTACCAGTGGGAAAACTTCAATGAATGTAATTATTAATTTAAAAAGAAAGTACTCGTGCAGTTTATATTTATGTAACATTGTCAGACAGTAGCACCGTAAAATTTGAAAGCAAGCTAAATAATAGCACATATAAATATTTATAGTGCATCTAAGTGATCTTAAATTACCACCGGCATTGCCAATGTCTTACCTTGATATCTTTGTTTATAAAAAGGGACATTTTTTATTGCATAAAAAGTCTGGTAATGGCTTCAATTCACTGTGTTTTTTTTTCTGCCTCTTCAGATCCTGTTCCCTTCAGGAGCATTTGTTCGAGCTGATGTGAGCGAGTGGGGAATGGGCTTGACAGTAAGGACGCCGAGCAGTGACTTCAACAACACCAGAGGTTTGTGTGGCCTCTTTGATGGGATCAGTCACAACGACTTGAGCAATGTGCCTGAGGAAGACTTCGTAGAAGAGTGGAGGTACAAAGTGAGAGAGGATCCCAGACCGGGAGATGTTTCTCTAGCACTAAATCCAGGGATGTTGATACGTTAATTTCATTATGTACTCCCCTAATGACCTGGCAGAGAGATCTGCTTCATCAAGCAAAGGAAGCCTGGAGGCCCATTACCATCCGAACAGCATGGTGGCTTATTTTTCAGTCAGCACAATGCACATAAGCAGTTACTGAGGAGAAGTTTATATTCACAAGTGATGTCAACTTAACAGCTGTGTTAAGATCCCACTCAGCTGTTAAAAAAAGATGCAGTTCTCACCCGCACTGGAAAATGTAGATAACTGACAATAGGGATTAATTAAGGGTTTGGTATTTCCCTTGTTCTTTTATTCCTGAACACTAATTGCAATATGTGAGTATAGATTAAATGTTACATTTTGACAAAGTGTGGTAATATATGTACCATGCTAAAAGTTAATATCTACTCTGTTAATGATGATGGTGAGCTCAAAAAAAATTCCATGGTCTGGAACTAAAGCCAGGAGCCTGGCACTCTGACATGTCCCTGTCCCTGTCCCTGTCCCTGTCCCTGTCCCTGTCCCTGTCCCTGTCCCTGTCCCTGTCCCTGTCCCTGTCCCTGTCCCTGTCCCTGTCCCCAGCAGCAGCTCACATTTTAATTCTATATTCTCTAAACATACCTAAAAGGCATTCCCAAAAGTGAACTGTGCTGTTTTGACTGTGTAGGTTTGCTTGTGAATTATGTCTTACAGATAGGGAGAAAATAAGGTGAACACTGCTGTGCAGATTTCTCAAGATCAGCTCATGCCATGATATTTTCTTCTTTAATGTGTGAAGAGCAAGTGCATGAAAATTTAGCACAGCTGGATCGAACCCAAAACACAGTTAGATGGGTCAACACACAGCTTAATTTATCACCTAATCTGTACATGGAAACTTAGTACACAATAAATGCAATACTTTTTAGACCTAGTGCATTTTAGAAAATAAACAAACACTTCTCCCATATTCTAGTTATATTCAACCAGCCTACATAATGGCTATCTAATGGCAATTTTGACCTGTAGCTACAAATTGTGCTATTTAGAAGTCAACAGCCTTCTCTAACATTTTAAAATTGTGAGGTTGAGTCAGAATTTGCTTCTGGGAAGGCAACTAGAGAAATAGTTTGGTGCAACAACCAACTTCTGCCTACCCAAAGAGAGGCTAACAAGAACATTGGGAGCAGATGGTCAGACATGTTTGTTGAAAGATCAGAAGCCAAGGCAGAACATACAGGAATTTACTTATAAAACAGTAAAGAGTTTTCTAGTACTTGTCACATATGATGGAGCTACTTCAGGAAAGGAATGGAAAGTTCGTGCTGTGTGAGAAGAGCAAGATGGGTGACAAGTTCAACTTCACAGTACTCTCAAGGATGGAGTCTCAAGCACCCTTCAGAAGCCTGATTCAAAAACCAGCAATGCCAATGGAAAGACTAATGTTACCTCCAGAAGAGACTGGATCAGTCTCTGATCCACTAATGGAGAAATGGTGCAATAAAAAACACAACCTGGAGAATGATTTTACAGCCACAGCTTTTAATTTCATTTTAAATAACACTTAAAGCATGCTATGCTTTCTGCAGCACCTGAAGCTAGTCTGAGTGCTCACCATCTGGCAGTTCAGCTCTGTCCCTGGCTCCGTCTACTCTCAAGCAGCTGAAAAAAGATCTGTTTAAAACATCAGGTTTCCAATGTATCTTTTAAACAATAAAGCAACATCAGATCCTCCCAGTCCTTAAATAGCATCTGGACAAGGCAGAGGTGAATTCCAAAACATGTATTTTAAGTAGCTAAAAGAAGTTTTCTGTACCTTTTGCAATTATTGAGAAATCAGGAGCACGGCTATTCCTTTTGGTCTCTCTGTAATAGTATTCAACTCAGTCTGAAATACTTGTTTTTAGCTTTTCCTTGGTTGTAATGGGCAACCAAGAGGAGTGGTAATCTAGTTATCTTGTGCAAAGGACAGGAGGCCTTTCCTTGCTCACCGAGGTACGTGCCCATGAGGAAGAACAGGGTTTTCCAGTGGTTTCCAAATGATTCACATAGAAATAGTGAAACAATTCATTTCAATAAAATACCAAGGTAAAAGTGTTTCATTTTGTTGAAATTTTCATTTGTGTTTTAAGTTTCTGTCCCAATTTGGGATTACTTTATGTGATTTTTATTTATTTATTATCTAATATTTACCTAGTCTTCAGTTTATCTGGTGTCCCCTTAAAGAAAAAAAAATACTCTTGCTGCCTTAGGTTTATTGTTAATTTGTGATGCAAGCCTGAGCCACCTCTGTTTCAGGTAGCACCACCAGTCAGGGCTGGATAAACACTGTGTGCAGGATGCCCACTGGAAATTAAAGCTGTGTTGTCCAAAGGACAAGAAGTCACTTCAATACTTCCTCAATCAGCAAAACATGTTTTATTGACCAAGACTGAAGGAAAGCCAGTGCTGAGCACGGAACAGCTTGTGCATTTCTGTGAGCACAAAAGGCATCCTGTTTTACCACACTGTATTCTGCTGTGTCCGCACATTGGAAAAATCGGATAAAGTCAATTCTTCTTTCCACAGTAGTGTTTGGCTCTGAAATGTTGACAAATGCTTTCACCTTCCTGAACCCTCTGGCTGCAAGACAAAACTGGTGCCAAAATAATTTAAATTTTTGGTGGTATTTCATATTTGTCTGGAAATAAAGAGTTGCCAGCTATTGACACAAGAAGCATCATTTTCTGTGAAACTCCAGGCCTCTTGCACTGCACATATAAGATCAATAAGAGATCTTGTGCTCATGAAATTTCCAGGGAAACTTCAGTCATTGCTGTTTATTCAAACTGAAGTTAATTTATCATTAAAGTTGGAGTAAATTGAAAAGGGAGACAAAAAATCATCATACCTTACATGATAGCCTAACCCCATGATCATTAGAAAACTGCTTTGTGTCCAAAGAAAAGCTCCAAGAAAGCTCCATTAAAGGCCAAAAATTAAATTAAGTATGTATTTTAAAAAGGAAAAAATAAAAAAAAAAAAAAAAAAAAAGAGTGTGATCCAAGTCTTAGAGGAAACAGCTGGTAGAAAATCCAGGCAAATGGATAAAGATGATTTTCATAATGAAGTATTTGAAACAGATATATCTTTTTTGTAATTCTCCAAGCTGTGTCTGAGTCACACCAGGGACAAATCCAAGGCCTTATTTCATGTGTAATATGCAAAGGGCAACCTGCACCTAAGAAAAAGTTCTGCAAAGTGACATCCCACACTTAGGCACCGCTCCAGCAAAGCACTTAAGCATCTGTTACCAAAAAGTCCCAATATAGTGCTAAAAAACCTACAGGACATCTCAAGAAGGGCAGCACAGAAATGACTAAAGAAAACAGAGATTAAACTTAAGCATTTTCTTAAGTACATTGTTAGACTGGGAATTTATACATCCCCCAGCCTGAGGGAAAGGAAGTTTACTTAGCAGTGTAGACCAATTTGTTGAAAGTTTCCTCTCTCTAATCTCCCTCTATTTTTAAACCAGAATACCTCCGGGAAAGAGTTTATTTGACAAGACTCCAGCACCTTCTGAGGGGAAGCAAAGGAAAAATTACTGCGGATGTCAGAAGGAGAGCACTAAGTCTGTGTCCTTGGTAAACACGCCGAATGCCTTTCAGACTCAATCTCCTGGTTGCCATTATGATAATGTGGATTACACTTCTGCAATCCCGTATCTAGATGTTACATCAGAGTTTGTCACTCACTCAGGCAAAGAGTCTGCTTTAAGAAATGATGGGAAACTGTCAGCCAAGTCTTTTGATCAAAGATATCTGCCTAAATCAGTCAAAAAGCGAGGTAGCCCCGAGGAGCGATTAAAAGCCCTTGCACATAATGTTTCCATGAAAAACAACGGTTTCCTTAACTTTACCAAGCCAACAGAACAACTACAGAGAGCAAAAAGGCAAGAAGACTACTATGAGTACTCATCCTTTTACCCACTGCATAGCCCAAGCCAGACAGACTCAGACAGCTTTGCCTATTTTTTCCCAGAGGATTATTTTGAAGGGATTCGGACAAAACTTCCACTGGGATGGCCTACTCCCAACGGTCTAACCTCAGCCAAAGCTCGTGAGATTTGCCACCGAATTCTTGCAAATTCCACCATTGGCTTGGTGTGTAAGACTCTCCTTGGAGAGCAAATAGATGAGGCCATTGATATATGCGTTTTAGATCTGCAGCTCAAGGATGACGTGGCCTGGGTGAGGGCACTGATAGCACTTTTGGAAAATGAATGTGAAAGACTAGTGCTAAGAAACAGAGGTAAAGTGTTTCATGTCAGAAACCAGACATCTGCTACCCAGGAGGAAATCCTCACCATTCTCCGGTGTCCTGCTTTCTGTAACGGCAATGGACAATGCACGAACTTGGGCTGCCAATGCTTTGAAGACCACAGCTCCTATGATTGTAGCATTGCCAAGAGTAAGTAAAAAATTCTGTTTGTTCCTACCCTACCCATCTTTCCATGGTATTAAAGTTATTAGGTAGAACATCTGCACAGAGTTGTTTGCTCTTCAAACAGTGCTACCAGTAAGATATTTGATGAATTAGTAATCAGTTTTTGACCTTGAAGAGCTGATCAAAATGTCTGGTTGGCTGGTCCTTCACTTTTTTTTTGCCTCAGTAACTTTTTAAAAATGGATTTTACAAGCCCCTTAGCAAATTGGTTTTGCAGAAGTGATTTTCTTTACATCTGATCTATCACCAGCATGCTGACAAGCAAGCTTCTGACAAAAAAGAGGGTCCTGCTCACCTTGTGGTCAATATTCATGTTAACACTGTACAGATACTTCTTTTATTTTTCTCCCTCATCAACAGAGAATAAAATTTGAAATGTATTTCAAACTCCATATTATATATGTATATATATATATATATATGACAAAATGAACAGATAACATTGTCAAAGCCATAAAATAGTTACAGAATATACTTTAACCTGCAGACCTGATTCTGAAAATATTTCTGAATTGCCTTACGTTTACACAGGTGACTATCCTACTAGATTTGTTTCTTCTTTACAGTTCAGCCCCTCAGTGGATAAATCCAAGTCCAGTGTGAGTACTCAAAGTGCTTGAAACTAAGCACACACATAAATGTTCGCATTAATTTCAAAACGTAAGCCCTGCCTCAGCAAACCACATAAGCTTAAACTCAAAGTTACAAAAAGGTACTTAAGGCTCAGCCACACAGTTGGGTTCCTGCAGCTTAAGAAGCAACATTTCAGCTAAGCTGAAATAACAAGGCGTGCTCCTTCATCCATCCCAAATGTGGGGGAAAGCCTCTTGCTACAATGCTTAGGCTACTGGACAATATCCTGTATTTAGGACAGGCAAAGCTCCTATCCAGGGTCAGTCTCTTATGGCTTAGCTGAGGCACCCAAATCTCAGACAGCCCTGGAGCTCAGCAGTACATCTGATACACCCAAGGCATTTACTAGCTGGGACAGGATTATCCACATTCTTCACAATAAACATGTTGTCAGTGCACTGATTTGAAGTGGTAAAATATATCCTGACATTTGCTTCTTTTTAATAGCAGGCTAAAATTTATAGGATCATTTTCTACATTTCCTAAATTTTTGAAAAATTCATTCTCATTCACACAGAGAACAACTGACATCAGGGACTGAGAAGCAGTTTGAGCCATTCTGCAGTATTTGTTCAATATATAACTCAATGTTTAACTTCATTTCTCTGTGAAAAATGTCAAGTCAGGGTAGAGGAGTTGCTTAGACTGGATGTTTAAATTTTATTTTGCTTTTCTACAGCTGAAGTCCCTAAGATTAGTGGAAAATAACTTCAGTATGACCTTTCAACTAAAAAGTAATGGCACCTTGTCTTTTTGTTGTTACATAAACTATAAACAGGGCCAGAGCCCAGAACATGGCCTGAGACTGCATGGTGAGTGAGGAATGGGAAATGATACATCAGCTTTGGCAAATGACTTGTTATTGCTCACTGGTCTGACTGCTTCATGTCTCTCACTGCTTTTACTTCACTTTTCTCCCATTGAAGACAATGACGTGGTTGGTCTTTGCTTCAAAACTCTTCTCTCTTGGGAGTATGGTTTATTGGAGTTCAAAATAAATCTAACTATTGACTCCAGTTTTCCAAAGAGTTCCTAGTTCTGCCTTGGTCAAGATACAGACTCCCAGCACCCTCCTCCCCTCTCCAGCACTACTTCCCTGGAAAGATTTATTCTCCACTTCTGGCCTCCAATTTGGTTTCCACAGGGTGAGAGCTGCCATGAGGATGTTGAGATTTTTCGTTGCATGCTCCCTGCCATAGCAGCCTCAGGCTTAGCCTGGTCCCCAGGGAAGTGATCTTGGCTTTGGACCAAGAGCCACGTCACATCAATTCA
The DNA here is from genome assembly GCF_964035555.1 of Netta rufina. Taxonomy (NCBI): domain Eukaryota; kingdom Metazoa; phylum Chordata; class Aves; order Anseriformes; family Anatidae; genus Netta; species Netta rufina. The sequence continues at coordinate 34,684,477 of NC_140129.1, read as the reverse complement.
TAAAGTATTTGCTGGGCATGCCTTTGTTAGTGTTTCAATAAAATTAGCATTCCCTGCTGCTGCAGTTTTCTTAACAAAATACAGGAGACCCTTTTCCAAAATTACCACACACTTTTCCCAACATTTCAAGGCAATATTTAATGTAAAAATCAACAGACCACTGTGCTCTGTCGCACACTCTATAGACCTCATATTACATCGACTTTAATAGTGTCTGCATCCATAACCTGACAACTGCCTCACTTTGGGTCCATGTCCAATAGGCATGGGATTGCAGAAACACTCAGCTATTGCATGGCAAGGAAGTTCTGAGGTATAACGCTGCCTTTGCAGAGGGCACTTCACCCAAACCATTTACCAAGTCAAAAAGTAGACTCAAATAGGTAAAATGATCCATGTCTGTTGTGTATTATAGCTTATTATAATTTTATATATTGTGGCTTAAAGTCACCTTCACAAAGCCCTCTCTGAGCTGTAGTGCACATTTTCTAGCTGCAACTAAGAATTTGTGTGTTTGTTTGTTTTTTAACTAAAACTTGTGAAACATTTTCTACCGACTTAAAGTACAAATATTATTTTGTATTCAATAAAACCAATGAAACAAATTAATAATTAGTACCCAAGAGGAAAAGAATGCTTTCTAGATAAGTAAAGAGAGCTCAGAAGAGAAACCATGAATTCAAAATGTAGTAGAAATCACCATGTTGAGCTACCAGTATTCATTTTGCTATGAAGGAACAGGTAGTGCGATAACTCTGATGCGCAGACATGTCTTCCCAAGGGTGCACCTGACCTGGTGCATATTTACCATTCATTTTTCTTTTCTCCTACCATACTAGTGAGATTATATGCTGCCCTCTCATCAACAGCAGTCCACCTCCAGAGAGACGACAACAATCACTCATGCTGTATTCCACATCCTGGATATACATGGGAACTTACACACTTGTATGGAAGAAAAGCAAAACCAAAAATCAAAATGTCATAACAGACTTTTATAAAGGCTGGTAAAATTCACTTCAATTGCTAAAATCTTCTCTGCCAAATACAGATATATATTTTTTCTGTTTGTAGTCTCTCTACCAACTTGTACTGGGTAAAGCCCTGAACATGCAGCACAGTCCATGGGATATACCCTATAACCTGTGGAAAACTCTGAGCTGTTTTAGGTATGAAAATAAGGGTGTTCAAGAGGAGCTGCTGTTTCCCAAATGTTCATGCAGACAATAAATTTACTTAGCAATTCACTGTGTGTTCCACTTCGTAAAGAAAATATTTATTCAAAATACTTTGCAATCTGTTTCTCATTAAAATGGGAAAGTTGGGATTAAAAATCAGCTGTTTAAGTAAATACAGCTTTTAAGTTTTTCTTTTTTTGCCCACAGACCACTGAAAAAAATACATCAACATCTGGAAAACAGTTGGCAACATTTTTGACAGTTTGTTTGGTAAAGAAGGGATCCTCTTTAGTAAAAAAATCTGTTTTTTTTTTTTTTTTGGCTGGATTTCACTGGGTTTGTTGTTATTTTCCCCCAAAATGAAGACACTAGAAATGAAGAAGATCATTTACTGACCAAATTTACCTAAGATATCACAATATTTACAAATGGGAGCAGCAGTGATCAAGAGAGTTGCAAATATCTTCTGCAACATGGCTTCCACAAATAGAAAACACTTTGAAAAATATTTACCTTTGAATCTGTAAATTGCTCTTGCTCCACTCTTCCCAAAGCATGTTGCCCAAGCAGTTCTCAGCTCTTCCAAATGATGGATGAGTAGGAGGCAGTGCAAATTTCCCCTAATGTCAGTAGTAACAGTTTGGAGATTGTCATCCTGTTTAATGAGGTTGCCTTCATCTGGGGAACAGAGCTCTGAAAATTAACTTAGGATGTTCAGTGGATGCTCACCAAGATTTTAGTGAATACCAGTGATTAAAACTATCTTTTCTCTTTTACTGACTTCTGAGTATTTGATCTTGTGTCTGTGCAACAATCTTTGAATGTTATTTCTGCATATATTGCATGTATTTGTGACCTCAATGTTAGAGAACATCTCTTCACACAAGTAATGACAGAGGCCCATTAAAAATGTCTGAGTCCAAATTACTCCACAGCTTCTCATTTACCTCAGAAGTTTTATGCTTACCTTATGACAGCCCTAAGTCAGAGCTTTGGACCCTGGAAACTGAGCTGGCTGCAATGTTTTTGGAAATCAGTGATCTGCAAGGAGGTCCAAAACATAGTCAGAATTCAGCCCCCTTAAGTAACCTTCTCCAGCATTAGGAGTCTCTGGGACAAGCATTTGAAATGCTGTTATGTCCTTACAGAAGGGTCAATAATTTAATTTAGATAATTTAGTTTTAATTCTTTATACTAGATTCCAAAAGCATATTTGATAAAGAAGAAATTGAGAACAGGATGTGTCTTTTGGTACTCTTTGAGCAAAACTGGGGAGAAAAATATTCCCAGAAAATTAAAAGAAAACTAGGTAACAGCTGGCAAACTGGATTTGCAGAACTTTCTCCTTTGTCTTTGGCTTAGGGAAATGCAAATCTCTAGAGAGGGGACTCTGCAAGAGAAGTTGGTTTCAGCATTAACAAAGGAGAGGGAAAAGTACTGCCATGTTCTAGAGTGAGTCAGTGTGATGAACTGTACTGAGCTTCATGTATTACAGTCTATTTATGATTTCATTTCTGAGTGATGTAGAATATATATTTTCAATTTCTCTATGTAACAATACAGAAACTGTGTATCTATAAAAGTACCTGATCTTAGAAATACAATGCAAAGCAATGCATCCAGAGTTCAGATGCCCTACAAGGAGAAATAAAATCTTAGCTCAGGCACTCCAATCACTTGGACTTTATAATACTTAAGAAAGGTCAGCTAGCTAATTCAGTATAGACAAGAAACACATAAGTGTGAGCTTCACCTTTAGCTGTTCTTGATTTTAGAGTTTTATCAGCAACAATCTTTTAAGATATCTGCTTGTTTTTACATTTCACTGGCAGAAATGTCCTCCACAGACAGCGTGTGATGTAACACCAATTTGTAAGCAAAAGTACTATGGTATCATAGAATAATGATGTGTTTCTTAAACAACAGTTCAAAAGACTGGATGTCCTCAGAGCTGAAGTCCTGCTGGTGTCACTAAAGCCAGGATTTCACACCAGAAAATGCTATTAGAGATAAAGAATTAAGATTAATCTCAGAAATAAAGCCGCATCTTCTAACAGGAACAGCTTGAGCTTCCTAACTGACAGCTCGGGCATCCTGACCTGTCCGGCAGTGTGCAGGCAGTCATCACTGTGCAAGCACAAGCAGGATAAGCCTTTAGGCTTTTTTGCTAATAAGCACACATTCTGTAGGAAGGGAAGAAAAGGAGTAGAAATTAAGACCCAAATTAGGTTTCTGCAGGACATATAAAACTGCTGCTTCTCTTGATTTCTTTTAAAAAGACAGGACCTAAGAAACAGAAAAAAAAAAATGAATATTGATTTTGGAATGTTAATATTTGAATTCCACTATTAGGAAAAAGTTACTATCCAGGAAAAGCTACATGAATAATGAATGAGAAGGCAACTCCTTTTTCTGGCCATATATTTTCCCATTAGCTCCAAAACAAATCTTCATCTAATGTTCTTAGGCTGGATTTTTATACATGAATTAAACCTCCCCCAAGATCAAGGAGGCCATCAATATAATTCAAGTATCTTTTCCAAGGTCACCCAATCTCAGCTACGCTGCCAATACATAACAATGTGTTCTACCACTGGTTTTGACAAGCTCACACACACATACACAGAAAACATGGCAATGCAGTATTTTTAGGGATCAGAATACAACCCATAGCACATTTGGAATATTTTACAAGGAAAAAATGGAGAAAGAGAGAAGAGAGCTGTACTCCCCCTCTCTGCCTGCCTCCAGCAGGAGCGGTCCAGGTGGCCAGAGCTATAATTATCCTCCCATGAAAACTGCAATTTGGAGTTGAAAGGCACCTCTGAAATTTGGCAATGCTCCAGAAGCTTAGACTTTCTTAATGTTGCTTAACATTTCATAAAACCCCCCAACACCTGTATAAGGTGCTTAAAATGTCATTACCACCTGTAATTAAATGCAGAATCCAATTACTGTGGATAGCAAATCAGGTTGGTGCTTACCATTTGTATATGTTGACCATGTTGATTATAAAAAAAATAATAAATCAGGACTAGTAAAGCACACATAGAGGAATGTAATATGCAGATTGTATGAAGCTCTAAAGAGCAATTACAAGATAAAAGGTAATGAGGAATAATAAGGACAAATTAGTTTCAGTGAAGTAATGACACTTGAAGTTTAAATTTCTATGTGAAAAGTTCAGCAAAGAAAAAAGTGAGCAAAAAGGATAGCGAGAAGATGGGAAGTTAATGCTTACCTATCATGCTTACAGGTATACCACTGTCATATCAAAGTAGGTATCTGCCTATTAGGGTATTTTTACTAGGAAGTTCTGTGAATCCAAGAACATTTTCAGAGCTGTGAACCACAACCAAGCAGGTGCCTTATACCTATCCAAAACAGCCGATACATTAATATTTTATCCTGTTATTTTTAGGATGATTGTATAGCCCTGTCTGGATTTCTTCGTATGTTGTAATTAAAGCACAAAATACTTTAAAATAAAATTATATTGAGTAGCAGCACAAGGTCTGCTATTACTGTCCTAAGACAGGGACTTCATGAGATAAGTACTATACATGTAGAAATCTTGATGTTTATACAATTGTGTTTGATTTCTAAGAATAATTCCTATTTTTTGAGGATGAAACATACGGGAGCCATTTAAAGATAGGATTTAAATTGTTTTGAGATCCTCAGATGAAAGGGGACAGAGTATTTGAGTCCTCTAAGTCAAACATCTGCTTTTGAGGTTTTGCATGGGAACATATTGACTTTGTAATAAATATGTTTCTTCCACTTCTATCAGTTCAGCAGTCTTTAAACTCCAGATCATGGTGCCATAATGATTATTTAAGGGCTGTTAGTCTGTCAGGTAAATGGTTACTTCCCAGCACATGTAATATGTGCTTTGTCAGCATGATACATCACAACAGTGCAGAAGGAGCCATTAGGATGTTTTGGGTCAATAGAAGTTTTCCATGCATAAATTAAACTATACATTGAATAAAATGCATACTAGACTTTTCAAAGCAGTTATTTTCTTAAATCACTAAGATAGCTACAGAGTAACATACTACTTGGTGTATGTAGAGGTGGTAGCCTCTGTCTCTACTCACCGGCCTGCAGTGCTGGCATGAGATCTTCAGGGAAGAACTACAGCAATTGATATCACCATATGCACCTCAGAAATAGAAACATACCTGAAACTATGGAATTTCTATCTGATCCTCTTTACAGGCATTGAATGATTAGCTTCGTTTGTTTGTATTGTTGTTTTCCTAAATTTGTCTTTAGATTAGTAAATAAGCAAATATCCACAAACAAGCTCTTGGCTGATTTGGCAAATCACGTTATATGGCAGTGAGAATGCAATACATGTATGTTTTAACAACTAATTGTGTCAATTTTTCAAAATTATATTTCAAAAGATGCATCAAACATGCTTGTAAGAGAAGTGAACACTATAGTTACTACTATTAAACTTTTCTGGCCAAAAGAAAGTACTTTTACTACAAAAAGATGGAAATTTTAAAACGCTATTATTTTATTATTCTTTTAAAAGCTTTTTTCTTTTCAAATAATAAGGGGGGGGGGGGGCTCTTAAATCACAGGGCTTAAGTTGTAGTCCTTAATTGTCTAAATATCTTAATTAATTATAATAATTCCATTGACTTCTATGGATGAAGTGTTGGCAAAGTCACCATTACTATTAGTTTTGATTACTTATATTATCATGAAAAAGATATCAAGGAAAAGGGTCTCTTTTCATAAATGTGCCTTTTCTCTTTTTGCTCATATTGATTATTGCCTTATCTGTTCCACAATTCTGAGTTTTCTTATCTAGCCAACTGAAGGAGGAGGTCTGAAAATTTCCTATGTCCATGCCTACCATGTTCCCCTGAATATATGCTTGTTAATTTGGTAACAGCTGGACAGTAAGTGAGGCAGTGGTTTTAGATTCTAGTTTAGAAGTTGATACAACTGTTTCTGTCAAATACACTTTTCTTCAGTAATAATTTCTGTAAAGCACTTCATGCAGATCTATCACATGAAACGGTTAGTACACTGCTTCCATGTCACTGGGATTGAATTCTTTACCTAGATATTAGGGACATTATGAATAAATTCTTACTTCCTTCAAGATGACATTAAAAAAGTGAAGGAATTTTCACTGAGATGTCAATGCCTTGCAAAAAAAAAGTTTCTATATAACTTGAAAATTGAAACCATGATTTTGAGAGTTATTATCTCCACATAGTATCATTTTTTCCTCAGCTTGCCTGATCATCTTGGAAAATAGATAAAGAATAAATATGAAAACACATATTAAATAATTCAAAATATAATTGGCTTCAGTTATCCAGCTTTTTCCTAGGTGAACCTAGGGATGAGGGAAACAAAAAAAATATACATTTAAAATATTTATTTAGAAAACACACCGTTTCTTTCTCCCAGACATCTACAGAGGCATGATCTTCATCTTTTAACCACTACTACTACGTAAATTACTAAGTTAATTATGAACAAGCTATGAACTAATGCTAATAATAGCATGTTATATAAATTAAGTTATTTAAACAACTAGTTCCTGTATATTTGGACTCTAAAAATTAACTCCAATATATTCTTTTCAGGCTAGAAACAAAGGTAGTATTTGTGGGCATAATTATAAAGGCAAAGTGAATAAACAACAAAGTTGTGAAGTGACTCACTATGAAATTTTCAAACATAATATTTTGAATGTAGGACTTACCTGTGTTTGAAAATACCATTGACATATTTTAAGAACATTGTTGTATTTTAAGAACATATTTTATGAATCTCTGAACAAAATGTTTTGGTACGACGTAATAATATAAAGGGTTGCTGTTTAAAAAACACAAGCTTTATAAAAGAAGGCTAATTAAAAACTAAAAGAAAAAAAGATTTGAACCTAGCCCAACCTATCATTGATATCTTCTGATTGACACCCCTGTACTCTGTTTTATATGGATGGAGACAGACTTTTCCTCTCACATAAAACATATTTCTGCCTAGAGTTTTGTGGGTAATTCTCAGGAATTGACAAGCTTCATGATAGTTTTGAAGCTTTTCTTCTTTTCATAGCCATTTTAGTTCACTTTTTGATAGTGCAGATGTGATGAACACATCTGAAAAAAAAAACAAACATCAATATCAGCCTTAATCTACTGGTTTAGCTCCCAGTTCTTTCCATTCAAAGCACAGACCTGGCTGAGCTGGAAGAGTGCTATTAGCTTGATAGCTACAAAGTCAATAGAAACAGCATTTTAAAAGGATACCAAATCCTCATGATAAGGGACATGGAAGGTTGCATGCTCAGTGATCCATACCATTTCCTGCAAATCAGATCAAGAAGATTAGTCTTTTCTGGTGATTAGTTTATTTGCTTTAATGCAAAGCAGTGAGAGCAGTTCAGTGAAACATGTAGCAAAACAAAACCATTTTTTGAAATATATAGAATTAAATGCTAGAAAAGTTTACAAAATTATAGGTTTAATTTAAACTGACCAAAGCCAGGCAATCCAGATGCATGTGTATAACTTCTTTACACCATGCTGTTTTCATGCACTGCAGGAAATTTCAGCCTTAAATCTTGTTAAATCCAAAACAAAACAAAAAGCTCTGAACAAACAACCTCTTTCTTCAAATACTCACACACACGTACACACAATAAATAACAAATTTAAGTCTGTTTATGAGCTATAGAGGTAAAACCTACTAAATGTTAAAAAGTATGATTTAAATTGACCTAAAGCAAAAATTCAGTAGAAACTTCTTTATATTGTGCTTTATTTTATATAAACAACCCACAATCTACCAGTGCAGAATATTCAAGCAACTGTGGATAAAAAACTGTTTGTAACAACCAGCTCTCCCTCTGATTCAGTAAATGTGAAGATGGACAAATTACTAAAAACAACCAGTTGGGTGCTAGCATGGGCATAAGGACCATGAATAGACCCAGAAGCTGTCCTGCCCAAATCCCTTGGAGTTCCATCACTGCAGCTATTACGTGGAGCACTGCTGCCCAGGGTCCTGCTCTGAAGTGTCTTCAAGTGACTGACAATGAGATCTACTTTAGGTAGGACAGTAAGCACTGTGAATGTGCAACCCAATCTTATATTTTACCACCCGTCAGGGCTATCTAGAAAAGAGGCAATATTCTATAGTTAACAGCACACTTCTCTTCCCCTTCTATTGCTGAAGTAAATTGCTAGTAAGCCTTTTAAAAATAGAAGATATCAAATAGACATAAAATGTCATAGTGAGCTTTCTAAAGCAAAAATAATCTACCATATTGTTGCAGCACAGTGATGCTTTCAGTGTGAAATTGAGCCTGTCCGTTTCTTGCAAGCAGTGAGTTAAAGTACTTGCAAAACACCTTTGCCATACTCTGCCAGTGTTTACTCTTGCTCTCACTGAGGTGTCTGACACCGATTGCTGATTTGACATGGGAAAACCAGAAGATTTTAAGGTTAGCTTGGTTAGTTGAAAGATTGGCAGGTAAATGGAGATTTAGTCAAATGTTACATTTACAAGAGAATGACTTTCAGAATGGACTCACTTTTCTTTTCAGATAACAGGTCTTGGCTACCTTTCATTGCCATCCAGCACGACCCAAAATATCGTCGTGCTGAGAACTGGTTTTGGAAGCAGGGACAAACACCTCATCTGGAAGCCAGAGAGGTCACTGACGTGCTAAAAGCCTTCAAAAAAGCATAAAATTGCTAGCCCTTTTTTCTTAGGGAGGCATTTCAAATGAGCTTTGGTTTAGGGACACCATGAATTCCAGAGTAATGCATTCAGTAGTTGTGGATATGATTGCTGTAATAACCCTACACAGTAAATAAATGCAATATTTATTCATGTGTTTGAAAGGAAGCAGATTCAGACTCTGTCCAAGCTGCGAGATAACTGAACATCAGTCAGCCCTGACCCAGAACCCTCAGGGCTGCAATAGCCAGGTGTCCACAGCCACTCCAGCAATCTCTGGCACAGAGCCTGCTCAGACAGCAAGATGATTTCTAGCACAGGGCTGGCTTGCAACCAGCCACATCAGGACCAAGCAAAGTGAGCTTGGTCTGTCTGCACTCACATGTTTCTAAAAACCATATCCTGCTTTATAAATATTGTATTGGACTATTAACACAGACAATTTTTTTATTTTTTTTTTTTCACACAGCCATACCAAATACTTATTATGATCTGGTGCTTGATTTGCTTTTCATGACCTCGGTTGCTTATTTACCACCCCAACCAAGAAAAGTAAGGCAGTCTATTCCCTTCTCTTTATCTAAACAAATTTATTGCCAGTTTTCATTTCAGTTCTGCTGGTCCAGCCCAAAGTTACACAAACACTGCAGAAGAATGTTTATTTGTGCTAGAATATATTTCTATTGAAAAGTGGAAACCAGACATAAACTGTATCTATCCATCACTAAGACTTCAGTAAGTGTAGTTTTATAAAATTCTCGATTTTGTGTCAGATGTCTACATTTCGCTTCCATGCTTGTGCATACATATTATTGATATAAGATGCTATAACAAATACCTATAAAACAAATTGTGTATTTATGCATTGTTTTTTTTTTTTGTTTTTTTGTTTTTTTAAGTCTATTATGTAGCCTGTGCTCCTTCTCAAGTTTGACTCATGTAAATGCTTCCAGAAAGAATGTGCTTTGTCAGCACTGCCAGCAGCTCTGAACTTACTGATCCTTCCTGCAAACTCCTTCTGTGGGTGAAGCAGTGGGACTGGGTGGGCTCCCTGCTTCATGAGGGAGGCATGCAGCAAACATTACAAACCAACTGGGATTGAACCTGTACCTCTCTTTAATTACCCAAGATATCGGAGACCTATTAGATGAAACATTTAAGCACAAAGTCCTCTCTCCTTCTTGTTCCATGGCAGTTTAATTAAAAACTGGTATTTTCTTTTACATTTCTCCAACATCTCCAGCTGTTTTTCACAGTGTCCTAATGTCTCTACCAGGCAAGAGCTGCATTTCAGGGGTGGTTACTCTGTGTGTGCACACCAGGCATTAGAAATACTTCAAGGTACCCATGTCTGAGCTAGTGAATGTGAACACACAGCTTCTTAAAATCTCCTTTGTAACATGACTGTGCTTTTTTAAATCCATCCCAGTCCCAGTGCTACCCTTAGCTTTGTTTCTTTATTTAGCAGTAATATTCAAAGCACATTTTTGGCCTATAGGCCATACAGAGAAAACAAGGAGGAGTATCTCTTCCAGATTATATTTCAGCATTCATACCTCTAAAGATAAATTATTTATGTTCAAACAGGTCATACTTTGCACTAACTTGCTCTGTACACCACCTGATTTCCTGCAGATCTGTCTCCTACCTCTTTAGCTTGCCCCACCACAGAAATCACACATCAGTTCCCATGTCTCCATGACCTCCAGTTTCTCTGAGCACCTGCACTTTTGCCCTTACTCTCACCTTTGTGAGCTCTCCCAGCTCTCTCCTCTGCTTATGTCTTCCTCCTCATCATTTTTTTCTGAACTACTTGCAGCTCTTTTTCTACTTTTTTTTTTTTTTTTTTTTTTTTTTAGGTTCTCTAATATTTCCTTTCACACGCCTACCTCTGTTTCCCTCAAGCATATGTCATGCATAAGCTTAATAGTTTCCCCTCCCTAACACTGGAAGCAAGGAGCAACAGCAGAGCTCTGGCTGTGCTTCCCCCAGCAACAGCAGGAATATATGGGTGAGTACCCAGCAACCGACTGCCAGAGTTTTCCAAAGTTAATGCCATTGATGTTTCCTCTTTCACATGTGGATGAAATGGTTTCATATATGCCAAAAACGGATAACAGAGTGAAAGACAGACAGAAAACCATGTTAAAATAAACGTTTAAAATCCCCACATCCATTAAATGTTATCTCATTTTCAAAAAAGAGTTAGATTAAAACTAATGAACATTTTTTTTAAAAGTGGAGTACTGCCTATACCAAGGTCTGAAGTCTGAACTTTAGTAACCATTTGTTTTAAAATGAGCCATAAAATTTCCCTTTCCATCAGATTTTCTCCCTCTCCTTCCTCTCTTTCTAGCACTCTCCACACAAACCCTTTGTAAAAATCCCCACGGGGACTCCACCAGCTTCTCACCACCACATCAGAAATAAAGGAATAAAGAATTAGCATAAATGTGGTCTCCTACACCACCGCACTGCTTATTACCCCTTTTAGAGCACTCCCAGATGAAGATGTCTGGAAACAGATGGCTGAGGGAACAGAAAAAAGCCCACTCAAAGAAAAGATCACCTTTATCAAACCACAGAAATACACAGTGATTTTTTTCTTCCATGAACTTCTCACCCCTTCCACCAGAAAAAAATAATCTAGTTTTCATCCTGATTGACCCACAATACAGCCAATCTTGAGAGAAGATACCCACAGCATATAAGGGAATGTATTTTGTCCAGATTTAGATCAATTTAAAGATGCTGCACACAAGTGTGTACGGCACGGTTTGAGTGAAGAAAATATGAAATGTGCTGATACTGTAAGTCATTGCAAAGAGCATTGAAGTTGGGTAATTTTGCCTTGGCCCCAACACAGCAGTGTCACAGTAGTGCCAGGATGCACATAAAGATGTAAGAAACCCTGTGGGCAGCATGCAGGGCTCATCAAGGAGAAACCAGCCTGAAAGCATGGCCCTGGAAGAGGAATGGCTGCAGGAAGCTGCTCCTGTGCCTCGCTTGCTCCCAAGTTACGGGATTTTACTTCACCCACGGAAGCTTGAAAATCTGCAATGATAATGAAAATGTTAATGCAATCTGAGCTACCTCAGTACTAGTGGGGGGAGCTATTAAAATCTCATGAAAAACATAATGAAGCTTTTTTTATTATTATTTTTATGCACTAACCACAGAAGAAGGCAATTTATCAAAACTATTCACTACATCTGACTAATATTTTTGTACATTACAGGAATCCACAACTAACTGATGAATGCTGGTAAGCTGTAAACCATTTCTCTTCTTGTAAATATTGCAAAGTGTTCAGCAGTGCTGCTAATACTGCTGCAATAAAATCTTTAACCAAAATAAATAAATAAATAAATAAAAGCAATTCAACATTTCAGACATACAGAAAAAAATCTTTTCACTATTTTTCACATTTATGTTGCTTTCCTTCCTTTCTCTGGAAAAATGGGAGTGATGCAGCGATGTTGTTATGGGTTGCAATCTGGCAATGTTTAAACAGCATTCATCCTAATTACAGCTTAAATGGCAGAGCCCTAAAGGAACAGCGAGGTACTGGGGAAGGTTTTCAACTCAGCTAAGGGCACTTTGCCCCTTGAATCAGAGCTGAGCCAATGTACCATTAAAATAATAGGTGACACAGAGCTTCTGGTTTAGATAAGCTAAAGATCAGAGAAAATTGATGGGTACTATTGCTTTTCCAGAGCAATGGTGATGGGACAGGGAACTGGAAAAACTTTGCAGCTTCTACTTATCCTGGAGTAGAGAAAATAGATTGCAGTACACAGTGCTGGTGCATAACATGCCTCCCAGGGCTCCTGGTTATGTCCCTGCTATTAAGTATTTTCAGGAAAGAAGGAGGAAATCTTCTGGTTTGCATTGTCACCATAGTGGCTTCTCCTGACCGTTACAGCTACAAATATTACCACGGACAATATGAAACCATGATCCTGACTGGCTGTTGGAGGATGTTAGAGACCTTGTGAGTGTTGTGCTATCCAAGTATCTGTGCTGATGCAAACATCTACCCAATCACATTTTTGCTGAAGATGTGAATTCTGCCATTCAATTAACTTGCATTTTGACTCTGCAAAAATTACCCCAACATGAAAGCAATGAGCAATTTTAAATGATAAATACCCAAAGCATGACAGAACAGAAATGAAAATTTACCTGAGAATCATAAAACGTTTTAAAAACAGTAATGGGTGAGATTCAGCCTTGTAAGGGGGACAGCACAGGCTGTACATCACTTAAGGCCTACTTAAAGCCTCAAAAATAGGATCTAAGTGAAACTTAGGTGGTGCACAATCCTCATGCTGACACTGCACAGAGCTGAGTGTCACACATTAAAGACTTAACCCTCAAAGCAAGCATTCCTTTGAGGACCATTGATTTTATTACATCCACAGCTTTAGAAAAAAGGAATGTCTTTTACACAGCTCTTCCACCTTATGAGGAGTCTGGTGGCACGGCTGTCTTCAGACACTTCCACTGCCCACCTTCATGTTCTTCCAACCTATGTCATGACACCCTGTCCTCCCAGCTGCGCTCCTCCTGCTTACCTGTTAGCAAAAGCATTACCACTGAAGGCATTTTATCATGAAGCCACAGCTTTGTAATTGATCCCACAAGCTGTATAATGCCCAGCTTGCAGTATTTGGTGCACGGTGCAATTGCTTAATGGAGGTTTGCTGCTTTCCAGTTTGACAACTGCTGTTCCTCTTCCCAAGAGAAATTTGCAGGAGAACAACCCAACAAAAAGAAATGAAACAAACCCAGGAACAGTGACAACTATGCCATCTCTGATAAAGCAGAAGGGAATTGCATGTGTTAGTTTCTAAAGCATTATATCTATCTCCCCTTTTCAGAGCAAGCTTTGGAAATCACGGGCTTGGAGAATGGGGGCCTCTGCGACATCCGTACCTCGGACTGCACCAGGACCCGGGTATTCGGCTTCGGCTTCACAGATTCCCCCAACCTGCACTGTGAGGTTACCAGGCTAATTGTAAGCATCTTCCCATGGACTCATCAATTATTGGTGCTATGGTCAGACTTTGACATGTTTATATTAAACCCTGAACGGTGCTGAGTGCCAGTCACTGCTGCAGCAGGGTGTGAATACCTAGAGATCCCATTGCCAATGTGTTTGCCATGAGCTGGGGGGAGATGAAGCAGTTCTGCCCTTTCCAGGACTGATTCCTTGGAAATTCAAAGCTGTGTCTTCCTGCCAATTTGTTCCGTGGGGTTTTGTTTAACTCTTGTTTGGTTCAGCTGCACTGTAGTCCAGTGAAGCTTGAAATCACAATATTATTTCTCATTTTGTGCATCTGCAATGGGTATGCTTGGTTGTTTCCCTAAACTCATCTGAATGCTAAGTGTTGCGGTTAAATACAAGGCTTCCTCAATACAGTTAGAGGTTCCTATGTGAATTTTCTTATTCATGGTTCAATACCAAGTCAGAAGTTCTAATAACTACTAAACCCATCTCTTCTCTTCATACTATAATTTTGTTATAAACAACTACACACAGGCAATTCTTGGACCGAATTATTTGGAGTATCCACACACACAGACATAAGATGTTGGATTCATCTCATAAATCCACCTCATAAAAGACATTCAGCCTGATTGCCATTCATTACTAACAAGACACAGCTGAGATTTGCCTACCTTGCCCACTTATGACTGTGTAGGCTCTAAAAAAGCAGTGATGTTTTATGTGGCCAACCTTGCTAAGTAGCAGACATTACCTGAAGGAGCCAGAAGGTGCACAAGCTGGCTGCAGAGCCCTAGGAGCAAAGACAGTGCTGCTCCAGGACATTCACCTGTCTCGTCCCAGCTGCTCATCCAAAACACAAGCTGCAGCCCTTCCTAAATCAAGAGGCCACTTGCATGCATAGAGGAGCATGGCTTGCTTTTTACTGTGGTTACAGGAACATCACTTCTTTTAATAAACCATCTGTAAATTCCTTATATTAATAATTAGAAATATAAACATATGTTGACAACTGGAATTGCTTTATATGAGCCTTCAGTTTCTGCACTCTCCTTCTGTTTTACTGTAGCATCTCAATGGCGAATGGATATCAAGAGAGCAAGAAATAACACGAGCAGATTTTCTCAGCTCTGAGGCTGTTGACTGCCAAATTCCTCTCCTGAACATCACAGAGACAGAGGCTGTGCACTTTGTGGCCGGTGACGAGCCGTTCGCAAGATGGCAAGTGAAAGTAGGAATTTCGTATGTTTCTAAGAAATGATTTAGAAGAAGGAAATCAGTTGTCTTGGTAAATCAAAATGCAAAGTGCAATTTGCATCCCCTCAGAACCGAAGACGCCTGTAGAAATTCTCACATTAGTATTGAGGGGGGCAGGGGGAACGTCATGACACAACCAAAACAATGGGAGTTAAAAACAGGTGTCTTCGTAAGCAATCCAAAAGTGCAAATTGCAATCACTTCTCCACGTAATCACCTGAGATTGATGCAGTTGTACTAATCAATTGTTAATCATTAGTATTTCATTTCTGGAAACCCCAGCTCAAACTCATGATTAGGAAGCAAATGCAAGGCAGTTCTGACCCCCAGGTTTCAAGGCAGACTCTTGCACAGTGCAGGAGTGAGCAGGGATGGGATAACCATGGACTTGAATTGCAGCCTCTGCAGTACCCACACATCCTGGATCAGCTCTGCTGTCGTTTTAGCCCCTTTTGTTCCCAAGGTGATACTTAAATTCTAAACATTTACAGGAGACCAATGTCTTGTTGACCTTGTGCATGCTAACCTTGGTCTTGTGCTCAGTCTGGCTGGTTATTTTATGCAGACTGGTTGCTTTGCTAAGACTGAGCTCATTTAAATGCACCATAGCCGAGAAAAAATATGTTGCAATTGTAGAAAGACTGCAGATGTGGTTTGAAAATTGCCACATGTAAAAATGAAACACGTGAAACAGTCTCTTCACTGTGTTGTCACTGCCTGTCCTGTGCCTTATAGCTGTCTCTAATGTGGATCAGACTGGGGACACATGTGGCCATGGAGTTAAGGGCAAGGGAAAGATGTTTGCTAGAACATATTTTCTATCCAGTAAGTTATTTTTAAAATGTGGGGATCTGTGATTAAGAGATGTGTGTAAAATTTCTGGATGAACAGAGTCTGACCATCAGCCAGGGCAGATCCTGCACCTTCAGGAGAAGGTGCCATTCAGACTCTGAGGGCAGTTCTTGTGCTTAGGATTCCTAAATTTCTCATAGTGGATGCTGAACTCTCCCAGTTGTGAAATGAAATGTGATGGAAGGACATGAATGGACTGGGATGTAGACCAGAAGGACTGCTTACATGTTTGCATGGGTATGGGGCCATTCCTGCAGCACAATCGGGTTAGCTACCATGCACCTCAGACATATCATGATTCAGTTTGCTTTCAATTGCTGCCTTCCAGCCATGAGAAGATCTGTGTCATTTTTCGATTTTTTTCCTCCCAAAATACATGTTTTTGCATTTCAGTTCAAGGAAATCTCCACACCTGTGAGCCTGCTGCCCTTTCCCTTGCCTCTGAATCTTGCAGGAAAAAAAAAAAACAAAAAAAAACAAAATAGCTTCATGGCTAGGCAGTGAGTGCACAATTAAATTGCCTCAGCCTGATCCAGCCACTGGCATGCTAATCCCGGCTCTCCTGTGGATCTTTTTGCTGAATAAATTGCGAAGGCAGAGCTCAAAGCTCGGTTTCAAAGGCAGTGAGCCCTATGTGGCAGCACAGAGAACAAAATGATGGAACTTTTCAAGATAAAAAATGATTTGAAATGATTTCCACGAGTACTCAAAATTTTGCACTCCAGAAAATTCCTGGTAAGACTTCAACATTTATCTTCATGGTTATATTAATATATACCTTTTAAAATGGAAATGAAAGTTTTTCCAAAACCCCAAAACAATTCTTTCTGGAAACACCAGTGCCCAACACTTTCAGAATCTCACCTGCCCTGAAATCAAATTTTAGGGGAATCAGCAAGGTTTCACATAAGCTTTTTTCATTACCAAGGTTGGGGAAGTGGGTGCCTCCCGAGCTCTTCTCAGGGCCTTTTCCTGTTATCCGTTCCTGTATTCTTGTTTCAGATTTTGCTCTTTCCTTCCATGACATGCTGCTGCATGTTAATAAAGTACACAGTCTATATCAGGGTGTTTGGGATAGTTCATTTAGATATCAAAGTACATGCTCCATCTACTTGGACAGCAGATGACTTAGGTTGTCCACGCAGATGTCTGGGTGAAGAGGTGGCAGAGCTTGGCAGGCACTTATCTAATTTGGGAAGCAGGTCTCTGGTTTATCTTCAATTTGTTATCGTTGCCTGTATATGTCAAGAGTAGCAAAAATATTTGCTTGGAAGTCAGTGAGGCAGGAACTGAATTTGAATTCAGCAAGTCTTCACAGCTTTCATTTTTCACTTATAAAACATTCATGAGGGTCAAATTTTATTTCAATGATGAGGGGCACAAATAACTACAATGAATGAAATGCACTTGTCCAGAAGTAGAGGTTCTTCCTTTCCAGATGACACAGACATAAAAACAGCCAAGGCACAGCTCTCAGCAAGTCTCTGGCTTTTAAGGGTCAACTGAATCTGAATGGAGGTTTGCCCAGCTTAGGTCTCATCAGTGCTTTTGGAGCATTTGTTTCACGTCACTACGGTGACTAATGGAAAAGCAATTGAAATAACTATAAAAGAACCCAATTCCAAAAAGACACCAAGATGGAAGTTCATAATAATCTGTAGATAAAATAAAACCAATAGGAAAGAGTTACATTTCATTCACAATGGTCACTTCAGACAGAGGAATTAGTGCAATTTTAGAGCTCTTTATATTTTCCCTGTCTACCCATTTCACCCATTATTACTACATTAGTACTGAGACAAGACTAGATGCTTTGGTTAAAGGATGAAATGAAATGTAAACTGCATTAAGAATAATATATTCTTAATGGAAGTCCTGCTGCCAATGAGCACTGCAGTTTTGTGAAGAGCAGGTCTTTGGGGTTGCCTGTTTTGTTACTTCCTCATTTCCCTCTGCAGAATAAGTTCTTTACTTCTTCAGAAAGGGGTTTACGTTTAGTAAAATACACCATACTCTAGCATCTTGTCTGAGTATGACACTAAAGAAAGAATTTTATTTTCTTCCTTAAACTATACCAATGAATTTTATTTCAATTTAAGTTAGCCCATAGTTGTCTCTCTTCCAGAATTTCATACTCTGAATACCCATGAATACTGTCTGTTTACCTACTTGTACTGCATTCTGCAGAAACAAATGCTCTTAGCTAGCAGTGCATTTTGAGCTGAGAACAATCATGTGTGACATTGTGGGAGTATCAACTGTGTTATGTTCCATGAGCATTCAGATTATCCTTAGTAAATTTATAATCATTGATGCTTTTTATGGAATTTATTAAAGTAAGTTTTTATTCTCTGCACCTCCAGTTATCTTTGTTCGATTTAACATACATTGCAAACCAAAATAATTTGTTAACTGATCAACTTTGTATTTTTGGCCCTGTTACTGATGAGGGGATGTGGAGCTCAGGCTGTGTCAACCAGCCCTTTGGTCTGAGTGAGCTTCTGAAGTGCTCTGTATCCGCTTTCTCCCCTGTGGCTGCAGTTCCTCTGCTCTGCCTGCTTTGAGTCACTGAGGGAGACAGAGGTCACAGAGATATTCATTTCTCACAAATGTCATGAAAATCAAAACAGCAGAAGTGCAAAAAGACTTGTAGTGTCTGCACAGTGGGAAACAGCAGCCCTTCTCTGCCTGGGGAATGCACACGAGCAGGATGGTCAGTGCTTGGCTGAGGTGCAAGAAGTAAAAACTATAAAATACCTGACAGAGAGGGCTTTGCTTTCCTGCTGGTGTTTATCAGTGTTTTCTGCAAGGCTTACACAAGTATTTTCGCATTCAAGTACTCTTTAATATTCACCTGTCTCAAGGGGTGTTACAATGGTTTGTCAAAAGTTAGCTCTCCACATTAGTCTGGCATCTTTTCATTTTTATCGTGGAAAAAATTAAATTAAAATGTAAACTCACATCACTCTTTTTTGTGCAGTCATATGAAAACTGCCATTCTACATTAAGGCTTTCTAAGCTACCCACATGTACAGGAATGTCCTTCTAACGTACTTTCCTATGGAAATAGGACTGTTGCTGTCTGGTATTAACCACCCTAGCACTTTTTAGAGGTTAATATAGAGCCACCTAAAGAATATGTATTCCTTTGGTTTGTTTTGTTTTCCTCAAGATTACTTACTAATTTACCATATAGTAAGAAAGTGGTCCAAAATTTCAGCCAAATATCTTAATTTTATTTCACAACTCCTTGAAAGGCATCCTTGTAGTACTTTAGTACATATGCAGTCTCTATAAAGGTATTGAAAAAAAAAGTGCTCAGAAAAAAAAAAAGAAAGAAAAAAAAAAAACAAAAAAAAAAACCACAGCAATCAGAAAGGTTGAATGCCAGCTGTACCAAAATATCTTTTGGTTATTAATGAATAGTTTCCATTTTGGAACATTAAGCAATTTGTTCGCTTGCAGTAGAGCAACTCACAAGTGCTTTAATTTATCTTGCTGGCAGGCATCCAGTTCAAGGGTGCAACAGTATATGCTCCAAAATGAGCAGACAGTCTCCATATGGAACATTATTACTTATAAGGATGATTTTTGTATCATTTAGATCACTAATGATGGCTTCCAGTACAGTAATTCCAGAGTGCTGACCCTGTATGACACAGTCTGCCAGGCCTGTGAATCCCATCCAACCGGACTTTGTAAATTAAAGGTAATTTAAAGAGCATAAAGGTTTAATATGGATCATTCATCTCCTCCCTAGCCCTCTCCCTCCTTTTGATGTACCGTGTGTAATAACTGTTTTAGAAGAGGAAAATCTATTTCACAGGTCAGTTGCACAGTCTGATACTTTTCTGTCTTTCACAACCTCTTGTCCATGTGTGTTTTCTTTAAACCACACGTATATATATATATATATATATATATATATATATATTATAAATGTATGGTATGAATACCTGATAGAGCATGCTTTATGGTGGGCCTTTCTCAGGATGGCTCTTCCCAAAGAGCATGGCTGACAACACACATACTTTTTTGCTATAATTTTTAATGGAAGTAAATAAGACTGTGCAGTCTCCCCTGCCAGGCAGCTTGCCTTCACTGTTGAAGTGCCTCTCCTAGGAAGATCTTTTACCTCTCCCATGCTGCTTGGCAGGGGTACTGTAACTGTAATGTATATCATTTCTATACCCATTTTCTGCTGTTGCAAGAGGTATACTATGATGCATGTTACACGGTTTTTGTTGTGTGAAAACACCCGTGAGAGAACATAAAACATTCTTGCTTACATTAAATACCGCTAAGTACAAACATATAGTGCTTTGACAGTTTTAAAATCGTAATCAAAAACCTAGTGCTACGTTTTAAACTGCCAGAATGCTAGGAACTGCCTGGAGAATGCTATATCCCTCTGATTATTATTAGTGTAGCATCCCCCGTCCCTTAAAAAAGAGCCTTCTTGCTCTTATTTTTAGAGGACTGCATGAGACACCTTTTCTGTTTTTCAGAGGGACTTTAAAAGATACTTTGGGAGGGTGTAGGGTAAGGAATACTTAAATGTGCTAATCCTGCTTTCCTACTACCCTGAGGCAAGCACAAATGAATAGGAGACCACCAGTCTTCATTCCTATAAAATGAAGATTAATCAGGTATATCTTAACCCATTTGCCTCACTGTTCTCATTAACGCTAATGGGAAAATATAGTTTTCAAAGTTGCACTGATTGCAATAAAAAACCAGTTACCAAAATAAAATGAAAGTTCACATTTTTCAAATAAATCAGTGAATAGAAACTAGTTTATATGCCCCAATGAGGGCAAAGTCACTTAAATTTCAGATTAAAATAATTATGTCAGAACCATTTCAATTAAAGCTAGGTGGTTTGTTGATTTGTTGTTTTTTGTTGTTGTTTTGTTTTGTTTTGTTGTTTTTTTCAAGGGCTTTCCTCATTCTTACACTTTAGGAATTCAGAAGTATATACGTTTTTTCAATATGCTGGTGTTCTCTTTCTATTATAATAATTTCTATCCTACGACGCTTCAAGGGACTATTTGAACTAGGCTTCCAATTGCATCAAACCACATTCTAATTACCCCTATTACAACATTACTTTGTAATACCTAAATTGCTTTCAGAAAAGGTGTTTCAATTAGGGGACAGTTTATGTCAGGCCATTTCGCATTTTGTGTTCCACTTTTATGGAGCCCATTCTCTAACACATTATCACATCAGAAAAAGCAGCTTTTTCATCAGAACTTCAAGCCTTTGAAAACAACAATGTAATAAAATCTAATTAACACCCAAATTTTAATGTTGGAGGTTTGTCATGTTGGGGCAATTATGAGTTGGTTTTTTTTGTTTGTTTGTTTGTTTTTTAGCTTACTCATTATTAGTAACTATTATTTTAAAATACAAGTTGAGAAAGAAGAAAAGCAGTAAATAGCAAACACAAGGCCAGTAACAGGGCACACACCAGTCTCAGCCCCATCTTTTGGGGCTGGTGGGACTATGTGCTGTGCCAGGCAGGTGGAAGGCCAGGAGCCCGTGAATATGTACACTCTGAAGTCAGATGTTTGATTACAGCACAAACAGGTAGATTTGCACTGCTTTGAGTTTACCTCTTTTACCTACCAGTGCTAGAGAAAGCCAAGCAATCTGATCTTTCTAAGGGGCTGTGCAAACCCTCCAATGGTCATGGGATTTCTTTTCAGAGCAATGTGTATTCAAGGAAGGGAAAAAGAAAAATATCTTTGGGCCCTTATAGCTTCTCCCTCCTGCTATAGCCAGGGCATTCTGCCAACTTCGGCCCCGTCGCTGTGTTCAGCCATTTCTTTACAATCATCTTGCAGAACCCGAAACTCTAATAAAGATCTTTATTTTGTTTTTACATCATTGCTTTTTCATATTTTTATGAAGAACCTCCAGAAATAATTCATATACCAGAAAAGGGTTCCAAAATTTCAAAATTTTTTCAAGTATTTTTTGTTGATCTCATGCAACTCTCTTCTGAGTGTTACCAAATAGTCATCATGTTAGTAGTCACAGCTAGGAATAATGATCACATACAGTACATACTGCTAAAATGAAAAAAATAAAAAATAAAAAAATAAAAATAGAAATCATGCTCTCGTTCATCTATGGCAAGCAGCATCACATGCTGCCTAAGATAAAGGATTTACAGCTACAAGGATCTCACATGGAAACTGGAAAACCTCCATGTCTTGTTTTCTTCGTGTCAGTAGAAAGTACTAGCATTTAAATTGATAATTTATTCCTTCAAAAGATAAGCAAGCTCCTGCTTATCTCCAGAAAATATTAACTGCTAATTTTTTATCTTTCTTACTCTTTCTTACTTCTTTTTTCCTTGCCTCCACCTCCCACCCATTTTTATTTCCTTTTTTGGCAGGAAAATACTTGTAATATAGATGGACTTTGCTATGGTGAAGGAGAGTCAAGCCCTACCAGTCCTTGTCTTCTCTGTGAACCTGATATTTCTAAGTTCACCTGGTCTATTAATGAAAGTAAGACCATTTTTTCTAAGATTTAGAAGTGCTTAGCTGGGAATTTAGTACTAAGTCTATGAAATGCACAGTTCATTTAGCTAACATGGGCCTATCCTGAATAGGACTTTATGTGGTGGGAATAACTGGGTGCACAGGAAGTCCAGGCTGATCAGCAGCAGGAAGAAATCCTCTGTGTGCACTAGGCATCTGGACGCTTATCTTGTTCTGGGTGAAACCTGATAAATTAGTAATTAATAAAACCAATGTAACACCTGAAAAAAAAAAGAAATTTTGACATGCCCAACGAAGGGCCCAAGTCTGTCAGCTAAAAGTGATGGACCCTAAAAATGCCTGTGATCATCTCACAGGTACAAATCTTTAAGGGAACAATTTGAGGAAAACACTGTTTTTAAAACACTAATGTATATTTTTGGTATCTTTCCCTGAGCCAAATGCTATGAAATGCCACATGAAAGACCTTGGCCTGGCAGGGAGTCTAAGTGGTAGGGAACAGCCACTCATTGCCTTCACTGCCACGAAACCTAATGGCTCATTCTTCAGCCATTCATGGCAGGGGTCATGGAGAAGGCTGCCTTTTGAAGCACCTCCTGAATGCTAAGGATTTAATAACAGCTTTTTCATGACTGCATCTCCAGTGTGAAAAAACACCACTGCTTAATGTTTGCTTTACAGATAATCCATAGTTCTAGAAACATTGATCCCTTGGTGCATCTTCACATTTACATGAACATATCTACATCTGCTCGATATAAAGATTATAATAACACTTTTGTGTAGATTCATGTGTTGCTTCTAGAGTTTCTCTGTAATTTTAGGTTCAGTAAGGAGAAGCAATTACAGAGAGGTATGTAAATGAGAGGACATGTTTGATTTGCTTGTTCACAGTTTTATATTCCTGAAGTGACTGAAGGAATTCGTTCCTCTAAAAGATTGATCTTTTCCTTGGGGAGAAACCGGGGATGTTCATGGACAGAGGCTTCTACAGAGTGCAAGTCATGGAAGCAGAAACAATGAAGTGCAACGCAGTGGCCAGAGTCCACAGCTCAATAACCAGGGAGAGAAGTGAGTTGGTACTCCCTTCTCAGAGGTGATAGAAAGGCACTTGAGAAGGACTCAACAAGTTCCAGCAATACAAGACAACAATAAGTTGTCCAAAACCAAGCTTAGAAGCAGGAACACAATTGGAAGGGAAGGAGCTATTCATGAGCCCTTGGAATTTCTGTTCCAGACTAGCCACTTTGAATTCTCTCTATTTAGAAACACAGAGCTCTTGTTTATGTCCTAAAAAATTAATTTCCTGTTAATAAAAGGCATAGGGAGATCCATCTCAAGTGTTGTCCAATGAAGAATCCCATTACATGTTACTTGAAAGAGTAGTTAGAATGCCTAATGGTAAGCCAGGCCTGAAGAAAAACTTGTGTGCCTGAAAGAAAGCCTTTTTTCTCCAAAGATACGATTTAGTTTAATGAGAGGCGTTAACTATGACACACAAATCTTGTGCCTCCGTTCTGTCCTTCCACTGTATTGGCCACAGCTATTCTGTCTTCAGGGGTAAGCAGATTATGACTGTCATATAAAATTATCATTACTGGTACTAAGATATTTTAATTTTAAAAATTAGGAAATGGCTTAAAAAGAAAAAAAAAAAAAAACAACAACAAAAAAAAACATTTATTTTGGAATTTATAAAACTAGGAGTGATATATGAAATCTGAAACAGATCTTGGTTCACTTTTCAATAATTTAAAAATCTAAAAATATTGAGAAGGTACTTCTCAAGCTTGTTTTCAAATATATGAGTACCTTTTAAAAAGTACTGCAATAACTAGGAGTGTATATATGTTCACTGGATAGCAAGGAGGCTTCTGTGGAATTAAAAACACTCTTGTTCACAGACTCCCTTCAGAATATCTGATATTATCTTATTTCATGGTCTACAACATCTTGTAACCCTCCATCCAGTTAACACCTTTGTGTTTATCTCTAAATGCATACCAGCATCAATATTTCATTCATTACTTTGGGCACAACTTTTATGGGCTCCATGGTTTGAGTGTTTCTGAAGTAAAAGGTAATTAATGGATGGAAGCTTTCTACAGTTTTGCCAGGACAATCTGCTGGCCAAGCAGTTTAGAAAGCTCTGATAGCACAGCAGCAGTGAGTGCAGAGGCATTTAAATAATTGTATAATGTGAGACATGCTACAGAAAGCAGAACTTGATAAAAGGATATGCACACACAAAGAATCCCTGATGATGACTTCCCACAAGCATTATGCAAAGACACATGCTGTCTTTATGAGAACACATGTATAGCTCATAGTTTTAGAGTGTGACTTGAAATTAATCCTCAGTATTAGAGATGTTCTCTAAGTTAAAAACAACTATGCACAAGTTGCATTGTGAGAAGATTCCTTTAAATATCAGTATACATCAATTTGTACTGCTGGTTAGAAAGAAAAGATGGCTTGAGACTGAGGAGGTTTAGGACACTGAGACAAAATTCCCAGCCCTGCACAGTGCTGCTGTCACCTAAGGGTATTCATCTGATCTTCCTTTTCCTTGGTTTCCAATATTAAAATGTAATACTTTTCTCTACCTTGTCCTTCTTACATATTTATATTGGACATATCTTCAGGCAGCATTTGTCTTTTACTGTAAAATAGCCCAGTATAATTAGGCTTTTATCTTCATTAAGGAAAGACTGAACGTAAACATCACTAAAAATAACAATGCCAATGTTGACATGATATGCACTACTGTCTCTAGGGATAGAGAATTTCATTATCACTGATGTGCCTCTCCCAGCACTGAGAAGATCTTTATTCCAGAAATGTCCAACTGAATTCAATCACATTGCTCAGGCTTAATTACCACTCATGTGTAAAGGCAGTAGATAGAATCTACTCAACAGAAGAGTTACACAACTTCCTCACCCCTGCCCCATCTTCCCGAAGTTGTACACCCAATTTGTCATTCATCATTTTGAGAATTAGTTTGCTTATATTTAGGTAGATTGATAGATAGATAAATAGATAGATAGAATAATTAATATATACATGTATTAGAGATAAAATTGTTTTAGTAAGAACTGAGGGAGTTGGATCAGTGGGAGGTTATAAAAGTCTTGTCCAATCTCCTCCCATGTATCAGATAGACATCAAAAGTAATCAAAGTTCAGTATGGGATGTGAGAAAAATAGAAGTAAAAAAGTATACTATTTGGCAAAGCCATTTGCTGCCTCTAACATCCACATTGTTTCCTCCATCAGTCTCAGGATGCTTTCTCCACCCTCGTGACTGAGAGCACCCCTAAGAAGACCCACAGTCTGAATCTTCACATGGGAGAAACAGGAATTTATGTAATCGTGGTTTCATTTTTTGCTGTTTAGACAACCTGCCTCCTGTGTTCCAGGCCCCCTCCAGCCAGCTGCTGACATTTATTGGTGAGAATTTTGTTTACCAGTTAATAGCAGTGGATCCGGAAGGGTCAGCTGTGCTATTCATCCTAGAGGCTGGGCCGCAGGATGCCAGGCTCTCTCCTGCTGGCCTTCTTATCTGGAAAGTGGATTCAGAAGACAGGCAGACCTTTGAATTCACGGTGTCGGATGAATGCAATGCACAGAGCAGATACTCTATTGAGGTAAGGAAATGAATGCTTTAAAAGGAAAACAAAACAAACCTGTTTATCATGTCATCACTTTGGTGCAATTGTTGTTATAGCTAATAATTTGTTACTGTCTTAAAAACTCAGACTTCAGCTATTTCCTCATAAGGGTATATTATCCAGCATAGCAATAATGATCAATTAATGGAATAAATATATCTGAGAACATAGAAACTACATATACAATGAACAAGAGAGAGTGCTATTGATTGCTGTTTGAAAGAACTCTCTTGCAGAGCCTGTTAATGGTTCATTAATCTGCTTTAAAATTCACATTCTGCATTTGGATTGCAGAAGAACAAAAAAAAAAAAAAAAAAGCATATAACATAAAAGACCAAGTTTTAGCTATAAAAGGGAGATTATAACTCACTCTCAATGATATTTTTAGAGGGTGTCTTGCTCTTATGTCATTACTCCACACTTTAAGTTTCTTGGCAGAGCTTGTGCATTGCTTTGTCTTTATTGTGTAGCCTAGCATTAATCCCATGATAGGATGAGCTAATAAAGTGGGATGCAGACTCTTGCCACAAGAGCAGTTTTGTGAAGAAAATAAAAGAATTTTTTCCTAAAGATTCCAATTTTTACTCATTCAAACCACTGTCATCAAAAATACCAGTCTGCTGAACACACATAGCAAAGAGGAAGCATTTCAAACTAGATCTGTGCTTAACTAGATGAGATAGTGCAAAGGTTCAAATCTATTGAAATGCTGTTCTCATCAATATATAACATGACCTGTACCTCTCTTCCTTGCAATAGAGACTGGCTAAAGAATGCCACAATCCTGTTCCTGCCTGGGAGACATTTGTAATGTAAAACAGTAAGGAAGGTACATGGGCAGGCAAAGAGAAAAGATTTTTTTTCAGTTCTTTGAAGAATGAGGAACGAATCCTGCCCTCAGATATCATGTAAAAACTGCTGTTATAGCAAATAGGACTTTTTTTTTCTTGTAAGAAATTAGAATGTGCCCTTAAGTGATGAAGAAAAATCCCTTTAATGTCACGCTTTCAGCCAAATAAATAAGTATGCTGAGTATGAGACCATCTATCCAGACAAAATAAATTGGTTAGAAATAAGTCTTCATAATACTAGAAAATGTGTTTGCACTGCAAATCCATCCCTTCCTGAAGGGTACCAATACACCTCTCAGTGGTGATTATTTGGAAGATCATTATCACAATTCCCTTTTGCCTTCCTCAGGTTCGAGTGAAGCTCTGCAGCTGCCTCAATGGTGGAACGTGTGTTACCAATATTAAATTCCCTCCAGGACTTGGCGAATATCTGTGCTTATGTCCAAATGGTTTTGATGGGGAGTTTTGCCAGGAAGATATTAATGAGTGCAAGTCAAACCCATGCGGCAGCGGAACGTGTGTGGACAGCGTGGACCGCTACATCTGTAAATGTCCCCCTGGTTTGGGAGGTAAGGCATCACTGTTCCCATCTCTGATTTAACTAGAGACATATTGCATTTCAGGGTATTTTGAGCATGCACAACCACAACAATCCGTCAAATGAACTGCATTTGCTTCCTCTTCTGCTCCCATGACTCAGCTGTAGACAGATAGAAAGTGTGTAAAGGCAGCTATCTAATTATCCATGCTCAAGGAAAGAGAAAAGACCTAAAGGTCTGTAGTTATGAAATGACCATTCAAGGAGGCTGCAAATCACTCTGATCTCAGCTTCCACTGGCTTATTTCCCAGCTGTCCATCTGTGAGAAGAGCCAGAGGAAGACTGAGTGAAAAAGGTGAGGATCCAGGACCCTCTCACACTCCTAAGGATTATAGTAAATGAAGCCAATGAAAGAACTCTGAATGAATTTATTTATTTATCAGGTCTATGAAGAAGTAGATATGCAAAACATGCAGAAATAAATTCATTTAGTCCTAGCTGAAATTTCCTCAAGTTTAAGCCTTAGAAAACTGCAAGCCCATTGGGTTGTCAGACAGGTGGAACAAAAGCTAATCTTTTAAGCTGTTCAGGGCTGAACAAAATAGGTTTTTAAGAGATGCAGGGAAGAGCAATGATCAGTACCCCCCAAAAGAAAGATCTTAGAAAGGCAGAATGTAAAGCATGAAGAGGAGAAGTGGAAGAATTAAATGCAGTGAAGACAAAAGAGGTGGATGCAAGACATATGGTACAAACAGGAATAGAGAGAGTGAAAACCTGACATGTCAGGAGAAAGAGAAGCATCTAATAGATGATGGAGGTGAGGAGAGAACATGATGGTACCTGTCATGCCATTTATATTGTCAGCTTTGGTGCATTTGGGACATCTGTGAATGATTCCCACGCAGTAGAAAACACTTGTGACAGCACGTGGGGATGACTCCCCTGTGCTCTGCAGGCTGGAGCCAGCCACTCGAGGTTCTGCTGCTTGAAGCTTCTGGCATATGGCTGTGCTGAGTCACTGCTGGGTCTCGTAGAGCATCCAGCACCTCCTCCAAGCCAGGACCCACACTCCAGCTGCTCAGAGCATGACTCACTGCCAACACAACAGATTTTAATTTGGCCCAAGCATGCCTTCTCCTGTAATTTCACTGAAATTGTGGCCTTTTCATTCGCAGTGTAGCCTTTCTGGAGGTACAAGGGAATACTGAACATACATGTTTTGTCCAGCATTTCTAAATTTGGCCCTTGCTTAACTTTGCAGACAAAGGGCTGCTAACACGGGTGCTGTTTAAAACAGCCAGTCACTCACCTGGGTCACTAAGCAGTCATTGGAATGTGAATATTTTTGTTACTATCCAGTCATGTCAGTGTTAAATTAGCCTCTCAAAAGTGAGGGGTACTAACTGAAACTGTGTTAAAATGTCTCTTGGATCAGCACTGTTTCAAAAGAAATGAAAAAAAAAAAAATCAACCTTAAGCTGAACTCAGCTTTCAGTACTCGAACTTGTCAAAAAAAAAAAAAAAACCCTATTCTGCTCACATATGAAAGCATGAACAGATTCATGATACCTCTAATGTTGGCTACTGTACAGTGCCATAGCTTTGAAAATACCAAGTAAAGGTAACATCAAAGGCCCAGGGTCTATAATCAAAAACCTCTATTTTAAACAAAAACAGATAGATTTGCCTCAGTGGGCTTATACAGGCAGAAAGGTACCCCTTCTCTTTCAGCAGGTCATGGCACTTTCACTGTTTTAGTCATGTGGGATTGCAAGTCCAGATTTCGTTACCTATAAAATTCCACTGGAAATAAAAAAAAAAAAAATCAGAGTTGAGAGTTCAGAAAATGGCCTGAAAGATCCACATAATACCTAGATGGCTGATCTTGTTGATCTAGTCGATCTGGTAGTGACTCCAGGTAATGTTATAGCACAGCCAAAGCCTGCTGCTCTCCGAAGGGTTTATGCTGGAAAAGACTACTCGTAGAGGGGGACACAAACCTAAGAACAACATTAGAAAATGAAATTTTGATCAAAATATAAAAGTCCCCAAATAAATTAGCACATGTAGAATGGCATGGTGCTCAATTCTGCTGTAAATGTTATTATGAGCACAGGGAAATTTAGGATCATTTTTGGCTAGATTTGGCTAAACACCTTAAAAACACCATGAGGACCAATTCTTCATTGCCTTCAATGAGGTGGATTAACTGAATAAAAATCAATATAATTCCATGAGTTAATGATGTCAGTGTATCTGCTCCCATTGTTTGATCTTCTCTACCAGTTTCACACCACTGCCTTTACTCACTTTATGTGTTATGGAACATAAACTGAGTGAAATCGAGCTCTATTATTCCACTTAAAACAGTCTGCCATAATTGCGATGCATTGTTTACAAATTCACGGTAATTGTATTATGAAAAGTGGTTTTCATTCTTTTATTTCTATAGTGAAATATCCAACACTTCAAAATAGCATGTTTGAAAATAACATACAGGCTGCTCTGAAAACAAGGACACAGGACACCTTGATGGCCAGAGAAACACTCAGTTTTCTGGAACCCCTAAGTCCTGTCAGTTGAAATAAATGTGTTGCTTTTGTTGTACTTCCCTGGCCCAAAAAGCTAAAACGGAAGCAATAGCAAAATACAAATATAATTGAGTGAAACAGGAATACAACTCAAAATTTTAATAGCAGGTAAGAAATTATATGCAAGTGGAGCTGAAAGCCAGCTGGGAAATAGATGATTTTACTTCAGGGCAGGTTCTGTGACAACAATAAAAGCTCATCCTTGATGCTGTGTTTATGTCTCAATTCCCCAGAAAACCATCAATAATCTAATGAGAAGGCAATGCTATACTGCTCAAGTGACAGCACCATTTCACCATCAAATCTTTACAAATGATAGGGAACAGGTAGTAGAAAGAAAATGTTTAACTCTTTTGAGAGCTTCCCAAACATCACTGCAAGAGACGAAGGATAAGGAACGAAGTGCCTTGCTAAATGGTAGCAATTAAAGTGCATCTGTGTATCTCAGGCAAAGTAACTGCATAATTTAAGAATGGTAACAAGGCAGGAGAGAAGCCAAAGGAAAATATGAGAGGAGGATAACTCCAGAATTATTAATACTTTGAATTTCTGCAGAGACTTATACATGCTTATCTCATTGTGTGTTCAAAGCACATTCATTTACCTTCACCCTTCACCGGTGGTAAAAATAATTCCTATTGTTTCTTCCCTGGGCTACTGAAAGCAAGAATATCATCTGCTTGAGAATAGAAACCCTTCTTGGAAAAATTAAAAAAAAAAAAGTATCTAAATCTCTAAATCAGAAAACCATTTTTTCCTTATGTATCCAGTTAATATATAAAGGGGAGGGAGAGGGGACGGAACAAGCTATAATTTCATTTTATTTTTCAGGCATCTGAAAAAAAAATTGTTCATGTTGTATAATAACCATAGAATTCATCAATGAGATTGCTTCATCATTTATAATCAACATAACATGAACACAGTCAAAAAGACTCTCTCTGCATCTGTAGGTGGTCCGCTCTTCTCGGGGTATAAAAAGACTTCAACTTCTCAACCAATTTCTCATGCAGGGATGGAGAAATAGAGGTGGCATGGAAACAGATGTTTCAACCTTGCAACCTGAGGATCTTTTATTCCTAATATTTTTATTTGTATGGTAACAGTGCCAACAGAATTGAGACTCTCTTGTGTTGCAGTGTACTGGAGGTCATGCAAGCATAATAACTGACATTTCTTGTTGCAGACAGTTTTCTGTCCATTGCTACTGATTCTTTAGCAACCTTCAGTCAAAATTCAGACTTTCTAAATATTTGTCATCAGACTCTGTGGGATTAACATTATGCCAAGATTGATCAGATATTGTTTAAAATCATATCTGTTTGAGTCAAAGTGCTTGCATAGTTCCACCTTTAAGTTACGAAATTCAGTCAAGTGGGTTTTAAAATTAAGCTTGCTATTTATGTTCTTCCTTGGCTTTTTGTAATTCTCTCATCTTTGAGATTTTTAAGTCAGACTTTTGCAAAACAGACTATATAGAAGGGAGGAGAAGGGACTGAGCGGGAAGAAGTTTTTGTTTCTCAAAACCGTGAAATTCATTCCTATTTTGATTGTCTGTGGTATCATGTTTAGTCTTTAAACTCCAGCCAGTGAAAGAAAATAATCACTAGTCTAACCGGTAATCCAAAATATAACAATGGAGGGAAAAAAGTAAATTAATACCTGCAACACCAGGTATTTAAATGAAACAAGGAGAGCTTTCCTAGAGCAAGAAACATGCAAAACCAGAACAATCTAGATTCAAATGGCACCAGAAAAGGGACATGCCTTTTGTTCTTCTTTTCTTTCCCCCTCCCCCCCCCCCCCCCAAGAGACAAAGCAGCCATGAGTCAGTAGCTTCTTGAGACAGCTCAATCAAGAGAGACTTCAATTAGATTTTCTTACATGGAGATATTATTTTAACTTGAAAGGAGCTGTGCAAGCTATCTGAAATGCAGAAGCAATGAGAGATTATGTTGTAGAAGATGAATAATGATGTTCTGTTCTTATCATTCTGTATTTCATTCCTCTGTGACAAAATTCTCTTTTGAAGAAAAAATATTCTTTTATCCTTAAATCTTCTGCCATGATAGAGCTGAACAGCTAATATGGAATATGCCATTCTGTACCTTATGGTATGTCATGAAACAGGTACTTGGACTATTCAGACAGCATCCCAGTCTGCTTGGGTATTCCTACAATTAACAAAGGGCATGCCTTAACAGAAATTATATGGGATAGTTTAAGACTGGACTGTCAGGACTTAATATTCTGGTAGCCAAGCAAGTTTTCTCAAGTACACAGAGAGAGCATCATGCATATCTGAAGCCAGAGGGAGTTTTTAAACAACGCTGTATATGCTTATTCTGTATCATTTAATGTTCAGATAGTTATTTTAGCTTTTGGGTCAGCTTCCCCTGCAGGTACCTATTAAATCATTCAGTGTTGTGAATTTGAATATCAGTTACATCAAGGGATTTTTTTAAATGACTATTTCCAAAATCAGCAATAGCCAAGATCCATTGTTTTGGATTCAGATCCTACAGCAGCTTATCTTCTGAACACCAGCACTGTGGCTTAGAGACAATTTCAGAGAGTTTCTTCAAATTTTAAATAGAAAAACCTCTAGGTTTTTTGTTTGTTTGTTGTATTTATTTATTTATTTATTTTTTAAAGAATTTCATCATTTTGTCTGATTTACCTTTAGCCAGACTGTGCTGTTGTACAATAAGCTGTTAATAGCGTGAGGTTCACATAGAAACGAAGAGTGTAATATGTCAGTACATGGCATATCCTAAAGTCAAAGTGGTGAGACTGGCTTCTTCAGTGTATGACAAAGATCGCACATAAACATGACAACAAAAGCAGCAGCAAAGGTGTGAAATGTAGGGGCAATCATTTATTTAATATGCATAGTTTTCTAGGAGCAGTAGTCTCAGGTTCAGCACTTCTGGTGCCAATAACAACAGTAATAAACAGTGTGATAAAAGCAGGTTTAAGTGAGACAGTGGGGAATTTGGCACTATGTGAGTGATGCACCTTGTAATGAGTTTACAGCTGAGAAGTAAGCCTTAGTCTGCTTGAACATTTGAGCTGAGGAATAAACAGGGAATCTTTCCCAATTATTAACCTCCACTTTGTTTTGCCACAGGGCTTACTTGTCAGGAGGACAGGAATGAATGTGAAGAGAGTCTTTGTTTTCCTGGAGTGTCCTGTATGAATACCTTTGGTTCATATATATGTGGAATTTGCCCCAGTGGGATGGAGGGAAATGGTAAAACTTGCAAACGTAAGTGCTTGATTTGTTTTAATAGAAGGGTAAATATGAATCCACTTCTACTACGATTATCCTTAATCAAGTACTTTGCCACTTGTTTCAAGGACAGACCTCTAAATATATAAACCAGACTATTGTCATGTTATATTAATATGGATAATTGCAAATTGGTCTTGGTTTGCAATTTTTCACTGCAGTTTAGTCTCATTTTGATTAGAACGAACACCATAGCATACAAAAGAAAAAAAAAAAGAAAAAAAAAAAAAAAGGATTTTCCAGATGCCAGCTAGATAGTTTGCCAAGGACATTCCCCAAGTTCTCCACTGTTTCACTCCTAAATATATCATATACTAACAAGTACTCAGGGAGCACCTCCAGGATTACTCCTGTTCTGAGTGAATGCAGGAAGGATATAGAGTAGGAGAAAGAAGGTCTCAGATAGTTTCATGACACGAAGGAGTCCATACCTGCTGAGCTCACATTTGGCATAAAGTCATGCCACAGTTCCCAACTAGCAAAAGTCCAGGAACAATTTTATACCTGCTCAGTATTTGTTGTTGGGGCAGTCCTCAGCAAATTCTTTAGTAGGGGGCTGCACTGACTTTGTACCATGCTGAGACCTTTCCATCACAATGGGATGTGACCTAGTCTGCATTTTTTCAGTCACACACACACAGGTCTTCTCCAGAAATAACATTTGGTGGGAAGGGAGGAGAAAACTCAACATTTGATGTATTTTGCATTTATTTGTTAGGGTTTCCAAATAAACACAAAAGTAAAATAGAACAACAACAAAAAAAGATTAAAAAAAAAAAAAAAAGAGCTGTAATTGCAGGATCCTGGCATCAGCAGGATTGCTCTTGGTGGGTTTACCAAATATACCTTTAATGATATTGCCTAATGTCTGCATAGAAATGTTTTCTTTAATGTATTGTTTGGCCATAATGATCATTTCAAAGTGATTTTATGTCTGTCTCACCAAAGTGTAGGTAATTTGACTAATGAATTGATGACTAATGAGCATATACAAAATTATGCACTTTTTCAAAATATATCAGAATCATAATTTCTTCCTATGCATTTTTAATTACAAAGATATTTCTAAAATGCACATTTATTAGAACAAGTAAACATGAGGTCTTCCTTGCCTACCCAAAACAAGATAGAAATCATCCTTCATGTGTGTAACATACAGACTGCAATATGTCCACGCATGCTTCCCTTGCTGAAGCAAGTGTAAGGGCTTGCCAGAGGAAGGAAAAGAAAACTGAAGTAATTTTATAACTGCTACAGTGCTATAAATTATGTAGAAATTAGTATTTTCAAAATTTTTCAGTATTCAGCTTTCTTATTTACATCCATATATAATTAGTGCAAATATCTTGAAGAGTAAAAAGTTTGCAGCTAAACTAACCAAAGCTAACAAACACACACACTATAGTTTCAGGCAGAAGCTTTTGAGGAGAGTCAGGAATCAGGCCGACCTCAGGTCCCAGGGATTAGCATAGCATCTTCATCCAAGTAACAACGCTGCATAATGCATAGGGACCTGAGGCCTCCTTACTGCCCTTAGCTCAATAAAAGATCACTGTGCATAATAAGTATATCTCTCAGATAAGCAAGGTTTAGTGAATTTGTGTACTGTAATTTTTCCTATGCTCATACAGAAGCTTTACTGTATGTCAGCAGCTGACTCACCTGATTTGCCTTTATTTGCTTGATGGTTGGCTCCCAGAACAAACTTCTGTCAAGTTATCTGATTTGTTGTTACTGCTGCTTTTTATCATCAATCACAGTTAAGCTCTTAAAACCTTGTTTCCTCATCTCCATGCTTTCTTTTTACAGCTGTGCTTGCTGCTGACATTACACAGGTTTTAGTCATTGACAACAGCAATGGCAAAGGTGACTCAAACAAGACTACGGTCGAGTGGCCACTGCAACCCTTAGAGGCAAAGAACTCTCCTGTAATTAAGAATTTTAACAGAAGTGATACACATGGTAGGTATACAAGGATATGAAATATTTTTGGGATGTTGCATAATCAGAAATCTTGCATTTTACCATTTTAATAGCAAACATAAACTGTTTATAATGCATCACAGAAAGATGGAGTTAAAAATCAAAATCCCCTCAATAAATCAGACTGCAGGTTGCTGCTAATCGATTTTGCAAGGGGAAAGAGCCCTTAGCAATCAGAGTGGTCAAGCTTAAGTAGAATTCACGTCACTTTTGAGATAGAACAAAATCATTCAAAATCTTAGTGATCAATGGAAAGCAAGACAATAAGAATGACAACTTACACAAACTTGCCATAGCCAAGCGATGCTGAATTTTATTCCTGCATTTGACTGGCAGTAAGTGCATTAAGACCAAGCTTTGAACATAAATGAAGTATTGACATGACTTCAGCAGGTGCTTTCCCCAGAATATTTGTGCCTGCATTCAGTGCAACAGGACCCTGAGCACTGCAGCAACCTCTCAGAGGTGTGTGTGTCTGCACATTGCTTATGTTGACCCACTTCTAATCAGTATTTCAGTTTTGTACTGAAGTTGTTGGATTTTTTTCAGTTTTGTACTGAAGTTTTTGTACAGATACCATACAGACACTATACAGATATACAAAGGTTTTTATACTTTTGTATATCTGTACTTGGCCATCCAACAGCTAACCAGAACATACCTCAAACAGGTGATCTGTCATAATGTCATAGGCAAGGTGCAAAGATAATGCTGAAATACTTGAGAATCACGATAGAGACCTCACTGGAGGCAATTAAAAAAGATCTACAACCATCATTTAGATTTTATTCATCATCTGTTCTCTGTCGACACTATTAAACACTTCACAGGGAGTTCATTATTCAGTGACATCATAAGTGATAAAATACTATACAGTACCAGAGTGTTTAATTTTTCATATATTTCTAAGGTAATTAAAATAGTCTCTTGTCATACAAGGTTCAACAAGTTGAGGATTTCTAGATCAGAAACATATGCACTTGACTGTGAATTTTTAAAAGTAAGGTATATGTGCTGAAAGGTTTGATGATTACTTTCCAATTATAGAAGACCAGAAGGATGTCAGAATAATACTATTTCTTACTCAGATAATCTCTCACTTATGCTGAAAATTACAGTTTCTATATTATCTTTGAAAAATGCCAAAGAACCTTGAGTAATAAACTTGAAAACATGCAATTAGAGGACTAATAAATCTTACTTTAATGAGAAACAGCTGTTCTGTTATGCTGTGCCTACAGGACATTCTCATGTTTGGCACAAGGTTTGGGAACATTCTGCATCAATTATTCTTCAAAAGAATAAAAGCAGTTATAAAACTTTAGCCAGGCTTTGACGGTCACACTTAATTTTATATATTCATTTCATTTGAGAAATTATAAATAAATGTGCTTGAAATTCCTTTTTCCCTAGGTCATGCAGCGCCTCTGTCCCATGTTACTACCTGTGCCAATAGGCCGTGTTTTCCTGGAGTATTGTGTTTTGATCGGAAACCCCCTTACATTGGATATGTCTGTGGCCGATGTCCACCAGGATTTTTTGGAAATGGTCGAATCTGTAGCAAGGTCCCCCGACCAGGTACTTACTCATTTTTGGAATTTTTAAAAAAAGTTTTGCACACAAAGGCTGTAAGCAAATATGAACTAGTATGGCATTACACTACAATGTGCTTTATAGTCAAACCCTGAAGCCTTTTTTCTGACTGTGAACACTCTTACCTGACAAGCAGCTAGCAGGTCTTATTTCAGGAATCTCTGTCTCTCAAGAATGAGATTCACCTTCTCATTTGCCACTAGGGAGAATTCTTCGCAACGGGACTTACGAGATGGTATGAATCACCACATCTGTGTTTCTGCCACAGCACTGGCATATGATTTCAAAACAGGTTTCCTCTTCAGTAAGATGGGAACATGACACATGACAGTACCACTCTGTTTTCCTTGTCTCCTAATTCTTTTGCTGCAAGGCATCTGTTCTCCAAGGTGACCTGTGAAGATGACGATAAACAAAGTGCCATGTACGAACAACTCTACCAACAACAGAACACAACAGATAATTAAAACATTTCAATAGTATCCTTCGTAGCCTGAGCAGCATTCTTCCTTCGGGAGTTCTGAAACTCAGATGGTCCCATTAATCTCTGAGGACTGATCATTAGAAGAGGTCTTCTGCTGCGATAAAAGAAAAGCTGGGTCCTGACCTCAGGCAGAAAATGGCAATAGCATAGCAACCACTCATCAGTCATCCAATCTTGCATTCTCTCAGTGAAATTCTCATAATTCAATGCATAGTTCTCTAGGGACAGTCTGGATGGTTGTCCCATTTTCACTGCACAGAGCGATTTGCCAAGAGAACTTATGTTTACTCCTTAATAAGAATAAGAGTAGTTATTAGGTCAGGTTCCCTGGTTTCCCTCTAAATCTTTTTCTTAAGCATTCAAGACAGACTCACTGAAAACCCATCAAATTGTTCCCCAGCTTCCTACACTGACGAACCTACCTTCATTACCCATTCTGTATCCAAATCAATGGCTGTTGCCTTGGTGTTATATTTTAATGCACACTATTAAAGCAGAACTGATTTCACTGTTTAGAGTAGGTATTGTCCAGACTTTTTGAACTACAAATTGATTTGAGCTAGTTCTCAAAATCTAAAGGTCACAAAAAATAAAACTAACATTTTTCTTCCTCTGACTAGCAATGAGTATGTACAATGTATTAGTTTGTCAGAGTCACAAAGTCAGCTATTGACTGTTCTATAACTTGGTAAGCTGTAAAAGCAGTTGAGCAAAAAAATATAAATCACTGTGCATATAAATAAATGAACATTTCTGTTATTGCCCAAAGCTGCACCTTGTCATTAATGGGATAACGGGATATACATTGTATACCCAAAGGTCATTTAAATGTTGTTGAGTAGAACAGATATTCTACAGATATAGATATTGGTATAGTAAATCAGACACACATGGTACTTATATAAACGTTAACCAATAAATTTGTGCATGTTCTAAAAAGCAAACACAGTCAGTAGTTGCCATTTACTGTGATTTATTCCTGTCATATACAGCTCCAGGCAAGACTTAAGAAATACCCGAAGTACAATGATCTGAAACAAATACACACTTCTTTCAAAAGGGAGCTGGATATCAGAGGCTGTGAAGTTCCTCTTTTTCCTCTTGAAAATGTAAACTAAATCAAGGACTTCATGCTACTAATACAGCCATGCAACCTGTGGAGGGGTGAAAAGGATTTTTTTTGTTCCATAAGAGCCTTATATTCACTCACGTGAATTATATCATAATATAAACGATGAGAATCTTTACCTCTCTTCTCAGTCTTAAAAATAGTTTTCATTTGTCAGGACTTCAGGAACTGTAATTGCCTTATTTTCTATCTTTCTTGCCTTATGCAAGATGTCTGTATGGGCAAGATCAGCCTTTAAAATAATCATGCGCCTCAAGGTTAAATGAGAATAGTCATTCATTTTCATATTTAGAAATGAAAGTAATTGCTGCAGCTGTATGAGAGTCCTAATTTATAACCAAAATGATCGGTTTAACTCTCTTTCACGTGTGCTTTGCTAGTTCAAGCAGAAATATTGTATAACATTGATGATTAAAAGATATCAGACAAAAAGGAATGAACTTTCAATTAATTTTATGTACAGTTCTGGATTATGAATATTGTGAAATCCTCCCTGTTAGAATAATAGCTTCTCTCCCTTGTAACTTATGCTATCAGTCTTCAAACAAAACAGAACAAATCCTCTTCAGCTTGTTACAGTGCTTGTTAAGGCATTGAGATTACATACTAACTTCAATGTAAAAATTCTCTTGTTAATTCCTTTTTTGTACTTTATTGGCTGTTTTTGACATAAAGTTGTACTCAGTTGTTACTATTTAATGATTAAGGTATGTGTGTTTTCATACAGAAATCATAAAAATTACCCAACTGCCCTTTGTAGACTACAGAGGAGAAAAAAAATGCCATAAGAAATTTCTTTCCTAAGTCCTTGTTTGATGAGAATATGCACCAAAAGTCCTTGATATGTGATAGGTTTTAATCTTTTGATATACTTGGCATACTGCAAATTATATAAATTCCAGAAATAAGTTTCTAAGCTCCATTTGCCTGCTCTGCCCATAGTGCAGGGCCTCATTTTCTTCTCACTTACATCTTTTACCCACTTTATATCAGGAGTCTGTATCAGTTTAAATCAACCAGACTTCATTGAAATTATTTGTGAGGTACACCTGATAAGTCTTAAGGTGATGTTACTGGAAACATCACCAGTACCAAAGCCTGTATGGACTTTCATACATAAAGGGAAATGTCTAATTTTAAAAACACATTCTCATATATAATGTTTTCAGGTAAGCCAAATAAAGTAAGCATTTCTCTCCCTTCAAAGTCCATAAAGCAGGTAGCCTACACTTTAAAAAATAATAATTAAAAAAAAAAAAGTAGCATCATCAGTCCCTTAAGTTTTCTAGTAGACAATAAGGAAGAAAGTCTAAGCAACTTAAATCTGCTCAAGCGTCACTGGGCGTGCTTCACAGTTGTATAAAATATCTGTTACCTTTTTGTTGGTAGAGCCACATCTACTAAATCAAACCATGCAGTATCATAGGTTATATTCTTGGCATAAAGATAATGAATATATCTTAATGGGGGATGCTGGTGATGTGACTGCACGTTGCAATATTAGCAGTATGCTACTGGTATTTCTCTAGACTGGTTTCATCACTCATGGTCTCAGAGATACCCATCTGTTTGCACTTTCTTTTGCAGGTTAGAGAGGTAGGTGTCATCACAAAAGATTTATTTTTTTTTTTCCTATTAGTAAACCAGCAATTTTACTGGACAAAGCAGTGCCACATCCGTCACCAATAAAAGATTGTTCAGAGCCAGCTTGTTCTGCCTCTTCTGGTTTAGGGAACTGAAGATCAGGGGAGAGGATTATTTTATGATCTCTGTAATCGAGTTCTGCTCTTTCCATTCTGAACTGCTAGCACTCCTGCCCTAGCAGTTAATTTGAAGTACAGTAGACATTTGGCACTTGATATACATGTGGATTTGCCATTTGTTATGTTTATGTACTGCATTTTACACTATTCCAGTACCTGCAACATGCTTCTGAACTCACTTTGATTTCACATCAGAGAGACCTCTGTGACCTTCTCATTTGCACTACTGTCAGATCTACATCAAGGTGTGGATTTAAAAACTACATAAAATATTTTGAATAACAAGGATAGGTGTGTTTGAATACATAGTGTTCCTGAAGAGCACTAACGCCAGAAGAATATATTATTATCAACTTTTATATTAACTTTTGACCTTGAGATTACTGCTGTTATTATTAGCACTCATCATCGATCACTGTCCATGAAGAATAAATAACTCCTGAAAAACAAGACAGTAAGTGCTTCGGTCACCAACCCAAGGTTTCAGCTTTGGAGCTAACTCCAGAAGTGGGGACCTCTTGCTGCCTGGAACCAATTAAATGATTTTTCTTCAAAAAGTGACTGGTGAACATAGTTGAACCCTTTCATCAAACAGAATTGATGAATTTGCATTAAAAAGATCAAGGCCCAGATTCCAGTCTCGTTTACACCAGTGTAAATCAGAAGCGATCCCATTAAATGAAGAGCACTGCCCTAACAGTGTGAGCTGAGCATTGTTCCTGGAAGGCAGGCTGAAAAATATTGAAAAGTAGGCACATCACAGGCTGAAACTTCAGCTACAAAATCTGTATGTATTGGCAGGTATAGACAGAACACACACACTTCCCAGCACTCAGAGGATGCTTTGTGATGAGGAACCAACCAGCCATGACACTGTTTATGCAATGAGTTACAAGGCTCAATTGAAGGCAGGAATCTTTTGATGCTGCAGTCATTAGCTGCAAAGTTAACTGAGGTCCTTGCAGAGAAGACATAACAGAAATACAAAATAAGTGGTAAATATTACTTTGGTCCATCTCTGTGTGGTAACAGCTCTCAGTGGCTGATTCTTGTGGGCTCAGAAACTGGGAAGCATTGTTTCCCAAGGCCAGGGCTTCCAGCTCCTAGTGCTGATTCAGGCCATTGAAACTGGGCATAATTCATCTTTGGAATTTGTGTTGGAAGTTGCTGATCCCTTTCCTAAACTATGTTTCAGCATTTCTATCTTTTAGTATTTCAGGCCAAAATGTACATTTTTGCAAACTGACCAGTTATGTTGTGATGACATCTCCTTCAAGGGCATTTGATGAAAAGGCAGCTGAAGTGTGGTTAGAAATGACACACAAAGACATTTCATACAAATCTGGATTCATGAAAAACATATTTTTGCAAATGGTATGCCAGTAATCTTCACAAGGCCAGGATCACCCAGGCATTTTGGACATAATCTATGACCCTTCCCTGCCCTCTGAGTACATAATTGCCTCCAAAACCCCACTCCTGTACTTGTCAGGCTAGAAAGGGAATCAGAGAGCCTTTCTGATGGTTCTTGCCTCCATAGGGATACCTAATAAAATATGAAGTATTTTCAGAGAAACCTCAACAGTGGCCTGCACAGTATGTGCTATGACCCAAACATAATAAATAAAGAAGGCATGGTAAGAATAATATGTTTAGATAATTTAAAAGATAAATGGTTTCCAGCTTCACTGATCCTTATACTCTGTCAATCCCGAATTTGTTAAGTGCTTCCAATCCAGATGATATATTTAGGAAATGATGTCGCTCAGCAATAGAAGTCCAATGAAGCCCAAGCCATAAAACCAGTAGGAAAGAGGACTAAGCTGTATGCCATGAATAATATTTACATTCAATCAGAGCATCAAGTACAGATTACATTTCTCTCCTACCAAGAATGTGCCACTTTTTGCTTAAGCAATCACCATGCCATCATGACTTTTAAGTGATAACAAAAGCTCAGTCTGCAACAAATAATCTATGGAAGATATAGACCCAGTAGGCTTCTTTGTTTTTTTGTTTGTTTGTTTTAAGTTGACAGAACAGAGTAAGATCATCTCCTCTTAAACTTTCCAAGCCCATTTTATCATCTAGCTCTAATAGCACATAGCTTCTAAAGTGAGCCAACCCTATTTCCATAAATCTGATAACGTTGTTTTGTTAAAAAACAAGTGGCACAACAGTTTTGCCACTAAACACAAAAGCAGAGCAAAAGATGGAGCAAAAGGATTCATAAACAATAGAAGGCAGAGTACAGTACCATGTGTGAAAAGATGGTGTGAAATTCATAGATTCATTATTGCCCATGACAAATTTGGGATTCTCATCATCTTGCTGTTGTTGGTAAGCGGGGACCTACAGAGGTAGGACACTCGCTTCACTGAATTTATTTGCAGCAGCAGGTGATATTCACTGTCAATCCATATGAATTTTGCCCAAATAATTACACGTCACATGTGTAGAGCTAGATCATTTCTGAAGGGACACAACAACAGTCTGTAGCTAAAACAGCATTGTTGATCCTCTAGAATTCAGGACAGAATAATCTTTCATACCAATAATTTGTCACAGTGAGAGTTTATCTCATATTATGACAAAAATACAAAATACATTTGTTTGATTATTTGTTTGTCTTGTTTTAAGTTCTATAGGACACAGAGAGGTACAACTGCAAAGCAAAGAGTATCAGCAAAGCTCCCTAGTTTTATAAATGGTGGAACAGCTGATAAATCTTATACCTTACTGAAAAATAACAGCTCTCAACAAGAGTTTCTCCATGCTAGCACATGCTGCTTATAGTATTTATAGAATGT
Source organism: Netta rufina (assembly GCF_964035555.1). NCBI lineage: Eukaryota > Metazoa > Chordata > Aves > Anseriformes > Anatidae > Netta > Netta rufina. The sequence continues at coordinate 34,641,233 of NC_140129.1, read as the reverse complement.
TGTCTTAAAAATCTTAGATTTGAATTGTTATATTTGTTATTATATTGTTGGATCACAATATTTTAAAGTCTTCTTCAGTTAATGCCTCACGGGATAGATAGTCCTTAAACCTCTTTCTTTTGTTGTCCCCCAGATGCCTCTGGTCAGCTCATAACTTCCTCTTTGCAGGTGTCTGAATACAAAGAGGAGACCTTTCATCTTCTTGATGGCTATGTATGTCACAGTGTTAAATACCTACATGGCCTAGGGAGTTTGGTTAGACTAGATGCTGATTAGCAGAACTGCCACGGGAATTCTGCAGCACACAATGTGAAAATTTATTATCAAAATTCCTTCTTTTTGCCTTTTTAAAATATATATTAGGAAAAAAATAACACTATATATAATTTTCAACCAAATCAGTTGTAGCTGTGGAGAACTTATAAAAGCATGAGTATTTATATGTGCTTTTATGGTATTAAAATAGATTCATTATTGGTCTCCAGCAAAGTATAGTTCAGATTGTTTCTTGGCTTTCATATGTAAAGTAGCTCATTTTTATGTGTTTACAGCCCCAAACAACATAATTATAATTTTACAGCATTTATTTCTTGAATCAAATAAAAAGAGAATTTCTGTAAAATATTCAAATTTAAGCTACTTTTTCTTTGAAGAAATATTATGGATTTTCTTTTGAAGAAATGTTACGAACTTTCTTTACAAGCTATTATTACAGTTCTAAAGGATTCTGCATAGATGTTTCAGAGAACTAGGCAGGGATGCTTCATTGAAGATCTGTCTTGATTTTGTCTATTTTGTGCATATCTACCAACCTGTTCAAGTCATGAGAGAGTCTGAAGGCCCACAAGGCATCATCAGATAAGATAAGAGTTTTTATTAATTTTTCCATCTTTCTCAGTGCTGAGCTAAAGTAAAATATACTGCCAATTCCTGAATAGAAAGTATAATTTAGTTTTATGGAATCTATCTTAATTTTCTCTTTATAGCTGCTGAAATAGTGCAGTTGTAGACTGAAATAATTGGAGAAGGTAGAACACAAAGATGAGAGGTAAAAGCCTCTGGTTTTTCAGTCTTAGGTCTGAGAAGTGGACAAGGGATAACAAAAGAATGAGCAATAAAATGGTTATGAGGGAGTTAAGAGGGTGAACCAAGGTGTTTTCAAACACAACTATTCTTCTTTGCTTCCTGTTTTGTTAGCTGGATATTCAGAGAAAAATACAGGAAGAACACTTCTAAAAGTTGCAGAAGGGAATGGTTTAGAGCCAATGAACAGAAGGAGCAGTGAAGGAGATAGAGTAACAAAGGAACAGAGAGCAGCAGGTCTCCCATGCAAGGGGTAAGAGCACATGGAGCATGTTGAGATTACCCACCCCTAGGAGAGAACTTTTCAATTAAGCCCTGAAATAAACTGCCAGGTTGGAGAGGTGTTTGAGAAAACACAGCTTGTTTGTAAAAACCAAACAAATAAACAAACAAAAAAACAAAAACTAGTTTATCATATACATGTAAAATCTGAAAATGATATTAATAAAAAATAAATATTTTGATAAAGACAAAAAAAATAAATCCTTTTTGGGGAGCATGCTCATATTTCTGCATTCAATAATGCTCACACCATTTTTTAAAAGCACAATTTCTGGTGACACTGACTTTAAAAATTCTATTGAAAATGTATAGAAAACATAACAAAAGGAAATCAAACCAAACCAAACCAAACAAACAAAACCCACCAGCAACAAGCAAACAAACAAAATCAGCCCCAAACAAACAGAGTTTACAAAGGAACAGACTACTTTATTTTCTTCACTTTTTCCATACAGCTTTGTAGTCATTGATGTCTTGCAACGTTCTGGCACTTTGCCTACATGTGATCCCTTGTCTCCAGAATTGTACTAACTACACATCAGGTAGTTGCATCCAGTATCTTGATTGCAGTTTTAGAAGTTCTGGGTGACATCAAAATTATAAAAAATATCTCAAAACAGTTGAATAAGAGTTTCACTTCCCGTCCATGCTGAAAACATTTTAAGAATTAGCTTTGTCAGGCTGCACTACTTCAAGAAATCTGAGAGTATCTGCCAAACTTCCCTGCTGTGTGAAGTTCTCTATGCCCTTCTGGTCCTCTCTGTACAGTAATAATAATTATTAATAATGTAGCCTCATAATGTAGCCTCTATATTGAGGTAAGCAGAATCCTTTGAATTTACTTAAAGTGCAGCAATACTAAAACAAACATTAGTTTAAAGTTCACTATTTAGGAAATTTGAATATGCATGCTTCCAAGTATATGTAAATTATAATCAATTAAATACTTACAAAGCAGCAGACACAGACATAGATTCATTTGCTAACATTTGTGGGTATTATTTACTCCAAAAAAAAGGAGATTTGAGGAAGTTTGGTGGGTGAACTGGCTTCAGATCCCAGGTTTTCTCCACAAAAAAGCATTATGATAGAGTAATACGATTTTGTGTTTTATACACACAAAACAAATTTGCATTGCAGATTTCTAAATTATGAATGGTTTTACAGAATTGTGTACGTACAGCTGCAGCCACGTTTGACAAACAAAAGAGTCTGCAACAGAGGAAGGAATTGCTTTTATGCCAGCTCCATAGAATATTCCCTACTGCTCATGGCACGGGTAGGTGAAGGGGAAGAGAATTGCTCAGGTAGAAACACCAGCAACACAGCCTCATTTTCGACCAGGCTGAAACATAGCTCAGGGACAGTGAACTAGATGTTCACCTTTTAATTTTATTATTAAAGCAATGAGTGAACGAATTAACCTGGCACAGAAATGATGCTTTGAAAACATGGATTTTACTGAGGCTGAATATGCCTGTACAGATGGATGCAGAGCAGTGCAATTGCTTTGCTCATGTGTTGACCTGTCTGGATGTAGGGCACGTTAGGTCCACAAGCTGTCGAGCTGCATTAGCCCAGCATGAACCAAATAGCCTGGCTGGTTTATTCTGTCTGCCTATGCACAGCTAGTGGCTCACACACAGAGCTTCACATCTTTCTGATTTGTGAATTCGAGATCTGGACACTTCTTACAGAAAAGTTATTACTGGTATCCTCTACTTCCACATTTTTCAAAGAGGGGATTAACTTTTCTCTGTGCTTATTTTGTGTGTGATATGTGTTCCTAAAATCTTTTACAACACCTCTGACTTTTCAATTTTTGCATAAAAAATAGGTAAAGCATCATGATTTCTAAACTGAAGCTACTGTCAAAATTTATAATAATATTCCAATCTTAGCCTTTAAAGCTCTTTTGTTCCTACAAAAATAATCCTGGGATTACAACTTCTGTAAAATTTGGGACATCAAAGCTGTACCTCTGTTAAGGGAGTTGAGGGATATTTCCAGTTGGGTATTCTGGGAGTTACTGTTCGTGATTGCAAGTGAAGGGACTTCAGTGATTGGGAAAATTCAACCAGCATCTAAGCATAGGGAAATTAAGGATACTTCAAAGCAAGGACGGGAGAATCAAAGTTTCATTTCTAAACAGTTGTGAGAGGGAAGATTTTAGGGTATGCTTGGATGGCTAAAGAGAAGATGTAGGAATTAAATGGATTCAGAATAGAGAAAGAAGTTATGCCAGAACTTAATCAAATAAAACAGCAGATTAAGAGTTGATGGAAAAACAGAATTTCCCTAGAGCTTCCTATTGACAGCTGCTCCGTTTTCCCTTTCTCACCAAGTAAATACAGAGAAAAAAAAAAAATTAAAGCAAAAAAATAGAGAGATAAATGGGATGATCCCTAATACTCTGGTAACAAGGCTTCTTAGACCAGTGTAATTTTTCTGTTCTATCTTGACATTTTAAATAAGATATATGTGCTGGTAGATGTTTCAAATTTTAAATGATGACCCACATAGCGCAATATGTCAGAAGAGCATTTCTGCGTCGACATTCTTCTGAATGAGAAATGTGCTACACAGCATGTACTACTAAATGTTAATAGCTCTAAAACTACACAAATTGTAAATTTATTGAATTGTGTTAATAGTGAGATGAATTCTTAAACTACTCACAGAATTCTGAAAGGGTTGCAACCTGATCAGAATTAAAGGTACCCATAACACTCTGAACTGAGAGGGGGAATAAACCATCAACGGATGATCTTGTTAAGGAGAGGGAACCAGTCTCCAGATGAAGAGTAGGCTGTCTGGGGACTTTTTAGTAGAAAATAAGGACAGAGCAACACCTGGATTACAACACAGAGATTGCATATGCTGATAGTGTCTGCTACTTGTGAATGCATGAAAAAGTTACACTTACATTTAAAAAAATAAATAAATTTAAATTTCTTACTCTAATAGCTGTAGAAGAGAAGCACAGCAATGAAGAGGAAGCAACTAGTCATGTCTACAAGAAATTTACAGCAAGAGCTTGAGGTGTCAGCTGCTAGTTGTGGCTCAGAGTGGGGCTGTTTCCAAGGCAAATTGCTTGGGAAGGAAGGCACGAAGGTGCTTGAGGCTAAGTGAAGGCTTGGCTGAATGACACTTGGGTCACTGACTTAGTCCACCATGTCCCAGGCAAACTATGAAATGCTGGCTCTCTGGAAACAGAAATTATTGGTGTCAGGAGGGGATGTGATTTCTCTTAATCCAAGTCTAGATGTAGCCTGTTTCTGAAAGCTTGAAAATGCAAAAAAGAAGAGACAGAAACTCAAAAGAGAGAAAATATATTAGATTTCTTTACTGTGTTTCAGTGGTGATAACTTACTCTGGGTTTAAGATACTGTCGAGTGTCTGCTCTGTTTATGAACTCCTATTTTCACTAGGTTATATAACTGTTTTATTATCTCCAGAATGAACATAATCCTCTTCATATACAGTAATCTAGTAGGTCACTACAAAATGCAATTCAGGCGAGAGAAGAAATCAGAATTTGCTGTGCCTTAACAATGCCATTATGGCATTGGCAAGCACGAGCCAGATACTGGTTATGACGATTCTGATTTATAATCTTAGCACAAGCAGTACGAGGTACTTCAAACACCAGGCAAACCAATGGCTGAGGGGTTCTCATGTAGGGGAACTCCTAAACAGACGGAAAGTGTCCTGGTGTTGAGCTGGATTAGGTATTTAAACTTCTGTCTCTGAAATCTGGTCTCTGTCACCCTTGTTCTAATCTTCCACAGATGGGAGAAAACAAAGGCATCTATCTTTGCAGGGCCTGATCCTTCCTGGTGTTACATTGTGCTTACAGTGGTGTAATTCTTGATAGGAATGGAGCCCCTTCTATGCACAGCTGGAACAAAGCATCAAATTCTCAGTCTCTTTTCCAAGTCCATGGAAAATAAACTCAGTTGTTCCCACTGCTGCACATTTCCCTGTTAGTATAGGCAGAAATACCAACGGTAGTGAAAATGTATTTTTGTACTGTCACATAACCTTGAGCACTTTGCCTTGTCATTTTTTGTGTTATTTTCATCCAGTCCAATATGTAATCATACTGTGGCATCACAGAGAAAACCAGATTCACACAATCACACTTCTGCATTGATAATGGGTTATACATTTGAAAATATTGATCGACTGTGAGGAAAATAAATTGAAGTAATACAGAATTTGAGAAAGTTGCTGACTACAGACAACTAGGTCTGCAATCTTTTGCTATATTTCTTTGTTTTGGTGTATTTAGATATCTGGAAAACTACAGAAATAAATTTTCAGGAATTCCAGAAAAATATTGTCAGATTCTAATCCTAACTAAATTGCACAGTATCTTTTTAAGTAAAACTATGATAAAATGCAAGCTGAAAAGACACTGATGTAGGCACATTTGACTAATACGAAAGTTCCTGTGACAGTATCTTATGAAGTTTGGTGGCCTGTACAAAGTGGATGAGGGACCTTAATCCATACATGTGATGAACAAACAACCAAAATATTTACTCTTCATTGGTAGTTTTCTTTGAGGTGGAAAAAAAAAAAAAAAGTAAAAAAAAAAAAAAAGTAAAAAAAAAAAAAAAGCATTGCTATAGGTGCACTCCAAAAACAGCATGCTTCCCCTAAAAATGGGAAGACAGAAGCTTATTTGCAGGATAGGCATATCAGTTATCATCTAATAAGGAAATAAAAGACTTTCATTTCTCAGATAGCCAGCCTGACCCCCTCAGCAGTCACTAAAATTCAGCTAGGAGGTTTATTTGATTACAATACAGTGGAAGGAGCTCAAAGCTATAATCAGTGCTCATTTAAGAAATTTGTTAGAGAGGTCATTTGGCCCTTTATTGTCATTCCTGTTGATTTCTGGTCCCTGAATCAAACTTTCTAAGGGCAGCAATAATCACCTGTTGCTGATAACTTTCTGTGGAGACGTTTCTTTCATCTTTCTTTCTTAGGTTCATTTTAAAAAATCGTTTGACTTCTCCTATCTTCTTATGCTCATCACTGATGTCCTCTCCTCCTCACCATCTCCTTTCTTCCATTCTGTGCATCTCATCATTCATCAGCCTTGCCTTGGACAGTAAAATCCATGTATTTACCTACTATTGATGCCCATAACTTGATCTACTACCATACACCACTCCAAAACGTGATGCTTCAGGGCAACAAAAACTCATCAGCCAGAAGAATGACACTGTTTATCAGCCAAATAAGCACAGCTTTGGATGGCAGGTTTTCCTTTGATCTAGTCAATGCTCTAAATTTATTTTTGACCTTTGCCAAGTGTCTTTATCTCTTTTTCTTGCTAACTATGACTAATTTCTACATCAGTAGGAGTTTTATGAAAGTGATTAATATTTATATTTAAAAAGTAGAGCTACATCCCACGTGGGGTTAACCCTAGAACCAAGTGAGTTTTTTTTTGTTCAGGATCCAATACATTCCATTTCCTATGGAGTGAGTATGCCAGAAGTGGTTAAAAATAGCTTCTTCCATTCATTAGAGTCAGCAGATAGCCATTAATCTTCCTGAAAGTATTGATTCAAACTACTTGTCTCCACTTTCAAGGCCCTTCACAGACTAGCCTCTCCCCATCTATCATCTCTCCTTACACTACTGAAAAGGTGGCTGGCTTTGTAACAAGTGGGTGACAGTTACAAACCAGCAGCCTTTCTTACATGCTGCCCCTCACGTCTGGAGGGAGCTGTACACAGTACTAACAAAGGTTTTCCATTTTTCTCCTTTACATGCTTTCCTCAAACTTTCCTTTGCCATAAGGACTACAAAAGCATTGCATCGTTATACACTGATGTGATTGGACTAGAATCTGGCTAGCAAGTTATCTTGCCAAGTATGGTCTTATCATTTCTTTATTTCTCCATCTCTGATATCTATCTGTCCCAAACTGCAATGTCTTGTCTTACTCCTAGACTGAAAGAACTTGAAAATCTCTGCACAAGGTACTGTATAGCAGAACATTTCCCAGTACGCTACTGAAAAATATACAGTTAGTCGGAAATAAATGCTAGATCAGGTGGTCAACAACTGTAGGGAGCATGAGAGAATGGCACACAGTGCCAAAACCTCATGGACTAGCATAGGTTGAAACTAGTAAAACAGCATGGCAAGTGTTTTTGCCTGGCTGCAATTATCCCTTGTAAGCTCAGTGCTGATCCTTAAAAAATAATGCCTGGCTACCACTGAGAGTCACTACCTTAGTCTTAATATTAAACCAGCATAATTATATTTCATCTAGCTCATAAACTTATTCTGTAAGTTTATGTATTGTAGTTCCCCATGCATCCAGTGCTATCGTCACCTATAGGAGACAATACTGTGACATCTCTACACCAGCCAGCATAGATAAGTCCTTAGCACAGATGGCAGATTATTGCATTTACTTCTAGAATTGATATTCTGTTGTTTGTTCATAATCTAAATGGTCATAGTGGTTTCTTTAAACACTAAACCGGCAAATTTGACTGGTATATATCTTCCTTCTGCCCTAGATTCAAGATCTTCCCAAAGCCGTGTGGATGTTGCTGAGAGAAATAAAGAAGATGCTAGAGGCTCTCACCATGAAGGCAAGACATTCAGAAACATATATTCCCCTCTTTCCCAAACCCAAATTCCAAGACAACAAACTACGTACTTTATGGAAAGAAACCACACAGTCATTAACACTCCATTTCTTACAATGAAAAGGAAGATTTCCGAGGCTCAGACATTGTCAGAAAAAAAATATGTTATGGAGTCCACAGCACCTGAGAAACAGACTTTTCTTGACAAAAGAAGTGATGCACACACTTTCCTTCTGCACGAGGAACCAGACCCCAGAACAGCAGCTGTCAGTGTGACAACTCCTACTGCTGTGCATTTTAAGCAGTACAAACCAGGTCCAACACGGTCGGCTCCTTCTCATCGCAACACAAATGAAAGCTCATTCTTTGCAAGGCAACATGCTGCTCAGCAAGCTTGTTCCAGATACAGCTATTTTCCCAGGAAATGGCCCAGTCGAGTCACAGTCTCAAAGACCAAACCCTCCCCAGATTTCCCGACAGAGCAGCAAAGAGCATCTTCTTTGGAAACACACCTCACACCCTCTTTTCATTCATTAGGTCATTCCCTTGACACAGCCCCCCAGGGTGCTAGCATCCCACCTGTTCCCCCAGCAAGGCTCCCAGCACAGACTGCAGCACTCAGGCAGGCATACAAGGCAGCAATGGACTATGTGGAACTGCCAAAAACCATCAGTAGGACACGTCAGGATGTCATCTGTGCTAGCATGCCGTGCTTCAGTGGTGTGCAGTGTGAGCCAGACGAAGATGGAGGGTTTAAATGTGGGTCTTGTCCCATGGGATACAGCGGTAATGGAATTATGTGTGAAGGTAAGGAGGAAAATCCTCTTCCAAATTCCTTTGTGCCTTTAAATATATTTATAAGTATAAATAAATTCATTCTAAAAAATTATAAATACTTTTGATTATAAATTTACAGATGTTGCCAACTGAGATCACACTGGTTTTCAAAGCAAATTACATTTTAAAATAATAGAAAAACTTATTCTATTACTCAGAAGTTCTTTCTGTTTACAAAAATGACATATTTACTTGATAATATCTAATCTACTGAAACCAGGACTAGATTGTGATCTTGCTTACCCTTGCTTAAGGCCAGATTCATTTTACTGAAATCATTACATTTGAAAATATATAAAACTTTGTGGGAAAGAGTAAAATTTACTCTATTTGTCTATAGAACACATATTCTATGAAAAACTAATTGTTCTGCTATCTTAAAAATTGTTTTTAAATATCTATCTGATACCCCAAATACAAAACTGAACCTGTCATCTGAAATGTATAGCACCAGAAGAGTTTTCACAATATATTGACTTATTTATTAGGCATTTTAGAATACCTCAGTAAAGCAATAGCATTACACACATTTCTAAAACAATGAGTTCTCTGACTTGGCTCTCGTTAATTATACCTTTTGTTGAAATCCTTCTGATAAGTTGATGTCTTAATTGGCCTTTCATTACACAAAGCAAAAATGTAGTGAGTCTATTCAATTTGTAGTAATTTATTTAATTTTCTTTTGCCAGTGGTTTCTCACATCCTGTGCCTGCAGCAGACAGGCGTGGCAGGGTCTCAGCAGGGCTTAGCACCCCTGGGGTTCCCTGCTGCTCCCGAGTCTTTTTGGGAGTGTAAAGCCCCTAGCAGCATTGTAGCCCTCTGAGCTTAGAGCAGTCCTGGAGACATGCTGCAAAATGTATAAGGAAAAATTACTATAATCCTGCGTGCTGTAATTTTCACCTATTTGCACATTTCTGAAATGACCCTTATAAAGGGCTGAAGGTTTTTTTAGCCCATCAAGAAAGACCCCGTCTTTTATGCCTGGAGCTGGAAACACACCAAGGGAAGCTCAAAGCAAGCTGGAGTGCAGGATGGCCTCCCCTCAAAGACAAGGCCTAGGTACAGATGAATATTTACAAACACAGATATTCAGCTGCCAGTGTATAAATAAATTTAGTATGCCCATCAGTACAGTCCTTAAAACATAAATCTACCTGTGCCTTTTACTGTCTCACAAGGCGAGATGTTTTCTTCAATTACTGGAATTACAGAAAACCTCTCTAGAGAGTCCTTAAGTTGAAATAGCTTATTGCCAACATCATTCTCCGTCTCGGGGCTTGATGACATGGTACACAAACATCCTTTATTTGTCTCCTGTCACTGACCACATCACCTGACTCAATAATAAGCCTGTCTGCTTCACCCTGAGCTGCTATGCGCACCTGCGACTGCTGTCCTGGAGTAGGGCCAGGAATGCCTCTGCCGCCGGCTCTGTGTGAAGAGCATCCATTGTACCTCCAGCTGCTGGTGTCTCTTTGCATGTCAGATGCAGCTGGCTGATCATGACAGATGAAGGAGAAAGATGACAACAGTTCCTTGCATTAAGGCCTTGCCAGAATGTCTGCTATCAGCACCTGACGATGCAGCCACAATTGTACTGATTTCCCACAAAACAGCAGTACCCTCTTAGAGCAGGCAGAGGCAAAAATGAGCAAGTGATCAAAGCTTAGATGAGACAAAACTTTGTGAAATCTTCAGACTTTGATGCAGCATGCATGGCAAGCGAGCAAAAATGCCCAGCCTTAGATACTATTGAGAACTGTCACCACCTCATTTGATGCCGAAATTCACCGAGATAAAAGGAACAGCCCATCGCTAGCAAGGTTTAATACATGTGGAGCTTGAGGGGATGTGACCTTTGTTTAATAAGAGTTCCTGAAAATACTCTGAGATGATAAATGCTTTACTGAGTGGTATTTATCTTGTGACAGAATGTATATTTATTTATCTATTTAATTTCTGTTGTGTGGATTCAAAATTAAGCTTGGAGGGACTGGTAGAGAAAAAATAAGCAGCATCCTGAAAATGAATTTGTCTTCATGCAAGAAATCATGCAAGATTTTGATTCTTTAATATTCTTATCCCTTTGGACAAGCCCCTCATGTTACCCCGTTTTAGTCACACGTCCTCTCCCCCCATTTCGTTTTCCTGCTTTGGGCCACAGGAGTCCAGGCTGGAGGAGACCCCATGGATCACTAGGTCCGATCTTCTGCCTTATTTTGCAGGAGCAGAACTAGATCTCAATGTGTTTGGCTTACCCTCAAGTATCTAAAACTAAAATGAGATATTTTCACATGCTCTTAGCACTGTCTGTTTTGATCACTCCCTTCAGTACCAACAACTTTGTCATCTGTAAGAAGTAGGACCTTGCTTTTACCCAGCTTGCTTTGACATAAAAAGCAGTAGGGACTGAATTCTCTTACTTCTGTCAGCAGCTAATTACTCCGAGGATGAGCCAAAGTGAAATAGTTCCTCGAGGATCTAATCCCTACTCCCGTACCCCTTCCTACAGCTGGCCAGGTTCTCAGCTTGCAGAGCTTTTTCATCTTCCTGAACAAAGGCAGCATTATGATTTATCTGCAGCCTAATGTCAAGGCAAGCCTGCTAAATAGGCAAGGCCTTGACACACATCATTTCAGAGGAGCATTTTGGAGAAAGCTGACATCACCTATGCTATAATAAAAAATAAGCAGGAGAAATAAGGCCTACAGTTGTCCACTGCATTCCTCTGCATATTCACTTGCAGAACATGCTTGCTTTTCTTTGTGGAGTAAACTTAGCCAAGAGTTCCTCTGGTGATGAGGGAGGTTTTGAAATAGGTAATTTCCACTCTACATGTCCTTTTCAAAGATACGTACCAAAACCCCAACACACTATTATGGTACACTCTTAGCAGTGTTACAGGACAGTCCCTATCACCAGCCAAAGTGCACTGCAGAAGTGTCCTAACACCTACAGAGCTTTGGACATTTCAGCTCACTATAGCAGTAACTAAACAAAATAGTCCTTTACTAATGCGTAACTAGTTCAAACATTGTTTTGAACACCTCACTGTGACATTAGAGGCTAATACTCTAAAATATTTGTTAGTGTTAGCCACACGAGAGCCATTACTGGCCGGCCTGCCTCTGTTCTCCCGACAGCAGTGGGGAGGCCTGCACTTCCAAAGACACGATATCCACTAGACAAGGAAACAAATGCTGGTTTTTCCCTGGGCTCATTTTATTCACCAGGGTCTGTGCATATGGCACTGTCTGAGAGCAGCTGTTATGTTTCTTGAGCTCCTTAGGGTGCCCTAAGGTGGAACATGTCCTTTCCACTCGATAACAGGGTTGAAGCAAACAAAAAATTCTGCTCAGGGCGTTTTTGTTGTGCTTCTTTCTGAGCGACCTAAACCTGAACGCTGAAGAAAAACACAAATTTATGCCACTTTCCTGGTCATCCTTGTTTTTATTTCTCTAACCCCAACTTTGTTCAATAGGGAGTGTCTGGTTACTAAAACTACAGCTAAAAAATCAGACAGTTCTGTAAAATAAAGTCAATAACTTAAAACCATTTAAGATTAGGTGATGGTTAAGGACTATTATATTTCTAGTTTTTAGTAGTCATAAAAGTTCCTCAGACTTCCTGTGGAGAATAAAGTCGTGCTACTTTAGATACAAAATGTTTTCTGAAAAATGTTAAATCAGTAAAACTCTTGGGTTATTTTACAAGCATTGCTCAGTATTTTCAGAGGGAAGGGAAATTTTTGAACAGCAGCAGTCACACTTTCTGCTCAGGAGTTAAAAATACACCATTGCCTTGACATTACAAAACCAAATAATTTTCACAATAATGGGAAAGATAAAGTAGTTGGGAATGTATTCCAACCTCAGGATACAACCTTAGGCTAAAACATCAGTTAGCTGACATTTGTTTGGTCTGACATTTTTACACCCAAAAAGCTCTACCATATCAAACCAAAAGTCCTTCCTCTGTCTCCAACAGCTGCTAACAGCAGATGTCCAGAATTATTTGGGAAAAAAAAAAAAAAAATATATATATATATATATATATATATATATATATATAGGAATACTGTCCAGAATAGTCTCCCAGCAAGTTATGGATGTGTTTAAAAAAAAAAAAAAAAAGGTGATGTCTTTGTAATTGGTATCTCCCAGTATATACTTCTGTGAGTTTACCCAAATGCTTTTAGAACCCCTGCAAAGTTGCTGTCCACAGTCCTACCGATGAGCTTCAAAGAGGAACTGTGAGCTTCCTTCAAACTAGCTGCCTGCTAGCTTTACATCTGTCTGTCTTGCACAGCAAGAAACAGTAAGCAACCATATCCTGTTCAACCTTTCCAGCCCCCACATAATTTTGTAGTTTTACACTCTATTCCCCCTAAGCTTTGTTTTTCCCGAAGACTTAATCTACTGTTTTTTGTACAAAAGATCTTCTGTAACTCTGGTTATCCTCGTCACCTTTTTTCTGTATCTTTTCCACTTTTACTATAGCTTTTCCAAGCCAGGGGGATCAGAACAGCACATGGTATTTAAGATGCAGCTCACCATGGATACAGGCCATAATAAAGTCTGGCATTTTGTGCTCTGCTCATTTCCTAACAATTCCTAACATTTTATTTGCTTTTTTGACTGCAGATGAGCACTCAGCTGACATTTCACAAAACAAAATCCATTAGTACAGCCTAACCAGAACTGTTGTCTGCATTTGTACTCCCAATTTAGTCAGTCAAGTTAATCTTGTTAATTTTCTATTTGCTATGATGGGTATTTATTTCATAAATGGACTCTGGGCTGCTGGACTATTTAAGTATGCATATGAGTTATTTTAATTGGACTAATACATGATTTAACCCTACGCTTTATTGCCTTTCTCTGTTAAAGTCATGCAAAAGAGAGGCTTTACTCCATGTCTGTTAAAGAGCAAAATCAATAATCTGGATAGCTTACAATTTATTTATTTATTTATTTATTTATTTATTTATTTATTTATTTACCTCCCTTGTGCTGCACATATTAAAACTTCATCTGCACATCTAGGAAAGTAGGTTAGCACATCTTTGAAAGAAAATAATTGTAGCTCAGTAATTACAGGAAACTGGGTAGTCTACACTCCTGACCTGATTGTTTTTCACATTTTAAACTGAAACTGCAGGTAACCTCACACCTCTGAGCCTTGCCTTAGTAGTGCAAGTCCAGGACCTGCCAGGCTGAGCTGCACAGGCGGTAATTTGCTGCTGAGATGTCAAGCAATAACTCTGCCCTGGAAGCCATTTGCTGATTAGGGTATCAGAAATGGAGGAACCAACACATCTTCTAGTATTTCTGAGTTTCCCCAAAGTTATCATAGAGAAACCCATAAAAAGTGCATGATCTCATTTTAATGGAAAAAAAAAAAAAAAAAAAAAAAAAGTAGTTTGAGGACATTTTCCAAAAAGCCCTTTCAAATAAAACAATAATGGACTTCTCCATTTTCACCTCCAGACTTTAAATTATGAACAAAAACATACACATTTGACAGCAAGATTGACCATTTGCAACAATGTTTTTCTCTTTACTGTTATCTTATACCATCCAAAAATGTTTAGTATAAAAACACTGCAATACCTTTGTACAATTTAGCAAATGTTATGGAAAAAAAAAAAAATGTTCATTCTAGAAGATGAAAGATAAAAGTCTTGGAAAAGAATTTGACATAAACAGTATATTTCTATTACTGAGGAAAATGTTTTTTTAGGTGAATGTTGCTCTCCCACTGCCATTGCAGCCAGTGTTCAGTTTTTATCTTCTGCTATTCACCAATAATAGAATAGTTTTAAGTGTTTTACTATTAAGCGTCACAATAAGATCTAATTATTTGAATATATAAAATACTATGTTCTTTTCTGACAGTTCAGATGCATCTCAAAATGTGTAAAGGCCAGATGGAAAGCAGTCTATTCAAATGGACACATTTGCTTTAAGTGCTATACACAAAACACGCTGAAATAAAGCATAATACATTTGAATGTCACTGCGCTTGGTATAGCACTTAGAGACCTGGAGGCTTTATGCAACCATCATACTACAGGAAAGGAAACATATTTCATGTACTTCAAAAAGTACATGTTTCCCAGGTTTTGTGTTTCCCAGTCTCTATGCATAGAAAGTCATTCAGTTCAACTTGCTGTAATTTCTACCTGCACAGCAATCCCTTGTAAGCAAGTCCTGTGCTTACCCAAGCACGCAGGAATTAAGATGTTTCAAGTGCACACAGGTCAGGCTGGCACCCCTGTTTCAAAGCAAGAAGGTGTCATTGACTTCACTGAGATCTATGGCAAGCCCCTGAACACGAGAGGTGGCTTACAAATATAGAGCTGCAATTTAAAAAGTTTAACAAATTTCTTTGAAAACAGCTTCCATTTCTTTCGCCTTTCTTCCCCTTGCCATTTCATCACGGACCACTGCCTGCTGTTTGCCCTAAGGGCATGAGACCCTGAGCTGCCTGAGCCTCTGACCTGCTCTGAGCTGCTGCCAGTGGCTGGATCAGAAGAACTTTGGAGAAGTGTGATGCTAACTGCTTTAGTGCGTCTAAACCAAATCTATTTAGCTGTCCAGAAAATGTCGATTTTTTAAATTATTTTTTTCCCCCGATGTACACTTCAAATTTCAGCTAAACACATGCTGAATTGGAAATGTCTAAACCTTATAGCCCATCAAATCAAAACTAAATTTAGCTTAATGACATTCCCAGCATGAGTAGTATGGATCTAAACTATATCAAGTTGCCTCTGCTCAAGCATGTCAAATCCTGAAGTTATATTAATAAAACGCTGAAAATTTCACCCTTATAACTGAATGGTAACAGGAAATGTAAATACTGAAGTACCTGAAGAGCAGATCTAATAACAAATATATTTCTTTAATGTTATTTGTGTGAAAGGATTTATTTAAAGGTACTTTCTTGGAGTTTGTCTTTATAAGTGCAATTAAAATATGTGTAGTGGCTTTTATAATGTTTTGGATGGCAAAGTTCGGATGCAATGGCTTTCTGTGAAGGCTTGGTGATAGCCAAGAGGTGAGGACTTCACAGCATGAGCTTCATTTAAATTCTGTTGTGCCACAAGTATTTGTCCTTTAGTGTTCCAATTACACAGTCTATTTTACATTTGTAAGAACTTTTTTTTTCTTTTTTTTTTTCTTTTTTTTGTATCAATACTTAAAATGAAAGATGCTTTCTTTCAGATCTCTGTAGCTTCTTTCACTACCATGCATTTTTCCTTGGAATAACCTTGCTTAGCTTCATACCCATTATAGAAGATACAACCCTGCCAGTAAAGTGTGCCAAAGTACAACATTTTTCTCTGTGTTCATTTCCCAAGCCCGTGGATAGATATTTTTCATTCTGTTATGCACTGTGGTATTTTTTCTGAAGGCATAAGTGAGAGACAGCAGACAAACACACCTTGCTCTGCTCCTGCACCCTGGGCTCCTTAGGATAATTTTCAGTGCATTTCCTACAGCAGTGCCTTCTCCCTCCCTCTCTGGAACCTGGTGTACCAGAGTACCTCTTGTTAGAGGGTTACAAACACAAGTATTCATGATACCAAATGTTAGGTGATTACCTTTGTCGTTAGGATTAGGAAGGTAAACTTTTCTTGCCCATGAACAATTAAAGGCATTAGGAATGTGCCTAAATAAGACTCTAGCTGGGAATTAGCTTTTGTCTCTCCACTGCGTATATGAAAAGCTCAGAATAAGCAGCTCATTAGGCAGATAAGATAAGCAATGTGAAATCCCCTCAACAGTCCCTGACATTCAGATCTTTTCTGGAATCAATGAGTTCATTGCTTGACTCATAATGACCAGCATTCAAAAAACAAATAAGTGTCTTCAGCAAATAACCTGTTTCCAGAGCTGCAATAATCTCCAGCTTTATGCCATACACCTGCACATGCTCCCTTCCACAGAATGACACTGCATACTGCAATATATCAAGAAATCATTATCTAACTTTCTGCTTTGTCTGCAGACCTCAAACAACCCATTAAACATTTAAATTGTTGCTTAAATGTTTGTCATTTTGCTGACAAATCTCCTTATAACACTTCTGATCAGAGGAAACACTTCACCTCTGCTCTGGGGTAACTTTTGACACCCGTTAAGGCTTACTGAACATCCATGAGGCTAATTTGTACAGAGGGAAGGGCAAGGTGTTTCGTATTGTGAGCTACATTTGTATTCAGTCCATTTTAGACTTCAAAAATATGTACTTACAGATGAGCATGCACAGAAGTTAAGCACGACTATGTTAGCACCACCACATTACAAATGTGATACCTGTTTTTATCCTGCAGTTTTCCCAGTAACCAAATTTCTTCTTGGATTAATAAAATGGTGAAAAGTAGTAACAAGTACTGTGCTCATAGCCTCACAGAATGTAGTACTTGAGGTGTTTTCTTCTTTTCATGCTTTATTCTGCCTGTGTTTCTTGCAGTGCAGTGTGATCCACCATGTGAGAATGGAGGCACTTGTGTAGCTCGAAATACCTGTTCTTGTGCCTATGGATTTGTTGGTCCTCGATGTGAAACAAGTATGTACATTTTTTCCCCATTACACGTTTGAATTTGCAGAAATGATAAGAAAAAAAAAAAAAAAAAAAAACTTTTTAATTTTCTCTATTTCTCCTTAAAATTATGATTGAATATAACAAGGAAATCAAAGTATACTATATAGAAGTTACTATAGAAGTAACACAGTAGCTGAACTATTTCAGTGCATATATTCACTAGCAACATAGTTGTATTATGTAAAAATATGCACATCTATATCAACATATTCTACACAAAAGTGCTTCTGGAAAAAAAAAAAAAAAAAAAAAAAAGCAAAAACCTCCATGTTATTTATAGTAATATTTATGAAATTCAAGGTAGTGTGAGTGAATGCAGTAACACTAATTTTGAGAACACAAAAAGGCTATGCCTATTAGGAGTTGTGTTACTGTGCAAAATAAGTTGCAAAAGAGGCTCAATATATAGAACATCTGGGAAAAAAATCAGCCTTCAAACCCTTCTATATTAGCTGAATGGCGAAATATATGCACTTGCATTATTACAGTCCTTGCTGCTGATTTAAGTATCAGGCTGCCCTTGACAGGAATATAATTTTATCTGTGAAACAGGGTAGCTTGAATACTTAAAGACCAAAGAATTTTAGATACAAGATTTCTGATGGAAATAGTGGGTCGAATAGAGAAAGAAAAGCATGGGAAGAGACAGATTCATTCCTCAGTTTACCTCTTGGACTAAAACCATAATTTATTTGCTGTAATAGAGCATCTCTAAGATCCACACTGGTATTACTGATAACAGATTTAGATCCTTTGTGCTTTTCCTAGTGGTGTGTAACAGACACTGCCATAATGGTGGGGTCTGTGTGTCACCAGATGAGTGCAAATGCAAAAGTGGATGGAGCAGCCCGTCTTGCGAAATCGGTAAGTGGTTAGAAATAACTGGTCCCTCATTTCTTTTGCTGCCTGAAATCCACATGGTTAGTGCAATTCAGCAGTCAGAGCGGGAATTGCTTGAAAAATTAAAATGTAAGAAGAGCAGGAGACCTAGAAAAGGGCAAAACCTCAGAAGGCTTTGAGATTGTATAAGTATTCATAAGTTTAGCTGTTTATGTGAATCTCAGGGTCACTTACAGGAAACCCACAAGCAGAATCTTTTTACAGCTTTTATAAGCTCACGCGATTCTGGAGTTTATTCTTAGTGTGCACAGAAATGAAAATAAAGTTATTCACCACATCAGCAGTTACAACCTCGGGAGGTGCTTGTTAGCTTCTGTCAACGAGAATGGTCCTCACTGGAGATTTTGGAGTTATGTTGATTTACAGTCTCAGTGGAAATGCTCAAAAATTGCCATGGTCACAGATATAAAATCACTCTTTGTTGGCCTTGTCCACGAAGAGCTCAAAGGAGCCCTGCCCTGCAGCCCTACTGTCTCTGTGGTGGAGATGAGGGCAATGCATTGCTCATGATCTGTGCAATTTCCATGCTTTGTTCCTTTTAACCCTATACATTTGTCTCAAGGTGGGAGAGAAAGAAGAATGGTTTGGCTTTTGGTGATTTTTACCAGTATACTGTCAAATCAGAACTTAAACATTATGGGACAAGAACAGAAGAAGGGCTGGTTAAACTAGGAAAGGAATGCAAGAAATTAAATGTGGCTTCTGCAGCTAAGTTAGCAACTACACATGCAGTTCTAATATGTAGTCGAAGGCAGAAAAATAAACTAAAAAATGTAAGTTATCAAAAGCTTACCTATTAATTACTGAGTTGTTTTGGTCCATCTTTAGACTGTCTTGCCATTCCGGAAGACGGCTTTCAACTGTATGAGACAGAACAAAAGTAGGTTCAGAAGAACTTTTCTCCCCCTGCTGTTAACTATAGGATATTTAACTATTCCTGGCTGCACTTAATAATGGCAGAGTACCTACAAAAGCTGTGCTCAGGGAAAAAACACCTCCATCAGTCAGTGAGAGTGAGGTGGGGACTGGAATTAGGTACCTATTTCTAGTCAGGACTCATGGTTTTGAACCCTATTTGAATAGCTATAGCTCAGACTTTCCTCTCAGGGCTGAAGTGCAAAAGATGGAGTGCATACTCTTTCCTCCCAAGGCACAACTATAGCACTCACCTGGGACAAGACATGCAAAACAGTGAAATATGAAAAGGAGCAAGCATGAGGAGTACCTTAATCAGTTCCAGACCTCAAGGCTACAGAGGCAGTCTGCCTCTGCCATGGCAAATATTAAATGACTCAGACACCTTCAGCCTACATTACCTCTCCTGGAAGGTGAGCGATGTCATTTTAACCTCCTCCCTGAGACTGCTGTAAATGACAGACCTATTGAGGACACATAAATTAACCTAGCTAAGATCCAGCATAAATGACTGAGACTACTGCTCGCTATTCTGGTTCCCCCTATCTCCTTTTCCAGCCAGAGATTACTCTCCTTGAGTTTTGCAATTTTATTTTGGTGGGAGATTTAAACGGGATTATTCTAACAGAGACAGTAATTTCCAACCCAGAACAGCAGATGCAGGATTTGTTTGTCTGACAATACCTTGGGTGAAAGAATATCAGCCTCAGTTCTCCAGCACTGTTTTGCGTGTGCTAGACAGAGGTTTTTGTGGAGACTGTTGGGGTTTCCTTCCTAAAGTGATGTTAGAGGAATATCTGGATATATGCAGATATCAAAGGGAAAAAAAAAAAAAAAAAAGGAAAAAAAAAAGAAGAAACTTAGGGTACTTTACTTTATCGATGGAAATATAATCACTGACAGAGCATGGACATCTGTGAACTAGCTGGGACAATGAGGGAACTAATCCAAATCTACCATTAGCAATGAATGAAGTCCATTTTGAGTTCATAAGTGATTGCTGCTTAGTCAGAAAAGCCTCTCATCGAGACTGCAATTTTGCTTTTTTCTCTTTCCAAATTGACATTTTATTTCTCCTTTAGTTCTTCTGAAATATTCTAGTGACCCTTAATTTATTTAAGCTTACATTTATTTAATTTATTTAATGGGCTATTCTGTAAGACAATGAAAGACGAAAGAGATGGAAGGAAAAAGACTGCTTTAAAGTGTCACTCTATAATGAAAACTCCATGAGCATCCTTATTCTTCACACAGTGATTTCCCAATTAAAGTAGATCACAATTCAAATACTTTTAATACTTTTTTTTTTTCAACAGTCAGGTACTTGCCACATAGAAATATGCAAGACAGCTTTTAATTCCTAATGCCTGTTATATCATCTACAGTAATAACGGATAAATAAACAGGCAAAGTCAGTGATTTTGTTGATGACGCATAAGCCAATATGTCATGGTAGCTGGCATTTAAATGAGGCAGAACAAACAAAGGTTTTGTGGTGCATACCTATTCAGCTTCACCGAAATGCCACTATGCTCTGCTGCACTCAGACAAAGTAGCAAATGGTTAACATCCCATCCCCAGGTTACCCGCGCTGTATGCAACATGACTGCATTTTGCTGCCCTGGGATCAGGTTTGGTCAGGTTACCAAAGTGACAGCAAATGAGCTGTGCAAATCAAAGAAAGATATCAGAAATAAACTATTACATTATATTTTATTTCATCCTTTGAGCTATACTAAAACACCACTGAAATGCTTACACCGTGATGACAATGAATAAATGCCCCTGCGCAACTGACCAGCAAGGATTGTGTGAAATTTATCACAATATTACTGGAAATATTTATTCTAATGACATGTGCAGTAGCAAAAGAGTATGTAATGTAAAAAAAAATAATCAGACTGATAACAGATTAATACATTTATCTTACCTTCACATACAGCTGTGTGCAATCCCCTGTGCTTAAATGGAGGAATCTGTGTACGGCCAAACACGTGTGCATGTCCTTATGGATTCTACGGGCCACAGTGCCAGAGAGGTAAGAGAGTCCTATTTATCATGTTGATAAAAGATCCAGGCTGAAAATATAAATATATCATTACCTACCCCTACATGCAGTATATCCAGAGATTTTCCTTGTCATAACTCCCTGTGCGCTTTTTGGATATTATGATCTGTCGTAAATCCACATTAAATTGTTCTTAATGGTACTGTGACGGAGTAAGCACTTGTTTATGATGGCATTAATGACAACTAAACAATTAATTTAAAACTCTTTGGAGTCAGTGATATCACCAATTCACATCTATTCAATTACTCTTTAAAGCATGGGTCAACTTTGTTCATTTTGCAGAGCCCATAGTGTGCACTACACTGCATTTCAGAGCCTGATGATTTTTTATCTTCACATGGGCCTCACCATAACACCTGCTTGACCATCCTAGTGTATAGTGGGTGGGAGACTTATATAGGACTTCCTTAGGTCCCTGCTCATATATTTGGTCAAATATCTCTCCTTCCAGTGATAGGACCTTATTTTGAATCCATCTCCTAAAGGAGAGAGCTCTAAACTGAGGCTAATAGTGCCTTGGGCTTCTGGCTCAACTCATTTGTGCTGCAAAAATCAAACTAATGAATCCTTTAACTACCTATTAGCCCAAGCAGAACAGATGTGAGATAGGAACTTAAGTTTAGAGCTCAAAAAGCTGACAGACGCTTGTGTTAAGAATGGCTTTAAAAACCTCTCCTAATCTGGGAATATAAATACACTGTCATTACCAAAACAGACCTATTTCAATATTAGAAGTTTATTTCTCTTTCTTTCTCTCTCGTTTCCCTGGAAATATTTTTGCAAGTGAATGATTCATGAACAAAAATCTCATTGCAAGTAGAGCTTGCTGGAAGCTCTTTGTGATGCTGAGGGGGGAAGGAAAGAGTGAAAATTATACAGACTCTGTAGCTTGGTGACCTTTCTCTTGGCATTCCACATAAAAGGTGGTTTTCAACATCTAGGTGATTTGGAATTTTTATCCTGAAGAGTTCTGGTTTAAACAAAACTAAAATTTGAAAATAAATCTCTACATTTGTGGAATATGGAAGTGGTACGGGGAGAGAGTGGATGGGTGCTAGAGAACAGCAAAATCCTTCCTCCACTTTCATTGAGAAAGGGGGAAGAAACAGTATCAAAACAAAGTTATCAAATATCAAACACTGTTCTATATTTCAAGGGCAGCAGACCTTGGAAAAGCCCTTTAGCTAGAGTTAAAAACCAGAGATTCTCTGCGATATTCCTACCACTTAACTGCAGGTATCTAAAAAAGACCCTCAGGTGCGAGGAGTCACATCCCACAGTCCTTCCAGAAACAAGGGAGAATCAAGTTTTTCAGATTGGTGTCTGACCGAATCACCCTTTGGAGAAACACCTTATTTACTCTGACTGAACAAAAAGCCTCTGCAGGTGTTTCTCCCAGCACAGACACCTAAATAGAGGCTATATATAGGTAACACTGATACCTGGCATGGTTTCAGTGCACTAAACTTTTCCTTTCCTTCCTCTAGCTGTTTGCATTCCTCCTTGTAAGAATGGTGGGCACTGTGTTCGAACCAACGTGTGCTCCTGTACCGAGGGCTACACTGGAAGAAGGTGTCAGAAAAGTAAGTTACAAACTTCCCTTTGCTTTCCAATCTGACTCATAAACAGTTTTTATCCCTTTCGTGCAAGTTCAATGGAATATTTAGTATTGATTTATGCCCTGTTCATCTACATCTCTATCACAGCACATAGAGGACTATGTTGGGTCTAGAACCAGCCTGTCAGTTAGAATAGCATTATGTCAGATCAACGTGGGGAATGGAATGTTTTGCTGGAGTCCTGCTTAAATATTACATGCATTCAGAATGAGTGATGTTCATTGTATTTGGACATAAATTAATTATTTTGCATGAAATATTTTGTGGAGAAAAAACTAAAGCCAAAGGCAAAGGAGCTGATCAAGATCCTTAGAAATATCAGAATATCATACTTCTAGCTTAATTAAGACAGTTGGCTAATAATGTCAAAGCCTTGCCTTTGTTTTTGTTACTGAAAACTCCCTCTTCACCTTAGCATCAGTATTCATATTTGATTCTTCTATTCTTATGGGGGAATAGTTTTTTTTGGCACTTTTACCAATTCTATTGCTCAACAATATCTGTCACCCAGGGAGTTTAGGATATGTATGTGAAAACTTTTTTTTATTATTATTATTTCTTAACTGGTTTGAAATTGGCAAAAGGGGAGCTGTGAAAACAACCGTTCTTGGCAGGAAGAATCTGTACATTTCCAGAGCACTTTATGTTTCTCGCACACAGAGAAAAAAGCTAGTAAAAAAATTCCTTCCAGCAACAAAAGCCCTCTCAATCCCCATACTGCAGCTCTCCTCTCCTTCAGTGGAGGGAATCACGATGCACAGTTCTGCCTGGCTGCAAAACACATGACTGAATAGTCTGTTCTGGCAGGAACAAGCTGGAGGGAAGAAAGGACAAAAAAAAAGAAAAAAAGAAAAAAAAAAAAAAACACCTCATGTTTGGCATCTTGTTTTTGAGGTTAGAGAACATTAGAAAAGTGCTGTTTCCAGCTTTAAACATACTACCCCATCTCAAGAAAGATCAAAGAAAAAGAGTTGACCATGACTGGAGTCTAGCAAAGCTCTCCCCTAAATGTTCCAGCTGCTACCAAACCCACGGCAAACTTCTCCCCCCCTTCCAGAGTTTATGAAGTTTTGTAGCCCATCTTGGATAACCTTTTGCAACAGGTCTTCCAAAGAGGATGAAAATATATTTGTTCTGATTAATCTGAACATCTGTTCCACTCCCACTACTATATAGTCTGGGATATAGTCTGCTTTATTTAGCTTAATGTTATAAAAACTTTAAAAAAGGACCTGCATCTGTGATGAATGAGGAGAAACATGATTAAGTGGGAGGAAAAGGTTAATATTTGCTTCCTCTTACTGCCCACTGGCTTAGTAGGTAAAAACTGCTGTGTAATGTTTTAGTTTTTCCTGTTTACAATCAATGACACCTGGGACTGGTTTCATGCTCCATAGAAACAAATAGGTTGTTTGCAAGCTCTTCATAGCAAGCAGTTTTTGTTAGAGCTGTATGTCTTAGCACTGCTGGCAGAGGAACTGGTTTCTCTCTCCTCTACCAGAGGTTCCTCTCCCATTCCCATGAAGGACTGGAGGCCACATCCAGGACTGAGTCTCAGCTCACCTCTGGAAACACTCCCCACAAACGCTGTGAGAAAACAAATGGTCACACTGGTCAGAGGCGGCCCTCGGTCACATTTCAAAATTCAGATGACAGAAGCATTTTGTGCCTTTTTTTTCCTGTGAGGTTTTAGATACCATTTAGGCATTGACATAATTGGTCAGCTGGTGTACTTGGGGCACATTTAAGGAATTATAGACATAGCCATGCATGACGAAGTTATTCACCCAGACAAATTAAAGAGCAGAAAATAAATTCCTAGAATGAATACACTCCACAACACAGCCCTGTTTTCTTTAACACAATGGGAAAAAGTACCACAATACTCATTTTATGTAGATCATTAGTGGTATCACTAGCTGTACATGTATTTATACATTTTCACAGTTATCAAGCAGCGATGAAGCATAGTGGCAACATAAGAATAAGTCCAATCAGGTTTTTGAGCACTTACCCCTCAGATATATTGGCACTGTTTCCACTGCTTTTAAACATTTCTCTTTCCTTCATAAAATCTCTGGACAGAGATACAAAAGTTTCAGATTGGTTTTGGCAGCTTCACATTCTCAACCGAAGGAGGTAAGTAAAATTAAACACCATGGCAGCCAACCAGAGATGGGTTATCCCTAAACCGAGCCCAGATTTGCCTCCGGTTTGCTTTATATGTAGAGCAACATGCCTTGGGATTTTCATGTCCATCCCTGTATGGTTTGGCATTTCTAATGCTCTTGGCCTGTGAACTAGCAGGGCACAGTGGGAGCACCATGCCTTCGCCATTCAGCCTTAATCGCTTATGCTTCCTTGGCGTGAGGAGAAAGCCTTTCAGCCTGAAAATTCATGCTCGTTCTGCATGTAAACACACTGTTGCCTCAGAAAAGGTGTAAATCAACCAGGTCTGATTGGCTGCCAGCGGAAATATAAGGCTTTGCCTGGTGTGTTTACTGATAAATAACCGCCTGGTGATTATGCAAACCAGCCACCCACACCCAGAACAAGAGGGTGTCAGAGCTGACAATGAAATGTGCAGCTATGCATCACCGATTGTACAACCTTGCATCCTCGTTTGCTACGCATTGTTTTCAGTGTAATCAGTCTTGTTGAGCGTAAAGAGGCAATGCTGACAGTATCTCAAAATGAAATATTTTTCCAGATCAACTTTGCATCAAAGAAGCACTCTCTGCTTTAATAATAAAGAAAAGCTATTTGTGCGTGGTTTTGAATTCCCTTTTGAAGAAAAAGCACAGCTGTAGCAGTCCTGGAATTTCACTCCTTTTCATGAGACTTCGGTATTCACACCGATTTCTATTACATCCTCACAAACATTAAAAGCAAAGAAAATAGATTAAATTTTATGTATTTACACACATTTTCATCAGACTGCTTTATAAACAACTTTTAAAAAAGGAAAGCTAATAAAAGCTGAAGAAATCTAACAAAAGCTGAGCTCACTTTTTTTACAAAGGATTGCAGTGAAGAGAAAGGGAGGAAAAGAGGGATTCACAGGACCACACGTTTATCCCTCCTCTGCTGCTCTCTACTTCTATCAAGATCATCTCTGAGTAAAAAGGCAAGCCACAGCTCCCTCTGGAGCTCACGAGCAAGCAAAGGTCACAGGAGAACAAGGCTGAACATCCTTCTCCTCCCTCCTGCAGCATACCAAGCGAACTGCAGCCTGCCCTGCGGACCCTCAGCCCCCCTGCACCTCACCCTGCAGCCAGCCGGGTGGATTTTACATGTGGTTTAAAGCAGAGGCTGCATTTCTGCACACAGCTGTTTTACAGTATCAGATCCAATCCTGCAGGCCGAGCGTCACAAAAAGCACCACACTGACACCAGGACTTTGCAGATTGCGCCTCGAAGTTAGTAGATAATTATTTCTCCATTTCTGTAAATGCTGCAAGCAGGATTTATAGGCAATACACAGCGTGCAATATAACTCACACTCATTCTTCAAGCTCTGCTTCCTTCCTTTCCCTCCCCTTCTCTCTTTCCTTCCCAGTACCACGAGGACTTTGCTGGCATCAGAGCTAGAGGCAAACTAAATTGGAAATGTGAACACTGGGTTTCAATGACAACTTCTTGCTAAGCAATGTCATATTGTGAAAGTCACTGATTTCCTGCATTCCAGCCCTCCATGCTGTGTTTCTGTAGATTACTGCCTTGCGAGCTGCACACGCAGGAAGTTTTACTGCTCAACGAATTACACTTCCACTGAGTTATCATCTTGACAACTGGTAATATATTCTCTGGAATATCTTCATAGAGTATGCAGATTGACTCAAGCCATCTGAAACCAGCTAGTTTGCAAACGAGCACCAGGATCCCCTCCCACACAACTGAGGAGGGCACAATCCATGTACCTAATCCAAATGGATGGAGTCATCTTTAGCGTGAGACCTGCTTTTCATATGTCAGGGATGTGCTCGGAAGCAACAGCTAATTGACCAAGATTGCTGGATAGCCAGTATCCTCAGAAAGTGGGTGTTTGGAAATAAGTAAACAGCTGCTCAAGCAGAGAGGTTCATAACTTGCTGCTAAAAGCATTAGTTCTGCTGACAGAGTAGGAAGATTGGCATCATTGCTTGTTGACTGGTTGACGTGTAGTCTGGGGACATGGGAAAAGGAAACACTGCTCTCAATTCCTACTTGATGCTGAAGCCCACATAAGAGAATACAAGGGTATCAGGTGTCATCCTCCTTCCTTGGGCAGGATATACAACAGAAGATGAAGAAAAAAAAAATATTCAGGGCTACCACTGTCTTTCTCATTCAGCTGAACACCAACTGATCTGTGCATCCTGCCTGGGGGAACGGGGACAGCTCTGACTTCCCAGAGACAGGGACAGAGCCAGAAGGGAGACAGCAGCTCAGGGGGCAGTCTGGGGTCTGCACTCAGAGCACTGCTCCTCTCAGCTCACTCTGAGTAAGGATGCGCGACAAAGCCATCAGCTGGTCTTTCGTCAAAGCTACGTTTTGTTTGTATGTATACAGATGGCGCATTTATTTTAATAGGGGCTTTGAGCACATGCAGTTGTCTCTAAATTTATTTATCAGCAAGAGAACAAGAATGTATCTGGGTAAGAAGTGAATATATATCCTAAATAAGAAGCAACGAAAACTTATTAAATTTTTATTCCTTCCATAAGAAAAATATTCACAGACTACAGAATGATTTTTGCCGAAGTAGAGAATCTGGGGTTTGGGCCAATATTTCTTCACTTGTGTCTTAAATGCACTAAAGAAATGTGTCTGATCTGCTGCTGTATGTAAACGCATACTTAAACTAAAATAGCAGGGATTCTTGAATTGCTGCATTTCTCTTTGCAGTGGCAAAAGAAATTTTTTTTTTCCACTAACTGATTTAAGTAACAATACTAGGTGGGGAGGAAGGGGTCTATTTTTAAGTAAAATATATATTTTTAAGTCTTCTCTTAAAATAGGGAGTGTAAGATCTACTGCTGGAAAAGCACAGGGAGTGGGAAATGCTGGAGATTACATTGTCTGCTTATCCACAAAAAGACCTTGGCGACACAATCCTCTCTAACATCGATTCCCAAGTAAGCCTCAGCCTACTTCCTAAGACAGATAATAACACGATGAATAACAGATTAGTGCAGTGCCAAAGCAGAGAGCAATCCTTTTCTGCAGTTCCTGCCAGGGCTCTCACCCAAGGCAGGTGCCTTCTGTGGAAGAAATCCTTGCTCCTCGGCCATGCTACCAGCCAGGCCACAGTGATGTGCTGCTGTTCCACTTCTTAGCTTGAAACTGTGTCACCCATTTTACTGCAGTGCTCTTGGATTCCCCTGCCCAAATCTCCCTTTTTTCTTTGTACAGATGGAAATACACCAAATTGCATCAAGCATAGGCAGTGGCTTAGCCCACTCAGAACAATGAAAACACGCCTAAATGGCAGGTCATAATGCAAGCACAGAAGCAGCAAAAACAATCAACAGAGGAAAACAATGTATATGAGAATCCTCTTTCACTTCTTATTCAGGCATGACAACGAAGCAGCTCTACAGAACAATTTATACACACACTGTAATGGTTCACTGACCTAATAAAACACAGAGCATTCTTCAATGAAGAGAAAATGTTGCCAAACCCAAGACCCTAACAAGATGGGAATATAAGTTGTGCTGAGAGTATACTTCACAATTCCCCACGTTAATTATATACTAACAGTCACAAAGATGAGGATAAAGTATAGCTAGACTCTTTTTCAGATTAATAGTATTGCAATCAGACTAAAACCAATTGGTAAATGAAAAAGAAGGTTTTGCTAATATTCTCAAAACCTGACATTTCCTAGCAGTATATTCCCCAAATATACTTCATGCACAGCTGCAGATGCTTATTTTGTTTATGGTGGCTTTCATTCTGAAAGATGCTGAAATATTTTGCACATATTCAACCATCTTACCATAGTACTTCTAGGAGTTTCTCCTGGTAAGAGACAATAGGAAAAGTGAAGATTGGGGCACCCAGAGGGAGAAATATTTCAGCCCAAATAGAGTGGAGAGTCCCCTCTCTGAATCAGAGTGGCAATTCTTTATTAGTTTCCACAATGTCCTGAGCTTTAAGAGTCTTGTCCACCACACGCTGGCAGAGAATCATTTGAAAATAAAGACAGAGAGACCAGGATCCTCTGTTACTGGTAGAAAATTGTGTCATCTGATGGGAGCAACATAGCAGTGCAGACAGGACCCCAGTACATTGTGTACCGACACTCACAGTTTAGTATAGCATCTCAGCAGTTTGGCCATCCAGTGTCCATTATTTTTCCCATTTTCTTTTCTGATTTAATACCTGAATTAGATTTATTTCCTGCTTTAATAACTCTAAAGAACCCCATAGGTATATCAGCGTACACATCAGAACAAAGACCAGACGCAATTAAGCAAAGCACTGGCGTCATACTGCTGTCTATATGGCCTATAATTTTTCAGACCAATTTTTTCTTTTGAAATGTGTGCTAGGTCATGCAAACTAACTCATATTGCTAGAGCTGTGTGGTAATGTGAATATATTATAAATGCAAACTGTCACGACACCCATCACAATTACATTTACAGCTCCCTCTGTGTCTTGTAGTAATTTGTTCTCCTGCACTGCATCCCTCCGAGGTTTCTACCAGATTATTTTTACTATTCAGAAAGGTAATTTATTGAAGAAGTGCTTTGCATCTCTGTCAGAGATACGTGAAGCAAGAAATGGGGATGAACAAACCTCAGAATGATTGGTGGCTTTATAAGGCTAAGGATCCAAATTTTAGAAGCATCTTGCACAAAAATTGCAAACTTTTATTACATGACAAAAGTTACTTCTTAAAATTTAATCTAAGGCTATAATTACTGATACTCATTTGATCACATATCTGAAGTCAGTTTGCCAGAGCTTGGACAGAAAGCTCATGATTTACAAATCCAAATCAACAAAAATGGCGAATTTCAGAGAAAAGCAAGCTCTGGAAAAACATACATCCCTAAAACTTAACACATGCAAAACTAGATCCTGACTGCCCTTGGAACAGACAAAAAGGGACTAGAAATTGCTAGTGTCCCAAATCTATAACATGTTTTTCAGAGCCATGTACATTCGGGACCTTCACAGCAGCAGATATATTGTTACATCCATCTCACTAATGATCTGTTGAGCATCAGTTATACCCTCTAAAGTGCAGAATGACATTTTTTACCTTGACTAGTTTCTGGCTGCTGTCAGGGCAGTAGAATCCATGTAATGGTGCCCTGGGTTAGAAATCCCCTCTTTGGCCAGAACACACTGGTTTTGTGATTCATTTCTTCAAAGGACTAAAGATCATTCAGCAAGATCAAATCTTTATTCAGAGCCTGGAAGCATCCAGCCAATCCTTTCCTTACTGCACTCAGGATAATGTTTCATTTGAGCGGTGCTGCTGAGCTGCATGATGCATCCAGAGAGAAGTGGAACCTTTCTTCCAGCCGATCAGTTGAACTGTGTTATTTTGTGAAACTGCTGACCTGGCCCTCCAGTTCTCCTCCTATGAAGAAGTTCATCAACATCCCTCTACTACAAGGCTACATTTGCAAGCTTGTCACATTCCTGGCACTGAGCTTGTCCCCCCTCTGGTGTTTTATCAATAGGTGATGTATATTACCTATAAACTTTAGAAAAGGACTAGAAGTGCCAGTTTTAACACAGAAACCAACTGCTTTCACATCTACTGGTTTCATTTTTGTTCTCAGCTTGACTTCTGTCATCTATGTTTTCCTGACAAGACCAGTCGGTGTTATTTTTAAATCTGTCCCTTGCTCTGTATCCTTCCTGCGTTGTATCTCCCCAGCTACAGCTCTATGTTTTTGAGAATGTCACACCACATCAAGATAACCACTGAGCAGAAAGCAGAAAACGAACATTAAAACAACATGTACACACACAAAAGCCAAAACTGTGACTGATCAAGCTTCCTACTCCTCAAAAGAGCCATTGAGAGAGCAAGTACAAATATGCGCTAGAGCCACAGAGTAGTCAGTCCAAAACCAACCCCAGCCAGAAATAAAAGCAGTGCCTATGAATCACGTACAAATGACAGCATAGGGATGGTGACAAAGGGTACATTGAAGTATATATCTACCAGTAGGTGTTCTTTTGGCTACATTTCTGTGTTCTTTGTCAGTGAAGCTGTAGCCTGATGCATTACCTTAGCTGGCCCACACAGATGTTACCGCTTGAGGCTATTTTCTCTCTTCCATCCAAAGGCAGAATGCACCCAGAAGCAGGTCAATTTTATCAGCTTCTACAAGCAAGGGGAAAGGAAAAATAAATAATAAAATATATATATAAAAATAAAAAAAAAAAAAAGAGAAAGAGAAAAGTTGTCTTGAAAACTACATCTTCTAATCATCACTGCAGTGTGACACACTGTCTCCTCATGAGCAGCATGACTTGGGATGCATGATGACAGGTAATTCTTGATCCAGAAAGAAATCGTCAGTGCACTCTCATTGTCAGAGAAGGACATGGATGTTCAGCTGCAACACAGCATATTACTGAAACATTGCATAAAATCCCTTTCTGCCAAGATTTTAGAAGCCTGATTTAATATTCCCTCTGCTTTGACGTTATAAGGGTGGTGATGAAGATTCTCCAGTTTCAACAAAATTACAAGGCTTTCACTCCTTATTATCATCCACTTCTAGCTAGGAAAGGTGCAATGGGGTACATGCATCAAAAGGTGGCTAAGGTTCAACCACAAAAGTTTTTTGTCTGCTAATCCACAGAGGCAATGGGAGTCTGAAGGAAACATCTGCCTTCTTCTAATCACTGTAAACTGATCAGCAGTTACTACTGGCTAATACTGTGATTGTTAGACCAAGAGATTACTCCCAATTGCTTGTAGTATACGCTGTGAAGCAAAGCATGCCCACTGCTTAGCTTCACCACTGGCCCCTCTTTGCATAGCAGGGATATTTTGCTTAATATCATGCATGTTTTAAGGGAAAGCTTATTGTAAATTTATTGCAAGAAGTGCAGACAAAGGAAGACACTGGAATTGTAGGTGTCCATTGCTGATGCTACTTACACCGGGAGGACCTACTAGACTTTAGAGGCAATATTTAACTTTTGCTTTTATTTTTCCTTAGAATTTTAGTAATCTCTGGAATTATATATTTTGCAGAAAAATTATTGCCTTTGGCTGACAAAGTGGGAGGTCTGGTTACTGTAAGGACATTAGGGCTGAACTGCTAGCTATGGAGTTCTGTGGAGGCTGATAAAAAGAGTTGCAAGAAGCACTTAATGGGGTAAAGTCAGCCTAGAAGGGATAAGCTATTAAAAGGGTCACAGGAAATTTTAAGTTATTGTAAGGTCAAAATGCATTAAAGCCATCAAAGGGAAATAGCTGTTAAATAAAACAGAGAATTTAGCAACTCGTGAGTCCCTTTCAGTACATAGAAGAATTGTGTACATTTTGTATGATGTTCCGTGCAACACCCGTGTTTTATCTTGAAACCTGCAGCTCCTAGTTACCTTATCAAAATCAACCCTCACCTGAAATATAGCGTGTAATCATGCTTTTTCTTTAACCTGCATTATCAACTTCAACATAGGCTTACTTTATCTAACTTCCCAGTTTCAGAAAGCATAATGTCATGGAAATCCTTTCTAGTTTTAAACTGTGGCCTTCACACCCTTTACAGCATTGAGTAACACTGCTGCATATGAAATTCGGTGCTTCAGTTCTTACTGAAGAGCACAGAAATGCTGACGTTAACACCGTGGGGAATGGGATTAGGGCTTTAGCAATGCCTGCTGACTGCCAGTAAGCTTGCACCCAGGATATTTAGGTAGAGGAAGGCCCCCTCCAACCCCAGCGATATGCCCTATCAAACTGTAACAAAGGGAAGACACAAACATGTTTACATGAGTTCCATTAAGGCTAGTTCCCAAGGCAGGTGGAAAACCTATCAAACCACTGTTGTCTTTGGGTCAAGATGCTAGGCATTTTTCAAGGGGAGGGGAGAATAAAGAAAGGTAAGTCTTTACAAAGTCATGCCTGTGCCTGGGAGGTTTACGATAATTTGATTTGCTCTCCTAGTGTCTGATAATTTATTTAGTTTTCCTATGAGAGGCTGTAACATTTTTGTTTGCTATTTTGAAATTGGAGCTCCTCCACGGAGGCCAAGGAGTGGGACTAGAATGGATCAGAACTAGTTATAATCAACAAATGTTGAAGTCTGCCAGATGGGTATTGAGATGGGAGTGTATTTCAGAAAGTTAAAGAAAGGTAGAACAAGGTAGAGATGTCAGACAGAAAAAGGGGAAGAGACAACATGGCATACGTTTACATAAAGGTGCCTTCTGAATTCCTTGAAAAGACAAGAAAGTGTCTGCCCAGCAGGGCAAAGAGCCAAAACTGCCCACTCCACAGCAGAGCAAACTTGGCCCTGATCCTCAATTTCCCACTTAAGTACTTCCCTCAGTTAACTTGGAATTGAACTCCCTTGGATTTATTGCCTAAGTGAGAGATGCTGTAAGCGATAAGCAATGTAAAAGAAGTTAGTGCTATACTTTCATGGTTACTTGCTCATTTGTAAGGCAGTTGAACAAAGACAAAAACAGATCCCAAGTTGAAAATCAGTTTGAACTCTCATGTTTTACTCAGGCCAAGACTGGACCTCCCACGTTACGTAAAGCTTTACTGAATTACAATGCAAAATGAGCTGGAACAAGCTCAGTTATGCATAAACTGAAAACCAAAACTGAATCAAAAAGCACAACAGTTTCATTCCCTGTAATTGAAGGAAGCATCCGTTGTCATAGAATTTTTTAAAGTCTGATATCAGAACAAAACCACTAGCATTATCTTAAAGTGCAATTTTTTGTATAAGGTGAAAAGCACATAAAAAAGTTAAGAGACAAAAAAAATAGAAATCCCTGTTTGAACAAGTATTAAGTTGCTTCTAGTTATTTTTTCTTGGCTTCACTTTATATTGGTGAAGAGAGGAAGACAGTCTCTTCTGATCTCCAGATGAAATTCTTGGGTTTCAACATATCACAGAATCACAGAATTTCTAGGTTGGAAGAGACCTCAAGGTCATCGAGTCCAACCTCCAACCTAACGCTAACAGCCCTCCACTAAACCATATCCCTAAGCTCTACATCTAAACGTCTTTTGAAGACTTCCAGGGATGGTGACTCCACCACTTCCCTGGGCAGCCTGTTCCAATGTCTAACAACCCTTTCAGTGAAGAAATTCTTCCTAACATCTAACCTAAAACTCCCCTGGCTCAACTTAAGCCCATTCCCCCTCGTCCTGTCACCAGGCACGTGGGAGAACAGGCCAACCCCCACCTCGCTACAGCCTCCCTTGAGGTACCTAAAAAGAGCGATAAGGTCATCCCTGAGCCTCCTCTTCTCCAGGCTGAACAAGCCCAGCTCCCTCAGCCGCTCCTCGTAGGACTTGTTCTCCAGGCCCCTCACCAGCTTCGTCGCCCTTCTCTGCACCCGCTCAAGCACCTCGATGTCCTTCTTGTAGCGAGGGGCCCAAAACTGAACACAGTACTCGAGGTGCGGCCTCACCAGAGCTGAGTACAGGGGGACGATCACCTCCCTCGCCCTGCTGGTCACGCTGTTCCTGATACAAGCCAGGATGCCGTTGGCCTTCTTGGCCACCTGAGCACACTGCTGGTCTGAGCACAACATGATGGTCTTGGGACAGCAGATTAGCCATGAGTGCACTATGGTCTTTGAATGTCACAAAGCTTAGGGTCATCTGAAATCTAGATCCAAATTTTATGATTTGGGGTGATATACAATATACACATATACCCAATATACAGCTGGGGGACAGAAGCCTTATTGATGATGTGAGATGAAAAGGGGGAGAAAAAGAAAGTAGGGGTAGGGGGAGAGAGAAGATGAATTCATAGTTATGGTTTCCATAACTCTTTGAACTCATCTAGGTTTTGAAGAGTGTTGCAAGACTTTTTGATGGTTCAGCAAGAACTCTAGATCCCTGTTAGCCTTAGTAAGCAGAAGCAAAGATTATAGCATGGATCAGAAGAGGTGGAGAAAAAAGGGCAAAGAGGGTGACAGTTTAAGGGCTTGAATCCTAGCAGCCTTCAGTAACTATGGGTAAATCTGACCTGCCTGAGGGCAGGTCACTGTGCTGAGATCTGTGAGCGTTGGCACAGAGCAAACCGCAAATGTAGCAGCCAAACAAGAGCAGCCATGTGGCTCTAAAAGCTGCCAGTGCAGCAGTATCTGCGCCAAAGGAATAGAGCAAGTGACCAGGACACAAAGACCTACAAAAGCAATAATTCTGTGCATCATATTATTAATGTTCATAATTATTCAGGGAAATAATTAAGGTATCTAAATCTGCTTATCTAAAGATACCTGATCATATACCTAAGTGAGGAACAGAAGGTTATTCTCCCTTCAGATAACAGTTGATGTTTTTTTGCATGCCATTTTTCGAACATAACTCCTATTTTGTGGCTGTGGGGTGGGTTCTGATACTTTCAGAGCCCTGTAAGTAGAAATGTCTTGAAAGCCAGAATTACTACAGCATCACCATTCAAGTTGTCATCTTACTGCTGATGTGCCAAAAGTCAGCACAACCTTAAGGCTAAAAAAAGCCTAAAGGTACTGTAGTGCTACATTTTAGCTGCCAGCCCCCTCAGTACCTGCAGAACATGTAGCCTGCTCCCAATAGAAGAGCAAGTTCTCTTGTTGCTCCGCACACAGGGAGATGATGATTGCTGCTAACAGCAATGGGACACTGGAAAATCCCATTGTGCCCACAAAGCTTGAAAATGGCAGAAGCTATTCCACTCCAAGCCTCAGCCAGACTCCTGACTCTCATTCTCTAATCCAACCATTGCTAGTTAACACAGCTTCCTTTTCTTCCACTCAATTATCAAATACAAACACCTTCCATGTAAGAGGCAAATCATTCCATCACAACAGCATTTGTCATGTCTCTAAATTGCAGCACCTCTTATAGGTCCTCCCCTGAGTTACTGTGACAGGCAAGGAGAAAGAGCTGGCGAGGACTTTGGGTACATGCATGTGGCATCTACCACATTTTCCTATCTCAAAGCATCGCAGTCACAGCATTCGTTGTGTTCAGACTGCAGATGTTTGATTTGCCAAAACAGTGAGATCTTACTGTTGGGTGTTGAAAAATACAGGGCCTGATGTCAGATGCAAAAATTAGCAACAGGATTTTCAATTAAATCTAACAGAAACTTGTCTGGTTTCTTCTGGTTGAAGGAACAACTCAGCTTTTGCATCTTACTCATATGAATCAGTATTATAAAAAGGTAAGTACCTTAACAACTACTAGTGCAAAAATGTCTACTTAGTCTTTAAGTTTAATTGAGCACAAAGATGTTACACAAATTTTCTGAAGCCAATCTATCCCATTAAGCCCATTGTTATCCAAATATACATCTGAGAATCTGTTTTCCAACCAGGAAGGGTTGGAAACCCTTTAATGCTTTAACTAGCATTTGGTCTGTCCATAGCTGCCACAAAAAAAAAAAAAAAAAAAAAAAAAAAAATCTTACTTGTTTATCTGAGAATCCTTGTAAGTAACTCGTCTCTCATGTGTCTGATGAGGCAGCTTTTACTGGAGATTAACCAAGACCCTCTACACAAAGCTCAACATATTCCAGAAGGATGTATGGGAGATACCAAGCCTCTGAGTCTTAGATTCTCAAATCCAAATTACTTTCCTGCTTTTTTTTTTTATTATTATTATGACCAATCAAACCTTATGAAAAGATGTTTATAAGTCTCTAGTAAAATCTTCCTTTTTTTCCCAGCTGCCATGTTCTTCATTTGATATGTATCTGCAGGTGTCTGTGATCCCATGTGCGTGAACGGAGGGAAGTGTGTAAGCCCAAATGTCTGTGACTGCCCATCTGGTTGGAGAGGGAAACACTGTAATAAACGTAAGCATTTCTACTGCCCATCAAACAAATCATTGCTTATTACTTAGGCCAGTCAACTTCAATTGTAATCTTCTTTTAATATTAAAAAACAATATAGTGCATAGAATTCATTTTGCTCCTTCAGCAGTTTGAAGAAAAACAATTTTAAGCACAAGCAATACAAAATGCTATAAACATTTGATGCATGCAAAGAAAAAAGCTGTGTAGGGGAACCCTGGTTCTGCTTCATTCAGCTGTCTGTTATACATCTTGTTATGGAAATTCATTTTTATAGTATTAAACTTGAAGCATTTATTTTATGTTTTAACAGCTTCACATATTTTGTTATATTTTACAGAGAAATGCCATATATTTCAAAATACAGAAATATTTAAAGCTTGCTATAAAGCCTTCCAAACTGATATACTCTCAAGGTCACCAGATACATTTTGGTGCACAATTTCAAGAAAGATGTGTTCTCACTCTGTAACTCTACCATATCTGACTACTCTTACATAAAACTATCATTAAAAAAAGAAAACCTCTCACCCTAAAATATTTTCAAGGAGTATTTTTCCTTATGTGGTTATTCATTACCATGATGTTGACAGATAAACTGAATAAATTTATAATCCAGATGATATACTGTATGCAAACCAGATTAAAATATTGGAGTTTTACCCTTTGGGTCCTGGTAGTAAATATGATTTCGGAACCAGTGTTTTGAAATTATAATATTAATAATTTCTTCAGAAATTCTGCAGGAAGTCTGTGTCTCTCACTTTTTTGGAAACTCTGAATAAATAATATATACACTGAACGTATGAAAACCTACTATGCATTTCAATTTACTTATAATGTGGAACACATTATATGCATATAACACATAGGAATATACCATATGAACATATCATATGGGGAGTATTCTTAACTGATAGTGAGCTGAATGTTAGAAATAGCCAAGCTACCAGTAGGCTGTCATCAAAGATATCTTAAGAAAGAAGTAAATATCAAAGAATCCTACACACAAATTATCTGATGAATAGAGCACATGAATTCCTTTGGAAATTAGCCATTTGAAAAGAAACTGAGCAGGTCACTCTTTCAGGCATATTTTGAACGTCTGGATATGTTGTTTACATCTTCTCACTTGTTTCATGTCAATCTGTTCAGCTGTTTGCCTGCAGAAATGCCTGAACGGTGGTGAATGTATAGGTC
This sequence comes from Netta rufina, assembly GCF_964035555.1. Classification (NCBI taxonomy): domain Eukaryota; kingdom Metazoa; phylum Chordata; class Aves; order Anseriformes; family Anatidae; genus Netta; species Netta rufina. Next base: position 34,603,090 of record NC_140129.1, on the reverse strand, counting down.
CAAACATCTGTGAGTGCTCTGAAGGATGGGTAGGAATGCTGTGCCAGACCCGTAAGTGCTGCTCTAATTATGACAGTCTTGTAGCCACACGTGTTGCACCAGAGATCTTTACACATTAACTCTTCTACTGTGTTTACACTACATGTAAAAGTCAACCATAAGATGATTAGCACCTAAAATCTGCCTCTTATTTGTCAGAACTGTCGTATGCTGCCAGTAAAACTATTATTTTCAAAGACATTTCTGGACTCAACATCCGTGTGAGGAAGAGAACTGACAACCTTTACTTACGCAAATGCTGAGCTCGATTTGCCAGACAATATTAATAGGTTTTAAACTCAATGATTTGAAAGACTAAATAAAAAAGAGGGGTCAGGGACAAAAGAAAATGGAGTGTCCTCTTCAGCATATCCAGATGGCATTAGCACAGGAAGACACCAGGTACCTGTTAACCTAGGAGCCCAATCCCGCAAGCCCTACGCATTCGATGTGACCATTGAGGTGGCTTTGTACATGCAGGGACTGAAAAAGCTGGAATAGGAAGAGCCCCATTATTGGCCATTATACAGGGTCGCTTCAGTGTGTGCATGTTATTAGCTTTACAGTAAAAGGGCATGAAGAAAATATCAAGGCATTATCCCCTTTAAAGGGTAATCTTCCTTTCCTCTCACACTCAGAAAGCATAATTACTTATGGAAATCTTTTGTCAGTTAAATCCCAATGGTTGTGTAATTGTTTCTTTGCACCAGCTGTCTTCTAGTTCAAACATTGTAATGTTTAAAGTTATTTATTAGTTGATAACATATCCCTGGTTCAGTTTATTAAATAAATAAGCAAATTGTGCTTGCTCCTGCGCAAGGCAAGTAAGACTTACTATCATTACCAATTTCTGCTGTACTATGCAGACACACAAGCCTGGGCATTATTTTAATCTATTTAATCAGCTCCTTTGAAACGTTCCTTCAGATCTGTTCAGTTGATAGCCACTCTGTTTTTACTATTTCTTCCCATGCCACTGGAGTGGGCAATTAAATCAGCTCTCTGTCCAAAAGGAGCTGTCCGAAACTCCTAGGTCTCACAGCAAACCCAAATAATCACCAAGTGGTTGGAATTTCACTATTTTTCAAACAGAAAGAGAGAAGACTATTGTCAGAGAGCAGATGGCTAGGTCTTATAATGTTGCTCCAGGGTATTCACAATGAGGCAGGGAGATACCAGGAGAAACAGAAAGTCTTCATCCTCACAGATGTTACATATAAAGTTTTGCATGAAAGTATAACCCCTAAAAGCATGTCTGGTTTTGTACTTTGACAAAAAAATGTATTTATGTATCTGAACTCAATGAGTCCTCGCAGTGCCACCCTTGTTCAGAAGCAATTTGGGCTGGTTTGTGACTTTGGGACTTGTTCAGGTGTAGGAGGAAGGTAGATAACCCCAGCTTCATTCTTTGTTTTCAGCCCATGCTCTCGTGCAACTGCCCTTATCGAGATGGCAGAGATGGGAATGTAGATGCAGGTTGCATCCCCACACTGAACACCATTTTTCCTCACTAACTTCCTATCACATATCCGGTAGGGTGACCAAACCAACGGATCTATAGGAACTCCTGTTACTCTTTTCTAGACATTTCTCAGAAAGAAAAAAAAAAAAAAAAAAAAAAAAAAAAAAAAAGTGTTTCAGTCCTCTGTACCAAGACAGCTAGCCAAAGCAGGCCATTAAGCCAGCAAAAGAGACAATGGACAAATACTGAGAATTTATCTTGTGGGTTTTTTTTTTTTTCAGTTCTTTTGCAATGAAGATTGCCACTGTCCAAGTCAGAAAAAAAAAATATCTCTTAAGTATTTTGAAAATGCTTCAGAGATCAAGATTGAACTCTATGGTCAGGTGTAGCAACACAAGTTGTGGAGCTTGTATCTGATTTGGAATGAGTCTGCTGCATGTTGGAGGGGCAATCATGCAAGCAAAAACTTTGCCTCTTTTGCAATGATGTGCAATGAAATTGCATTTCCATTTAATCTGGTGAACTACAAATTTCTCAATGTTATGATCAGTCAAACTCGCAGTGACATTGCAGAGATGCCTGTGCAGGTTGTTTTTCTTACAGTTTTACCAGTCTCTGGCAACCGCTGCACTGCAGAATTTGGCAAGAGTAAGAGTAGGTTAAGAGACTTTCAGGAGACATTGTTTCAGCAGTAATGGATAAAATGCAATAGTTCTCTTTTATCAGACTGTAAATAAAGAGGTCAGTCGAGAGAATAGTTTTCTTCCCCACTCATCTGTAACTGCACAGAATAGCTTCTGAAAGAGAATCAATAAAATAGGTCATTTGTCCCAACAAATACGGTGTACGGTGGAATACACACATTATCTTTGATAAATACCTATGACTTTATGGCCATAGACGGTCATAGAACAAGGAATAATGGTCAAGTCTCAGACAGTATTGCAAATGTAAGGAAATTACCTTTCAGGAAGACAGGTTAAAAAAAAATGTCATTTGAAATATTCAACGTGCCTTACCCAGAGAAAGTAGCAGCTCCATAGATTAGGTTCCCTCCATTACAAGATTTTTTCTCTTCGACTCCCTCATTAACTTTCATAACAGCAGCACAAATGTTCTAAAAATTCCCTCTTGGAAAACACAGGAACAGTATCGCAGGATCACCATGTTTTCACGAAAAATTATCTCCTTCCCATCTGAGCTCAGACACCCATTCTAAAGCTCCATGCCCGTGGGTTCCCCCTGCATCCTTCACTGTTAGCTCACATCTCCCTTTTTCTTGAGCTCAAAAAGAAATATTAGACCAAAGCAGTGAAGACCTAATGGTACAATCTGACTACCCTGGTAGATTTAGCCAAAACACAACCCAGCAAAGTCATAAGGCTTCTGGCCAGAGATATGAAGCAGTTGTTTAAGGATCAGAGTGCAGGATCAAGGTATAACTCTAATAATTAATTATAAAGTATAAGAAGGTTATAGTTGTGAAGGATCTTCGTCATTAAAATTCATACTGCTATCTTCTGTTCTAATATTATTGAACCCATACTGCCTTCTCATTTGCCCTTCAGAATATCTTCTCTTTATTTGCATGTTATAAGTGTCAAGCTTATAGCCTTATAATTTCCTCAACATTCTTGCTCCTTCTCTCTCTCTCTGTCTTGAACAACATGTCAGACAGGCTTGCTTCTAGCTTTCCTGTGTAACCCTTTCAATCCTTAAAAAAAGAAAAATCGTAAAAACGATTGCCATTTGCATGCAAATTATAGTTCTGTTCTTTTAACATCCAGGGATAAATCTCTTTCTGTAATGGGCATTTATTGATTATAATTTTGTCATAAGCTTAGCTTATTAAATGACTTTCTGTGCTGAATCTGTACAGGATAATGCACACATAGCCTGTGTCATTTTCAGTGTTTAGAGGCTTAGCATCCCTTGTAAATACATTTATGAAATATTCATTTGAACTTCAGCTATGTTATTATCCTCTGTGATTTCAATTCCAATTTTCTTCCAAAATGTTTTTAACTTTTCTCCTAACTGAGCTCTTGTTTTTTCTGAGCACTACAGCAGGAAGCAGTGGGTGGAGAGGGAAAGACAAGCAGGTAGCAAAGGATAAAGAAATAGAGAATCTTTTCCTTTTTTTTTTTTTTCTTTGTTTGCATTATCTGAGAATCAAAGTAACTACAGATGAACAAAAAAAAAAAAAAAAAAAAAAAAAGTCTGGTAGCTTATCTAACATCTGTTTTTCTGCCAGTGCAGACCAGAACACCCTAGCAGAGTTAGAGATCTCCAGAAAAGTCTACCTCTCTTTTCCTTACCTGGCTTCATTTTATCCACTACAAAGAAGAAAGGAGAATTAATTTCCATTTTACCTGTGCCCAAGTTCATATCAAATTATATGTACTAATATCAGACACAGTTCTCTCTCTTCTAGAACAAAAGCTTACTATACAGTGGAACAAAACTGGTGTGGGCACAAGGAGCCCCTTCTGCTGTCAATGCACAGACTAGCAGAAGGTGGAAAGTGTTTTGTTGTTTTATTTTCTCTTTTTTCTTTCTTTCCTTTTTTTTATTTTTTTTTCCAATGAGTGAAATTTTTTCCAGTTATATATGAGTTCTTTCAGCCTATGGAAAAGCTGGGGAAGCAGTTGGAAGATGAACAGTATGCTGTTATACATCCAGTGTGATTTCATTTCTCCTCTGCCCCGTCCACAGCTGGGATCACACTTGGGCTTCCCCCTCTCAAAAGTAATTCAGAGTTTGCAGCTGCCCATTGTGGGTCTTGGGGGTTGTTTTACAACAGATAAACCAGCTGCAAATAACAAAACCAAGTTTGCGTCTTGTTTCAACAAAAATGACACTTTTTAGCTTTTCAAGATAGATAGCTTTTCAAAACTAGTTGATCTTTAAGCTCCCTTCCAACTCAAACCACTTTATGGTTCTATAATTCTAAAATAGCAGAAGTATTTCAACTAGCTCTTACAGTAGGAAGTCAAGCTGCTAGCTGCAGGTCACTGGAGTCCTACAACAGAAAACCACCTGGCACAGCTGGCTTTTGAAAAGGATCACCTGCAGGTCCACAGCATGTTCCTCTTCTAGACATGGTATGGGTCAGCAGTTTTGACCAAAGCACGAACCCTCACTTAAACCACAAAGAATTTCCATGAGCTTAAATTTGTGTCAAAATCAGATTCTAAGACCAACAAATCCTGGAATTCATTCCTTTATCCCCAGAATTTGTTGAAGTTGATTTTCTGCAAAAAGCCCCTTGTAGGGATACATTAAACTTTTTCAGATCTGACCAAATACTTGGCTCAGTAGTGAAGGAGCATACATATAGGTATTGGAGCATAGACATACTTTATGTCTTATGCTTTATTGACATATAATGGCATATACATTATATTCAGATCTTAATGGTGCATGGCTACCTGCTTTCCTATATGGCTCTCTCTGACAAGAAAATATAATAATCCACTTGTTGATATTTATTTGGCAATATTTATAGAAGTCTTAACTCATGAGATCTAATTAAAATACTAAGGGGTGTATGTTCTGTTTGAATTGGTGCCCTATGAATTGGCTGTTGTCTTTCCTCTATGCCAAAACAATGTCATAAGAATATAAACTGTATGAACTGAGCATGAAAAAATGGTTGAAATTTGAGTAATTCAGTTGATAATATTTTATCTCCTAAAATAAAATAAAATAAAATAAAAGCCCTGATTCTTTCATTAACAGAATATCTTTAAATGGATAAATTATTTACATCAAATAAATGTACTCTATAAGTACTCTAGATAAGATTAAAAACTTTTATTCTGATTCCTTTATTGATTCTTTGAGACCGTGAAATTACATGCCCTTGTTTCCAGAGATGTGAAGTATGCAACTCACAAAATTCTCCCTTTTATTTATTGTAATAATATCACTTTGAGGAGTAAATATTTAACCTATCTTTGCATCTCAAGACAAGAAAGGATCTCTTAACAGCTGTTATTTTATTTCAATTGGAACAAAAGCAAATCGATTTTGACACGAATCTGCCCCAACCACTGATGCCCAGAACGTATCCTGGCTTTCCAGATCAGGGCTTGCTCTGATCCATTTCCTGCTGAGCTAAGGTGATTATTTTGGCACTCTTCTCTTTCCCCATCATTGTGCAGAAGAGATAAAGAAAGAAAACTGTAAATGTAACAGACACATAAGCATGAAAAATCCTGTGGCACACATTTTTAATGCCTACGTATTTTTTGTCCTTTTCTCCATCATATGAAACTACAGAACCATGATATATTTTGTCATATCATTGTCATATCAGTTTTTAAAGCATCTGAGTATTTCCTTTCTGATTACAACATTTAAAGTGTATTTCTAAACAATTTTATCTTTCACTTGTAGCAATTTGTGAGCAAAAATGTCTATTTGGAAGCAGATGCATAAGACCAAATGTCTGTGCTTGCAGAAGTGGCTACACTGGCTCAGCATGTGAAAAGAAGGTAAGGTATCAGCCAAAACCATTGGATTCTTATAGTAAGGAGGAAAAAAATAGCTGAATATAACTGAAATAGTTTATAGGAAAAGTTCTTGATAACCTTGTGAAAGATGTAAAAAAGGTTATAAAGGAGTTTAAAGGAAGTTTAATGACCACTAAGCTGCCAAACTAACCCTGTACACAAGTTCTGCATGTAATAGTTTAATACCTCAAATATAAACATACAAAAGCCGTGTCTATTTTGATAGTGAGGGTCATCCTTAATACAGTTCTCCTGTCCAAAGCCACTAAGCATCTGCACAGTAAACAGTTCTCCAGGCCAAGACGGGATCTGCCTCTCTCCTCCAAGTAACTTCCTTAGAGGCTCTTTTCCACATGAGCCCTTTTTGGTGCCTGCTGCTCCACCACCAAACGGGTGCTTCCAGACATGCTCAGACAGAGCCACAGGGACTAAATCCCTGTACCCTTTCAATGGGAATAACAGACACTTGAGTGAGCGCCACTTTTTTTCCTAATCTGCACACCCTTTTTCCCAGTGAACTTTCTCCCTTCCACAGTCACAAACATCCAAAATATTTCATATGATTGCCACTGTCAGGGGCCACACAGTCACTTCCTGCAAATGCAGCCCTATCCCACTCCAGTGGCCCGACTTTCCCAGTCTCCAGCTTTCAGAAGGGCAGCTTGCCCTCTCATTTACCTGTACACAAAGGCTAGAGGAAAAAAAAAATCAACATATTTTCATTTCAATTACATTATGCATTAGATATAGCATGAAAATCTCTTCAGATAGTCATTTTATTCTGCTAATGATAATTAGATTTTAATATCATAATTAAAGTTCTGTATGGATTTTCTTAACAAGTACATCTCTACACTAAATTACAGCCCCTATATCAATAGTGAAATGCAGCTGATGTAGATAAGATGAGTAAGTGTTTCAATTTTCTATATATATGTATAAAATCTATCAAAGGGGTTGGCTGTAGAATAGGAAAGCATGGTGGGCTTTTTATCAAATAATTAACAAAAGTAGAATGGATGCAGGAATAAGCAATAAGGATGTAAGAATAACTCCTAGATAAACTGGAGTTGTTGTCTGCAGGTGTTTATATCCAAGGAACTTTTTCTCAGGAGGTCAAGAGTTGCCCTTTTTGATAAACCAGACGAGGATTAGCAGGATTGTTGTAGAGCATTATTCTAGGTGTGAATGTGTGAAGTATGATATTTGTCAGTTCACAAATGAAGTGGAACTCTGTTGTACTTCACAGAAAATATTAAATCAAATACCAGGCTTCCTTTTACACATGAATAACCTATTACACAGTAAATCAGTCCTGAAAGAAAAAGAAGGTGGCAAAAGACTTTGCATATTATGTAGGCCCAAAATGCCAAGCCATCAATGAAACATGTAAACACATGGGTCTCACTAGCAATGATTCATCTCACATTTTTTAGGACTGTTTGAAGCAGTCCTTCAGTTTCATGGCTTATTCTGCAGAAATACTGATTGGTTGCACTGATGTGAACATGCATTGCTTTGATGTGAGGAAGAAACCATTCTGAATAAAAAAGAATTAACAGGTTTCCTTCAATCTGCAAGCCTTGCTTAGAGCTAGAATCAAAGTTAGTAATAAAACTGATGGATTTAATGGCATCTAGTTTAAATTACATGACTATATACAACCAAATAAGCTACACCTCCAAAAAAATCAAAATTATAAGAGATATTAAAATACAAAAGCTTATTTACTAGCATGGATTATAGTAAATTGTGAACATAAGGGTTTTTAATGCATATTACTGTAGAGATGTTAGGATAATAGGCCTTCCAAGAGTTAATTTATTGGACTTGATCAGGTATAAGCGAACAATTTGATCAGGCTTTAATCAATTTCTTCTCCAAACCTGTCAACTGTGGAAATTTCATAGTTTATCTAAGTAATTTGTTGAAGTATTTAACTACATTATTATACCACAATTTTGTTTTTCCTAATACTGGACATCAACCCACTCTGTTACAAGCAAAACTGATACTCCTTGGAGTAACCTTGGTGGATATAGGGAAAAGTCATCACAGTTCTTTTATGAACAACATTTGCAGGTTTAAAGAAACTGTAATTTTCCTACTACTAAATTTTCTCTCATTTTCCTAAACACAACCAACCAAGCATGGAACTCATTTCTCTATTGCTCCTGTCCAAGCTCTCGCATGTTTCTCTCCATCCTTGCTGAAGCACTGCAGCTGGGTCCCAGCACTGCTGAGCACCCAGTAACTGCCTCCCCGTGGGGCTCCAAGCCTCTCATTAATACTTTTATAGCAGGAGATTTACCTTTTTCTGCTACAGCACTGCAACCAGCTCAGCTGTTCCACACTGTTGATACCTTATCACTCATTTCCCATTTGGCATCTGTGTGGTTGACTTTTCTTTTGTAAGCACAGTCTTTATTGTCTTTACTTAATTTTGTCTTATGGATTTCCAACTGTTTCACCCATTTATCAAAAAAAAAAAAAAAAAGTCAAAAAGTAATTCTAAACCTGCTTGCACTGTCTCCAAATGTGATATCGTTCAAAAATGTGATGTGACATCTCTGCCTAAGACATTAATGAAAGTAGTGAATAGTAGAAAAATCAGGGCCTATGAGTACCCACACTGACAACAAACTGTTGATAAAATTATTTGTTGATAATGCTTCTCAGACAGGCCTACCCCCTTACTTTGTTCATCTAACCCAGACTTATTGGCATGATTATCTGCACCAAGTCTGAAGCCCCCAACAAAATAAAAATGTATCTGCTTATGGTGGCTAGAGTGGCTGCTAACCATATTTTGCTTAAGAGGCTCATAAACTGATTATTTATTAATTTTTCTTAGTGTCTTTCCAGATGCCAACTTAGTCTGAATCTTTAGCTGTTATTCCCTTGCTTCTCCTGTTTTTCTCATCTAAAGATATATATTATGTTTATTGGGACTATTTCTGTCTACGTCTTTAAGTACACTGGGGTAAACCTTATGAGGCCCCGCTGACCTGGATAAGCTGTTTCATGTAAAGCTCCTCTTACATGCTAAGAGTTTCCATATGGTGAGTTAATGCACAGTAGCTGGAATACCATCAGTTTAAATCCCAGTTTATTGCCCAGTCATTTAACCTTGTAAACAGGCCCTAAATCCTACTTTCCTGAATCTAAATACTCACTTCCTTCCCTACTTTCCCTTGAATTCCTGTTCCCTTGCTAATTCCTATCACGTTAAGCCTTTTGTCACATTTAACCTTTCTGAGAAGACTGCAGAAAAGGCACTGAACACGTTAGCCTTGCCTGTGTCATCTGTAATCCTCTCTTCTTAGATTTACCACCATATTTTTCTATGGGAGTTAAAACTCTTGCTTTGCTCTGCTTCTGTAATGAATCTTCAAATAGCGGGAAAAATACAGTAGTAGCGGCCTGCAAAATCTGTCAAGAAATGTGGATTAAATTGGAGCTGGACAGCCTCTTCCCTTCCCCCAGCAGCAGCTGACAAGGGATGCTCTAGGTGACCTCACCTGCGGCTAACTCAGTCTTGCCAGCCTCCCTTTCCTGGGGAAAGAGATGCAATGTAATTGCCCTTTTTCCAGTTCAGAAGAGTGATTTCCTCCTTTGAACTTCATTTCTGGTCTTAACTTAGTCTCACAAAATTAGAGTGAAAGATTCATTTTGGCAATATATTTTTCAGAGTATAGGCTGAACGCACTAAGAAGATAGATACAGGGAGCTGGAAATAAAAAGCTTCACTGCAGAACTCCTTTTTTCTACAAACTAAACAGTGTCTGGAGTCTGGTTTTGCCAGTACATTTGGAAAAGCTGGGCTGCCCATATTTGTTTAATAAAGTTATTCCCCTTTCTCTGCTGTAATCTTTGGTATAGTTCCCTTTTGTGCAGTTACAATTCCTGGAGGAACAATATACATTTTCCCAAATTATTCATCATCTACCTCCTAGTTCTCACATCTATATTGCCAAGTGATTTGCAATTCATTTTCTGACATTTTTGGTTTACTTTGTTTTGGAGTTCTGCTAAACAAAGCCTGCCAAAAGCATTCCTCAGAAGGCTAATGAACTTGCTAGAATAGCAATCACTCTCTTAGAAACCTTTTGCGTATTTTTAATTTGTATTGACTCCTTGAGAGATTCAGATAATTTAGCAAGTTTCATGGCAGACATGAAGACAAATGCTCCTGCTGACTTTTACTTTCAAAAGAGTCATTACAGCCCATTTGTTCATGGCTGGAAGGGGTGACCCAGTAAAAACCCAAACTAAACAGGCCTCTCCTCCAGTGGAACCACAGCTACCAAAAACGTTGACCTGGGTCCCAACAGCAACTAATATAATCACTGCATCATTTGTACAATAGGGAGCTTTCCAGAAAGATGAAAGGTATATTGCATCTGTTGTCTTATCTGATACCATCATGTTTTCCTTGTTGTTTATCTTTTCTTTCTAAATGGATTAAAGTAACAGCATTAATTAAGCCAACAAAATTAATTTAAGCTAAACAATGTTATCTGGTTAGATATAAACGGTACATAATATTACACTATGAGCTAACATGGTGCTGTATTTTCCCCAAAACAGTTTCAAAATTAATGCAGTGGGCTTGCCTGTCTGTTGAATATTTATTCTAAGGCATAAAGGTAGTGAGAACTCTAGCTCTCATCAGAAAATGATAATTAAAAAAGACAAACCTTACAGCAGACATTTTTAACACTGGAATTTACCAGTGAATTGAACTGCAACAGTTTATGCATTCCCTGTGAATGAATCCTGTGACTGACTTCCAAATATATAACATACTATTGATTTCAGAAAAGCCTGAAAACACAATATTTTTTAAAATAAACATTTTCTCATATTATGCAACACTTTGCTGCAGTTACTGACTTTAACATCACTATTACTTTGCTCATATATCTATATGATATATCTTCTCTGTATATCTGTATACCTCTATATCTTTTCTATAAGTAAACAGGACTTAAGAGAATAACTGATCTGGAAATTACAGTGTTCTTCTCTAGCTCTTTTAAGAGTTTCTTGACCACAAGAAACCAAAAAGTCCTCTCTGATATGTTTTGACTTCATCTGACATACTCCTTCACAATGGGGTTTCTGGGTGATTGCAGACATGTCTGTGTAGCAAGAATACTTAGAAATTTCTGTCCTGTTTTGTACTATATATATGTTCCAATGTTTTTCACATTTTTATCAAAAGGAAGCAGTACGGGAAATTTGCAGCATTTCATGTTTCATTACACTTCCTATCTTATATATATACATACATATGTATATGTATATACATTTACACACACGAATATATATATCTAAAGTAAAAATATGTATTTTAGTATAATTATGTATACAGACATATGGAAATGTGCAGTGTGAGACAGGCATGAACCCAAACATTTTTATTTGACCTCAAAAATATGTATTACTCTTCCAGATATTACACGCAGTTTTTTCCATGTAAAATAAATCTTTACTCTAACTAAACCTGTCTAAACCCCAGCAGGCACTTGTAGAAGTACCCTCTCTTTTCATATAAAATAAATGTGCCATGTACTATACACAAATAAACAACTGCTTCCCAGATAAATCACTATCAAAAACTAAGGTAAAGTATTTTAGAGTCAGAGAGGGAAGTAACATTTGGATACATGATGCTAATATCAAGGATAACTTGTCATATCAAATACAGATATATCAAGATTAAGGAGCACCTTTCTTCTTGCCCTGAATAATAAATTAATATCAACATTTTTATGTGCTTTCTAATACAGCTTTCTATAAAACTGCCCTTCAAAATGGGTTCTTAAATCTATATGCTAGCATAAAATAAAGCTTTTCATATCATCTATTATCTTGTTTTGGGATAAAGAAAATTCACTCATGTATTTAAACCAAGATGATATTCATGGGCAACTTCTGCTGTATGAAAATGGGATAAGTGCACTGAAACGTTTTCAGGCAAGAAGCCAACAATCTCCATGCGTTATGCAGAAGTGGCAGAGTGATTTTTTTAAGGCACACCTGCTTTAGATGAAAGAAATTGAATTCCAACTCCATAACTGTCAAGCGCCACTGCAAATAATAGAGCCTAAGCCGAATCATTTCAGCAATATAGCTATTTTCCTGTTGAAGCGATGGAGCAGAAATCAGCCTTAGCTAGATGATATCACTTCATGTGCATGCTTTGGAAACAGTTCCATTCATCATTTCACTGCTTAATCCCTTTCAAAAACATGTTCTTCATTCCCTGGTTAATAAAAACTTTGGTTACCTGAGTCAAAATTGAAAAAAAAATTAAAAAAAATTGTGGATTGTAATTTGGCCATAATTACTTAAAAATTCCAAGAAAAATACAGTAACTACAATAAATCATTTGAACCTTGCACATAATATTTCTTACATGACACCACACGCATAAGGCTGTTTCTTCTATATTCCCTTAAGCAGCTGAATACTCATTTCTTTTTTTGCAGCTACCAATAGGATGAAGATAACATAACAGCAGGACAATGAAGACAATCATTTGGGTATTGATAATCTGGCACTGACTGCATTTTATGTTTGGGAAGATATAGTGTGAAGAAATTGCTAGTTTTCTCCCTTCTGCCCTCATATAATCACACAGAAGAATAAAAAACACTTAGCCACACGTCAATAGACTAACTTTATTTTCAAAACCATCTATGGCTAGGCTCAAATTCATGAACTGCAGCTGTAATGTCACCATCATAATGACTGCACCTGACCACAATGTCATTTTTAAATGATACAGAACATTTACAAAGACTTTTAGTGCCCTGTCGTTCTGCTTTCATGAAAATCAGAAGACATTTATAAATTTCCTCATTTCTTTCCATTTTTTAAACAGGTTTGTTTATTCACAGCCCAGAGAAAAATAAATAATAAAGATACTGCTTCTACTGAGAAATTTCAGAGACTACCAAGGGAAAGACCTCAATAACATTTAACTAACACTAACTCCAGTTATTTTAATTCATCATTCTGCTGAGTAACTGCTAAAGCTAAATGCTTTAGTTTTCTAGGTTGCTAGTGTGCCAGCATTTAATTAAGGAGGTATCAATACAGTGCCTGTTGAAATGCTGGCATTACTTGCATCTGCACCTGAGTCCTCCTTTGCCCTCAGTCACAGCTACACATTGCTCCTAAGCAAGTCAACTGTTGACATGCTAAAGGTACATGAGCACTCACGTAGTCATCTTACCTTAATCCCTCGAAACATTTTACAAAACTAGGCTTTGAATCATACAACAGATGCGTACTGAAATGCTGGGAAATCTAGATGTTCTCAAAAAGACATATTCTAATCTGAAAATTCAGATGATTATTTTTAGATTTTTTTGTCTCACCTTACAGTGGCTAAAAGATGAGCAGCTTTTTAGATCTGGGTGCTTCATCACACGATGTGGCACTGCCATGGGATGTGATGGAGAGGTGGCAGAAAACCCAGAGAAGAGATGGAAGGAGTGCAAGGGGGGGAATAAGGAAACCGATTGTAAGTTAACTTGGAAAAAAAGGGTTTTAAACTGCCACCACAGACAACTTTCAAGTTCAGTAAGGTAAAACCCAAACGATCTTCTGGGCATTCATGCTATCCTTACATTTCTCTTACTGGAAGATTCAGAGAAACTGTAGATCAAAACCTATGTGCCTTTATGCAGGAATACAGGAGTTCTGACATTCCCTCACTCTTCCAGAAGTAACTTAAAGTGAACAATCACACAAGTAAGGATTTTTTGATTGAACCTTCAGGGCTGCAACAGTAACTAGATGTAAGATTTGATCTGACCCTTGCTGTCAATTTATAAGAATAAAAAATACTGACTCTAAGACCTTAGAATACTGCAAATTAAGTGATGAAAAAGCTAGGAAAATTGCCAGTACTAACTCACAGAAACATTCCTCCTCTCTTTTGCCCAGCTCATAATAGTGACGTATATAGCAAAATGCTTTTCAATGTATCCATTCTAATTTCCAATAAATGTTTTTTCTATTATTTGTTTCTGAAGTCTTGCTTTTCATTTTATGTTAGGAGTAAATCCAATATAAGTAGTTTCCCAAATGCATATATATATATATACATACATATATATGTGTGTATATATATAAAATTACACTTGCCCCAGTCTTTGCAAGTTTCTTACTAAATCACCATTTAGTTGATGGACCAGTCTTCAAATCTATGTGCTACATTAAGAAAAAAAAAAAAAAAAAAAAAAAAGTCTTAATTCCATACAGATCTAGACCACAATTAGTAATGCTAATATGAATTTAAGTTTTTAGCATTCACATTAACAGTTCCAGGAAGACATTAATACTAGAACAGAACGTTGGCACCAGATAAGTATCTACAAGATTAAATTTAGCGTGGCAATTATGGTTTTCTTGAAGTACAGATCCAATCAATAAAAAAGATTTCTATTACCTTGCCTCCATAATGTCTACAAGAGACAGTGCTAATGAACAAAATCCCTTGCCAAGATTGGATTTGAAAGCCTAGAACAGCTTTCAGTGCTGTACAGCTTCATACTGTATTTCTAGGAGTGACTATTTAGGACAATGTACATCTCATCTATTTTTAGAAAATTAGCAAGTTCTTTTGCATCCTTGAGGATAGCTTATGTGTGCTTTTAAAACAGAAGCAATTGCTGACAGGCAGCAACACTCAGGTCACTATCTGACATCAGACTGCAGGTAACGTACATACCATAGTTTCACAGATCACATCAGTATAACTCTCCTTTCCAAGGATGAATTTCAACACTGCTCCTTTTCTCTTAGACACTTCAGCACTTAACTGTTTTTCTTCCCCTGACTGCTCATTATGCGACCAGATATGGCAATGGTTGCATTCTTTCTTAACTTGAGCTTTAAGCATGATATAGAATAATGTAAGAGATGTAAATATAAAGATTATAAATGAAAAAAAAAAAAAATAAAATAAAATTTTGTAGAATTCTACAGGTGTTTTACAATGTATTGGAAAATAAACAATTAGGATATTTCTTGCAAATATATGGTCTTATTTTTTTTCTAAACTTTCCCTTATAAGCCATTCTTCCAACTGTTATGTGTCCACAAGGATTGCAAGAAGTTTAAGGCAGGAGTCAGTCTTATTAATTGTACTCAGCCAACAAAAGTTACCAGGCCTTGTTACTTAAAGTTCTAAGTTATTTACTTCTAGCTCCTAATTATCATCATGACTTCTAATGCACTCTGTTTGCTAAAGACTTATTTCAAAATCCTGTTAAACCTTCAAATAAATTGAAATAAATTGAGCACAATAAATCATGATCTCTTGTTATGGGAATAACAAACAGAAGCATTAGGCAGAAGGGGGAGTGTTTTGTTTGCTTTGTTTCATTTTTGCTAAATGTAAACATTTTTAAGAGCACAATCGTTGGTAGATTTAACTCATTCATGCCTTATAATATTCACATAGATGTTTAAACATTAAGGACATGGCTATATTGTTTTTGAATTTTCATTGACTTTGATTTCAAAATAGAACATGTCACTAATGCTTTTTCTGCCCAGAAAGCAGGAGACTGCAACAAGTAGGAATTTTTGTACCTAGTCATCATTATTAACCTTTGCCAAAAGGATGGGGGAGAGGGGCTATATGCATCACTGCATATATGCATGCATGCACATATATACGTATCTCTGTAATTTATCAGCTGAAAACCTCCTAGAAATTGCTATGAAGCAAAGAAAACACTTTTAAAGAGAAAATATCCATGCTAGCTGGCATTTCAACAGAAAAATATTATATTCTTCTCCTCATTTAAAAGGGCTTTTTTGCTCACATTAGGAAGTGGAGTTGAAAGAAGTGAATCTACTCCTTGCAGGATGGTAGGTGAATACTGAGTCTTAATTCCTTTTAGAGTGAGTTAAGCTCCAGAAACGTGCCACTTTCAGGGGCCTGCAGATGTAATTCCTTGGTCTATCCATAAACAAGTACAGCAGTGGCTAAACAACAGAAGCCACTAATCCTGTCCTAGAGAGCCCACCCAGAAGGGAGGGAAGCGTGGCCTGGGCTCTATGTGTATTTAATGCTTCATCCCCCTGCCAAAAAACCCCATTCCACATGGATCACTAAGAAAACAGCAGATGATGGATAGAGAGGAGTACATTTTTGGGCTCAATTCAAGCTGGTGACATACTGCGAGGGCCTGCCAACCTATATATCATATCCCAGATAAAAAAAAGACTTTACAATATTCCACATACATAAATAAACAAACAGAATTATTCAGAAAATTATTTTCACTTTAAATAATTTAACTACAAAAGCTGTAGAGCATGACATGCTCTGTGGGCATAATACAACATCTTTATGCTCAATTAAATTTTTAACATTAATATCATTTGGAGAAGGAGTAGGCAAACATGATTATACATGGTATGCGTAACAATATGTACCTCTAAGATTACAGTTTATACTTCTGCAAAGTAATTCATACTCAGAAGCTCTGAGGATGAGCTGTCACATCCAAAATTAATGTTTGTTATTAAGAACAAGCTTTCATTGTCACAGCACGTGAAAACTAGAGCTCTGGATCTGATCCTCAGGCACTGGTGAGGTAGGCTAAGAACAAGAAGGTGGTTTCAGCCTTACAGGCCATGAGCTAACGTCACTCTTGCTCCCATATTTCTAACAGCTGACATTTGGGAGACTTGATGTTAGGCCAGTTTCCCTTAGGAAGAGTAAAGCATGGCATGGATTCAGCATGTGATTTATTTAAGTAGGCTGTAAGCCTTGGGTTGGGAGCAGATGCAGGTAGGCAAACACACAGGAGCTCCTCCTGCAGAGAGACCGGCAGGCTCTCCCTGACCTAAGTCTTGTGCCTAGGTTCATTCTGCCTCTGCCCTCCTAAATCTCCTTTTCTTTTGTTGTTCAGTCAGTTGTCTGACTCCCAGTCAACTCAGTTCTGGATTAGACTCTAGGCTCTTCATGCTTGGAAGGACCATGTCTTCCCTTCGCCCTGGTGCTGAAGCTTCTCCATCCCCACCTCCCAGGCCCCTCCAGCAACTCAAAGAAAAGACAGAAGGTGCTTCCGAGGAAAAACCCTCACCAGACAAATACTCAGTCTGAACCAGCAACAACTTTTATCCTAATGATCATAATTTTGTCAAAAATGTTTGCACTAACTACTCTCTCAATTTTACACTTCTGTCATGATAGCGTTCCCAATGGGATCAGCCAATTTTCCAACTGATTTCTTTGGTGCCTGGAAGACTTTTTGTGTGTAGGGTTTCAGTTTCAGTTTCAACATGTAACTTGCTGGCATTGTTACTGTCACTGGGAGGTAGGAATTACTGTTGTGAAAATCTTAATGAGAGAATACAGATGTTTTTAATCAGTTTGCTTTAGAGAGAGAAGAAGGAAACGCTTCAGGTCTGCACTGAGGTCTCCTTTTTTTCCTTTCTTTTTTCCCCCAAAGCAGACTTGGGCATGCATTACCCATGATTGATTTATAAGACTACTGGTGTTGTCTGGGGGTCTGTGTCAGGTGTAAAAGATTTGTCCTAAAGGGGTTGCAAAACTACATTACCCGATTCAAAAGCTGCATGCCGTCCTGATACTCTTGATGTACCAAGCCACCAGAGGTTATCACAAACATCAACGTACATGTATCCAAGAGAGTACAGGCAAGTCATTGTGATCACCAAGCCTGGTTATTTTCTGGCACAAAATGAAGTAGTCTGTCTGTTTAATACCACTAGCCACTATCAACCTTACACTTTCATTCACCCTTTAATACAGGGACCATTTCAAAATCTTTCTCCTGCTATTAATACACTTTTAAAAGCTTATGCCCTTATACACCAAGCAATCATTTTCCCCTCAACAGCTATGTCCTGCCATCTCTTTACCAGACCAAATTGCTGAAAAAGGCTGGAGGTTCATGAAGGGAAGTGGCAAGAAGAAACTGCAGAGATTTCCTGCAAGAGCTAAAAATGACCAAAATACTATTTACATGCAAAAGGAAATTCAAAACTGGCTTTATTCTCTATTTCTTCATACATAACAAGAAAATTAGAAGAAAATAAAAAATGAAAAGAGGAGAAAAAAAAAAAAAAAAAACTTCTTTGCAAAAACTATTTTTGCAACTTCTATTTGGAAACATCTGAGAACGAAGAGACAACTTCAGATGTCAGTACAGACTGGGTGATGAATGGATTGTGAGCTGCCCTGAACAGAAGGACTTGGAGGAAATGGCGGACAAAAAGCCTGACAGGAGCAAGCAGTGTGCACTTGCAGCCCAGAAAGCCAACTGCTCCTGGGCTGCACCTAAAGCAGTGCAGCCAGCAGGGCCAGGGAGGGGATTGTGCCCCTTTGCTCTGCTCTCATGAGGCCCCACCTGGACCCCTGTGTTCAGTTCTGGGGCCCCCAGCACAAAAAAGACAGGGACCTGTACGAGCAAGTCCAGAGCAAGGCCATGAGGGGGTGGAGCCGATCAAGAGGCTGGAGCACCTCTGCTACTAAGAGAGACTGACAGAACTAGGGTTATTTATTCTGGAGAAGAGAAGGCCCCAGGCGGAGCTTATGGTGGCCTTCTAAAACTGAAAAACAAACAAACAAACAAACAAATGTTTAAGTCATAATGTCTGGAAAAAAAAATAAATAAATAAAAGCCAGGAAAGAACCTGAGCAAGGTTACAGATGCAGCAGAAAAGAGCTGGGGATGGGGGACAGTTAGGATCTAATATAGTAGCTATTACACTAGAGACTGCTTGGATTAAAACAGAAGGATAAAGAAGGTTTACATAAGGTAATTGGAAATAATTATAGACCTGTAAGGTGGAATGTGTGAAAGGGAATCCCTTTAAAAGGCTAAAACATTGATCACAGAGGGGCTGCATAAATGCTGGTCTTAAGCTGAGGGAATCTATCACCAGGAATGATTATAAAATCTGTATAATCATGGTTCTTGTGTTCTTAAATAATTGAGAGAATCAAACTCAAATCCAATGAGTTAACTTGATATAATTGATCTGTAGATGCTAAACACATGGTTTTGCAGAAAGTGCATGAATCTGCTGTTCTTGTATTTGCTTTAGGAAATTTTATGGGTTAAGAAGAAAACTGCACTTGTATTAACTAAGGCTTCAACAGAAAAATCAACTAGTACTGAAAAGAGCCTTGAGGGAATGTTAAATTTGTTCTTCCACCTCAAATATTCCTGAAAATATTCACAAAGCAGAATGTACTGGAATGAGGAAAATGAATTTTCTGATGAGCTCCGACAGACATCCCTACTACAGAAAGATCTGGCATTTGGGCAGGGACTTGAACCCAAGTTTCCGAAGGCCTAGTCCTGAGCTGCATATTATACAAAAACACAATTTCTTTCAATCTATATACAAGAACTGGACACATGAAACTATGAAATGAAGAAATCACATATAGCAAGACAAGAGACCTTCCACAAGTCCAATAAGACACTTCTGCCGAAGCCAACCATCTCTTCCCTGCCAAAGACCATGATCCAATTGCAATCCTTCAAGGGACCAAGGCAGACAAACTGGCATTACAAATCCAGCCTAATGTTTGTGTGGCACTTTGTGTCCATGACAAATCTTAATCTGCAATTTAACACTGTACTGACGACTGCAGTACTGTAATCTCTTACTGCCTGAGCATGCAGGAGAGGGCTTTGCCTAAGTGCTGTAGGTTGAGCTCTGTCCTTGGACACAAGGGCACAGCAAGATGCATCTGTGCATTTGAGGGCTAAATTTAAATGGAGGAGAAAAGGCCACATGAAATACAGAGTTCCACTTTGGATCATTTCATGCTTGGATTTGGAGTCAGTAGCTTTAAATTTTCCTAGTTAAGAGCGTGCACCTGCAATACAGCCAATTTTATGCAAGTTAGGTGTGCTCACAGATTGTTCATGCACTGCTATAGTAGCTGTTATCTGAGGAAAGCTTGTACAAAATTATTAACAGAAAGTTGGGGGAAAAAAAATCTTAAAAACAACAGCAAAGCAAATTAATCAGGAGTTCAGAAAGTTTTCTGGCTAATTTTGAGCTCAAGCTTTCTCAAGATCAAAGAGTCTCACAGCCCTCACCCACACAAAAGAAGGTGCCTGAAGGAAAAGAGAATCCCCTCTGACTCTGCAGCTGTAGTGAGCAGTACAAAGCTTTGCCTGCCCTACTGAAGCCAGGCCAAAAGTCCTTCCAGCTCATGGCTTCCCACAGCTCACTGTAGCCACTCCACTTGCTTTTCAACACCGCCTTATCTATGCTGGAGCTTCAGTTGCAGATGTTCTTGCCCTTGTATCACATAGCCAAGGTGCATCACGTCAAGCAAACATTCAGCATGCGTCAGCTTACCTACCTAAAAACCATATGCATTTCCTCCTTGAGCCCCACAGAGAGAAAGCATGTAGGGAACGGGAACTGTTCAGTATACCACAACATGAACTTGTGCAATCTAACAAACAAGTGAACCTTCATGAAAGAGAGAATGTCTTTAATTTCAAAAGGTTATATTTATATACAAAGCAACAGAGATGAAGTTTGAAGAATAGATGAGCTTGTAAGTGAGTTCCTGTCTGAGGATTTATCAGTCCCTAATATCCAAAAAAAAAAAAAAATTATTTGCAAATTAGAAAGATGGTTGGTAGGTATTGGGATTTGAGGCTGGCATTGAGCAGATTTTATTGAAAAGCATCGTGTCATTATTGAATATGCCATACAAACTAAGCAGAGATTACTTTACCTTAACATAATTACAAGAGTTATCTAAGACAAAAGCTAAAGCATTATTAAATAATACACTTCCATTAAAAAGTATTAAATGATTGTTTACTTCTCTTTGACAGAACTAACTATAGCAGAACACAAATCCAACTGAACATTTATTGGGCACAGTGCACTTACTTTTTAATTACAAGTGTATAGGTAAAATAATGTATAACTATAATAGACACATTATAGACACTGGCATTTATGTTTTCCCGAAATTATTTTAATATTACTCTATATGCTTATTTTACAAATTTACCACCAAGAAAAATTTAACCTTCCAAGCGTGTAACAACTTCTAGTGAAGAAAACATGTCATAGAATCATAGAATGGTTTGGACTGGAAGGGACCTTAAAGCCCATCCAGGTCCAACCCCCTACCATGGGCAGGAACACCTCCCACCACACCAGGATGGCCAAGGCCCCATCCAGCCTGGCCCCCCCAGGGATGGGGCATCCACAGCTTCTCTGGGTAGCAAGTTCCAGTGCCTCACCACCCTTTGAGCACATTTTCTTCCTAATATCTTATAGGTATATACATAGAGAGATATAGAAGTACACGGGTAGACAAGGAGATGTATATAAGCAAAATCCTCTAATCCATCAGCTCCTCCTTTTTTCCTTTCTTTCTTCAAGCATATCCAATTGCAAAACAAAGCCGGAGAGCCAGACAATACTGATTGTTCTTTATCCTTGATTACAAAATGGAAGTATGACGGATACGAGGATAGCAATGAGAATAGACACATTAGCCCATAATAATGCTGGGTTCTCATCTAACTTACGGCACTGGTTCAGCTCCACTCATTCAGCAACACAAAACATTATTTATTGGCTGTTAAAGAAAAATATGGCAGCTTTCCACGGTGAATTCATCCTTGTTTTAAAACATACGCTGGGAGTGCTGAGAAGGGAACTGTAAGTACAGATTTTAAAAATATTATCTCTGAAAAACTGAAAGTGAAGCTGCTGGAATAGCTTGATAGCATATTGTTGACAATGCCTGAAAATGTCGCAGTGGCACATTTTGCATATTTCCACTACAGTGTCTAAAACACAAGTGAAATCACAGCAGAGCACAGTGCTCACAATGTTAATGGTAGGTGTTGGACAAAAGACAGCACTCCCTTGGGCTGCCCTCCTTCCACTTGTCCCCTGCCTCCAGCAAACATGCAGTGTGGGTTTGGGGCACGTGTGACAGCACGCCGCTTGAAATTGGAACATTTTTAATCCTCCATACACTGTAATAGAGGTCAAATACCATTTACAGTGTTTAATATTTTATTTCTAGGAAGACTGATGACATTATAGCTCATTGGATATTTATGAGGAGACTGAATAGTCTCATTTTCATGGGTACCGAGTGCCACAGACAGGAGTGTTCACACAAAACCCAGCTGTTCATGAGCTGCATGGGCAATTTTTTGCTATCCTACCCAACATTGGCCCTTCCAAAACTGTCAAGCCTCATTTTGAGCAGGGAAGTCTATTTTGTTGGTGTTTCTATACAGCACAATGCATACAGAGGGAAAAAAAATGAGCAGGGAGTGTTTAACAATGCAGGTTCATTGCATCAATACAGCTCAACTTCATTTGGTTGTAGGACATTATTTTCCATGGGAACTCTGGTTTGTGCTAACATGCTATTGGAGGTCTAATCACAAACTCCTGATGGGGAATGGGATGTGGGGAGCAGATGAAGGAGAGCCTCGCAGCACAGGGATCAGGGCTTGAAGGAGCAAAAATGACTTTGGGTTGATCTCCAGGTTGCCAAAATGTGGCCCCCAAGCCATGCAGCGGCATGTTCCTACAGCCCTGAGGTCTGATAGGTAAAACCAATGGTACTACCTCTGCCGGTTAGATAAGATTTTGCAAATAACCTCTGCTGGAAATACCAAGGGATGAGAAGGAGAGAAGGATGTAGATAAAAACAGTAAGGAAGAGGTGGGGATTGCTACAAACATCATAGCCTGCAGCTTTCTTTTAAAAATATATAAATAAAATGTAGTTATGATAATCAGAACAGAGTAATACACTGTTACCTACTAATCTTTTGAATTTTAAGTGTAGCTGTCGGCTCCGCGCAAGCAGGGCTTGTTACCTTTTAATGTCCCTTGGAGACCTGCTGCCGTCTTGACTACTTTCTATCATGTTATATCACAAATAGAGTTTTCCAATTAGCTGGGATACTTGATAGATTTTTTTTTCCTTTTTTTTTTTTTTTAAAAAAAAAAAAGAAGACAATTTTACAAGCAAAATAATGAATTCCTGATGGCAAAGAAACACTTTAAAAGCTTTGAAAGCAAGGTGGCATTTTACCATTTTTATCATTTTCATTAACTTCATTATCTGAAATAAAACAGTCATAGATAGATAGAAAACTTATTGAATTTAATATATAGAGCCATGCTACTTAAAAACTGATTATTTTCCAGTACAAACAACCATATTATTTTAAAAGTAGAATATTATATTGAAGGTAAACACTATTATCACTGTTTACAGGGTAGAATAAAACTCAGTATTCATCTTGTATGACATGCATGTCACATTACAGAGTAATTGTTCTCTTTTGTTATGTTCACATTGAAATACTTCCTCTTATTTCTAAATTGTTTTAAGTTGTACAATTTATTTTACAGATTTATCTTAATAAATGCAAAACTCATCTCTAACAAACATTTTCTTTCATCTTTAAAAGCAAGTAGTTAATGTTAAGAAGAGTTGAGTAAATATTTGATATTGTGGGTGGTGGCCAACCAAAAAATGTTTTTGTTTATTTTTGGATGTCATAATCTCAGAATTTTATTTTGAAATGAAAGACATTTATGGCATTTTAAGTTCTCCTTAAGGTGGCATTTACAAAGAGAGGGAGACAATACATCTTTTCCAACTGGTTACAGAGGTTAGCACACTTGTCTTCTACCTGAGCTGAAGGAAGAACTTACTAACAAACCTTGACTCTATTTTAGCTTAGTGTGGTTTTATGTTTAATACTGCCTATTAGCAGAAAAAGAAGATATCACTGAGGTGTAAAATTCACTGCCCCTACAGAAATTCTTCACCTGTAAGTTGAAGGCATTAATGCTAAAATAAAACAGCATAAGGCAGGGATGGTCTGAAATACTACAAAGCCTGCGTAATAAACCTTACTGTTATCACAAAGTATTATAGAGTTTTCACCTCTAAGACAGCAAAAGGCAGAAGAAAAAAAGCTATAGGTTTATTTCTCTAAAATATCCCATCTTTGCGAACATTGGTTTAGCTCCACCGGTTTGTAGCAAATTGAAGTCTGCAATTTCACAAAGCTCCAATAAAACGCATAATGTTCAGTTTCTCCCTTTCTGAAGCTCTCTGTCCATTATCGTCTAGGACTTAAACATATATCACCAAACTCCACAGCTACGTCTTCATCATACAGAACAGATACACACTAAACACAGGTTCAGGCCTATGCTGAAGAATTCAGGCAAAAATGCGTTAAAAGCCTTATGAAATCTGCTACTACCTCCATAACTAACACACTTCGCAGCTGTAAGGCATATTTATCCCTGCCTCCTTCTGATTTTAATATGTTGTGACCTTAAATATAGAAATAGACAAATGCAAATAAACTTAACTTTACTAAGGTTCATTTAGTAGATTATGAAATCAGTCTTTTATACAGATAAGCTGACTATAAAAATATACTATAACTACTGTTTTGCCTTTTTTTTTTTTTTAAATGTAGGTTATGGCACATTATACAACTGTTCTGGGGAAAGCAGTAACAATTATGAACAAGCCCCTCAAGATTATAAATGGATTTTCCACAAGCTATCATATCATTCTGGCTATTATATTAATTTTGTCCTTAGAGCCTTCACTAACTTTACCAATAACATCATTTCAGTATTCATATTCAACAAGCTAAGTAATATTACGTGTAGCTAAGAATTTATTTACTGTTGAGAGATCAAGCTCAGCTGAAGGAAGCTACCTCTTGGGAAATACCCTTTTAAGCGTAATGAATTCTTCTTGGCCTTATCTATAAAGAGATTTTTCTGCAATAGTAATCTCCTGACACCTTGCTTTCACCAAGGAACAGAAAGTGGTCAGTCAATTGGCATAGGTTGTTCTCTTTTTTTTGTTGTTTTGAAGATGAGCACCCATTCTGATTTCTATTTCCCAATGTAAATGGCTACGTCTCATTTCATAAACCGTAGAATCACTGAGGTTGGGAAAGACCCTCAAAATCTTCTAGTCCAACCATTTGTACCATAGAAGGGAACAGAACACATTATAGGAACAACTCAATATTGCGTGGTATCTTGGAAAACGCTGGCAGCCCCCCATTCTTACAGATCTCATTCAGACAGGCTGCGTTAGGTCTGTGCAGACTGAGTTTAGGAATGAAGGAAAGAAAACATGAATATTTTAATCTTAAGTCTGCCACAAATTTGCAAAGGCATTTGCAAATTCAGCACAGGCATTAAAACGTTCTACAGTTCAATAACATCCATTATTAAGACGTATAAAGAGCTTTCCTTGCTTTGAAAATCTTTCCTTTAAAAGGATAACCTTGTGAAAAGGATTAATGGAGAAGGAATCCCTTTTGGTCCACCACTCCTCTAGGCAGGTCTCACAGTTACCCACTGCAAGAGTACCTCCAGAAGCATCAGGCACACAAAAGGATTAGCAGCAAACTGTCAGTATGAGCACATCTGCCTCCCTCTACTTCCCTACTTTCTTATGCATTCATCACCACAACAGTATTTAAATCATCCATGTTTCAGTGAGGCATTGTGCCTCATGAATTGAATTACTATGAATCCCTTTGCTTTTAGACCCCAAACACAGCAGCATCCTGGATTTGATCTGATCCTGAGTTTTGCTGTGAGAGAAAATCATCCTTGGCACATCATAATTCAGCTTGGCAGCAGTCCTCTTCCCTTACAATTTTTGACAATCTTCCAGCAAAACAACTAACATCTGTAGCCTGGAATAAACTTTTTGAGATTGTCCAAATTACTGTCTACCAATATGTGAGCTGCCACGAGGTAACTGGTGAAAGCTCTAGCCTGAATGTGATGTGCGCAGGAAGCACCCAGTCCTTCCTTACTGCTGCAGCCCATCTCCCCATCATTTTAAATGAGAGGGATGAAGGAGGTAGACACACAACATCAGAGGGGAAGGGAATGGAAGGGGAAGGGACCAATCAAGGAGATGCGTGAGGACCAGTTCATTTTTGAGATGTCGGGATGGGAAGGAAGGAGGGAAGGAAGGAGGGAAGGAAAAAACACAGAAAAGCAATAATTGCAAAGGTCACCCAACAGGCACAAAATAATTTCTGCGTAATTGCAGCTTCTCTCCTCTGATGGGCTGGTGTGAGCTTCTTCAAAAGCTCACCTCAAATTGGTACACATCAAATTAGCACACCATTACTCATGCTTTTTTTTAGGGAAATTAGCTTAGTAACTAAAATTTAGGTCTGACTGAGGCTAAATTTGCACTCAGTTTTGACTCATTTCAAGCAATTTGTGCCCATCGTGGATGAGCGATCCCAGTGCCTCAGTTCCTGGAAGAAAGGCTACAATTTGGGTCTTGCTGCAGTTTTCACTGGGCTGATGTGAATTCTGGCGAGAAATTTTTGCAGTACATGCCAAACCTCGGAGGAGACTAAGCTTCAAGGGAGGAAGAAGAAAGCTTAATTAAAAGCAAACTAAAATCACCACACTGAATCCTCAGAGACATTTTCACCTAGTTCTCTGTTTTTAAATACTAATGCAGCAGGACTCACTGCAAACAAACTATCAAACTTTTGCAAAACTTATTTTGTACGACTGCATGAAAGTTTCACAGCCAATTATAGACAAAACACATCACAGAAGAAAGAGAATATCAGGCAGGAATCATGCTGCTTACACAGATCAAGTTCAAAAAAAACAACAAATTCAATATGGCCAAATTGCCAGGGATGATTTTGTGACTGAAGAATTTAATTGGACTTTATACAGGTCCAGAGAAACAGGGAGGACAGTAAAAGTAGGCAATTTTCTTCCTACACTTTTTACAGATTCTGTAAAAACATTGGATTAAATAGGTTGTCACCTTCTAAAAATGACCAGTCCCTATTGTGCAAGCATTCTCCAGATGCTATTTCAGACTTTTATATATAATGGTATAAGAAATCCCACCAGAAAGTAACAACCAAAAGACTAAAACAAACATCGAAGAGGTCTTTTTCTTCTCTGTCTAGATATGTAGTCATTGTCAAGCCACATATTCCACTTTGCAGTGGAGTCTTATAAACTCATACTTCTGGGAAGGGGAGTTTTGAGGGAGCAGAGTTGTCAATGTCTAGCCCCAGGGAGCTGCAAGTTCTTTGGGTCCTGCTTGCAATTTGTATTGATTTCTCCACCTACTGATCAGTCAGAGAACCAGTTAAGTCATTATAAACATGTTTTCATACTACTGGGACAGATGCTCTTCCATTACAGTATGCATTGTAAACTGTTTAATACATTGAATTTCCCAGCTAAATTACATTGGCAATTTTATCTTCTTACTTTCCTGACCTTGATGGGTTTAAAAATCAGATACTTAACCTTGCATTAATGGTAGGGGTTTTATTGCACAAGATTACACATTTAAAGCCATTATTATAACCTCTGCTCCTAGGTATAAAAGGCTGAGAGACATTCAAATACATGCCAGGAAAATGACTAGCAAAGATGAAGAGGAAACCTTATTGGCATCATCTTTTTTCTTAACTCTGTTATTAAACTTAGCTCTTCCAGTTACTATACTGAAAGCTCTCAACCCTACCAAAATTATATGGGTGTTTCTAACAGAAATAAGAGTGACAGGTGTAATGTTAATTGTGGGATCATAATGAATGAGTCAGGCCTTCACAAAGAAAAATCTAATTATTTGCTAGTACCATATATTTGCTAATTCCATGTAAAGTTCAAGTAAAGTCAAAAAAATGTCATCCTAGCATGAGTTTGTAAGACAAGTCGAAGAAGAACCCATCTGTAAAACATCACTTTGCAGGCACTGCCTTCAACTGCCAGCGTGCTCAAAAAAAAATCCCAAACTTTGTACAATTTAACATCCAATTTGCTGAAGATGTTGGGTACAGCTTGTGAACTACTTTGTTAATGGTGCATTGAAAGCATTCCCATGCTTATGCCTGTTTTGAGTGAGATTTCACTTTGAGTGAAACCCCTGGAGATGCTCACAGTGAAAGACCATTGCCACATTGCTGCATAGGGATAGTTTGCAGGCTAGGCCCAAGGGCCAGACATATATCCAAGGAACTGAATCTATTTTTGGATAGACAGCCCCTTAAATTTTTGTTTATCTCAAGTAAGTACTTTGGTCTCAGAATTTCAATTTCCAAGTAGATCGATTCTAGCTGGAAAGACCGTGTGTCCACTAATGTTATTCTTCTGTTGCATTAATTACCACTCGTGATGCAGCATTACCCATTATGTCTGAAATTTTGTATTCAGCTGGAGCAACGCAGTAGTTACCAGACCTTATCAATACCCAATAAAAGGTGGCAGCTCTTGCTCATGCTATCACTGGGAATGCCAGATGGCCTTTTCTGGCTCATGACCCAAATAGATCTCTGGTTATGTTAGTTTATTTTAAACGTCTTTTCTTTTTCTTTTTCATTGTCAAAGTACTATGTTTTCTAGTGATGTTTCTTGAAAAAATAAAATAAAACAAAATAAAATAAAACAAAATAAAATAAAACAAAATAAAATAAAACAAAATAAAATAAAACAAAACCATGAATGTATTCTCTTTACTAGCCATTTTTATCTTAAAATTTAATCTTAAGTATTTGCGAAGGCTAGATTAGCAAGATGAAAGTTAGCTTTCTGTACTGAAAATAAAAGAAAAATAACAAAAACTTGGAAAAATAAAAACTTTAAATTTCCTTGTATCCATAGGTCCTTATATTTCACCTTAGATTTACTAGTATCCTGTGGAGACCTTTTAAATGCTGTAAAATGTCTGCCCTAGGTAAAATTGCCAGCACTTTAAAACAAAGGTTTTGTAAGTGGTGTTTTGTAATGCATGTGGGATTTGAGAAGTACATTTTTTCTTGTCTTGAAGATAAGTCTTATTAAGATGGCATACAACCTTGGAGGCAATGATGGTTTTTCTCCATACTTCAAGTTTGTAATAATGCTATTTCTTGTAAGAAAGGCAAAAAGGGTGGTGGTTTGTTTTTTAATGTTAGTTGAGGTTGATGCTATCTGACCTGGTATTGTTACTGTAAGATACAGATTTAAAATAACTCTTACTCTTTCAAGCACAGAAATCACCACAGCCAATATAAATCACCAATATTCAATCTATAGCTAGACTTAAATCTTCAATTTTTCATACAGTGTTTCCTTCACATCATCACAAGTACAGCTATTTGGAGTGTGTAGTGCAATTAATTTGAAAACAAAATATAGACAAAAGACAGTAGCCTATTACATCATATAAGCCAAATCAGGATTTTAAACATACTTTCAAGGGTATTTTCTAAATGTTTTCAGTAATGAATTTCAGGATCTTGCAGCTCTGAAGCTTGCTGGGTGTCCCCAGAGATGTCCACCCATGGAGCCACAGCTGGGCTGTGACCCCCCCACACACCCACAAACTGTCCTGCAGAACAGTTTTACAGATATTAGGCTTTGAAAGCTCAGGCACTGTAGTTCTGTTAGCTGGTGCTTCCTTTAGTTGACTTGCCAAACAGAATTACAGCATTTTAAATATGCAGATTGTTCTGAAATGTTCTATTGTATGATGCTTGGTATTAAAGTAAATCTTGCTGAATGCAATCAAAGGCAGGTGAATCACTTGAAAAAGCATAACAAGCATGCACACTTCAATTATTCAAGTGTTTCACCTGTAAAGTATTGTCTCAAGCAAACTAGATTTAACAGAACATTGCCTTTATAGTAGCATCAATTTGTCAACTAAATTAGAACAATAAATATCAAAAAAACTCTTGCAATAGACTTGCATTTTAAATCAGGTTTAAACAATATAGAAAACAATTACCAGCGTAAAAACTCTCATAAATGGCTTGTGATCACAAGGCTGGATGGGATGATAAAGCTCTCCCATGCTCAGGCAGGGCCCTGGATCCCCTCTAGGGTCATCCTGGTTACCACACATCTTCTATAGAGTCCCCAAACCTCTGTTTGGCTAAATTGGAGTGTGGTCACAATAGTCTAGTCTTTGACCACAAGCTTCGGGTCAATTTCACTCAGAAATCCTCCTTATGTATGCTGATTGTTTCCTCCTCGCCCACCCACCTTACCTCTCTGAACAAACACCTTCTAGTACAGGCCCAGATGTCACCAGCTACTTGGACTGTTGCATAAAAATTATAGAAAAACACCTAGTGCAACGACCTGCTAGAAACACAGCCAGCTTCCCAGGGTGTCTAAGACCAAGTCCAGTTGAATTTTGGAAACCACAGGCTTTCTGGGTTCCTCACCATGCCAATATTTTCTTTATATCCAATTCGAAATTCCATTGTTTCATGATTTTCACTTCTTCTTCTTCCTTTTTGCTTCTCTGGGAAAAGTTGGGGAAAATTGCTACTAGGTTCATTCTGCCCCATCCCACATTTCTCTTGCCAGGCTGGGCAAAGTCATCCTCCCCAGCCTCTCCTCAGATCTGAGGTGTTCTTGACACCAATCATCCTAGCAACCCTCCAGAGAAAACTCTGCTTTTTGTGTCTATCTCCCCAAACCACACATAGTATTGTAGATGGACCCTCTCCAGGTGCTTCAGCTTGGCTGTGAGGACTTGGTGGGGCCTGTCCTGAGAGCTGTGCTAATACTGAGCTAAATGGCACTCACAGCTGCTACGTGGTCCACAGAGGGAGTCCTTTTGTCAGGGAAGGAATCCATCAAGTAGGATTTGTCCTTTGCAAACCAGTGTTGGCTGCTCCAGCAACCTTCTCTCATCCTTCATGTGTCTGGAAGTAGCATCACGTCCATGAAAACTTGCTCCATCATTTCCTCATGCACTGCAGTGAGGCTGACAGGCCCCTGGACCTCCCTCTTGCCTTTTTGAAAAATTTCATATGCACAAAGTGTCATTAAAATCTGACATTTTGCCTACAGTTTGTACTTTTTACTTCCTATTTTATCTTATTATCCTGAAATTTTCTTTTCATTTGTCTTTCCAGTATTGCCTATTGCATTACAGCTTAAGAGAAAGTTTAATAAGCAAAAAAACAACAACTTTGCTGTATATTATTTCATTAGTTCCAGAACCAACCTCACTAATTCCTCTGCCCTTTTTATTTACATTCTGTATTTGCAGGCAACTACTGTGTCCTTTGCTTTAATAGTTGCTAAGCCATTCTATGCATATTTAACTCTTAATCATTTCTCATTAGTTTACCCTTCCAATTCCTGGCTCCATTTCTGAATATTAATTAGTTTGTTAAGAGCTTTGTGAATATATGGGCCTCAGTCCTGCCTTTACAGATACCTTCAGGTAAATTCCAATTCAAGGGACCAGACAGCCCCTAGTCGCACTGCAACATCTCCGGATGGGAAGGAGAATACGATTTTCCTTTCTCATCTCTGCTCAGAGCATTTCAATCACTCCTCTGAGCCCCAGCTGCTATTGACTCCCCAAAGATTTTCAGTTGTGGCTACTGGCTTTTATTACTGAAGAAATAAAGTAACTCATTCTCTCAATAAACAGGAGATGCAAAGAAGCAATTTGCAGAAAGAATGAAGAAATATTCTATTTCGGTATTAGAACAGACAGGTTGTTATACAACTGCTTGGTTAATAGCATAAATATTGATCAAGAGCACGGAGTAATATTACAATGAATGTTCTTTCTTATACAGAGGTACAGCTAGGCAAAGAAATTTTACACCCACCTTTTAAAGAAAAAAATATAAATTCGGTGATACCTAGCATGGAAATTGGAAACAGAAGAAAAAAGGCAAGAAAAAGCAGAAACAAGTGAGTTTCTTACCTTTTAAATAAAACCTCTTGATTCTGTTCTCATTTGAAATGATTTCTTTAATATTTATTTTCCTGCGCTTTTCACTAATAGACTGGAAACACAATCTTTTTTTTTACCCAACCAAATATTTTTCCAGTTTTTGATCTGGCAAAATATCTGGTTTCATTCTCAAATTTAAAAAGTCAAACTATCATTTTTTATTCAATTTCATTTTCTCACCAAGTACATCAGTAAACAATACTTGCTAGATGAAAGAAGGGTTATTACGATGCTCAGTTATCTATTACCATATAAATATTGTAAGCTTTAAAAACTATGCAGTATCTTAATCATTAGAGAAAAATGTTTGCCAGACAAATAAAAACCTAAGGAGGAATGTTTTCAGCTTGAAAAAGTTTACATCCATTATTACCATAGGTCACCTTCAACTTCTGTGTTACAGAAAGCACTTATTTTTATGCAGAGTCCTGTCTGACAGAGGGGTTTGTATTTTCCTTTAGGATAAAAAACAAATGGTACTGAAACTCCTGCAAGTCCCTAAGCTCATTCATTATGTCAAGAGAACTAGAATATTAGTGCAGGAAGCAAAGCGTTAGAAGAAGAAAATGGAGGTGGTTACGGTAGAAAAATATCAGGAGTGTGTTCCTTGTCCTCCCCATGCTCCACATGGTCCTTGAGCACAATTCCAGGTCTGCTGCTCTCTCATGGATTAATTCTTCATTAATAAAATAATAATCATAACAAAGTAAATATCAGAAACACTGATCTCCAGTTGAAAATAAATTAAACAGCATGCTCACATCTTTCACACTGCTGTTACACATTTAAAACAGTGGTGTTAGCCTGAGGTCTGTTTAAAATAATTTGCATAGTTCTGTACAAATGGCTTTAAAAAAAAGAGACAGGGAGAAACCAGCGATGACTCACAGCAGTCATTTTTCATATCCAGCTGTACATCTTCATTGTTGTGCTTTAAAAAAGCATTTTCTGTTTTCATTAAGAAAGATGTGGGCTCAAATCTTTGAGGATGCGTCAGACTTGATAAGATATGAGCACTTCAGAGGAGATTTATATCTGACCAGTGGTCCTTTGGATCTTTCATCTCTTCAGAGAAGAAGATGAGGGCTTCCCAAAAAGCTGAATAAATTTTAAAATTGTCAAATACGTGTTCTCTTTAGTTACTGTTTTAATAAGCTTTAGAGTGTAAATATTTTTTTATCTTGTGATGGGTACAAATACACACAGGTGTTTTTGTAACCTTTCTGATTAAGAAAAACACAAGCAAAAATAACTGATGCAACTCTGAAGAAACTCCACTGAAATCAGCTAAACTTTTCCAAAGGTACTGCTGTATTGACATTGTACAGGAGAGAGGAATTTAGCTCACCCTGTTCAGTTGCTGAGGAACTCACAATCAGCTGATAACATGAAGGAGAATCATGGTTTGCAACACTTTGTGCATGCTCCAAGACCTGCAGGAAGCTGCTGCCAGTTGGTAACAAAAATTCCCCTGGTTCTGCTGGATTTTTTGCATTCTCAAGGAATGGATTATCTAATTAAATTAAATGGCTCGGTAACATTTTTGCCGAGGTAATTGTTAGTGTTGGATGAGGTGCTTCAGAAGAAAATAAGAGTCAAACTCTACTGAAAATTCAAATCAGACAATTCTGACATCCTGAGGAAATAACTGTTTTGCATATTTATATAAGTTCCTGCATTAATCTAAGACAGAAAGGAAAGGACCAATAAATAGAAAATAAGTCTATCCAATGATTTCAAAGAGCTCTCAGTCTCATTACCACCTTTAATGCAAACAACTTATCACCCCTAATTTACATGTGGCTGCACTGATCCGGGATGTGGAGGAGCTCCCACATCAGGAGGGACTGAACGGACAAGAGCTCATGGACTGGGAAAGACGGCAACTATAAAAATACGAAGAGGACAGAAAAGAATAATTATATATTACTTTTCACAATACAGTGACTGGGAGAGACTTAAAAAAAAATAAACAGGGAAATAGTTTTAAAAGTAAGAGGAAACAGTATCGTTTTAGGTACATAAGTCACTCGCAGCCCTTTAAAAGATAAGCAGGAAAATAAGTCTCTGTCTATACCTGCACCTAGGAAAATAGCAGAGGAACTGTGATGAAGATCAGAAGCAGGGAGAAGTGTTGGGAAGAAGAGGCCATAGTTGTCTTGATGCACATACATACTTTTATTATAGATGAATAAGATGTTTTCCTTTAAATGGAGGTAACCTACAGACAGTACACTGAAACATATGGTATTTTTTTATATAATGCATTTTAATTGTGGAACTCATTGCCAAAGAATTTATTGGAAACCAAAAGGATAAATGGATCTTGAGAGGCTGCCAGGCACAGTCCAAATGTAACCAGTCCTCCGTAACATCCTATATTACTTTCCTTAGCTGAATAAACATGCCAAGAGTATGTTTACTTCACACTCCTCCCGTTTTCTTTATTTAGCATCTGTTACTGGAAATTGCTGGACACAAAGTACTAGACCTGAAGTGGTCCACTACAGTCCAGCAGTTGTTATATTGTTATCAGGAGAGGACAAGTGATACCCTGTCCCCAAAGTCGACAGGTATTCTGCCTTTCCCATAACTGCATCCAGCACATCATCCCAAATGTTTGCCCCATATATTGCAGTAACAGCCAGGCAAGAGCCACAAATGTCTCTGTCTTTTGTAAAAGACAGCTTTACTTTGACCTTCTGAAATCTGTATTTCAACATTTCTCACCTCCTAAGAAAGCAATAAAAAAAAATGTATCCTGGCATATTTCTGCCCAGTTCCAAGATTCAAATCTTTCAGATAATTTGCATAGCAAACCAAATTTTGTTATTATACAAAATGGACCATGCTATTCTTTGTGAAAACATTGTTTTCCATACTAAATAATACTCAAAACACACAGCCAACTACCTATTTAGGTGGTCTAAACCATGGCACTGTAAGAAAAACAGCCACAAACCAATGAAGTCCACCTCAGGCTGTGCAGGAGCTGCAGAGCAGCCACAGCTGCCCTGGGTAACAAGGCATCATCACTCATACAGGAGTGACAAACTTGCCAAAACAATTATCAGGGTGTAATCTCCATTAACTCCTCCTGCCAAAATTACTGATTACTCCTTGCAACCGCATTTTTTCAAAAATAAGCTTTTAATATAATTAGTTATTGTAACATCCCCACTTGCTGAGGGATGTAATGGAGGTAATATACAGGTAATAAAATGCTTGCTCTGCAAACAAGAAGACCCTGCATCCGGCAATGAATGAACTTTCCACACTGGATTTAATTATTTCTACTTTAAAATATTATCCCTCCTTGCAGAATAAAACTTCTATTTGTGTAAATCACCGTGTGAGGGAACATGCATCATAACCATTCAACTTCCAGTAGAATAATTGAATGTGGGGGTTTTCATCATGCTCATGTGAGAGATCCAGAAGATATTTCTTAGCAGCAGTGGAGTAACTCCAGGGAGTGTAGTTATCATGATTATCATCAGGCAATTACTGTCTAGCTACTGAAGTATAAGAGACCTTGAGTTGCATTACTTGCATCGTAACACCAACATTAAGAGTTCAATTATCACATAATACCTGCTTGTTTCTCCTGTTTTACTATTTAACATTCTAGTATGCATAAAGGGAGAAAAACAACAATAAACATGCATAAAGGGCAAAGAGCAATCATAAGAAAGTGCATAAAAGAATGCATAATTATAAGGATTTCTTAATTTAAAAGAAGAAAAAAATACTAATAAATCTTTATAGAAGAATATCCAAAGCTCGTTTTGGAGAGGTTCTGCACCATTGTCCCTGGCTTCACACTTAATAAACACTTAAAACACAAAAAGCTACTTGTAATCACACAACTAATCCCACCGTGATGCTGTAAGGCCTTGATCCAGCCAAGTGTTGTTCATTCAGACTCCTCCAGCAAAGCACTTAACTCATGCTTAGTTTTAAGCACTTGAGAATCCCTCTTTGACCTCGGTGAGATTTAAGCATGATTAAAATGAAGCGCATCTTTAACCTGCTGTGGGATTTGGGGTTCGAGGAATAAGGAGTTTCATTTTATACTTTCTCTGTGAAGAAGGGAAAAAAAAATATCCTGTAAAATATCCTGGTAATAAAATAAAGGTATTCTAAAATATTCTGAGGATCTTAAAGTCCTCTAAGAAGCATGCCACTCTATGCATATATTACCATGTGCTGCCAATTACATGTAATTTGCTACTATACAAAATGCATTGCCCACACCTGTTGCCACATGCCTATGAACGTTTGCTTATCAGTCTTTTTACATGTACTTATGTGCTACCCTATTGTGAATAACATGAATATTGGCCTGATTTGAAGCTCCAGGACTTACAGGGTTGACTTGTCTGTATCGTTTTTTGAATGCTGAGCCCATAGGTTTTTCCCAGGCATATCTCCAGTTGTTTTTATGACATCCCATTCAGTTTCAATGGAAGGCTTACTTAGAAAAAAAGGATTTTTGTGGTTGGCATTGAACTAGATGGAGACAGCTCAGAGGAAACACAGTCTTTTACAAACATGACAGTATGAGCAATTTATTACATTTAAGGAAGCTTAATCTTTAAGAAATACTGGGAGTGTTCGGTTTTCTTGGTCATTTTCTATCACCGATGCAAAGAAATAATCAAAAATAGCAATGAAGGTATATGTTCCTGGGCAAAGGAAATCTTTTATTAAATTATCTTGCTATTCTATAGGTCAAACAGTGCTTCAGGTGTAGATATAACTGTATATTAATAACAATTGCTATTTATAACCCTCATAATTGAGATTTTAGTCGAGAATGTAATTGAAAACATTAAAAGTTCAAAGTCTAAAAGATTGTAATCTCCAGGAAATTATTTTTGCATCTCACCACTATAAGGGCAAGAAGAACTGGTGTTGATAAAGGGAAGAAAACCATCAGTGAGTAAATCTGGAAGAAAGAGAGTTAGGAACATATGCAGCCAGACACTGAAAGCCCTGCTCTTCCTCTTCCCCTGGTCACTGGGGCAGCCACATGGAATTTCACATTGCTCTTTCCTATTGCTAATCAAACTGGCACATCAGGTTCAAAGGATTCACGGAGGCTTTTTCAAGGCCAGATAATTTGCTGTGGACAGCACTTCATTCCCAGCAGAAGTATAATGCTGTTCCCTGGGCTGATAGCTAGCAGCAGGTTAGGGATGTGTTTACATGGCTTTTAAAACTAAAAGGCAGCCTTGCCACATTCAGTGACCTCCAAAGTGAGCAGAATTGCAAATGGCAAGGACTGAATTTAATTCAGTACCCAGGATGCCACTAATGTTTTACATGCATGATCAATGAGCAGAACTGTGATGTGAAAGACGCTGAATATTCATGGCAATGAAATCCTCTAACCCTAATTTCAAAGATAAAATACCATTTTCACTTTGACAAGACAGCTTTTGGGTGTTTTCCAAGAACTGTGATGTGCAAGAAGCTCATTAGAAACTTTAAACCAAAAGAAAAACCATTGTCCTTCATCAGGCCTGGAATTATTTAAGGGACAGTTGGCCCTGTTCATATGACTTACTGACAATGGCACTCACAACACAAGGAGCTACCTGTGCCAAATCATCCTGAACTTTGCTATGTTCACATCTTCTCCCACCCCTACAGTTTTTTGCTGCCATTTGAGGTTCCCAGCCGGGTTTGGACTCACTGGCGGTGTCTGATGAAGCCCTGTGGAAAGAGAGCTTGCAGCTCGAATGCTGTGGAGACACGGGAGCATCAGGCACGGACATGTCTTTAGCAGCTCTGCAGGAACACTGTCTTGAGGTTTAAATATAGATTGCACACCCTCTCCAGAAGGGATCATTACAATCAGGCAATTAGATGGACCCTGTGTGATACCATCTGTCTGAGTTATGGCAGGGAAGATGAATTTTAATCCTTCCCCGACCTATCCTTCACCAGCAGCTTATCTCATGCTCACTTCGGGTTGCTGGCCCTTAAGACAAGAGGAGAAGGTGATAAAAAGGGGTGTCATAACCTGTGAAATTTGTATCGTTCTCTGTCTTTCAACCAGCGAGAGGTATCGGTAGCCTGTACTCAGGTGCAATGTAAGTATTGACCAATTAAATCCACTTGCAGTATATCCATCCACTGCAATAAATTCAAGCCATATTTCACCTCAGAACAAACTTCCAACCTTCTGCAGAGAAGGCCAGAAACCTGCTGGACTCAAGAGCAGCAATGTCCAGACAGAAGAACCTTTCCTGATGAACCTTTCCTGTCCTGAATTCTCTCAAGACAGTCATTGATTCATTTGCACAGAGCAGGTCAGATCAGGATGTTGCATGCTGTAGTTACAACCCTGCTGGTCACCCTGGCTTTCCACAGATCACACCAGTGCCAGCTCCTCCTGAGCTTTTGCTCCCACAGGCAAAGGACATTTGGAAGAAGAGAGAGGCAACGTCTATCAGACTATGGGGCAGGCACCTCCAGGATGCTACCAGGTTGTGCAAGCCTTTTTTTTTTTTTTTTCCACCATCAAAAATAACTTCTAGTGTACATCAAAAAGAACTACAATACAACAGCAAATAAAAATTAAAATGAATCTTAACTGTTCTGAACAAAAATGTTGAACTACTAGTATCTTTAGGAATATACACATTAGTATCTTTACATATATACACATAAAAATACAATAATTTTTACATATATCCATATGACCTTGGAGATAATCCACAGGTGTGAAACAGATTGGACACCAGACAGCTCGACCTTTCCACTTCTCTTCATAAAATTAGTTGGGGTAGAAAGGTTTTAGAGGTTACCTCTGTTTGATGTTGTGGCCAGACAGTGACACTGGGCATCCACACAGAATGGCACATTTTCTGAGAAACATCACATTTCACTGGTGACATAAATTCACAACCAAACTGCACACAACCTCTTGACAGATTAATTCATAGATTAAAAGGGAAAATGAAAATAGACAACATGTACAACATAGTCCATGCATTTATTTAAACTGCCAAAATGCCGATTATTTACATTATTTTACACTGATTTCTGCTAAATTGCTTTTGTGTCTGTTAGAAGCTCATTTCTTAATGCTATATAGATATTCCAAATTTTTTAGAAGTTTACAGAATATTACAAAAATAATATTGAATCATTTCCTTCACTCATTTTTACCTTGAGTCAAAATAATTTAAGAAATCTCACTTAGTTTAATTTTCCATCTACTTTTATAAGGCTTTTTACTGCACTAAATTTAAAGTACTGTTGTTTTTCTAGGGGATACTAATTGCAGTCTTTTTTTTTTTTCTTTCCAAACAATTTCACTTTTCCTTCCAATGTTCATCTTTAAATTCCATCTTTATTACTACAATTGCACTGAATTCTAACAAATGCATTGACAGCTGTAGGCATGTAGCTTTCTAATACTACCTTGCAGGCAAAATGACCTTTTTCTCTTCAGATAAAAACTCTTTCCTATTGACATTATCCTTTTCTACATCACAATATCCTATAACATAGAAGAAGATGCGACACATGCTGTTTTTCTCAGAGATCTGTTTCCACGACTACATATTAATAAAAGCTTTCTTGGATGGCATTCTCCTCCTGAGTAATTTCACACCCTGCCAATGCAGAGAGGGTTAAACTCTTAACAGAAAAGATGAAAGAAGGTATCTGGGAGCACTGATGAAGAGGAAAGGAGATCTGAGAAATTACAAAGCAAGAACAGAGGTTCTGGTGAGTCACATTTTGGAGAAGTGAATGATGTTTCATTTTTGCTGCATCGCCCACTTGAGCAGAATCATAGGTTGTTTTGGTTTGTTTTGATTGTTTTTTCCATTTTCACTCCATGCTTTCTCTGGCTCCACATATTCCCTTTGGTTTCAATGAGATTAATTGAACTCCAGGCAGAGAATAAATTAAATAAATGTATGTTTATTGGAATTCATGGCATTTTAGCACATGGCAGTAAAATAATTATCTCCTGAACTCAAGATATCATTACGATAAAACTGGAAGTGGAATTTACTTGTTTGTTCCAAAAACTGTCTTCTACAAACAGAAACAAAAGTTTAGACCACAAAAATCAGTGGTAACTTAATCTAAACCACAGCTAGAGAATTAGGTGAGTGTCCTTGGTAAGAATAAGTCAAATCAGGCCTAGAGCCATTCAGACTTCAGTGAACAGGGACAAAAGTCAGGCTGACATCTACTAGAATAACAGAAGTGACTGCAAACTTACATCATGCTGTGATAAAAAGTTTCATGAGTTTTCACCTGTTAAGTAAAACTAGACATTTCAGAGAAGCAGCATCCCCAAAAGCACTCCCCCAAACTGCTACAACATCGTAGGAGGGAATCAGGCCTTTCTGGGACAAGCTGCAAGGACTATGCTTGCAAATACACAACGATGCCCTGAAAAGCTCAAATCCTGAATGAGATCCAATTTATTGCTCAATACTCATCTGCTTTTAATCACAAGTTACAGAGCATGTGACAAGATCCCTATCTTGCTCATTTTAATGACTATGGCACATGGCTGGCAACGGAGTTTGTAAACCCTGAACTCATGCAGGCTGCCAATCCATGATGATTTAAGTACTTAGGCTTATTTGCTGTTGTTGTTCATAATACTAAAATTCAGTTGCTCAGATGTTTGCAGGGAAAAGCCTCTAAGAAGAAGTATTGTCAAAGTGAATTTATTTGCAAATTCAAAATGACATTCATGGCAAAAAGGATCAGTTGCATTCACCCAGCTATTTCTGTAATGATTTTTACTGCTTCCTGAATTCCTAATTAGGAAGACATATCTGATAGTTAAATACTGCAGAACATTATACATGAATTATTGCCTCCTAGTATTTTATCAAAAATGTAATTGTAAGTACATTATGTGGGGGAAAAGCAAGTTTTTCAGCTATTTATGCCTGCAGATATGTTTACTTTATGTCTCTGATGAATTTGTAAATGCAGGTGTTGTTTGATAATCATGACCATTTTACATGATTCATACTGACTCGCCGACTGGGAGACATGCAAATTTTCACTTTGTTCTTACTTTATTTCTGCATCTCTCTAACAAGTGTGCTCCGTGTTCGTTCTCTCTCTTTGTCACATTGGGAGGCCAGGAGGCAGCGACACACAGGAACTGTCCTTTCCCTCTCCACATGCCAAGATCCTCAAGCCAGTGAGTAATGGGAACAGGGTTGTGGCTAAATTGCTTTAAGGATGACCATTCAGTAAAGAGTATTACCTAGAAGCAGGTAACCCAAGCAAGATAAAGTTCATTGCATCAATAAATGTTTTTTGTTTGTCTAATTAATATGTGCTGCACACATCCTTGGGCTGATTCAAAATTTCAGCTGTTTGGCTCTAAGCTGGAGTTCAGACTATGCAGGGCCAGGGCTCTCTGCTGTCAGCCCCAGCCTCTCTGTGCAGAGGAAATCATGCATGTCCGCTGTATTCTTGAGTCGCACTCATAATTTTCATGCAAACTCATCATCAAGACATTTCTCACGGAGATGAGAATTGAACACACACTTGTTTTTTTCATGGTGGTCTTCATGCAAAGTTATATTTTATATATTATATATATAAGGAATGAGCTTCTTTGATCTTACTCGTGTATGATGATGGCTGCACTTGGGCATCTGCCCTGACTTCTGTACAGCTTTTCAAGTCATGTGGTGTTTCAAAGTCATCTACTGTTGCCAGGGTCTTTTGGGCATTTTAGAATTGGGTAAGGAAATAAAAAAGGTGATGAGATTGAAACCTTGCTCCTTTGATATACATAAAGCTGTGGGCCCACAGTAACGTGACCTGGCTTTCCTCCAGCTGGGGAATGAGGAAAACAGAATAAAAAGTAGGTAAGGTCTCCTTTTTTTGGCTACAGTTATAAAAGTAGCTGCATAAATTTCAAGTTCCTGACACCTGACAGCAATGAAAATGGAGAAAAGTTGAAAAGATCATGCTATTATTATCACATGTACCATTAGGATTAAGACTAGTAATAGACATGCCAAAAAGCCAAAGGTGTAGGAATTTCTGGAGGGACAGATTACAGTGAATGTATGTGTATGCCACCTCGCACAATAGCATCTTAATCCTCACTGGAGCTTACAGGTACAGTTGTGCATTCACGCTTCATGACAATTTGACATGATTCTTAAAAAAAAAGATATAAAGAAAAGTATTGGGCAGGTTTTAAAATTTCTGATATGTGGAAAGGAGCTTTGAAGGGAGGAGCAAGGATTTCTTACCATGTCCTGTTGAACCAGTCAAGTGAAAACTGGAGAGCTGTGATGGTTTTACCCAGCTGGGCAGCTGAGCTCCACCACAGCTGCTCTCAGTCCCCCTCCTCAAAGGGAAATGGGGAGAAGATACGATAAAAAAGGCTCATGGGTTGAGATAAGGACAGGGAGATCACTCAACAATTACTGCCATGGACAAAACATGCTCAGTATAGGGGACAGATAAAATTTATTACCTATTTCTAACAAGGTAGAGCAGTGAGAAACTCAAAAAGTTTTCTTTATGAAGATGGCTTATCTTCCTCAGGGAACACAGACACTGAAATTAAGAAAAAAATATCACTTGATATAATTTGAAGAAATATTGGGATTTCTGGGAGGTTTTCAGTTTTACTAGAATCCTCTTTTTAAAAGATGATGCATAAATTCTAAGAGAGCT
Organism: Netta rufina; assembly: GCF_964035555.1. Classification (NCBI taxonomy): domain Eukaryota; kingdom Metazoa; phylum Chordata; class Aves; order Anseriformes; family Anatidae; genus Netta; species Netta rufina. Next base: position 34,560,544 of record NC_140129.1, on the reverse strand, counting down.
GCAAAAGTAAATACAAGAACAGAGCTTGGCACTTAAAGTAATCTTCACTGGGGTATTTGCTTATATAAATAAATTATTATTAGTTAAATAAATTATTATATGGTAGACTAGAAAGATCTGACATTCTGCACTGCAACCAGAAGCAAAATATTCATTTGAAAATATGTTTGCATTCATAAAGAAAAGAAAAAGAAGTTTTAAAAAGAGAAAGAGAAGGAGAAGGAGAAGGAGAAGGAGAAGGAGAAGGAGAAGGAGAAGGAGAAGGAGAAGGAGAAGGAGAAGGAGAAGGAGAAGGAGACCAAGGAGGAAAGATAAAGAATCCTGGCTGCTGGTCCCCTCTGACTTCAGAGCACCAGTTTTAGAGACACCAGTTGAACAAATCCCTTCATGTGTGAAATAATGAAAAAAGCTTCTAGCTTAATTCTTAAGGTTTTGAAAATAAAAAAAGGTCAAAATATATGTGTAGGTGAAGGAGAAAGACCATACCACCCATAGCACTGTGGAGTGCAAATTAGTACCTCCCACATAGCAGAAGTAGCAAGTACAGAAACAGCCACAGTGGTATTTATTTCAGTCACGCACTTGCTATATCAAAAACCTCTCACTTGAAGCAAAGTCCCAACAGGGTTTGCCCCAGAAGGCTAATACTGTACTCCTGGTATTTAAAGCTGAGGGAAAGATGCAGGACTGGGCACTACATTGCTCCTGCCAAGCACGTGCCACTGTCTGGGTGAGGAGCTGGAAAACAAGCACAGCACAGCACCTGCTAGGGTCTGCAGACCTGATGCCATTTCCTACGTCAAAAGCACGTGGAATTTTTTACATAGAGCCAAACTTGTTCCCACTGCAGCTCTACCACTGGCGGCAGACCTTCACCAGAGATGAACGTGGACCACTGCCCTGTCAGAAACGTACTGTGGCTGGAAGGACAGAGGAGAGAGCAACCTTCTTCTTGCTGCCTCAGGTAGGCCAAAGTTTGTTGCACAGCTCAGTTAATGTACATGCTCCACTTTAGAATGTTCACTTAGTAGGACATGTCAATAAAAACAAAAATCAAGTAAAGACAGAAAGCTTTGTTACATTTCCCAACACTTCAAAATACTTCAAGAGGACAATATTCGTAATGGGTATGATCACTGAAGTATTCCTGTGAAGAAGCAGCCTCCATTCCTGGTGGATTTCCCTAGCAATATCTTTTCCACCTGGTGGGTTTCTGTTTTAATACAGAAACTATTCACACTAAGGGATTTAAAACTAATGAGTTCGCAAGCTGTTCTTAAAACTTCTACACTCCAATGAGACTAAAAATAATGTTCAGCCATACATGCTCTATCCACATTGTATCATTCTCTAATTACATTTCACCACAAGGGCATAAAAAAGCACGACATCCTACAATTAACATTGCAAACATGGGCAAAACTCTGTCGCCGCAGTATTTGGGATCAGTTAGTGTTAGATTTTCTTCTGTTTTGACATATATCGTACTTGTATGGGCTTCCACGCCAGCACATGCACGTTTCCTCTGCACTCTCTCACAGAACCTTTCTACCAATTGCTTGATCTTCTCCTTCTCCCATGTGGCAAATTAATGTGAAACTGACCCCAGTAAAACTGAAACAAAACCCCATCTTTGATTTTTTTCCAATTAAAAATATATATATACTAAAAAACAAAAACAAATACTTATTTAAGTGTACGGCATGGAGGTTACACATACCATGTTCCTTTAGCATCCCTGAAAAAGGCTTCAGCTGGCAAATAGCTGATAAAGAAAATCACAAATAAAACAGCTGAGGAGAGAGGTACCAGCAGGAAAACGTGGTGATGTATCAATAAACATACAATCACATCAACAATTTAAAGTATTTGAGGAAAGCATCCGAATAGTCAGCATCTGACTCAATTAGTTATGAAGAATTATACCCACAGATACAATTGTGTTTGCATATGTGCACAAGCACATACTAAATAGACTCTCCTTTAAAGCCATGTGAAACTTCTCTGCGTGTCTGAAAAAAACTCTTCTGACCAGGAAAAATGTGTGTGTTGAGCAGGTAGGATAAAATATTATTTTGCAAAACAGTTTGGTATAGATGAATAGGGGTAAATATATTCCCCAGTGAATATATATATATACATATATACACACACACACACACACTTCCAGGATAAAAAGCCTATTACACCACAGATGGTACTTGCATAGTCACTGTCACATACACTCCCAGTGGACATGAAAATACCAATCATACTCTCATTGTACGTGCCTGTACCAGTGATTATTGTAGTTTGCCTCCCCAAAACCTCCAACTGTCCAAACCATGGCTGGAATACATTATGATGCTTCTCCTTGTAACTATCATTTTTAATTCTCTGTTCAGAATACACGTTATTATACAGGCACAATTATTCATGCTAAATAATTTATTTCAAGAGAATCCAATCCATCACTTCTCCTCTGTATATACTATTTGAAAACACCTATGGATAAAGAAAATATTTCTGCATGCCTTAACAGAAAAGTAACACATTAATGCAGAAAGAATATGTGTTTCCTTTCAGACACAGGACGATACAGAAAGACTTCCCAGAGAAGGTTTCTGGCCTCTGAAGTTCTTAAAAACTCATGAAAAAAAAAAAAAATTGCTCTGATTTAAAGAACTGGCTCACATTCACCTAGCTCTGCCCTTTCAAATCCCCTTCTTTACAGTCACTTGGAGAGGTGAGATTTGTGATCAGAGGCACTTCTTTGCTATCAGTATAAATTTTCACATTTCCAGTGACTCTTTAAAACAGCACGTGGCCTTGAGAATCAGAGTTTAAGCGCAAGAGAAAGTGTGCTAAAAGGCTTCATAGCACAGTACAAAAGAGTTCACATTGACATCACATAAAACTACATTGACCCTGTTTATAAGAGACTCAAGAATGATTTTCAACACAGGCTGATATATTTACCAACGATTTTACAAGTTCCTTCACAATATTCCGTTCCCAATTTGTATTCCTTATGTTAGCTGAGATTTCCATAAATGAACAACATTAATTGTTATGATTAAAGTATAAAGACTTCCCAAATAAAAAACAATATTTATACATTTTTCCCTGACTTCTGGATAAGTATTTTTAGATTTCTGTGTTTCAATATGATTTGCTTGAAGATTGTTAGCATTTTTTTTCCCTGGCTAAGCACACAACAATAATAGCATCTCTACCAGAAAGCCCCTATAATTGATTTGACAATTAAAAACACAAATATCAAGCTGCTGAGGGAAGATTACCCAGGTCCAGTAATTTGCAGTTTTGTTAGCAGGACAGGATGCTTAAGGGCATTACACAAACAGCATAAAATGTGCAGTATAATGGTGGTGACATTTTCAGCTATCATTATTGCAAAAGACAACAGACAACAAAATACATATTGCCAGTTACCATACCTGCCTGCATTCGCAGGACATTTTTTCAAAGAAGCCATTTTTAGAACTGTCCCAGATATTTGGGGCACAACTTCCTTTACTTGAGAAAATTCAAAACAATGCACAGATGTCAGCTGTCTGACAGACAGCTCTTTGTACTGCTTTGATCACAACGGTGTTCTAGAAGAAGTGAATGGTGATTCTGGGGGCTGAAGACCCATAATCTGCCCTAATCCCCCGCAGGTTCTCTGCCAGGAAATACCAGCATGCAGAAATACAAGGGTGCAAGTGGTGCCTGCTGCTCCCTTGCCAGCACCCATACTGATACACCATCAGCTTTCTAGGAGAAAGTAATTCAAATTAACATAAGGCAAGAGGTGAGATGCAATCACAATAATTCAGAATCCTGCCTACAGTTAACTACAAAGAGAGCCTCTGCAATTGTGTCACATTTTCAATGGGAAGAAATAACTTGCAAATAGTATTAGTAGCAGAAGAAAAAATATAATACCACAGGATATGAACAATGCAAAAAGGAAGCAGCATCCGGTTCAGCCTCCAAAGAAAGCAAAGCAGATTTAGCTTTCCAGTTGAGCTCAAGGCAGGCCCCAAGCTTGCACTGCTTCTGATCTCTGTGTGTCAGGCACAGCACAGCTGGTCGAGGGTCCTGGCTGCCAGTCTCATGAAAAACCATTGAGGAAAAGATGTCAGAAGCACAAGGAGAAAAGGAGAAATGAAAGAATGGAAAATGAAGTGGGAAAACAGAACAGACAAAGATATAAAAGGGCAAAGAGTGATGAGTCAGCTGAGATAGAAGAGTGAAAATTATCTTGAAAATAATTAGAGGGCCTTAGACACTAGCAAATGAGCACATTGTAAAGGCCACACTCTCACTTCTGTTTTGGGGCATTTTTGCTTTGAAGAGAGAAAGAGATTAAGAAGAAGAAGAGGGAAATAATGAATCCTCATCTCGTTCGTTAATAAACTAAAAAAGTTGCTAACAGAACTAACCAGTTACAGTTAATGAGGTCCTTTATAAGATTTCTATGAAATGAATAGGGCATCCAGGCATTCTGCTTCAGTTATCCAACTCTTAATTAGCCTTGCCTGCTTAGCTCTGCAGAAGACAACTTGCGTAATGCCCTCCACGTTGGAGGTTTCCCTGGTATTACTAAAATTTTCATAGGGTGAGAATCACAACATGCCTGCCATATGGATCACAAAGTGAAAGGTGAGGGGAAAAGTGACATGGCAATGGGTTACAGGTAAGAGATGACAAGAATTCTCCAAGAGATCTATTACTCCTCTGTGGGCTGGCCTACAATGAAGATCGCTGTGTTGCTACATCCAAGGGTGGGCAAGTCACGGTAAGTCCAGCATCTCCTGGCAGCTCACCTTCTTCCTCCACTGATGCAGGCTGCTCAGGAGCCATCCTGCCCTGCAGGAACCACACAGCATCCTTCCCAAGCAGCTCAGGTACTGCTCCCAGAAAAAACACTCATTGGTCTTGAAGGCATATGCACCACCTTGTACCCTGTACACATCCACTTGTAAAACAGGCAATTATTTCTATTTTTAGAAGAAATCCAAAGCTTTGATAATTATATAAACTATATTACAAATTTAATAGGAAGGTTGTAGAGGCAGGGTTTGAACAGGGACACCTCCAGCCCTTGATAGGGTTTAAATCACAGAACATTCTTGCTCAGAGATAATAAACTGTCCAAAGCAGGAACTCTGTCTTTTTGTGTTAGGAACAATACATCTCAGGGTTTATCTACTACTAAAAAAGCATTTATTAATGATCTATATTAAATCATGCTGTCATTAGATTTTGTCCATTTTGTAAGTAAAACTGCATTTTTGTATAAAAAGGATTTTAACCTACTAAGACCAAGATTTCAGTTGGATATCCTTATCATCAATAACAATTAGAAATGAAAACGCTTGGCTGTGATGAGGTACTGGCTTAAACAGCAATCATTAGGGTGGCCAGCAAAATTCCAGACTCCGGTGTTGGGAACCTGAGGAGAGAGTAACTTTTTATCTTTTGCATCTAAACATTTGTGCTCATAATTTCCGAAGAAAACAGATATATTTTTTTTAGTAATTTATATTATTTTCCTCGTTACTTGCAATAGGTACAATCTTCTTTCAGCCTTTTAAAATTCAGAGAGATCACAAATACTTTCCTGAGCCCTATTTCCCTTCTGTTCATGAACAAAAGAGAGAGTTGGAGAGCTGGAATTTCCTGAGTTCTTCCACAGGTGAAGATGTTCCCTACTTGCAACAACAGAGGACAAGAAGGTGCCCAGCCACTAATACCTTTCCACCACTTCCCACACTGATGCTAAAGTTGCAGCGTATCTGGAAAGTGTCAGTTTGTCCCCATATCACATCACGACATGTTTCACTAACTTCTGCTTGCAACATACATGCTACAGAAATGTACTAACAACAGATGCTGCAAATGATGGCTAGTTAATGTACTCATTCTTTACATCACAGCACCCTATTTGCCTTTATTTTTTGCTGCAGTATGACAAAGAAAACATGTTGAGGAACTATATCTCCAGTGATCCCTTTTTAGGGTCATTGTCTCATCTCTCCTTCCATATGGCTGTATCAAACTACAGCTGATGGATTATAACAATTTTTCCTCATAAGTGTATTGCTCTTTAGCTTATTTTCCTGTCTTTTTCATTATTTACTACCCCATCAAAATGCATGTGCAAATGTAACTAGGCAAACTAATATAGTATCTGCTAGAACACTACTAATATCATAAAATACAACCCAAAACTCAAGTAGCAGGTCTTGATAAGCAGTGTTCACCTGCAGTGATTCCAGCTGTCTCTCCTCTGCAGCTGAAGGGGTGGAAAGGATTTTTGAGAAAATCAGCAGGATAGATAGGTGTTTCCACCCAGATCCCAGAGTTTTAGAAATCATGTTTGGTGAAGCACAGTTTGAAATTGGTCAAATCCCTACTGAAAGTGTCTTCTGCTGTCCTGTTCTCTTGTTTAACTGTGATATGATAACTGAAGTTATTTTCCTTCACCTTGTTCCTTGCATGTAACTGTTGTGCTTACTTTCTGTGCTTTCTTTCTCATCTAAAGGATGAGCAGAATCCCCATCCTCTCTTCTAAACCCAGGAGTCCACTGAGATTGTCCATTATTTTTATCCAGTCTTGGTCTGCTCTGGTATCCATCTGATTTCTTTAGAGGATGGCTCTGTTTTGTTCAGTGCATTAGAGCCTCTCTTTTTTTTTGGTTCATTCTTTCAGACTGATTTCTGCACGTGCTCTGCCTAACAGAATGTTGTCTTGTAGCAATTTGGTATTTTCAGCTACGAAGACAGCCTATAGGTTCTTCTGCTTCTGACTCTGGTACTTTTTCCATAATCACATTTATTTTGTTCCCTTGTGATTTGTTTATCTCCTTGATTTCGTTACCCCCCATCCACTTCCATAGGACCTGCCTTTAGATGGATTACCTCTGTGGATCCGAGAAATCCTTGATCACTTTGATGCTTTGAAAGACAGTCACCTATTCCTCTGCTGCACAAGTCACCCCCTCCATTAGAAGTACCAGTTTGCATTTTAGGCTACCAAAATCTTCTCTCCCTTCCAGGCAGACAGTAGACGTGCATATCACAACATGCCATACCGTGTAGTGGCCACAATAACTAATCTTCTTTTCCTTTCCAAACATTGACACAGAAATTTGTTTACTGGAACTTAAATTCCCAACAGGAAATTTCTGTTAACTATTCTAAATTTATTACTTAAATGTTTGCTGTTGCAGCATTTAAACTTGATCAGTCTATTCCTTCAGTAAATCAGACTCACTAATGTAAAACTTAAATATTAGATTAAGGTCACGTATCTCAAATAAAACTTCCCAGATCAAAGCTGAATTCCAAGATTTGGTCACAGAAGACCTGCTATCTTACTAATACAAAGCAAAACCCACCTTCAAAACAAAACATCAACATTTTTGTCTGTAGAAGTCCTATCACTATCATCAAACGTTGTGACTTTGGACTTGATGCATATTCCTTTGAATAATTCATATTCAATTTTATCATGAAAATTGCTTTTTTACTGTAAAGGTCAGAACATGTCTTAAGACCCCTTTACAATGAAAAAGATCAGTATTTCAACAACTCTATGTAAAAGTTGTATGTAAGAATTGATAAACTAATACTGCTGTTAAACTCCAAATAGAATTCAGACTGGCAGAATGTAACCCCACCAGATGGAACTTGAATTGAATTCATCTGAGTTGACAACTCTCTTGCAAAAATAATTTTTAAAAAGTATCCTGTCCTCTTAGTTCAACACTGTTAACTTGCACAATGGTAATGTACCTTGCAAATCTCTACCAATTAAAATCTACTTTAAATCATAGCAGTTCAGAGCCACTCAATTATCATTTTACCTTCTCATTACTAAAATGTGCTATCTGTATCTTAATTTATTATTCACATACGTACTCTGAAATCTTGTTCATTCCCTTTGGAAATCATTGCCTTCACTGAGATAGACTCATCCATGATAGATAACAGCTCTGTTAGCACTTAGTAATCCAGATCAGATTATTAGATTAGGACTGAACGTGCATTAGTATAATTAGACAGAAATCTATTCCAAATAGAGTGCAAACAAACCCTACTTTAGAAAATAAATGAATGCAACTCATCTTTGAGTACATCATTCTGTAGAAAACAGAGATGTTCTGCTGAGGAAGCCTGGAGGAGAATGTGATTTGCGGAATGGGCAGAGGTCCAGAAAGCATTACATTTCACTTCTCCTCTTTTTTTCATAATGAGATCATCCCTAAAAGCCAGCATTCATGCATATACTAATTATAAATAAAAACAAAACATCTGAGTTTTTGTTTCTGTGCTGCAAAAATGCTACTCTGCTTTGGACACAACACATATACACTGGTCCAATTTCTGTTTTCTTGTAGTCTCTCATAAACTGATGCAACACAAAAGCGTGAATCTTTCTTTCCTTAAGCTTTTCCCCCATAACTGTTTCCAGGCTTTTTTGCTTCAGGATCTTTCTGTTCCATTCTGTAGTGTCTTCTGCCCCAAAGGGACACTTCAGCTCTCTATCCTTACTAATAGGTCTCAGAGGATTCAGCAGAATAATTCTTTGTCTCCAGGAAGAACTCAATGATTTCAAAGTGTAATAACTAAAAATATGCCTTTATCCACGGACAGTATTCTCACTCTTCTCACTCCCTTACACCCAAATGTAAAATTCAGCTCAATCCATTTTAACTCCTGGATCCATGTTTTGGTTTTACAAACTACCAAAGAAGACTTCAGAGTTGTATTGGCTTTGGGTGAGATGCAACATAGGGAGTGCTTCCAGCTCTGCAACCCACCACTTCAATTCAACGTTGGGGTTAGAGCTCTCCTCTTCTTGTGTCTTGGTTTCTGTGGGCAGGACAGCCAGGTGCACGCACTGGAGGAGATCCATGGCACTCCAGCCTTCAAGGTGCATAAGCAAGAGAGCCAGCCTGTGAAAATTGCTGCAGCATACATCTTTGACCCTGTGGTCAAAGCATGCCCTCAGACCACATAAATTAGATAAAACATCAATTATTCCTTGAATTAATATCTTGAATTGATGACAGATGAAGACTTTACATTGTGTGTCACTTCTCCCAGTTAAAAGTTAGGGAACTAGGAAACTGGTCTTGACATACCCTCTGAGCAGCTTCCCTTAAGTTTGGCCAGAGATCAGAATTGCCTTCATGAGCCAGAAAAAAATAAAACTGCAGAACTGGACAGCAGAATTCAGACTGTAATGTTTTCCCATCCTCTTGCACTTTGTGTTTTGCCATGCTGAGCTGGGATATAGATCTGAAGGCAAGTGAAAAATCTTGGATATTTTAGACTTTGGTCAGGCAAATATGTTTGAACAGCTAATGAGTATTTATATGAACAGGAGCCAATGGCATGCCCATCTTGCATTCAAGGCACACAAGCCTTTCATCTAGTTGTCTTGTAAACCGTTGTTGGCTTCTCCAGTAGCAAGAAGCTCAGTCCAGACTGGAAAATCCACTAAAGCAGCAAGATAAACAAACCTGCATGGAGCTCTGTTTTCTCTTTGTGGTGGTTTTACCGTGCTGGGCAGCTAAACCCCACAACCGCTCTCTCACTCCCCCTCCTTTAGATGAGGAGAGGGAGAAGTAAAGCAAAGAACAACTCACGGGTTGAGATAAGGATAATTTAATTAAAGGGAAATAATTATAATAATTAAATAAAGACTACCATGAACTAAACAATTTAACTAAGGGGAAGTAAAAGGGAAAAGGGGAAAAAGGGAGGAAAACAAACAAACAAAATAAATGAAAGCTATATGGAAGTGCAGAGGAAAGAAATTACTCTCTACTTCCCACAAATGAGCGATGATTGACCACGTCCTTGAAGCAAGGCCTCAACGCACGCAGCCGGTGTTCGAGAGGAGGACCGACGTCTTCTCAACGAGAGCCCACCCCTCCCCTCTTCTTCCTGTTTCCACCTTTTATTGCTGAGTGTGACACCACATGGTATGGAATATCCCTTTGATTGGTTTAGGTCAGCTGCCCTAGTGATGTTTCTCTCCTCACTTTTTTGCCCACCCCCTAGGAGGGTTAGAGAAAGGCCCAATGCTGTGCCACTGCTGCTCAGCAGTAGACACAACACTGGTGTGATAACACTGCTGTTCCAGCTACAAGTACAGAGTACGGCACTGAATGGGCTGCTGCCGGGAAAGTTAACATTCCAGCCAGACCCAGTACAACCTCCACCCCTTATTCCATAACATTTGTGTCACACTCAGATCCCCATACTTTAGCATACAAGCATTCTCATCATTATCCCTTGTCCTTTAACAGGACAAGGATTTAACAGGACACGATTAATATGCAGATGTATCTTTTCATTCCATAGGTCTTTCTTGGAAAATGTTCATAAGAACTGTTGATGATTAGGTCTTCATCTGCCAAAGTGGCCACTCAAGGCAGGCGGAGTTGGATGTCTGGACACCAGCACCAGCTTAGCTCAAGTCCTTGTTGCACTGCCCGGCTCCTTGCAAAGTTGACCTGTCGTTGATCCTACAGCATCTTCCTACAACATATAACTTAGATTATAGATTAGTTTTCTCTCAATGTCAAATCTCCTTGAGGCACACACTTGATATCCCCATTCTTTTGCATGACCCACCAGGTATACCCTGGTCCTTGGGCGAAGACAATCCCACGAGTGGGTTTGCCTTTTCCCGAGGCAGGAGCAACCCACACTGCCTTCCCCATCCACCTTCCTATATGCACTACGGGAACCTTAGCTCCTTTCACAGTGTGTAGGGGTTTTGTTTCGGCAGGACCAGCACGGCTGTCAGACCCCCTATTGTTAACTAGCCAAGTGGCTTCTGGTAGATTTGTGTCCCATTGTTTCCACGTCCCAGCACCTAATGCTCGTAACATAGTCTTTAACAGTCCATTGTACCTCTCAACCTTCCCAGAGGCTTGTGGGTGGTAAGGGATGTGGTACACCCACTCAATACCATGCCTCTTTGCCCAGGAGGTAACAAGATTGTTTCGGAAATGACTCCCATTGTCAGACTCAATTCTCTCTGGTGTACCATGACGCCACAATACTTGTCTTTCCAGGCCCAAGATAGTGTTTCGGGCTGTGGCATGGTTTACAGGGTATGTTTCCAGCCACCCAGTAGTTGCTTCTACCATGGTGAGTATGTACCGTTTGCCTTGGCGAGTTTTTGGGAGTGGTCCGATATAGTCAATTTGCCAGGCCTCACCATATTGAAACCCTAACCATCTCCTCCTGTTCCAGGGAGATTTTACCTTCATGGCTTTCTTGATTGCAGCACAGGTCTCACACTCATGGGTAACCTGTGTGATGGCCTCAATGGTCAAGTCCACCCCTCGATCACGAGCCCATCTGTAAGTGGCATCTCTCCCCAGATGTCCTGATGTTTCATGGGCCCATCGAGCTACAAACAGCTCACCCTTACGTTCCCAGTCTAGGTCCACCTGAGCCACTTCAATTTTCGAAGCTCGATCCACTTCTTTGTTGTTCTGATGTTCTTCAGTAGTGCGACTCTTGGGCATGTGGGCATCTACATGACGTACTTTAACATCCAGGTTTTCTACCCGGGCAGCAATATCTTGCCACAGGGTAGCAGCCCAGATAGGCTTACCTCTGCGCTGCCAGTTGCTCTCTTTCCCACAAGATGGCCTTGCTAGGAGCTCAGGGCTGCCTTTCCTTGTGAGCTCCCATAGTTCAGACTCATTCATGTCAGACTCATTCATGTGTTCTGAAAGTAGTTCTGAAAGCAGAAGGCTCACGGACCCAATGTGACTTCAGTGCAAACCTGTTCTTATAGGTTCTTGGAACCCCTGATAGCCAACCAGACTTCTTCTCTAATTTTAAACCATTTTATAAAACTCTTTTCAGCTGCATTTGGATGGATCAAAGTCTTCTATTGATCTTCTTGCAGTTGTGCTGGGATCTTAGGAGGAAATTGAAACCAGACTTGAAAAAAATATTTTAACTGCCAGTTAAACATTGTGAAAAGATAGATTAATCTCAACGGACCTCAAAGTTGACAAAGTCATTGTTTAATGTGTTTAGATATAAAGCTAAAAGAAATTTGATAACAGCAATAATGCAGTTCCAAGAATATCGTTACCATGAAATAATTACATCCCAACGGGATTAGAGGTAATCAGCCACACTGTGTCTCAGTACACCTCAGGGGGTGATTATCTTACCGTAACACCACCCATTGTGTTTCATTGCTTAAATGTATTCTGATAAAATAACATAGTTTTAAAGTTTCTGCAGCTGTTTGTCAGCAGCAGAGCAAGAAAATTATAGTCATAGTATATTTTCTTTTCCCAGTAACTTCATATTAAAAAAAAAAAATCCCACTGGAAATTTTAAAACATATTCAATACAAAAATACATTCAGCATTTAGATTGCAACATAAATAATCAAAATTAGAACACTGAAATTTATCTTGGCAGGCTGTACTTTCTTCATGCTTCTATGACTTCAATTTGTGTCACCATTTTAATATTATTTAAATATGGAGCTTTACTTAATGCATTCATGAATTGCTAGAATGAATGAAAATAAAGAAGTGTTTCATAGAAGATTATGAGCCATACAGAATATTATTTATTTACTTAAGTGACCAAAAAATAAAGTAATAAATCTTAATCTCTCAAGTAAATGAAACTATTATGCCTGATTGAATGTATTTATTTATACTAATAAAAATAATATCTCCTCAGGTATTACTTTCCTATTATTTGTTATGTGCTATCAGTGTGCCACGTAAACATAAAATCAAATAAAATATATGACATAAACAAGAGCTCCACTGTGTAATTCTACTACACAGCAGAGAGGCACCACGTAGATTCTGCCATATTTTCTTAAATCTGTGCATGCAACTGGCAGCATATGTCAGCTTTGACAGTGGAACATTACACGTGCCATGCTGGGCTGCTGGGCTGTCAAAGCCAGTATCCCACACATAGTAATCATAGGTAGGTGATACTGTCTGTCACTTAGTTATCACTACAGATAGTTTTTATTACTTGTTCTGCAGATATTCATGTGATTCCTGTGATCACACCAAGCTATCCCACTTCCTATATTACTCAAATGTATTTCACAGTGGTTATATAGGCTCCAGTTTATGAAATGAAGCAATTCCTTTTTATTTCAAAGGTAATCAACAAATATTGCTTAATTATTTACTATAGTAAATGCTTTAAAGTCTCAGTGTCCGAGAGTGTCCGGAAGGATTGGCAGAGACTCAATCACCTTGTGAAGGATAGAAAGGATTCCATTTCCTAGCTGAGCTGCAACAGCCTGCAAAGCAATTTAGGGGATTCAGATATTGTGGAGCAGTCTCTTAGGGAGGGAAACCTCTTCCCCATTGAGTGAACCCCTAGTTAAGATGTGCCTTCACAGAAAGCTCGGCCCATAGATGCAGCAATAAGATAACAACTGGTTTCCTGTAGCACAAAACTTGCATTGGTGAATTCTGTTTGCTTGTAATAAACAAAGAGAACATAACATTGGCACCTGGGCTGCTAGGCTAAACTTAGGACAACTTATTCTGAACATGTGAGAAGCCTTGGAATTGTAGAGGCATGAAGAGCACAAACAAATTATGAATGAACAGAGATTTACTGAAAGCAGCTACAACTCAGAGGAAGATTGTGTTTTGGGCTTCCCAACCTTTCAGAAGACTGGCTTTCTGGCTTATTCCTGAGAACTCTGAAGACTATTATAAGCAGTTGATTCAGCTATTCTAGAAACAAATTATGCAGACTATACAGGAACTTTGACCTAATATATTACCATCTTTTGAATGACTATTTTGCTTTGAATTAAAAGTCAAAGGGAAATTAAAATGGTTATCTTTATGACTGCTTTCAGGAATGTTAAACCCATAACTGAAAAAAAAAAAAAAATAAAAGTTGCATTTTTATAGCACATTACTCAAGAACTTCAAAAAACAGCTAACGTCTGGGATTCCCATTTTACAGATAAGAAAGCCATGACAGGAACAGACGCAAAAAAAGAACAAGTCCACTCAGAATAATTACTACCTTTTGCAAACAGAAACTTCTTCCATTAATGCTTCATCAGACTATGTTCCATTAGTAATTACTGCATTGACATTTTTATATTCATTTCCACTAGAAGAACTTGTTCTTCATGTCCACTAGCATTTCACTGTTCAGAAAGACAAAATAAGACAAAATAACCAAAACACCTTTCTCCCACCTGACACTATCTTCTTTCACAGGACCCCTCTGAATTCATCTATGTTCTGTTCATGCTGAGAACATCTAAATGAAGGTGCTAAATCTGCATGTTTAAAGATAATCAAAACTGAAATCAAAGAACAAAATGCCGTACTGCAAAGGCATCTTTCAATTTGTCCTGTACCAATTGCAGGCAAAGAAATAAAACATTCTGCACTATCAGTAGGGCTTTGTTTCAAGTCCACATCACATGGACATAAATCTACTGTCATAACTGTTCCAAAAAATTTTATACAGTCAGCCAAAACCAATGATTATCTTAGGGGTTTCCAAAGGATTTTTTTTCCATTCTGAAAACTCTTTACTTTGAGGGACAATCATTACTATTTAAATTTCACGGTGTAACTGGCATATATGCATAAAATGAAGAAAACATTTTGTTCTACTTTTTTTTTTTTTTCCTATTACCTGCAATGGCAACAACATCTGAAATCAACAGCTATTTTGGGCATTGTATGCTTTTCATCAAATTGCAGTCAGTAGAAATACTTTCCCTAGCGATCTTCAAAACTCTGATATATGTGTCATAAAAATCTATTCAGAATTCAATATCTACATTAGTACTGGTGCCATTTGGGAATACATCATTCCGACAAGGACTCAAAACACTTATGTAAAAGATGACTAGATGAGAATGATTTCCTTTCTAGTTAGGCACAACAGGACATCCTAGTCTGCTTCGTATCTCCTGGCAAGAGGCAGAATGCGAGAGAAAAAAAAAGGCCCAAAATCAACCAAAAAAAAAAAAGGAAAGAAAGTCTGTGTAATTAGCTACTGGGAAATTCCTAACAAGTTACTTCTGGGCTCCACAACTGCTCTAAGAGCCAGAATAGCAGCTCAGAAATTCGGGATGAGCTAAAGAAAATATTGGAGGGTCCGTATCTTATGCTCTGCTGTTGTAGGCAATTTATGTACCCTCCATCACAAACTGATCATGCTCCTACTGCTGGTGGAAGGCTTGTTGCAGAAACTCAGTGAACTCACCTTCAGAAACCTTTCTTGTTCACATTTCTTGACAAATTTGCTGTTCACATTTTAATGGCACCTTTTTACCCTTTATTCTGTAAGGTAAACTGTTCCTTAACTTATATGGCTCACAGACTTTGGGGACTAAGCCCTCCAGGTGTAATCACAGCCCCTCTTTGCCCTTTCTCCTCTAGGCACTAGACCAATCTCTACCCTCTCCTGATGGACTCTCCATTTCCCCTCTGCTGCTATTCCAGTCTAAATCTATTTAAAGCAGGAGCAATTGGAGTGACACAGATTTTATAGTGTTTTAGACATTCTCACCAGCCCATTCCATCATTGTATTAATACATTTCTTCCTCAGTGAGAAATGTCTTACAATACACCTCCTCCGACTGCAGATGCCTTTTTTGTGGATAGAGCATACCAATGATGCATACTCAACTTGGGCAGGACTCATCCATCTACAGGTTAGATATTCAATCTCAGGAGTTGTCCAGGCTTCCAGGTAGAAAGAAAGGCAGCTCCAGGCAGCAATCTATCTCATCTTAAAATAGATGTTTGAGCTAGATGCAATGAATTACATCCTGGAGGTACTCCCATGTCTTCACTGACTCTAGAAGCTCATCTACCACCCATGACCTTAGTCTTTCTTTGTAATAGATGTTTTCTAACAGAAGAGTTCCAACATTATTAGTTTCTAAGACCACAATACCATGCCACTAAATTTACCTCAACTCTACTATTCTTCTTATACTATATTCAGTGTAACAGTTTGATCCTTTCATGTTTTAACAGTATTTCTCACCTTTGGGTCTCCCTATCAACTACAGCAAGTTTAAAATGGCCCTTGACAGACAGAAGGAACTGGGACAAGGAAGGATTCTTACAAGCTTGCTGGCACAGTGTTTCACATTGCAGAACCAGGCTCAAGCCTCTCCTCTTTCCATGTCAAGGGGTGTAAGTTCCTCTGCTACTCTTCTCTTCCAACTCATCTGTCTGCACATCCCACCTTCCAATCTCCCTCATGCTTCTGCATTCTCCTACATATTCTTTTCCTCAAACCCTTACTATATATCTGTTCCTCTGTCTCAGTAGAAATGTGTGAGTTTCATTTTTACTTCATAGTTGCTTGTTTGTTTTTGTCCTAAGCTCTTTGAACCTGTCTGTAATGAACAAGGGTTTTGTTTTTTCAAGTCTCAAACTAGTTCTGTTTCAATCCAGCTTGCAGCTAGCATTAACTCAGTGTCAGTGTAGCTGCTAAAATTTCAATCTGTTTCCATTCTTCTATTGCTCAAATTGTGAATGAGTTACCCCCTGAAGCAATCAGCCTTTCACTTGAATTTTTGTCTTCCTTTGATTTCCCTGTGACCCTGTCATCTCCTGATTTTCCTTCCTTCTCCTTCACTTTTTAAATGAGCCTATTTATCCTTCTTCCAGCTTCCTATGTGTTTCCACGAAGTTGCATCTATCATCACCATTCGTGCTCCTAGTTCACTATCTATTTGGACAATCCCATCCAAAAATATAAACTAGGTAACAACCTTCAGGCTAATGTTTCATATATAATGTTCATATATAATGTTCTACCTCTCTGTTTAGACAAATTAATCTAAGCATTCCTGTTCCCTCTCTGGCATCCTCTATGTGCCAAGCAGTCAGCCAAAGACCAAGACACTTTCAAATCAGTCTCACTGGGTCCTGACCATCAATACAGGTACATCCTCACATGCTCATCACATGTGCATCAACTTTCACTCAAAGCTTACTCTGGCTTCTCACATCCTGGCTGATTCCAGGAGGTCTCTTCTCTTATGTGAAAGCTTTCTTGTGCATCCACATGATCAGGCTTTCATCTTTGGTCCCAACTGCTGAATAAAATAAGATGATGCTCTGGACCAGTATAACTCTTCACGTTACCATTGTCAGAAGACAAGAAGCATCAGCGTCAGACTGTGCTCTTTGTGGAAGAGAGACACGCAGTTCTTTAAGGTATACATTTTGTTTGTATATAATACAGCTTGTCAGATCAACCAATGCCCCAGATGCCCTGACGTTTTCTCTGCTGAGATATTTGAAAGCTGCATCTTGCTACCAGAACTTTATTTGCTAGTGTTTTATCTCTTGCTAGATATTTCTTCATACGATGTGAAAAAATGAAATTCTAAGAGTGAAAACACATATATTCCCCAAGCTCTGAAGCTTCCCAAAAGATTCCACAACTGTAAACAGCAATAGTAGTGCCTTTTTCAACTCCTCATTTCATCCAGCATGAGTCTCTTTCCACCGCTCACTCCCTATATTTTTCCTCTCAAAATAACAAAACTTTGAAGGAAAGAAGCACTTAGAACTGCTGTTAACATTTCTTCGGTATTCTAATGAACTTAATAAGCTCCCATGATGCTTCTTACAATGTACAGAAATCTTCAGAAATATGAAAGTGACTCTGTTTATTCCATCAGGAAGAAGCATGCCAGACGACGGGCAAGATCCATTAACATTAGACATGTTCTACTAATGCTCGAAAGGAACTCTCAAGAGGAAACAATTATTCACTTTGATGCTTTTTAATATTTTTAAATGTGACTCAATTGTAAGATTCTACCTGTACATTCATTTTTTTGTTTCACCTGAAACGTTACTTGATTTATGTTGAAACCATATTTTCTCACCCAATTCTAATTTCATTTATACCACACTTCCAGTTTCCCTATAATTTATGGGAAGTTGTAGTTTGATATTGCTCCTCTGACACCCAAACCAGTTCCACAAGCTAACAAAGTTTCATGACTCTGCCAAGAGATTTGAGATAAAGAGTTCTTATGAGTGTTTTTCCTATGAAGGATGTGCCCCAGGAAAAAAATAAAGAAATAAATTATAATGATTAAAATCAAGTTGCATAAATTATTAAAGTAGATGCATTAATATCCTCATATCTTAGTGCATTCAATCAGTTGATGGACTGATTTAAATTTTCAAAAAGATCTCCTCAATTATTACTCATGTCACATATACAAATGCATAATGTATGTGTAATTCCATCTCTTAAATACCCATTGCATGTATACATGTGTGATCTTCATTACACATAACTATCGAGAGCACTCACAAAATTACATATGTAGGTATTTGAGGTAAGGTTTTAGCTGCAGATGGGGCTTGGTGAGGCTCAATACGTGCCCACTCCCAGTCCTGCCAGCAGCTCATGGGTTCACTTAATCAGTAAATCACCTCACTCTAATATTCCCTGTTCTCCAGGAAGATTTGTTACTACCCCTCTCTGTAAGGTGTTCTGAAATCTAACGATTATGTAAGTGAATTATTCACATATCAATCTTACTATTAACTGAACGTCTGACTGGTAAGGCTAACTGAATTTGCATAAATACTTGTTTATTGAATTTAACTGGAGCACAATCAAACACTTCTCAGTTACACTTTTAAATATCTTTCAGAAAGGTAAATTATTTTAAGTTTCATTTTTTCAGGTGAATAAGTAGATCCTGCTGCTAGTATGAATTACTGTAAATTGCCTGATTCCCCCAAAATACACAGAAATGATAAAAGAAATTAAAAAGATTAAATGAACACATTAGCAGTAACAAGAGACTTCAATTTACAAACTAATTGGGATAGAGGAAAAAAAAAAAAAAAGATTAAAAGGAAGAGTTCGTAGACTGATTTCTTACTAACAGGGAATCCTAAATGAAGTTATAGCATGGAAAGGCTAAAAAAGAGCACCCAGAATTTGATCACAAGCGCTTAAATACCACAGGGTAATCCACAGACCCTGCCTGTATTAGTTCTGAGTAAAGGGCCTGATCACATGGCGTAATTTTCAGATTGCTTTAATATTGCTCATGCTTAGGAGTCATAACATGGGAATTGGTGTGCTTTACTGGTTCAAGATTCACTAAGTCCTCTAGAAAACAGTGCAGACTTCCCTGCTCTCCTGTAACGGGAACAGCTGGGCAGGCCATCAGCAGGTCTGTCATTGCTCTTGTCCAAACCAGCAGTGAAATGCAAGGAACCACCATCACTCCACACTCACCATACACTCCTCTGCAATTTTTATGTTATAGCAACGCCAGCACCTCCTTTTCAGGCACCTCTATGCAAATACACACAAAATAAATAATTCACAGACTTAATAGATCTTTGGGCACAATTAAGAAGCTGAGCTAGCTTCAGTGTCCCACGTCTCACATACTACACCTACAGGAATATATCATCTGCTGTATAATCACGCCAGCTGGATCTTACCCTGGATTTCCACAAGCAAGGACTGATGACTTCCACTACGACCTTGTGTATCTGAAATTAATAACAATAAACTGGCAAAATGAATGTAATTACTTTGTTAATAGTCTATCTGGTGATGAATTTACTGATAGTTCAATTATAGAGCTGATTCCTTATATTAGTACTAAAATAGCGTTGTTATTCATTTACAAAGCATTCATTACAACCCTCAGCCCAGTGTTCTGTAACAGAGGATTACAAACTGAAGCTCTAAAATTATGTCAGGCAGATTTTTCATAAATGTGAAAAACCTTAGGATTAAAAAAAAAAAAAAAAAAAAAAAAAAAAAGAGAGAAAGGGGGAAGTAGAAATAGAAAAGAAGTCAGACTGGAGGATGAGGGGCACCAACTCAGTAAAATTCTTATTTGCATTGCACATCAAAAAGGAAATGCTACACCAGATCCACTTCACAAATATCACGTGATCATGGAAAAAAAGGTTGTGAAATGGCAGTTTATTTTTAAAACACATATCCAGATATTCTTTTTTTCCTTAACAAAGTCCATCCAAATATTTCTTCTATAATTAGCTAAAACTTCAGTCCTTTCTAACTATAGAATTTGATAATCTTTCTTCTGTGGTTGAATTTCATAATTGTCTAAAACTCTTAAAGGAAGAGGGTGCAGGTCATCATTAAATAACAGGTGGTTTTATATTTCCATCTGCTTCTACCACACTCAGTTTATGAAAAAACATTTTCATGGTGTCGTCTTTTTTTTTTTGTTGTTGTTGTTTAATTTTACTATGTATTTTCTCTAAACAAACTGAGGAATAATAGAAAAATAAAAAGAAAAAAGAGGGACTCCACAAAATTTTGACTTAGGAAGAATGCCTGAAGCACAAAAGAACCACACTTGAAAACTCACATGAAGAATGAGTGTGCATTTAGTTGGCTGAAACTGCAACTAGGGAGATAAGGCTTCAGCTCTAGTTTCCTTTCTGACCTTGGGCAAGTCATTCACTTGTCTGAATGCTTCAACTCCTCTCATTCACAAAATGAGGATGATAATATTCCATTAAATAGAGCCTCTTCTGTATCTGACTTTTTAATCTCAATGAATTTGCAACCTAAAATAACTAACTCTTGGATTATGCAGCATCTAGCACCGTGCAGGCTCACTCTCAGCCTTGGTCTGATAGTTATTTCTTCACACAGTAACAGTTCCTACAGCTGAAGGAACAAAAGTTTTGTCATGCCTCAAAATACTGCAATGGGAGAAGGGCTCAGTAACACAAAATCATCTTCCAGATACCTATGAAAACACACGCCTTGCACGTGCGGGCACACATACAATATACATACAGATGTAACACGGTCTGCCCAGAAATTTGAACAAAATGGCTAAGGAATTATAACCGTCATTAAATAGCTATCTGTGTACCTTGAGAGAGGTGAAAAAAGTCAAGCATAAGTCAATGAGCAGCAACAGCTAATGTAGAATCTCAAAAGAAAAAAAAAAGAGGAAATTCTACATATGCATTTAAAACTATTTGTCACCAGGGAATATATGCTAAAAGCACAAATCCTAGCATGATTTCGCTATGATTATAGAGACAGATTTTTAAATGTGAAAGAGAATTGGCAAGATATGCCTCACCTATGCTTTTCAATTTTAAAGGAATTTTAGCAGAAAAATTCTTATTTTTTCATATTAACAAACCTGAACTGCCACTTTTTTTATACAAAGGATTTATAGAAATAGAGACGGCATAACATAGGAAAAACAAGTTATTCAATGGATTGAGTATCCTTGTGATTTAGTAGCGAAATAAAGCCGATATTCTTTAAGAAGAAATAAAGAAGCAAACTCTTTGAGGCGTTAAAGAAAGTTCTAAAGGGAATTCAGAAGGAAAATTCTACAAAGGATATGTGACCTCTCATGACATTTATAATAAATGACCAAGCAACTTGGACTAAGAAAGACCAAGGCAGTAAGGGATTTAAGACCATCATTTTTTTCCAGCAAGGCTACACAAATGTATGATAAAAGCACCAAACGGCCTGCAATCTGAACAAGCAGTAAACATTATGAATTTTTAAAAGTGTATTTGAAGGATGAAAATCTTGCATGAGAAAGGAGCAAGGCGTGTGGCTAATCAGGACCAGCAGGCAAGGCAGGCTGCCCAGGCTGCTTCCTTAGCATAGCTGCAGACACCCACCTGTAGCACGCAGAGCAGGCAGGCTGGCATCATCACGCCAAAGCGTTCCTGGTACTGGCAGCATGGAGTGCATTTATATCAGGCTTCAGTAGCTACACACTGCAGCCTTCCACTACAAATCAGCCAAAAAACACCCTTCAGTTATGCTGTACACATAGCAGTGCTCCCCCTAATCTCAGCAATGCATGCAGGAGCTTTCCATGAGTTACTGAAGTTTAATTTTCTGTTTGTAGCCAAACAGCAATCATCTATTTTCATTTTTTTCCCCCTGCACATTTTTCTATGAACTAATTATTTCAGACCTAGTGAAGGTGGATTAAAACTGCCACTATGTGTAAGATTGCAGAAATATTTTCAACGCAATGGGAAAATTCCCATTCACACATAGTTTTCTAAAAACCCTCTGAAAAAAACTAAACTTGCCATTCTTTTCTCTAAAATGAAAATGTTTACTATTCACAAATTTGAGGATTAAAAAAAAAAAAAAAAAAAAAAGTAAAAAAATCTATTGCTGGGATTTTTTTACAAGGGAAAAAAAAATCAACTATATAGCATGTCACACTACTCAGTTGGTGTGAACATCCTAAATATCCTTCTAATATTTATGTAAGTTCATTACTTTAATGTCACTAGTATCTGAGTTTTGGAGACTGAGTACTTGGGCTTCTGTATTTGAAACTATCATCAAAGAATTCAATTAGGAAAAAAAATGCGACTGAAATTGTCGCTTGTGGCAGTCACTCAGGATTTAGTTCCCTGCATTCACCAGACCACAAATGACTATCTAAAATTGCTTAAGTTTGCTCATAACAGGAGAAAAAAAAAATAATAATCTTTATTTTCCAGTTCCATTAAGCAATCTCAGTTTTGCAGGATGTAACAGTGAAGTTTGCACATTAAGTTCCTAGAAGCTCAATTTTCTTTTAGAAGGTGTTGGGGGGAAGAGGAAGAAAGTGGCTTTCCCTTGGAAAAGAAATAACCAAATGACAGTGCCATGTACAAATGTACACTACAAAATGTAATTTTTCCGTGGCTTGACTACAGGAAGAAAGGAGGTCAAAGATGCTATTAAAGAAAAAGAGGATCTATCTTAGGCCATTTAAATAATAATGCATGATTACTTCGTGCAGCACACTTTCTACTGCCTCATTCAAAAGGGTTTGAAGTAATGAGATTTTCACAGTTATCTTTTGAAGCATATTCAGCAACCTAATGTCTGAATCCAAACCTGAGCGAAGGTCCTGCAAAGAGTTCTCTATCCCCCAAAATGAATGAGCTGTGAAATCAAAGATGGTGCAGAATTAGCCCTATCTACCACATTTCCAACCAAAAGGGAAGAAACATGAGAAGAGTGACATGCGGGGAGAGTATACAATAAGTAAAATTAACATTAATTTATATTATACTCTGGAGATGTAGGTGGGCAATGAAAGCAAATCACCTTAAGTGCAACATACAAAGAAAGCAGATTTTGGATGGCTGGGAAACAGTCTTTCAGGATCAGAGCAAAAAGACAAGGAAAAGGTCACATGTGAATGTATCGATGCTCGAGAAACATTTGGAGAAGCACAGGTTTAAAGCAGTGCCTTGGCTAGCCCAAGGCTATAAAAACCCAGCAGCAGAGCTCTGAGCACAGCGTGGGAAGTCCAGCCCTCCAGAGAAAGGGAGTTTAGCCCAAAGACACCTCGTTGTCTGCAAGCACAGAGGTACCCAGGGACAGCTCTGTGGACCCAGAGGGACCAGACTGCGCACCCAGGAAACCGTAAAATAAAATAAAACCAGAAAATAAAAAAGCCACCACAATCACCAGGTGATCGAGCACCCCAGTAAAAACTCCCAGCACAATTCAGCACTGCACCAAGAAGCTTTAATCGGAGCCAAATTCCAGGGGAAATAGATCTCTCAGAGGCTATCTTTCAGACAGCTGAAAGTCTTCTATTTGCAGAAAGAAAAGGTAGAAGGAAATCTAGTATATCTGCAGTTTTTGTATGATGATGGAGTATTCAACTATGGCCTCATCTTACCCAGAGTAAGGTTTTAACATTGGCTTCATAATTATTGATGCTTGTAGTTAAGCATAGCTGGCATTTTCTATTTAAGGTCCCATTTTTCCTTGCAGATAAATCTGTCTCAGTGTAACCACTTACATTTTCCAAATGGGATATTGAATTTTGTATATTTGTTGATTTTTTATTATTATTTTTTAAAAGTCTTGAGTGGTTATAGCGGTTGAGCTATTTTTTTTGGCATGGAGTCTGATGAAAATGTTTTGTGTGTGCTAACATGTGCCAAACAGTCTTATCTACCACTTTCATGTAACACACTACAGTGGACACACGACTCTGCAAAACTGGACAGTAGCTATTTCCAGCTGGATTTCCAACATTAGCACTCACTTTTATTCTAAGCCCCAGTTCTTACTCACATGGGGACCAACACTAACTCACCTTGCAGGGATATCGTGCTAATTAATTAATGAATAATTGCAAATCAGCACTGAAAGCAACATGGGAAAAACTCCGATGCTTTTTTTTTTTTTCCTTGTTGATGCAATGTTTCAGTGGCACTCCATAAATAACACAGCAGCAGACTAAGAGAAACACTGGCCTGTTACTTACCCAGTAAGAATGCTGTACAATGAACAAAGCAAAGGTTATCTGGAATGAGGAAAAAGATGATTTAAAGTTTCATAGGTGACTTTGATCTTGGGTCTTGTAAGTGCTTCACTTTTTATTTTGAGCACTTCTTTTTTTTTTTTTTAATACAGGTATATGCTCGGGCAAGGTCAGTTGTATATAAATTAGACTAATTTAACATTACTGGGTGGAACTCAGACTAGGACATAGAAAATCCCCTACAACATAGATGAAATTTAAAGGCTTCCTGGCTGTAATTAAAGGTATGCTAAATTGATACAGAGGCAAATCTGTCTGGAGGGAACATAATGACTGCCCTTGTAGCGAGTCGATCCAGGCAGAGAAGTGCTCACACCCATAATGTTAAAGTCACCTGCTCACATAGGCAAAAACCACATCAAAGGCAACCACAAGCAGTGTGCACATTTACCATCTCCATTCGCCTGGTTATGACCAAACAGCGGTCTGAGAATCATTACCAATCAGAAATAGTCAGAACTGCTACCAGGCCCTCTAAAAAGAGAGTAAAAAAAAACACGGAATGTGTCCTTCAGGATCAAAAGTCTGTAGGACTTGATGACAGCAGAGATTTTCTTGTGGAAGACCAGAAGCACTACTAAAAGCTCATGATGCAGAGAGCAAATTCTTTGATACTAAGTATGATTTATTTTCTCAAAAGGTACACAGCACTCAGACAAATGGGCTTAAAGTAGCACAGACCAAAGCATACCCTGCTACTGCTCACAGGTGTAGTTTAACCCTGGTGCTGGATGCTCTGGGCACCAGGTCAGGGCTCCTGGCCAGCCCCGCAGCCTGATGCTCCCTGCAGCTCCCTTGCTGCTGCTAAATATCCCCACCTGGGCAAGGATTTGTGGGGTGCTGTCTGTTAGCTCCTTATGTTATGCTTCTTGCTGGCATTTCCCTGCTGTCTATTCCCCTCTCTCCCTGCTACATAATCGACTCCTCACGATGGAACTTGACCTAAGGAGCCAGGCAGATGCTATAATCAGGCAGAATAATTTGGGCACCAAGGAAAGGATTTGTCAGGCACAGAGAGGAACTTGGTGCTAGCTGAGGGTCACAAGCAAACCCTGCTAGCTGCACAGCCCCAGGCTGTTTCCATTTTTCCTGCTCCCAGGCTTGTGCTGAGGGTCACAGTGTCCGAGGCTGGAAGCTCTGCATGCTTTTACCCATCCACAGCTCTCCTCGTCTCCCTTCAGGACACAGGATTCCTCTCCGAAGCCATATCAAAACATTTCTTTTAGCAGAAGACATCAATCTCATCTCTCCCCTGCAGTGTTCACCTCACTATAACTTTCCCTGCTACATGAGGAGCCCCATCAAAGTGCCAATCTCTCCCCAACAGAAATGTGTAATTGCATTGTAAACGTTCAACATGAGTGAAAAAGGAAAGAAACAAAAACCCAAGGTGCACCACGGTGCCCAGAAACTAATGGTCATAAAATGACATGTCCAAAGACCACCAAAGAAACGACTTCAACAGTTTTGAGCAGCACCTCGTCTCCACTTTGCTTCTCAGATTCAGCATTTGGCAATATTTTCTCCTGCGTTGGCCGAGTCTTCCCTTACAAGGTAATTTTCACTCTCTCACAACCCAGGGGAGCGGAGTTAACATAGAGTAAATGAAATACCGTGGCTTCGCTCCGTCTTTCGCAAACACCGGGGGTGTGAAAGCGCAGAGAACAAGCCATAAACTGCGGAGAGCATAATAGCAGGGGGAAAGTGGGGAGGAGGCAGTGGCTGGGTGAGCCCATCACCGCTGATGGGACAGAACAGAGCCTGTACACGAAATTAATTTGCAGTGTCGAGATTATGTTACAGTAGTGATGATCAGAGAAAATACTGATAGCAATAAAATGAAATCCTGAAGAAACTGGCACTAAATCAGAAGACAGCGCGTTGACACTATTTATGTTAATTTCTTCAGACTTCATCCCTGTTGACAGTGTTGTAGACACCTCGTGTAAGCAAGCAAATAGCTCGCAAAGAGCCAGGGAGGGGAAGTAAATGACTGCAGCTGCCATTAGACTCCTATATATTGTAGTAAGCAAATGTACCAGCTTGTTATGACCTTGATCTAATAACCCCAGTAGTTGGCTCAAAGGCTTGTCAAGTACTACATTTTCAAAAGCATTTCACAGAGAATGCTTAGAAAGTTGTGTTTCTCTTACCAGCTTTCAATTATTACAGGCAAAAGACTAAAACAGACCAGACTGGGAAAATAAAGCTGGGGAAAGCTCGGAAAAGTGAATGAAAAGCAATAAGCAAATCTCTTTCAACAATCAGAAAGGTTTTCCAAAGTATTTAACAGGTCACAGAGAGCTGGGGACACTTACTTGGGTCACCTCAGCATTAGGTTAGTAAGTGTCCTTTCCAATTTCATCAGCACAGAACCTGGCTCCACAAATGTACTCTTGTGCATGTAAATAACTTTAAATAAATTACAGCAAAGTCCCATCAGCTTGTAATTCAGTCACTCTGATGGAACTTCTCACAGGGGCTCCTTCTACCGGGACCGAGGCTAAACTGAATAGTAAACTCATTTATTCAGAACAACAAAGGCTGCATTTGGCCTCCTCCAAAGCCAAAATACCCACCAGCCTCAATAGGCTTTGAACCTTCCACTATGTTTCCACCAGCCTTTTGCCTTGGCTTAATGTAGCCATCAGTCCCCTCTCTTTCAGGTGCAGCGGCCATTTGGTCAAATTAACTCTTGTCAGATTCAGGTACTGGGGTTTGGGAGCTGGCTGTGTGGCTGCTGCTCTTGCATTCTCATTCTATACAGCTGCTGCTCCTTTTTAATTTGAAAATGACTTTGTTATACTTAAATTGCTTTCAAAGGAAGTCTGTCCAGGCCAGCAGATGCACTAATGAGGATTCTTTATCTTTAAAATGTGTGAAGGGTAATTTCCCTGTTTCATTTAATTTTAGAAATATTTTAGTCTGTTATTTTTCAGTTCGTATTTAACACCAGAATGAAGGGACAGAAACATAAGATTATTTGTTGTAATCTTTAATGGATTAGGAGTATCGATCAGGGAGCTTTGGGTGCTGAAGCAAATTTGTCCCCTAATCTTATAGACGTGTTTATCTATTTACCAAGAAATCACAGTATCAAGCTAGCAGCAGTGTGAGGCCAAGAGCTAGCGCTTCTGCTTCCATAGCTGGAAATAAGCCCTAAGGAAAGGAAATAAATTATATATCACCATGCATGAGGGTGGGGATTGCTATTTCCTTATATAACTCAGAAGTTCACTTAACTTCATCTACCCAGAGCAGTTTTATCAGGGATAGAGAAATGCAAGACAACATTCTGTATTAAATTAGGTAGTAACCTGTGCAGCGCATGTTAATGGGAAGAAACGCTGCATCACAGGGATTTCTTTCTGTTTTAATTAGATGCAATCAGTTTGACAAAAGGACACTGAGTGGTCTTGATTTTCATTTCAGAGAGATGTGATCATACTTACAATGTATTTGTCAGGCAATTAAAAAAAATTCCATATTAGATTATTAAATTAACTCTTTGCATATATCATATTGGTAAATTAAATCTAAAGTGACCTTGGAAGAAACAAAGTTTCAAATTTTAGAAAGGATAAGTTTTTGAAGGGAAAATTAAAGTATACTGAGTTTCACAATGTGTTCACTATGGGCTCTACACAACATTTCAGCTCTTCCCACTTACTTTGCTCTATCTGTATCTGAAATCCAGAACATTTGGGCCCAGGATGTTATTCTCTAGCCATTTTCTTTCAAAGTACTTCCAATTTGTGTGATTTTAACATCTCCCATCAACACCTGTCTTGTCTCATTGCTCCCAAACCCTTTACAGAAAGAGGGTTCTGGCTTCATTCTGGATTCTTACTTCATTTGCAGTAAGAAAAAAAAAAAAAATCCAGGCACTGGCTGCCATCCCTCTAGCTGGGAGTGACCCCACCAGGCTGTGGCAAAGAGGATCAGAAAGGCAAGGGGGACTACAAGACCTGTTTGGGCATGGTGAGAGGTAGAACAGGACTTGTGCCAGCACTGGTGGAGCTGAGGAGGCAGCGGGAGCTTGCCCAGAACGTTGAGGAGGGGAAGAGGGCTGGTGTGGCTCTCAGCTGCACAAAGGCAAGTGCAAAGGGGACTTTGGTGCCCGGCAAAGAAGATCTATGATGGGAATGGAGAAGGGAAAACAGAAATTCTATTTATGGGTCTTGAGAAGCTTCAGCACTTCTAGTCATGTGGCAGAGACAGTGTAGGATAAGAATTGTAATACCATGAAAACGAGCACTGTAAAGTAAGCTGAATAGCCAAATGAGCCAGAAAGAATGCAAACCACCAGAGCAAAACACAGACTTCTTATAATCTGACAGGACAGACAGCTATCTTGCATGAAGTGTATTTTAGAAAGTGGCAAGCTGGATTCAGATATGATAATGTTTCCATTATCAAGACTTACATATAATATTTGCTTCTGGAAATTAAAGTTCATCGCATTGTGGATAAGGTATTTGCACAGAATAACTTCTGATCTCTGCTTTTTCTTGCTGCCTGGTTCCTCGTTCCTACCACCAAACGCCCGTCTCAATCTGCATGTGTCAGTCCTCTTCCTTTATCTGAATCTGATGCCACTACTTATTCATAGATTATTTCAGTTAAACTGATCTTTGCTCAAGAGATGGCACTTTTGGGTGGACTCGGGAGGCTGCAATGTTTTTTAGTGCTGCTATGGCTAAAACATGTTAGCTGGGACTGATCCTGTTCCCACTTGCTTCAGCTTTTTTCTCTGTGGGTCAGCCAAGCACATCTGTTTTGTCCTGTGTGAACAACTGCAGGTATTTTAGAAGCTAAGGATGAGAACTACAAAGGCCTGGCAGCACTGACTGGAGAGGTTTCCTGAAGCACTGCTCTGAACCACTCTCATGAGTAACTCTGTAAGCAGCACATTAACCCCAAGCTTCAGAAACCATGTTCAGCTACATCAAAAGCATCCCACTGCAACAGACCTCCAGTTCCTCCAGGACATCCTCAACCCAGATGTACACTCTTCTCATTTGGGGTTAGGAAAAAATACACTTAGAGGACTGTAAACATCGTTCTACCTCTGTTTCATAGAGTGAAGAAACGAGGTTTCTGCAGCTCAGGATCAGTGCAGTCTTCCATGTGGCAACATCTTTATTTTCTCTGGTTTAGAAGAATTGTTTCTCCTGGTAGCTGCAATGAAACGGTTTAGAAAAGTTCCTTGTGGCAGGAAATTCACCATTTTTTCCTCCACCTGCTCCAGGTTGGGCATATGCTCAAACACAGACAGATTCAGAAGACAAAGCAATGAGGTCTATAAAGGGCATTATCACTGGAAAGAGACACGGTGATTTATAATCTATACACTCTGAGCCAATGCTTTATTACAAGGAAAGGCCTAAAGCTATGAACATTGTGCCAAGAATACCAAAAGACTGACATCCACTAGAAGCTAAGCATTCGTGTTTGATAAACTGGTAATCATTGCTTGTATTTTTCAACAGAACAATTGGAAAGATAACAAAAAACTCTCATCATATGATTAGTTTTTCCCCTGCTTTTGGTGGTGGAGGTTAACAGGAGAGGGAGTAAGGACAAGGGGAGGCCAAAAGTTAGCAGTGTGTCTTTCACCCTCAGCCAGAATAAAGCCTACCCACTTTATTCTGACCTGAAGCAACAACAAAATCCACACATTCAGCTAGATGTAAATGCTGTCAAGTGCAAACATTGTTTGATCGGTGCTCACATACACACTAATCTCTGTGCTTTGTCATTTTTTCCCAGTGCTGAGGACATTCAGGCCTGCTCACCTACAGAACCATCCCATTTCTGCACAAGCAGAAGAGTCTGCTTGTAAGAAATGTAAACATTAAAAAAAAATGCTGCGGAAACTTTGGAAATGGAGCTGTTGTCAGCAGAGATTAAATTGTGTACCAACAGCACGACATTTATGCACTGCTACTTAAACTGTGACAAATGGTTACAAACATGATAGTTTCAGGATCTTTAATCTAAATGAATGGCGCTTTTAGCCTATCTCTGACTTGAATTCAGTTTGGAAATAAAGAAGCATTTCCTACACAGTTGTGTACAGAATCAAGCCAGCAAGGACTGAAAGTCACAGCTATCTGCAGCCCTGCCCCGCACTGCGTGGCTGCCGTCATGTGGCTATTCCCCTCTGAGTCCCGAGCAATGCCTGCAAAGGAAATTAAGTTTTTACCTACTTGTCAGCCTCACACAAAGTGTTTGCAAGGAGTTTTTTTCTCCTCTCTCATTTTTCTTCGCATAACAACATGCATAATGTAAGCTCATTTAAGGCAGCAGAGATTACATTAAAATGCGATTTTTTAACATTACAAATATCTCAGATGGCGAGTTATTCAAAACTCATTTCAGTCATTATCGGTTTAAATGCAATATTAACTACCGGAGGAAACTGATGGCATAGGTAGTTTATCCTCCTCCAAATTCACTCTTGCATCATCCTCAGAGTCTCTCAACTGAAGGAATTAAAAGCGCAATTCTTACAAACAAGTATTTGCAAAGTGATTTCTTAGTGTTTA
Source organism: Netta rufina (assembly GCF_964035555.1). Taxonomy (NCBI): domain Eukaryota; kingdom Metazoa; phylum Chordata; class Aves; order Anseriformes; family Anatidae; genus Netta; species Netta rufina. The sequence goes on along the minus strand of NC_140129.1, from coordinate 34,529,607 downwards.
TGGTCTTGTAATACAATATTTATAAAACAATCTAACTGCAGACTTTCCAAGGTGTTCTTCAGCTGATAGCACAAGAGAAAAATTGACTCTGTTATGCCCCCCAGTCCTCCCCGGTCTCAATCAGTGGCTTCACTGTGTTGCCTGGGGATTTCCGAACTGGAAATAAAAATGAAAATAATAAAAGATAAAAAATATAAAATAATAGAGAGAGAGACATAAATAATAATATAAATAAAATAAGAGGTAAACATATTTAAAATAAAGCAGGAAAGAAAGAGAGGGGGAAGGGGAAAGGGAGAGGGGGAAAGGAAAGGGAGAAGGAAGAGGAAGGGGAAGGGGAAGGGGAAGGGGAAGGGGAAGGGGAAGGGGAAGGGGAAGGGGAAGGGGAAGGGAAAGGGAAAGGGGAAGGGAAAGGGAAAGGGAAAGGGAAAGGGAAAGAGGGAAAAGGAAATGGAAGAGGAAGGAAAGGGACAAGGGAAAGGGAAGAGAAAGGAAAAATGAAAAAGTAAAAAGGAAAAGGGACAGGAAAAATGGAGGGGCGGGGGGGAAATGAAGGGGAAAAGGGGAAGGGAAAAGGGTGAGAGGCACAGGTAAGCGCCGGCTCCCCCCGCGGGCGCGGCCGGCCCCGAGCCGTGAGCGCAGCACCGCGGGCTGACGCCGCCACCTGGCGGCCCCGGGCCGGCAGCGCCGGGCGGGCGGCGGAGGGGGGGGACCGGGCCCTGCCCGCTCGGGGGCTCCGCTCTGCTGTCGCTTCTTCAGCGGGTCCTGTGCACCGGGACCGGGATATTTGAGGATGCCTGAGGGCTGGGGGTCACGTCCAGAAGGCGCTGGGCTGCTCTGTGTGGGGGAAAGGCATAGTGACGGCTCAGAAGCAGACCCAGACAGGGAGAAGGGGAAGCAAACGGCTCTCTAAAGTAGTGTCAGGACCAAGCAGTTCAGGTGAGATATGATCCATTAGGCTTTTGCGTGAATTTTCAGGGCCACAAGTGCATACGAGCATCCTGTTTGAGTGCACGTGTCTGCCAGTCCACGCCAACTTTTTCATCTTTCAGGTGGTTTAACCAGGTCTGGCAGAGGCGCAGCAAGCTGAAAAACCCCGTGCAATGATCCTCTTGGCACCCCCAGCAAGAAGAAAGCTGCAGCACGAATCAGAGCTCAGGCACAACGCAGGCACAAGTGTGGGATGCCATCCAGTGAAGGGTTCTGAAAGGAGGAAAGGCTGTGGATTTTCCACCTTGCTCCCAGATGCTAATTGCATTCATTACTCTTAGCGTACATAGGAGACCATGGCATCCTGCGTGAGGATGTATTTTGTTACACAGGATAGAGATGAAGAACTTAGGCAATACTGGCAAAAGCTTGGCAGGGGCTTTAGTGTCACAAAACTCAAAAGTTATCGTGAGCTGAGATCTGTGTTGCTCTTTATCAAATTCACTAAAGCTGGAAGGGTTCAGAAGCAGAGCAGTTTTGCCCATGCTTGCTACAGATTCAGTTCTCTAACACAATCGCTGGATTTCAGTAACTCTTTTCTTCTGTTCATATCCATTAAAGTCCTCTCTTTGGTGCCCGCTGTTTCTCAAAATACACATGGATGAGCATCAGAGGATTTTTCTGCAATACGTTTGGTAAGCTCTACAATGCTGAGATTAGAAAAGGACACTACACCAATGAAAAACAAAATCCTTATAAAGCCTTTGATGAAAACATGAGGTTAGTGCATTTCCTTCAATATACTTTGATTTTTCAAATGCACTATTCCAATCACTTCTCAGAAATGATTTCAACATATTTGGAGTAATAACTTTCCACATATTATCAACTGATATATATGTAACAGCACATCATCTTATTAAAAACATTTCCAGGGTTTGCAGAAAGTAAAACTTGGATTCAAATAAGCATGGCTTCAGCTCTGCAGATCAAAAGCTAGCCCGACTAGTGATTCATAGTACCGGGCCATCTGGTGACTTGCAGGAGTCTCGGGCTAGTTTATGAACAGCAAGCTAACCTGTCTGCACATGCTTGGGAAGTGGGTGGACTCAACTATTTCCCCAAAATTTGTTATTTTAATGAATCTCTTACACCAAAATATTATATGAAGCTTCGCTACGTTTTAGCATATGCAACCTTTTATTTGTAAGTGTATGTTTGCTCTCTGTTAGCACCCAACTCCCCTCTGTTGAGCAGGTCATGCCTTATAGCTTCAAGCAGCTAACGTATGCAGGAGAAACCTACTTTGTAATTTGTGGCCATTGGAAGCTGTGAATTTTGTCAACACTACATCCGAGTGTCACAGTGATACCCAGAGGTGCAGCCCGGTCACCATCACACTAAGTACAGGCACTGCCTCCCAGAAGCTAATTCACAATGAATAATTTAGCTGACAAACTTAGTCTGCTTGAGAAATACCCGTGAGCAGATTTCAATTTCTTCAACCATAATCATTAGTCAAAATATGCTAGAGTAAAGATAGGGTGAAAGAGGTTGAGAGGGAGAAAGAAGAGTCAAAAAAGAACAGGGCTCCTACCTGCATTTCTGGATCACATAGCATGATTTTGTGTTCCTAATTGCTATTTCTCACATCCAGTGGATGAAATTAATTTGGACAGAAGAGAGAGAAAAGGTTTTTTCCAGACTCTGACACTAGCTTAGATCAGAACTAAAAACTCGTATATATCTGACTACTTTCCATTCCAAGCACAAATTTGTCTTCCTTAATTACATTTTTATATCATACAGAGGGACCAGAGTGCCTGTAAGAAGAGGTGGAAAGTTCCTCTCAGCACCCGTTCCAGATGCAGAATGCTCCAGAGAAAACCACACCATCTACACGTGCTCCTACCCCATGCTCACACGAGATCCTGGGTGCCCACCTGCCCCTGCAGCATCCCAGCATGTGATGCAGATGTGAAGGTGTCCTGGGGCAGCCACAAGCTGGGAACAGCTCACAGCAGACATCCAGCTGTGCTGTAGCAAGGCACACCCATGTCCTGGCCTGGAGATGCTCACGCCTTCACCCAGATGGAGCCTTCCACCCTCAGAGCTCTCCATCCGCAGTGCCCCAGCTTTAATGTCACTGAAACAAGGGAAAATTATCCGTGACAGGAGATACTAGTCACCAGTGGAGTGGGTCGGCTGACAGGAAGAAACAGAGGAGGACCAACAGGTTCTGCAATACCTACTGTTAACTGCTGAGTATTGTGTTAGTATAATGTTTGTCCAAACATGTGGGACATGTCAGACTGTAGCAAGTACAAACACACCTAAAGGAGACTCTTGCTGCTTCTGTGAAACACAAGCAGAGCTAATAAGACCAAATTCTGCACTCATTCCATGTCCATCAGAGTGACTCTACTCTGACTGCCAGCAGGCTGCTGCAGAATCACACCAATACACTTGCACGATAATATTGCCCTGAGCATAAGAATACTTGATAGCAGATCTATCCTTTATCTGGTGACTTCACTGCTGCAGGTTTATGGCCTTGAGGATGTATATGCCACTTTTTTTTCAAGTCTAATGTCTGATCTGCAATCTGAATTTTTCTAGGAAAGCAAGAGGAACTACATTGTATTTTTCCATTAACTAGTAAATGGAATTTTGTTTTGGTCTTGTTTGGTTTTGTTCAAGTAAAATCAAAACTTTTTTTTTTTTTTTGTATAAAAATGAGCAACTGGTACTTACAAGGTTGTATGAGTGAACTGGTTGCCTGACTCGCGGTAATCATATGCAATTTTTAAGACTGTATACTGAAATATCCAGTGTCTGCCTTCCTCCTAGTTCTCCACAGAATAGTAATTTTGGATTTCATAAAAAGTCAGCCTACTTCCCTCCCTCCTATACAGCAAGTTTGGCAGCTAAATTACTGCCACAGACGTGAGCATAAGCATATGCGTGCTCTGTGCCATATTAGCAAAATTTTTTGACAGGCTTCTTTATTTTTCTTAACGTGGGAGAGGGATGCTTGTTATACTTCCTATACACCTGCAGTTAACAGTGAATATCAGACACAGTAATCAGTCAGAACTAAAAACATATTTTACGGATTCAAATTCTACATGTTCCTTTCAGAAATATGATGTTTTGGGTAAATAATTGCTTGGGATTTTCTAGAAGGAAGCTTATCAACCCAAGCACCTCCCAGGCAAGCAGCAGTTCAGTCAGCTAAGGACACAACTCTGCATGGAGCTGCTTCAAAGACGGAAAAGATAACTAGAGAGATCTGCCTTGGAGGCAGGTCATCAGCAAGGGGATGTCTCCTAGACAGGTACCGGTTCTTGTCTGCCTGGAAAGTGAGTTACAAGCCTTTGTACAGCACCTTTCAGGCAGGCAGCTTACTGAGGTCTGCCTAGAAGGCAGGTCAGCATGCAGATGTGCCTAACAGGCACCGAACTGTGCAAGCCTGCCTCCCCGTGCCTTCAAAGATCTCGAGACAAGTTAAGAATTTCATTTTAATGATTTCAGCAGAAAGCCATTATTTCCTGCAAGAAATCATTTCCAGTACGGTTGCTGGATGTGGCAGGCTGCTGTTTCTTTAACGACACATTCTTAATACCAGATACAAGAGCAGAATTCCTCTTTACAAGGGTCTGGTAGTATTCTTAATATAAAAGGAAATGTTGTTTTATAAAATTTGGCAGCAGGTTACTACAGAGAGCAAAAGAACAGTCAGGTACAACTGGAAAAAGGAAAGCTGACAGGAGGCATATGAAGAAACTCGATGTACTCTATCCATATAAACACGGGTGTTGGCACACTGTTTTCTCTCACACCAATGTAACTAGCAGCAATGTCTGCAAGGGAGGCTTAGATAGAATTGGCAAAAGCAATGAAATGAACTTTAAATATCATTCATATTAAAAGGATTTAAAATTTTTAAAATCTCCAGTCAGCAAGGACTTCAGCAAAACCATAACTTTAATCACTCGACTAGACTGCTTTTTAATAAAGATGAAGAGCTTACTTTGTATATAAGAGAGGCATGGTTTCAATGTATTTTTGATTCCAACAGCTCTCCCTCAGGTATGCTCAGTTCAGGATTTCAGGTTTTCTTCATTACAGAACTATCTGCACGTTCACTTCTTACATGAAAGCTGAGGTTGGGCACAAGCTGGTAGCTCTGGACTGGTGTCTGGAATGCCATGATAGAGTGTGCTGGCCCAAAATGAACTAGAAATCTTGGACAGAGACTGGTGAGCAACAGTCTGAAGCAAGAACAAAAAAGCTGTCACGCTAATCAGCAGTTGTCTTTTTTTTTTTTTTTGAAAAGGTTGTATCTCTCTAGGAAACATTCAGCAGCATCCACCCTGAGATATGAGGCAGCTTGGAAGCCGTAGGCATTTTAAAAGAAAGAGAAGCAGGAAAGAGGAGCTCCAAAGGCCTCCAAAGTGTGCTCTAAGATAGACATATAGATATTGGGCACATTTGGGGAGGGAAACAGCGATAGCTGCAAGTTGTAGAAAAGCCAGAAAAGAAGGAAATACAAACCACTGCTCCAGTTGCTGAATTTATTGCCCTGTTCAGACCAACTCATGTAGCAAACAGTGTGCTGTAAAATATTGTGACAATGAGTTCCCAAAATATACCATCCTGAAACATTTCATAGCAGTGCTGGTTTCTTCAAGCATGACACCAAGTACACAACAAAGACACCGATCTTGCAGGGTATATTGAGAAAACACAAGACAAACAGCGCGTTTTTAAGCTAACACAAACCAGTTTGGCTTAACTCAGAGCACCAGCAAGCCACTCTTCCTTCCTGCACAATCTTTAAAGACTCAGATGTGAGACCCTGCACTCGTGTTATGCAGGACCACCTGGTCTGCCAACTGTCAGCAGGAACCTTAATGAGAGTGACTTCTTTCGGAGTGATATCCCCACAGGCACCCGATGGAAGGTCAAATAATCTTTGCAGAGGGCTCTCTGTGACTGAAAGCTTGATCTTTGGTGTGCAGCCTGTAACACGTGTAAAAGACTTACCACATAACAGAATAAAGGAGAAATGACTATTGGTATAAACCCACAAAACCTGTCACTCATCCTTACACTTGTAAGTGTCCCTGGGATCGCTCCACTCTGCGCAGACCCCTGTCTGGATAGCTTAGTCAGATTTATTTTACATGATGTTATCTGCCCTGATAAAGTGAAAATTTCATACCAAAAGCATAATGCTGGCATCATTCCATGCTTGTTTGGCATTGTAGCATACTCTTGAAAGCTTTCAGACAGTAAGCTCTTAGTTTGTCATCATTCACACGTTATTCAATAAACTGTATTATTTTAGCTCCAGAGAGCCACCAAACAGATGCATTCATCAACAGCTGTGACTTCAGGATCCTGAAACGCTTTTTTTGATTGAAGGACATGGATTTTACAGAAAGCTGTATTTTAAGTAGATCACTGTTTGTTTGTTTTCCGTTTATTTTTTTTCCAATTTGTGATTTTTTTCTGCCTTCCTGTTTAGGTTTAATTAGCAATTGACAAAACAACTTTTTAGAAAACTCTCTATATCCCTATCTCAAGAAAAATAAAAGTAGTGTACGTCTGAAAGTCCCACTTCCTCAAACGTGAGTAGAAGTTTAGGGATGAGATGAATTTATTCTAAACTGCCTTTCCCACACTTCTGCTGCCAGGACCAAAGGAGATCCTAAAACACCTCGGAGATACTTAGAGGTTGACTTAATTTGTTCAAAGTGAAATAGCCCCATAATGGTCCTCTCCAGCCAAAGACAGGTGAACACTCTGTCTTGCCAGATGCTACAAAACACCCCCTGCATCCTCATCATCACTGACACAGCTTGCAAACACCTGTTTAAATCTCTTTTAAAATTTTTAGGCTTTTTACAGAACTTGAGCTGGATTTAAGTAGGTCTCAGAAGCTCAGTTTGAATCTGACACAGCACTTACACGTCAGGGTGCTCTTGTCTTAACCAAAGGGTGCCCAGTAATCAGAAGCCACTCCACAGATTTCCAGCACATCCATGGCTACCGCTTTCACCAGAGCAGAGGAGAGAGGCCAGAGGCAGCACTGGCATTGTGGGATGCTGATGCTGCTGCTTGGTCGGCGGTGCCATGCCCGGCATTTCTCTCTCATTTCTCTGCTTGGCACAGAAATGCTGGACTCTTTTCTTCACAAAACACATTCAAAATAGAAATAGCTTCACACAAAAAAACACACACATACTCTGCTTCAACTTCTGTTACAAGAATGGAGAATGTCAAGGCATTTACCTTCATGCCCTCTCTAATATCACTGTAATATTTCCAACAGCAGGCTCCCAGGGACGCCAATTCAGAACCAAAGTGATTACTAACCAGTGAGGACCAACTCACTGGTTGTAGCCTGCTTTGTAACACTGAGCAATTATGGAATAACTTTGAAATTGTGCCTACAGTTCAGCAGTTGATTATCATTCTGTTTATGCTATCAGTTACACTTGTGCAGAGACAGATTAACTCAACTGGCGGCAATGAAGTCAGCTCTGACTCGAACCTGAGTGACTAAAATTGAATTTGTCCTCTAATCTAATTTGAACTATGGAATCATGATCACAGGCTTCTTCGTTAACAGAAGCATAAGTGTTCAGTTGAAGCACTAAGGAGAAAAAAGAGAAGTATCTAAAGAATGTCAGATTTTGAGTATCTTCTTAGGAGGACACTCAAGAAGCTAAGAGGAGGGAAAGAAACCGTACAAACAACTTCAGTTGCGGTTATATTACAGAAGCTCCAGTAATTATACACTGAATCATATTCTTTCACGGCTTTTTTTGGCTATCTCTGTATTTGTCAGCTCTAAGTACTTGAAAGAAACTGTTGAAAATACACTCATTAAAGTATCTACAAAATCTTGTGCAATATAGTGTTCTTCATAAAAGGAGATTGTAAAACCAAAAGTATGAAGAAAAAGCTTTCTTTCTAAGATCTAGCAATCACGGGGAGAGGACAGAACAACAACAACACAAAACACCCTACAACTTCATGCCTATTCAATAATATGCATTCTACTTCTACAGCTCCCAGTGACTTAGAAAACTCCAGGAAGCTAAAAAATCTGGATTCTCCATCTTATAAAACATTGGAAAATGTTTTGTAACACTTAGTTTTCACGCTTAGCAAACCATTAGTCTCAAGGCAAAACAGGGAGCATAGGATAGGAAGACAATACACAAAATGACCATCTCTCTTGACAGCACCTGGAAGCGAAAACAAACAGAGCAAGTTGGCGGTACTCTGTCATAAGAAAAGTTTGTTGAGGCACATTGCTGAATGGTGCTTTGAGTGACTTTTCTTTACGAAAGCAAAGAGAGCACATTTCAACAGCATATGCTCGAGGCTACAGAGGCATGGCTCAGCATGGCAAAGTACCAGAGAGAGGAAGAGCCCCTCTTAGCCAGCCAAGCTGCTACACAGAAAGACATGAGCAACCACAGCTTTCACGAAGAATACAGATTCTGACCAACATTTGTTTTTTCATCTGTATTGGCAAAGGATCTTGACACCCAGATATAGACATCATCTTCCTGACCACCAGTCAGGATGGGTGAGAGTGGATTTAATTTGCACTGAAAGAAGGGAGTAGGTGGGGACAGCTCCAGCTGTATTCAGCTTTAATGAACAAAAAGTGTCTGCACAAACACTGCTTGCAAAACATTTTGTTTCCGAGGGCAAGTATACTGTCCTTACATTGTTTCAGTTTGACAGAGGAAAGAATATGCCTTGTCATCATTCCACTGCATGCAGCCGCAATCAAAAATTACTTCTGAGGCAGTTAATAACAACTTTGAGAGTATCAGCAGAATCGTGTAAAACACCACTTACATTTGGCAAGTTTAAATGGTTTTGAAATAACAGGTGAATAATACATTCGGATTTGCCTCCGTGGGCAGCCAGAGCAGAGAAAATTACTGCAAGACAAATTTTTTGACAAAAACTCAAGATAAACAACTCAGCTCCTCTTTGTCAAGAGTAACAGAGTGGGCGTATAAATAAAATGCAGTAGGCAGAATGTCTCTGGAGTTTAACAAGGCCCCTAGCACAGTACCACACAGAAAACTCATTAACACACCAGAGAATCACAGCACCGATCAATTCAGATGAAGAACAGAGATTGTAAGTGAAGAGATTGCAAGTGAAGAGATAAGTGTCATGCTAAACCTGACTGGATGGAATATCAAGAAGGGACTGGTTAGATCCCACATTAATCAACTACCAGCAATCCAGGGCAAAGCTGGGGCCGCTCCTCCCCTGCCTGGGAAATTACATTGCGGCAGCAAGCTGCTGCCTCTGATAGTACAAAATGTAGAGAGGATAGTTATTAAAATCCAGCTTTGCAAAGTTCACCAGTCCACCTGACATGACTGAAACTCTAGAAGACTCCAATCCACCTCATGTTTAACCTTGCATCGTTTAACATGCTCTGCAGGAGGCCTCCTTCCCTCCAAAATGTCATGTACCATTCTGTATTTATACTCCTCTGCTATCTTTTCTCCTTAAAATCATTCTCTTACAGAACCTTTGCAGGGTGAAATGCCATTTAAAAGACTCTTCAATCAACATGAATTTTCTGGAAGTCACATTTATTAAGAACTGCACTGGAAATGACAACTCAATCAACCAGGCTTGTTGCGAAGGACCGAAGTAGTTGTCACAGCCAGCCAAAGTCACACAGAGGCAGACATGTAATGAATAGTGTTTTGTCAAACGGGTTATTCTCAACTGTGTGGACACTGCCAGCAATCAGTGTCCTTTATTTGTTTCTCTTTGCTAGATTTCTCTGGACCCTTCCTTGAATCTGTCAAATGTAACTGAAATACCTCACGTACCTGTTTTATCAAATACCACGTAAGAAATATCCGGAACATTCTCATTTGGTAGGAGAGAGCTGCAGGGGTGGCCTCTGTGAGCAGAGCCCAGCAGCTGCCCCACGTTAAATAAGGGCCAGTTTCAGCCTGCTCCAAAGGGACCCACTGCTGGCCAAAGCCGAGCCAATAAGTGATGCTGTTTGCAAGTTTTGCAAGATGTAGAACTTAGTAACATAGTTTAGTGGTGGACTTATCAGTACTAGGTTGAAGGTCAGACTAGATGATCTTAGAAGTCTTTGTCAACCTGAATGATTCTAAGTGCAAATACTACTCCAAAAACACAGGAGAGCCATGGGCCACCATGTGCTAGGTGAAAGATTATAAACACTGTAACACAAAATATTATTTTTTCTATACAATTATAGTGTATGTCTGCTCTTGAGTAAACAGAGAACTCTAACTGAACTCAGTTGGATTTGAAGGTGCAGAATGGTGCCAAAAATATTCAAGTACTATTTTTTAAAGGCATTTTTATCTCTAAATGAGATAAACATGACAAATAAGATAATTTATCTCTTTTTTTTTTTTCTTTTTTTTTTCTTTTTTTTTTTTTCCAGAACTGTAACAGCTGTGGGCTATAGTTTCTGTTGAATGGAAATACATTTTGAAGGCTTCTTGACTGTGACCACAAACATTCTTAGTCACTAATTTAGATTTGTTTCTTTAGTTATCCTCTAATTAACTTGCTTTCTTCATAGATAAAGTTTAATTCTCTCACAGGTAAGCCAAATTCTTTTTTTCCAAATTCTTTTTTTAATGTACTTTCTATTAACACTGTTGTTCAAAAAAGTAAAGGCAAATCAATGAAACACCAGACACTAGACAACAACTATATCAACCAGCTATTTCATATTTCCAGTCTTTTGAATACTGTTAAATACTTCCTTACAATGACCCTCAGATATCTTTCTCTGTGTAGCATTCATGCAGATTGCAGACAAAATTCTATCACTGCACATAAAATACCGCCCACTTTGCTTCCTACAGCCCCATTCCTACTTGTTAGTAGCAACTCAGCAAATTGTAAAATAACAGCAGCCCTGCATTTCTGCTCCTTCCTTGAGGAACATGCTCCCCCTAGCACTTGCATAAATGTTATCCTAATCAATAACCTAACAATTAAAGTCACCAGCATTTTGGTCCTTTTACAAGTCTCTTTATAAGGAGGGGAATGCAAATTAACAAATAAATTATAAAAAAAAAAAAATCTTGCTTTACTTTTCCAAACTGCCTTGGAAACGGAACAGGAGTCACTCAGCCACCCCTTAGTCCTTAACCCCTGAGTTAGCTCCTGCTTTGATATCAGTGAAAATCATTTTGTGTCTGTCTGCAGATGTAGCAGCATTTTCTTTCTGAGCACTGCTTATTACATTCCCATTCTGCCAGTTTATCAATAAGCCATAAATTCTGGTTGTGTTAATACCAGCAGTAGCTTTGTCTCAGGGTTCTGAAACTGCTGGGGATTTTTTGTTGAGGGATTTCTGCTTTGTTTTGTTTTACTTTCAGTAATAAAAAATCAAAAAGAAGAAGAAACAAAAATGGTAAGGACAGGAAAACACTGGTAAGCAAATGTCTGAGTCTGACAAACAATCAATTATCTACACAGCTCAGCGACTAGAACATATCAAGGGTGAAATCCTGCCTCCATTAAAATCAATGGGAGTTTTGTCATTGACTTGAACAGAGCTGGAATTTCACTCTAAAAATATTGTATGTGACTAAACTGGAGAAACTCACATGGAAGGCAATGCAGGCTTACACGGGAACATGTTTTCTGAGGAAAGTAAAAATGGTGCTTATAAGTACTGAAATTCAACTTCAGAATATTCTAGATCATTTACTTTGCAAAAGGCTATGATAGAAATTTTAGTCCTATGGTAGTGTGATATAATATTCACGTACTCAAGGGAAAACTGCCACTTTTTGATTTTGAGCACAGCTTTGTCCAGCACCTGATGGTGAAGGGCTTCATCCTGCTCTGCACCCCAAAGGAATTCCTTCAGATCGATGGCATTGCTCGTGTGTTTTTGCCTGCAACCTCTGCCCACAAGGATGGTACAACAAATGTGACCTGGCCCTGTGGCATCCCAGTACATACACGTGGTCTCCCGATGCTGGGACGTGGCTGTATTTTGAGAGGACATGACTCCCCGCCAAGTATGTCACAGCAGCTGTCCAGCCTCAGTGTAAGACACATGACTGAAGAGGTACAACTCTGCTAATCCACCCCCGATTTGGGAGGAAGGATTCGTATTTAGACACCACCACCACAAATAAGCTTTGTGGACTGTGTTAAACCGTGTGGTGAGGATGCTTAATCAGGCAGAGATTATACATTCAAAAAAACCTGCACCATGACCTTTCCTGAGTTTCTGAGCACAGACAGCCTGTCCAAGTTGTGTGGAAAAAGAGAGGTGTAATAAACCAGTGCTGACGATGACCTTTTAATAAGTAAATGGTTGAGGTAGGCGTGCATTTTGAACAGAGCAAGAAATTGGATTTGTATGTATGCCTGGGTGCTTGCTGGGGAAGGTGATGAGAACCACCCTGCTGCTTATATTATTATTATTATTATTATTATTATTATTATTATTATTACTACTACTACTACTATTATTACTACTATCTGACTGCAAGTGCTGGAGCAGTGCCCTGAGGGCAGACCCAGAGCCAAGTTCTCACAGTCCTGTCAGGGTCAGAGCCGGCTGCATCCCAGTGGCCAGGTCCCAGTGGTGGGGTCCCGGTGCCGGTCCGAGTTAGGCCAGGGTCTCCCTTTCCCCAGGGCAGGACAGAGGCACGGGTTCCCTCCTTGGGAGCCAAGCCGAGGCCTCCGGCAGCAACAGGTGCAGCGGCCCCCGGCTGAGGGCTGCAGCAAGCAGGGAGCGCGCATAAAAGTCATGGTGCAGCAGGGCAGGGGGAGGCTCCATGAAGGCCGGCAGGGGGGCAGCGGCGGTGGGCTCCAGGCAGCCCCCTGCAGCGGGTAGCAGGCAGAGGAGGCGTCGGAGGGTGGCTGCGGGTGGCGGAGGGCGGCAGCGGGCAGCAGCCAATGCCCGGGAGCGGGACCGCACGCAGAGCGTCAACACGGCCTTCAGCGCCCTGCGCACCCTCATCCCCACCCAGCCGGCTGACCGCAAGCTGTCCAAGGTGGAGACGCTGCGCCTGGCCTCCAGCTACATCTCGCACCTGGCCAACGTGCTGCTGCTGCAGCAGGCACGGGATGAGGGGACCCCCGCCACGACACCCTGCCTGCAGCACCCCGCCGCCGCCTCGCCGCGGCCCATCTGCACCTTCTGCCTCAGCGAGCAGCGCAAGCGGGTGAAAAGCGGTGGGAGAGGGGAGGGAATGGGTGGTGAGGAGCCAGAAGGGAGCCGTTCTCCGCTGGTCCAGCACAGGGGTCACCTCATGGCTTCACCCAGCCCTGAGCCCTGCTCCTCTCCCTCCAGCAGCGCCGGGGAGCAGAGAAGCCGCTGGTGCCCGGGGAGCTCCGCCGCTGCAAGGTGACAGCGCCCTGAGAGCATCGCATCCGAAGGCTGGGTGCTGTGGTCGTGCCAGGTCTGCTCGGAGCGTCTCGTGGATGAAACCGAACCCTGCGCAGACAGCTGCACCTGGTGCAGCAGCTGTTTTAGCTCCAGGACTGCTAAACCTGAGCGGCCGAGGCCTGACCCTGTGGCCTCCCGACCCTGCACCACATGATGGAACTTGAGCTTCACAAGGCATCATCGGCTCTTCCCCAGGGTAGATGAAGATGTGGAAAAGCTGCTGGGCCCAGGTCTGGGCCATGGCCACATGGTGATGCCACCCGTTGCCTGCCGTGTTCAGGATGTGCATGCAGTGCTGTGAGGGCATTTTGGTGAGCACGGTGCTGTGAGGGTGCTTTGGTGTGCATGGTTCTGCAAGGGTGTTTCGATTCATGCAGGAGGCCAGTAGGCACTGGCACTGCAGCACCTTGCCAAGGGATGTAGGCAGCAGAGGAAAGTGGGGATGTGCTGTGCAAGAGCTGCTTTTTTCTTCTTACAAGGACGAGTTGTGCCAGTCCTCTAAATAGCATGGGGTATTCCTAGGTCTGTCGGCAAACAGGGAGTAGAGGGGATTTCCCCAGGGATCTCTAAATTTAGCCATCATCCAGGCCCTTCCCACGTTGTGCCTGTACATCACAGATGTCACTTACCTCCCTGGAGTTTGTTAACTTACATAGTTGTTTGGGGTTGGTTTTTTTGGAAGTAAGTCTAAAGAGCAAACATGCATGTGATGGTTCCTGTTTTGGACGTTAATGAGGCAGCAGGCTAGACTCTTAAACCCCAGTAATGGTGGATTTAAATATATATATATATATATAGCTACTTGAATTTTACTGTGCCTTTTGTGGTTATATACATGATACATATATTTAATTAGTCCTTAATAATCCTTAGTTTTTTGCTTTATGAGGCACTCTGTGTTCTTTAAAAGCTTGCTAAGTACACTGCTGTGAGTAGTGCTGCAGAGTGCTTGCCTGGCTCTCCGCCCCTGCTGCCATCTGTGCAGTTCCCCTGTCCAGCCTTGCCTCGGCCAAACACGAGGGCTGAAGAAGTACTGCTGTGCTTGTCACCCTACCCGGTGTACAGAGTTTTCCTCCTCCTCCCCTACATCAGCACTAAGTTATTATTATGCATTTATTCGGAAGAACTTTACTTAGCAAGAATGACAGCTTGGTTTATTGCACATGGAACTTTACATTTTTGGTTTTCCATCTCGTCTTACCTTTATCACATTGAGAAAAAATGCATTGCACCTGCAATAACCTTCTCCTTTAACATCCTACTCAAGAAAAATACTGAAGCAAAGTTCCAGTGCTCCCACATCCTACTCACTTATTGAAGGCTACATGCTGTATTTTCCTGGATTGAGAAAAGGGGCTTTGTTTGTTTTCAGGTTTCTGTCATTAGTTTTCTTTCAATAGGGAATTTTAAATTGCTGCCAGATTATGATCTTTGTTTTGTTTTGGCATTGATTCTTTAAACTAGAACTCTTCACCATTTATACAGAATGCTTTCTCATTTTTGTATTGTGTCAGTGTGTGGGGGGTATAGATTTCTGCAAATGTGCCTTCCAAAGATGGCTTTTTTTTATAGCTTTAAAAAAGTTTGTCTTTTAAAAACTTATTCAGTTTATAATTGAAGCTGATCTTACAGTGATTTCTACACCCATTAAACCAAAGCATCTGAGCTGGTTTACAGACAATTAGTACTAATATATTCATTTAGCTGTATCATTCAATATGATACACTGAAATGAAAGAAGTAATGCAGTTTCGATCAATTTGGGGTAATTTTTTTTTTTATTGAATATGCTCTGAATTTTGAAATGTTGTGACATCACTGCAGTTTTAAGAGTAGTTCTTGGCAAATGCAATGTATTTGGATTTAGTAGGCTCTCTCTGTAATTAGCTATTAAAAGAAATGAGCATAAAAAAGTGGGGTCTACTTTTTTTACCACAGTATTTGCTGGAAGCTCATTACTTGAAACTCTCATGAATAATTTGCACAATTCTACAGGAACTTGGCTTTCTCACTGTAAATGGGATTTCATCTCCCTAGTTTTGTATAAGATTTATACAAAATGTTTTTCAATAACAAAAGCAGGAGCAGGCTGGTATGACTCGGCCATATCTCCTGCTTAATGCAGATCAGCGTAGCATTAAATTCTTCTATCTTTACTCAGGATAAACTGTTGAATTCAACTGAGCTTGAAGATTTCAGTATTATGCTCAGGGTTTCAATTACTAAATAATATTGGAATTTCAGTAACACTGTTTGAGTGTGGCAGAAATTGGGCCCCAGAGCACTATGGCCCAAATATTCATGGTATAGACAGATAATATCTATCCAAAACAATTATGATTGTAATTTCTCTGAGGAGCAGACCCCAAGCCTGCATATATACAGATGTAACATTATGTATTTGAACATAAATGGGGACAGATCCTTACTTTTGCTGATATTTATTTATAATTTAAAACTTCTCTGCCCCCAGGAGCAAGAGGAGATACAGGCGTGAGCTGTTATATGTAATGGTTTTTCTATAAAGCTAGGGAAAAAGAATTTAATTTCTAGATACTTAAATGAATTGAGTGCTCAGATTTCACCTCTAAAGAGTGCAAACACTAGCTCACTCATCATTAAATTTCATATTGAGTTTTTACTATATGAGTTTGTGTGTCTTTTCAATTCTATTCTTTTAATCATCTGCTAGAGAGACATTGTGCACAGCATGCACAAATATGTATTTACAAGCCAAAATTTTGAAACCTGGATGTCTGAAAAGGAGTATTTTACCAAATGGTCAGGCACTGAAATGATAAGAACTATTCCAGAGGTGCTGAGCACCCTCTTGTTTTACCGAAGAGATTGTTTTTTCCACGTATTTGTAAGTGCATTCTGATCTATATGTATGAACAGAAGCATGCCTAATGTCAATCCCATCTCTGTTTTCCTGTATACACTTGGCTGTTCAATTTATGTGATGCATGAGTAAAGCAGAAGCGGTGAGATATACATCATTTGATCTTAGAACCTATTAAAAGACTGTTAAAATATTCCAAGTATAGTGCTTTGTATAAATCCTTGAACTTAGCCAGCTGCATCACAATGTAACAGCAGCATCAAGCAAAACAAATAAATCATTTTGTTTGATTTTACTGGCTAAGTTTAAAGAAGTATTTGAACCTAATACTTGGTTACTTATGGATTAATCGTGATGTAAGTCAAAGTTATGTTTGCTACTGTTTTCAGTCTTGTTCAAAACCGAAGTTTCCTTTTTAATATCTTCTTGGAAAATCAGCTTCTTTACAAAACAAAATCTATATTGGTTTGCAAAATGTGCTTCTTATGTTTGCTAAAATAAACAATATTTTTGTTACTGATTTAAACAATAAACTATGAACGCTGCAGTAATACTTGAGCAGTAGCTCTCTTTTATAATCATCCAGTAAAAGGTACAAGTATTTATTTTCTTTACCTTTTTCAAATTTATCTGTAGGATATTTCAGAAACATATATATATCTATGTGTGTGCGTGTATGTGTACATACAAACAGGCTACTAAAACTTCTAGCAAGGCTGCTTTTAAACCATTAAGCATGTACCAGCTATTAGTTGGAGACAGCATTCTGATGCTGTTATCTGCTTGTTTAGCACAAAGGAGGCCAAACAGAGCATCTATGCTGATACTTAAGGCTGAGCTATCCCCCTAACACACAAGCCACTTACCTTCTGTAACTACTCTCCCTACCAAAGCTCAACACATTGTGCCTCAGATTCCTAACTCGGCATTAAAGATGCATCCTCAGTGCTTTCATTGAATTGTAGGGATTGATCTGCAACACTGCATCTTTCCTTCCAGGCTTGCTGGCAGTAGAGAAGGAAGGCAGGTAGAAAGTTTGGAAAAACGAAAAAGCTCAGGGACTGCACAACATTCTAAGTGCCAGACACTGGGGGGAGTTTGAGGGAGGGAGAGGAAGGAAGGAAAGTACTGGAGGAAGGACAGAAGGAGCTGAGAGGGGAAGAGGTTGATTCGCCCATGGAATTCAGTAAAGTATCCAGCTTTAAGCAAAGCTAAAAAAAGCTTTTTTAGGCTAAGCAACAGTCAGCATTTAAGCTAAAGAGCCCATAGTGTGAGCACCTGGGATGTACTGAAGGCCGTGTTGCCACAAGCAGTTCTCTTTGAATGTTACACGTTGATAACCAAAAGGATTCATGGTTATTGAGGGACCCATAGGACATCATTGCAAGTGGTAAGGCTTCTCAGTCAACGGACAGTATTAAAACTCTGCCAAATTTACCCTTTGAAACGAGTCAAAATTATTCTCACAAACAGAGCCGTGAACTTCTGTGGCCCTTTCTGATATCCAAATAGTAAATTTTTAATTGTCATACTTAATCTTATGTCATCACATATTCCCTCTTTCTGTATACATCACATGAGCCTGTATGAGCCATTTCACAGAAGAAAACTGCAAAGAAGTGTCCACTGCAAATACAGGACACAAAAACTTTGATGTTACAGGCTTCCAGGTCTCCCAGATTCATAGGAAGACAGGCGATGCTTTCAAGATAGGCCCTTAGCTTCCTGCCTCCAAAAAAGCTGGTTTCTGTGGGTTTAGTCTGCTGTGCTATGAGACACTGTGTAATATGTTGAGAGAACGTTGCAAAAAGAGACAAAACCTAAGCCAGCTATCTAAATACCACTTTTTGAAAGAGAGAAGTAAGGTCTTCATTGGGAGTTTGAGCTAGTGGTTAATAGAAGGCTAAGAGAAAGAATTTATACAAAATTAGCTAAAACAGACAGCATGCTGCCAAGGCAAAAGATGTGGAGGATATATTATTTCGTTAACCTTCAAAAGATTCCTGGTATGTATTTCTGAAGAATCAGCATGAGGATTGTGGGGGAGGAAGAGAAAGTTATTAGTGGGGAAAAGAATACTATTGAGTTTTGTGAAAGCTAACAAAAAAACATGACTTAATGCTGACAAGAACCAAACTGGCTGCTCTGAACCTATTTCTTCAAAAAGACTTTTTCAAAATTTGGGTATACGTATGTAGCCAGACAGCCAGGTATCTTATTTCAAAAGAAATCCTTTAACGGTTATAATACAGAGTTTTAGCACCTTGAAGATTCTTACCATTTTTGAAGTTGCACAGTAATGAATACAGGCTTCCTCAGGAGAGGAAGGAGGAGGAGAAAAAGAGGGCATAGATGAAGAGTTGCCTGCTGAGTAGGATATTCTCCGTGGTGCCCAGAGAAATCCCAGCTCCAGTCCAGGTCAACAGCTACCCTAACAAATGCTCTAATCATCGAAGGGTTGCACCACCCCCTCATTCTCCTGCCAGGAGTGCATATGAGGCAAATTTGGTGTCTATTTTGAGGCTCCCAGGCAGCCCCCGGTGAGAGGCAGGTATCTAGATATTGGGCTCTGCAAGGGCTGTTGTACAACTGGGTATGAGCAGAGGGTTTTTGTAGTGGTGGTGGTTGTTCTAATGGAAATTTAGATGTTTGTGGTCATTTAAGCAAGTAGAAGAGGTGTTTGTGCTCCTCTTAGGTACCTCAATTATGCCTATTTGAAAATTCAGATGGATGTGTGTGTTTTTTTCCCCAGCAAAAAGGCCAATTTAAGGCAGTTGTTCTTCCAGCTTCACTTTCCTGACCCCTCAAGTTGCATCAACTGGAACTTTTTGCAGACCCTGTCTAAAAACCAAATGAGATAAATCATAATTTAATGTCTTAAAGAAATAACTAATCTAGCTCTCAGAAGAATTTGACATCCCAATGAATGTGAGACATAATGCAAGAGGAAGTGTCCCCTGCTTTGGTGCCAGACGAAACTTTCCTGTAACAAAACACAGATACCAACTACCATAAAAGGGCCTTATCTTCTCATTTGTGTAGTGTGTTCACATTACACTAGTATTGTCAGGTTTTAATTAAACATTTGGAAATTGCTATGGATTCTTCCAAGAGAGAAGCCAGTAGAAATAAGACAATTACACTAAAATGGGTGATGAAATAAGTAAGTGACAGAAGTAATTCTATTTGTTACAGAAACTCTCTCTAACATCTGATTGTCTTTCCTTCATATTATTAAAATAAACCCTACTTTCCAAACATATGTATGCAGATCATTTTTAAACGCAGAGATTACAGAAAAAGGTAATTTTTTTAAGAAGAGAATTGTGCTTGGTGAAAAGGGTAGGCATCTGTCAGGCCCAGATAAGATCAGACAGCTGTGCTCTATCCTGAAAGGGTATTGTGAAGCTAAGTTTTCCTAGGGAAATAATGTCTTTGGTATGAAAAGCAGCAAAATGTAATGAAGTCTCCAAGCAAATAAATTGAGAAAACAGGAAGTCTCAGAGCTCATTTTTATCTAAAATACCAACCCTATATTGGGAGAAAAAAAAAAATAGAATGAGAGGAGGATAACATCTGAACCACAGTGAATAATATGGAGCAGAAAGATCATCTCACTTCATATTCTCAATCAAATTAATCCTTTAGAGTAAAAACAAAGTCAAGAGGCAACTTCAGCAACAATAACAACAGGCTGCTAGGATAAGAAGAGCGCTGGGACACACAATTCCTAGGATGGGCAACGGGGTGGCTACAACGGAGACAAGGAAGCAAGCCAGGCAGAAATCCAGTCGGTGTTGTGAAACAGCTAAAGGGGAAGGTGGAGCCAGGCTGTTCCGAGAGGTGGGCAGTGAAAGGGCCAGTAACAATAATCACAAAATGAAGTGAGGGAAGCTTGGGTTTGACTGATGGAAGAACGTTCCTCACCGTGAGCATGGTTAAGCACTGGAATGGGAAGCCGAGGAAGCCTCCCCCTGGGGGATTTTCAGAACTTGACCTGAGTCAGCCTCACTCTGAAAATGGAATAAGTACTGAATACCTCAAGAAGTCCTCTTAAGATCGTTTTTGTATGATCCTATGGAATGATAAGCTTATGGTTTACTGGGAAGGAGAGCTGTAGACCAGAATCATAAGAGAAACTTCATAAATGCAGTAACTTCATGGGAAAAAAATCTCCTGTGCATCTGGGCAGTGCCAGGACTGGCAGTGAAAATGAGGGGCATCCAGGAACGCATGTCAACAGGAAAGCAAATAAGATTCCTGGAGAAAGAACTGAACGTGCCTCCAAAAGGGACTTCCAATAAGAGGTAGGTCTCTGTTTCTATTAGTAGGGCCTCTCAGAATGATTCCAGGCTTGAATTAGCAAAAAAAAAAAAATAATAATAATGATTTGTTTGGATGATGGGTTAAGATTTAACTTCAAGGTGATAACTTGGGAAAGCAGGAATAGAATTCAAGATGAACTGAAAAGGAAAAATAAAGGAGAAATGTTTTTAAAAAGATGCAATTCAATAAGGAAATATACACCGTGCTTCACATGACTAGGGATAATCAACTGCACAAATAAATGATGAAGGATGACAAGCAGAAAATTATTTTTGAGGTGTTGCATATCGCAAACAACATGACAAACCTTTCCAAGGAAAGTGGATGTATATTTCATGAAGCCCCCTTTGGGTGCTATTTTCTATGATTATTAGAATTTTGACAAGCTCTACCTGAAACGTCTGGCTGGGTGGAAAATCTGTTTAAAAAAAAAAAAATGTAACTTAAAAGAATGCTACACATAGAGAAATATATAGTCTTAGCTACTGTGACTGTGCAAATGAAACAATGAAGGGGGACTTGTGATGGTCAGTGCCAAACTAGATCACAGTGACACAGAATCACAGGGTATCTGTAAGTTATTAACTAACAAAGGACTACTGAAGGCACCTGGAGTAGTATTAAAAGAAGTTATGAGGCCCTGAAATTTTCAAGTCTGATACTTAGAGAACGTGTCATGCTGCTAGTGACCGAATGTGATAAATGCATGGATACAGTAATTACCATATCTGAAATGCATGACAGAAGTTTCAGCATCATGATAAGAGATATAACAACTCAATTCAAGACGTAGGCATGAGAAACAGGATACAGTCTGCAGGCGAGTCAGGTCCTACTGTGTGCTGTTCTCTTACCACTGCAACTGATTATTTTTATTTGCCATACTGCTCGAGGAAAATCTGAGTAGAAAAGACAGCCTTTAATAAAAGGTGTGGAGAAAGATAACAGTGAGCAAGAGTTTCTGGCTGGTGGGAGAAGCAGTGTCTGGAGCGCTCAATATCTGTACCAGCAACGCATCAGCCCTGGACTGGCCAAGCATAGGTTAGGATCACTGAAGGACCAGTAGAGGCCAGTAAGAGAGAAAAACAACCAACAAAAGCAAGCACAACATTCCCGTGCTGTGCAAAATATAGCTGAGTGCAGCTGAGTCAGGCTGAAAATCAAAGACTACTTTTCTGCTACATAAAACATGTTACTGCTTATTTTAGCATCTGTAACAAGATAAAGCAGAAATAAAATGCATGTTATGGCGTGCCTTTACATCCCAGCAAATGCTGTAACATTGCAATGTGCTTCATTACATGAGACAATCCATTGATTGGCACATTTCAGCTGTCACTTGTGTATTACAAATGGGTAGATCCTCTTCTGTGAGAAGACTGTGTTTCTCACTGCCTTCTCGGTGTGTTTGCATCTACTGGTGGCCTGGTTTTCCCCAACACAGAAAACATATACCAGAAATGACTTAACAAATCCGTACTGTTAGGAAAGCTGCACTATTTGTGAAATGCTTTAATCAAGCTGGTTAAATTGCTTAATTAAAACTATTTTAAAAGCACATTCTCATTTATGTTATGGACTTTAAAGGTCTTATGGTCTTAAAGAGTATAAAGGGGTCCAAAAGTAGCCATAATGTAAGTAAGAATTACCAACATTATTTTCAGTGGTGTTATTTACAGTTACTGATCTCGTCACATTGGCTTAATTATCATTTGGTTCTAAAAGGCTAATAGTTTCACTGCATTACCCTCCAGATCTGGTCTTCTTCAAAAACAGTTTAAAAGAAGAAAAAGAAGAAAAAGAGAACAGTGATTTCAAAAACTTTGCCCACCACCTCCCTCTGCTGAGAGTTCCTGTATGTACCAGCAGAAATAGATAAATCTTGGAGGTACCACTGCTTCTGGACTGGTAAGTTATCTTATATCAGATCAATGGTGGTTTCAAAGGACACATGAGACTGCTAGTTGTGGTGGTAAAGATTCAATTACTTTTCCTATCTACCAATTTACCAAACTCTACCATAGGAAAAGGACATACATATTGTTAAGACAATAGCTTCAAAAAACAGAACCCATCCATCAGTACCCAAATCCATTTGAATTTCAACAAGACTTATATCTTTGATGATTTATTTTTAAAGTTGTTGGTGTTTTGGGGTTTTGTGTGTCTTTTAATTGCCAGTATGCAGAATATTTCTGCCAGTATATTTCTGAATAAAAATTACAATACATAGAGACATACAGCATCTACATGCATCTGAACACACACTCCTGTGTGTATTTGTAGAACCAGGGTTACCTGAACTGCACTAAAATTGATGAATGTTGAAATGAACAGGAGCACAAGAGACCATCTTTGTGTATTTCAAACTGAGAAAGTAATCAAAGTTAATGTAGAGTAACTTATAAGGGTGAGCACCAGCAAAGGAGTGAAGAACGGTGACCTCTGCATGGTTGCTACCAGCTTAGTTCCAGAAAGATACTGATGGAGGCATACTCCACCCCTGCTGACCAGGGTCACAGACAGGAGTGGTGAAACAAGATTCTTGCTCCATTTTAGAGTCCAAAAACATATAATAGAAACACACATTTGAATAATTTAGCTTAAAAAAAAAAAAAAAAAAAAAAAAAAAAAAAAAAAAAAGCAGCATGTTCTGCTCTCTCCACTGAGAAGATCCCTGAATACACAACTGCTGTTCCACAACCAAATGTCAGCAGCTGAGTGACATGCAGGCCTGGAAGAAAAACCGAGAGCTCAAACCCCCCTTCTGCATGGCTGCTTGATGGCATATGGTACATGGTGTGGGCTTTGTTGTGAATCCCAGACAAGTCATCCTGCCATGCGGACTTGGACCATTGCATCAGAAAACATCCAAGTCCTAATTTCTGGGTTGGTGCTCCAGTATGCTCTCTGTTCAGGCGGCAAGGAGGCCCACAGCTCCCTCTGCCTCAACATTTAAGGATTGCTTTCTGTCTCTAATAACTGTGCATCACCTTGGAAAATTAAAATAGTAGCTCTTGTTCTGATTGTATGTGAAAGTATGGCTAAAACAAATCTCATGGCACTGATAAAGTGTTGTATTCACTAAAACTTTAGAATCCTATTATGGATCTTTCCATATTGGTGTTTGTGTATGCTGCACAGTGGGTAAGAAAAAAAAAAATCAGATTTCAGGTGCTTACGAGCATGACAAATAGGCACTGAAGTGGCCTTGAGCACTCTGATGCAGTAACTGAGAAGAAATTGAAACATTCAATATTCTGAGGTGCCTGAGCCCTCTGCAGATGGCTCTTGGATACTTGCTATTAATCTAGCCCCAAAAGAAAGTGCCTCCAGTTCTGTTGATTTTTGTGGGTTTTCTTGTGGGCTTCTTCATATTTTTAGTTTTTATTTTTTAAACACTGGCAACAGAAATAGTTTTAATTATATAATGTGAGTAATAATAATGTGGGCATTAACTTTCAGCTATTATTCCAGTGTTCGTCTCTAAGTGAAATTAATGCAAGATTTAGCAGAAGTCCTTTGTATAGTAACAAACCTCCAATTCCGTGAGGTTACTGTACATTTCAGTGTTAATTAGGAGCTTTGCTGACTTTAATTCAAGGTTACTGACAGAAAGACTTGTGATCAGGAGTATTTTAAACTTGTGACTGACAGTGACAGCAGTGCTACAGTTTTTTCTCTCATTCAGAGTATGTGTTTTGCTTGTCTTCATACCCTAACATTTCATTAAATAATCTGGTGGTTAATAATTCATTTAAAATGTACATCTATTTGTAAATGTTCATCCTTGTTTAAAGCTGAATTTTATAAAAGAATGCATAATTAAAGTGCAGAAATAACTTTTTTTTTTGTCTCTGTTTTCATCTAGCAAGTGAATCTGTGGAAAGAAATGCATTCATAGATGAACAGATGAAGTGTCTATATATTATATAATCCATTTAGACATTCATTCTGAGTGATTGAAGACAATATCAGCAGGTATCTGATCATTAGGTGTCATTAGCACATGCATAAAGATAAATATTTATCTGTTCCACTACAATGAAAGTTCAGAGGTTTAACATCTCTACTTTAAGAGCTTCTCTGGTTTAGATTTTCATATAGATGGAGGTATTACAAGTCTGAAATAATGTGTAATGTTAAAAAGGCCCAAAAGATTAGAGCAGTAATATTTACTCTAAAGTTTGCCTGGCACTTGAGGCATTGCAAAAATTCATAATTTCTCAACACAAACCTCCCTAGTCTTCCAGCAAGCATACTTCTATATCTTTAAATAAAATAAACTTAAATTATGTGGGTTGTAGGTCAAAAATTTAGAGCACTGAGCAGATTAGAACAACAAATTGGCTATTGCTCAGTCACACACACAGGTGTGACCCAGCAGAGGTCAACAGCCAGACAATTTGTTGAAGTATGGAAAGTTTAAAATAGACTGTGCAAGTGTAGTTTATATAAATAGGTGATGTACAGTTGCCTTCTAAGGCCAATACAAGTGTATTTATTACCTAAAATTAAACTGACCTATGCATGAAGATACCATGAAATATGAAGCCAGCAGTTTTATGAAAGAAATTAAGTGGTACTTTACAAGATCATTAGAACTTCCATTGATTTTGTGAATAATTGGGTTCCTTGATTATTTTATCTGTCTTCCCAGACATTAAGTCATCCCTTATAAATGAAATTTAATTAATGATTAAAGAGAATGTGAGCACATCCCCAAGCACAGTAATAGGGCTTGTGGTAGCACAACAATTCAGCAGCTCCCTGCAGCAGCACACAGAACCCATCCAAAATTAGATCAAGCCCCAATGCACTGCAAAACTACACTTTGCTGGCTCTCCCTGTATTATCAGGGAAAGCCACAACATCCAGGGGGTGAAATCAGGTAAGTGTAGCTTGTGTTCCTACTTCTCCCTTAAAGCCAATGTTCACATACCCACAGTGCCTTATGGACAGGCCCACGGACTGGGCACGGGCACTCATCCCTGCTGACAGCTGGCCTGCTGGCCCTGTCCTTCAGGGGTGCCCAGAGAGAAAAGAGGACTGCATTCTGCCTCACCCAGGAAGAAATGAGTTGAAATGATAGGAGAAAAGTAGCACAAACTGTAGGGCTGGTAGGAGCCAGGACACCACAGTACCACAGGTCACAATGCTGCATAGTTGTTCCAGCCACTCTGAGGTTAGGCAGATGTCACAGCACCTGGATCTGGTCCAAAGTAGTAAAATCAGCTCTATTTCAAGATAGTTATGTCTCCTTTCAGTGGAAGAAAGTTTCCCTGAAAATTTTACATTGATGCAACTACAACCAAACACCCTACCCAACCATGACATTTCTGTAAAGGCTGCAGAGCCACAAACAAGATCTGGACTCAGCAGCTGCCTGTCATCTGTGCCAGTCAGAGATGCCAAAGAAGACTGATTTAAATTTAAAATCCTATGATTTGGATATTTCAAAATGTACATTAAAAAATATACAGACTCAAATCATTACTGATTAATTTTATAAATATATTTTGGCACATTTTCCATGCAGCTTAACCTTTTGAAAATAGTAGCTATTACTGGGCCAAAAGCATCTTTTAGGTTTAGAAGGTCTTTAAATTCAAAACATACCTGGTGCTTATGTTTCAAATAAAGATTAAAAGCTAGTAAAAAAGTTTCACACTGAGCTAAATCCACAGCAGAATGGTGTTATAAATATGCAGAGGCTACAGGGAGTAAAAACAGGGGGGGGGAAAGAGTTCAGCAAAGAAAGCTCCTTTCTTTTCTCTTCAGGATCAAATGCCATCTCCAGATCCAAAAGAAAAAGGTGAAAACTATCAAAAACCACATAGAATGGGAATCTGCAGCAAAATTTAGAACAGAAATATTCTTCAGTGATGTGTAAGAGAACAAGGAAATAAGCAGCAGGGATGCTATAAACTGTGGTGAGGAATAAATTAAAGCTGATCTAGCTGTGACTAAAATTTGCAGAGATAATATTTAGAGTGTCCAGTTTTAGGCGTTCAACTTACATAGCTCAAGAGGGAATCTTTTAGTTTCTGCCTCTAAATTATACACCATGATTCAAGTTTAAACCTTCTAGATGGTGACATGCAAGTCCCTGTGAATACTCAGTGAGAGGAGTACTCAAAACTTGCAGTGAGGATGAGATGGCTAAAGGCAATGAGGCTGAGGAATGGATGTTACTAAAACCAAGTAAAGCTTGATGTTCTCAAAGTGAATACATCCAGCAATCACCTTTCTTGAATAAGGAAGGCCTGATAGTTTGGTTTTTTTTTGGACAAATTGTTCCATCAAATTAAGGCTTGAAAGAAGAAAATATACTGTTTGTTGGACAGTTGGACAGAATAACTGGGGAGCTATAGATTCATTCATCTGACCTCAATAATACACAAGTCTTTAGAAGACACTGAAGGATTTTAATACAAATAAATGGAAACAAAAGTAATGGTCCCGTACAGCAACCAGAATAGATTTTGCCATGCTTGTACACTTCTACAAGAAAGGGAGATGCTAGAGGAGATGAAGAGAACCCAAACAAGACGCTACACCTATTTGTAGGCTAATGAGCATCTGCAAGGCAAACATGGAGGCACCATGTTCTCTATAATACTCCATTTGTAGCCGCGAATGCTTGCATTAATGCCAGTTAATCTGCAGAGCTATGAAGTGAGAGAATGGAGTGTTGGCCATGGGACTGAAGTTAGCTGCTGCACTTCAAGCACCATAATTGAATCCTACACAGCCTCCTGGACTCCATGAGAACCAAGCAGATGGAGCCTCGCTAAGCTGCTTGTTCAAACACAAATACATAATAAAGAAATACACATTAAGGGGTTGACACGACACCAAAGCAGAGGAACGGGAATGGTTTTAGTAAAAGTGCTTCTCACTTAAACTTTTTGGGGGCACTTCCAATAAAGTGAAGAATTCACAGTTTGAACCAGGAGTAGCAGCATAAAATTGAGTCTAAGTAAATCCAGCTTACACTTAAGATAGAAATAATAAAATAAAAAGAAAACCAAGTAAAAGGCAGTCTGACTGCTTTTATGTAATGCATTAACTTCAAGCAGCTCTGCAGTTTTCTGAGTTTTTGGATCCTTGCAATTAAGGCAGAACTTATCCATTATATCCTGCAGTACAAGGATGCCTTTTAGCTTGCTTTTGGGATTTTTTTTTTTTTTTTTTTTGGAAAGACTTGACACTTCTCTCTTTCATTCCTACTCCAGCTGAAATATGGACATCCCTTCCCCCTTTCCAGCAAAACTTTAGAGAACAAATAAAATGAGGATGAAAAACTCTTTAGCTTTTTAGTTTAAAGATATTT
Source organism: Netta rufina (assembly GCF_964035555.1). Taxonomy (NCBI): domain Eukaryota; kingdom Metazoa; phylum Chordata; class Aves; order Anseriformes; family Anatidae; genus Netta; species Netta rufina. The sequence continues at coordinate 34,501,704 of NC_140129.1, read as the reverse complement.
ATGCTCTCATTTGGCTCCCATCTTCTTTCTCTTTAAAATCCTTGAAATCTTACAGTCAGTAGAAAATGTGCCACTTAAGTATTTCTTTCTCCTGAAACCACAGCAGAAACCATCCATCCTTCTGGGATAAACAAGCTGAGATAAAACTCTTTTGTTCTCTGTGCCACAACTGAAGAGAAATTGCTTGCACCACTGGATTATAACTTCGTTTTAATGCAGTTTTCTTACTAAGTGAAAAGTGAGAGTCAGACTATAGAAAGAGATGGGGCAGGGAAAAAAGAAAACAAGAAACACAAGAAGAGTAAACTTCAGAAGACTTCTCTACTACATCATGGATATCATATTCTAATTTTGACAAACTTCCTACTCACAGAGTCATTTTGTCCACAATTTTTTTTTTTTTTTACCAGCTCCTTTAATTTTAAGAATATTTTCAAGGAGTACGACCTTACGCATTGTATCTCCCTACACACGGCCCTACTGTTTTGTCAGGATGCATTCTTGACTCACTGTACTAAATACCCTGGGGACAGTATTAGCTGCAACACAGATAGGTAAGGAAGAGGATGTGAAATGGAGTCTTAATTCTGAATTCCCTGACCAACCTTGTTGTTCAAATGGAAATAAAGAGTATGGAAGAAAACCAAACAGGAGAAGGAGAACACAGTTTTCTGTTCTTATTTAAAGGATAACGATGTCCTAAGGGAACCAATAAAAGAAAATGAAATTGTACAAAGGACAACTCTAGTACATCTAGTAAATCTTGTAGGAAAAAACAACAACAATCAATAATAAAAAACTATTCACAAGAATGCTAAATAAAGCCAGCTAGGAGCAAAGCCTTTTGAAATGCATATATTGTTTTCTGGGTTTGAAGACTTCAAAAATCATTATTCATAATCCAGGTTGAAATTCAATAAAGATATTTGCCCAGTGTTTACCTCTTTTTATGCAACCTGTGTTTATATAAATTACTACAGAAAGAGAAAAATGGCAAACTTCTACAGCATAGTACATACCACATGGTTTCTGCTTAAAACAATTTTTGCATTCACACCAAAAGATGTACACTTTTCAACAAGGTAATCCATGTGTTATTCTGCTCTGTTTGCCTAGATGGTTACTCCTGCTAAAGTCAGTTGATTTTTATGCAAGCAGTACAGCAAACCAAAAGTATAAGTTCACATAAAAAAGTAGTATGCAAACACACCAACAATTAAGAGGTGTGAGAATAGTCCAAAATCAGTCAAAAATCAGACTATTCTACATAGCAAGCTTAATACAGTGTATTTTTCATATTCCACTTATTTCAAAGGAATGGTCAGATTTTCATCAAATTATTACTGCAATTACCTGTTTATACTGAAATTAAGCACAACAAAAATAAAGCCTAAATGAGATTCGTGGAAGTTTATGAACAGTGAGGATGGGGGAAATCACTGAATGAACTGAGATGTTGTTTGCCTGGATAGCAGGAAGGAATTTTCAGACGTCTATGTATTACACATATGTAAACCACACATACTGCTATTCCAATACTTACTCACATAAAACTTATACTTATTAATGATGACAGCGTATCTGTCCCTGTTTTACAAGGTATGTTCCTAAGTATTTATCCAGTGCTTTGAATTCCATAATGTTTTTGAATGGAATTGTTCTGGATGACACCTGGAGACTTGAGCAATCATTTTGTCAGGTAATGAAAGATTCACCTTTAAGTTCCAAGTTCTACGTTCTGAATATTCAGACATTTCAAGAAATTATATTTCAATATATTGACATTTCAAATGACTGAATCGATCTGCCAAACAATACGTCTTAAAGAGAAAAAAAATACCAACAACCAACCAACAGACCACAGCAAAGTCCGTTTTTAGAATATTTAAGATCTGTCAATGTTTTCCAGTGTATCAATATTAATGAAGCTTGGCAAACAGGGTCTGTGGTTGAAGTTCATATTAATACAGCATTAGGTCCCAAAGAAGACCTCCTGATTCACTAAAAGCTTTGTTAAAGATTTAACCAGAAAAATGCTAGTGATATTGTAAGATTTCTCTGCACTGGGCCTACATTTACCCTGGAAGAATTTCCTGCACATTGTTACATTTAATGAAAATGAATAAAAGCAGAATATACAACAAAAAGTCCCTTTTCAGTACAATTCACATGGAATTCACATTTCAGAAACTGCTGAATGATGGCAATAACAACTGTGAGATGATTTACTGCAACCAAACTTTGCACCACCAAAAATAACTCTTAGCGTTGCATATTTTAGAGTAAAACACAAGAAAAGTTCAAAGAAGAGTCCAGGTACTTATTACATCATATTTTATAACTCAAAGAGTAGCTGCATCAAAGTTTTAGCACATTTAATCCTTACATTTCCACCTTCTATTTTTCCCCTGAGGTGTGCTTTATCATATAGGTGCACAACTAAGTAGGGATGGTATAACTGACCTCTCCCTTCTCTTAAAAGTCCACGATGAATTCCCACTTACTATAAATGATCAAAGTTTTATGGACTAATGACAGTTTAAAATACTTTTTTCCCCACTTTTACTGCAGTACTGTCATTAAGACTAACAATCTAAAGTAGCTAAGAGAATGAGTAAGCAAGATGATTTACACAGATGATAGTGCAATGGAAAGAAGCGGGGAAAGATTCTTTGAAATTTTTTGTAGCTGAACCATTAAAAAGATTTACACCAAGGTCTTTAAGTGAAAAGAGAGCACTGCCAAAGAGGTCTGGCAAGCTCTTCTATCAATAAAATACTCTGCCACATAAATTTAGCCAAACCTTCAGCTTAAAACCTGATTAAAAGCTAGAAGGAGCTTGTTTTGTTACCAGAGAGATCCCACCACCCCAGCATCCAAAGAGACCGCTTATAAAAATCAGTCAGGATAGAGACATTTTTAGAAAAAAATTTCCACCATCACTGAATCCCCTCTATTTTTCCATGAGGCCATATACAAGAACTCATGAAACATTTAGCATGAGAGAGCACACAGGTTCTAATACAGGGCAAAGTTGTGTTGAAATTATTTAGGGCTGGGGACAACATTGAAACCACCTGTGTTTCTATAGCTGGCTGATCAAGGCTTCTAGAAGACTCAAAATGTTCATGTATCCTTATAAGTTTTGTATTTAAATTCTTTCATAATGTTCTTTAGTTAGAGATTATTTTGGTACAAGCTTTTATCTTTTTCACATCCCACCTCCTACCATTTTTACTCATTACAGGTAGCCTTAGGAGGCTATCAGACCTAGATGTTGGCGTAGGACACATTCAGGGCAAAGATTTGACTTTGTGACTGTACAAGAACATAAATCTGGACTCTGAAAGCAGCGATGTTTGATAAGGTTTCAACAAGATTTCAAAAGCAAGCAACAGAAAGAAAACAGGAGGTTTTCTACAGGTCACTATGCCAGAACATTATTATTTGTTTGGTGCTAAAATGGGATTAGGGCTGTAAAACACAAGTGTTTTGACAGCCCTTGCTTCAAGATCAGCTGTTCGTGACATTTCCACCAGCTTGGATTGCTGCCCCTCCAGAGCCAGAAGACAGGTGCTTTCCAGTTTTGGACTTCACCCAAAATAAAGACAGGGGGGATAGATACTCATACGCCCTCATACGATATTCACCCCTCCCCGAAGGACCAAATAAAGAGAGAAGCTTTATACACTGCACACCAACAGTAAATAAGTTCTAGCAGGATGAAAAGCAAGGAGCTGAAGTGGCAGCCAGGCAAGGAAAAGCGCCTGTTTGTTACTTGGTCTTTTTATGCTGCAAAAGTCCAAACATCCGTGCTGCCTGAAGACAGCAGGTCACAACTATTGGACAGACCTGAGCCAAGTTTTTTTAACCTTCAAACAGAAATCTGTAGGAAGAAATCCATAGGGATGGTAGCCAGGTGAGTTAGCTGACCATTGCATGTGTCCTGTGCCTTTTTACTTCTCCAAGACACAACCTCGGATAACTGACCCATCATAGTAGGCTCGAGTTTCTACAGAAGTGTGTGCTAAGTAGCTGAATAGCATTTCGGAATTGTTGTGGTCCTTCAGCCAACAAGGTACGGAAGAGGAAAAAAAAACACAAAGGGAGCTGGGAGAGGACAAACAACCCTGTAACCAACAGCATCTTTCCCAGATCAGTGCTGCTACTTGAAATTTCAACCATTTGGGTAACAGCGTGGTAACAAACTGAGGACACCATTAGCATGTGTCCTGGGAAAGAGGTAGAGGCTACTCCTTGTCCTGCTCAGCCTTTCCTCAGCCATCATTTGCATCTTATAAACTTTGAGGCAATTGAGCTTTCCAATTGTCCAACTTTCACCTGGTTTTGGACTGGCTGGGCAGCACCCAGCACAACATTCAGTTACCAGCATAGTAAAAATAAGACAAAAAAAATCATAGGGAGCCAACACTACATCACAGAAAAGTCAGCCTGCAAGTCCTCATTGCCAATCTTTTATCTCCATCACAGACTAACAATGTCCTCTCCAAATGCAAATGTTAACTATTTGTTTTCTAATAGATAAATATTGTGTCTAGTATTATTTTGTATGAGATGGAGTGGGAATAAACACTGGAAATTATGCATGAAAGTGCTCGTGGACATTTTCTTCATTTATGGTCAGAACTCCAAGTTTTAGCAAATACACACACATATATATATTTTAAATAATAAGAGAACCCATCCCAGCATTACATGCATTCTCTGAAAAACATGCAACACACACACAGATGTGCGAAGAGAAGACCCTAAAGACTAATGTCCTGTCAACAAGGAACAGATCAAAAACATGGACTTCACAATGACAAAGTTTTAACTGAACACAGATTTTAAACTGCTTTGGATGAATGTGAACAAAGCATTTTCTTCCTCTAAGAGCCATTTGTCAGCCAGAAACAACTAAGTGGATGGAATGGGGAAAGCTGAGAAATGGAAGAAGGTGACTTCGGGAGCAAGGGGATGAGGTGTTTGGGGGAAAAGAAGGGACAAGCAGAGGCACAGTTTGCACCCTCAGCCAGACACACTGCCAGCAGGGGGAATGAGGGCTCACATGAGACATGTGATTTACTCCTTTTGACTCCTTGAGGGTCAGTACTTGTCTCCAAAAGCTAAGAAGCTCTTGGACATTTCTGCAGCTTTGGGAGGGATATCTCTTTGAAAATACATCAGATTACTAGTGGCAGGTGGTAAGCTGGGTCATAAAGAGAATGATTTTATTTTCTGGTCAATTTACAGACATATCAAGTAGTTGGGATTTTTATATAGCTTCCTATCTTGTGTGAATGAAGGAATAATGAATGAAGAAATTCATTAATATACAAAATATTTAGTGATCTTTAGCTGGGAACTTTCAGTGAAATTCAGTGAAAACATTTATTTTTCTTTTCTTTCCCCTTCTTCCCCTGTTGTATAGCAATCTGGGAAACCAAAGCAGATCATGCATTGAAAAACCAGGACCAGAATGATTCATTAGGAGCACTGAAGAATGATTTTTGGTTATACATTTTCCCCCCAGCTGATGCACTGGCTGTGTGTACACAGGCCCCCATTCCTTACAGACCTACTCCTAAGAGACTGCATGAGAGAGTTAAAAGCACCAAGACCTATTACTCATTCAGGTGTGTGAAGTCAGACAGCTTCAGAGGGAATTACAAGTGTCATTTTTGCCACTGAATCTCCTACACACTGAGTAGAGCTCAGAACAGGTGTTCACACAATCGTTACCTTTCAGGTTTGTAGGTGTAGGACCATTTCCATCTCAAGTACCTTCCTGGAGGGAAACGCTGCATATTTCTCCTCTTTTCAAAACATTGGCAAAGGGATGAAACATTCATAAATAAATGGTTTATTTCCTCCTACATTTCCTCCCTAATGCGAAATACAATTTTTCATACTGCATATTGATGACTTGCGTAATGCTGTGATTTATAACACTTGCTTCACTCTGTTTCATTGTAATTTTTTATTCTGATCAAATATGCTTTTTTCTCGATTTTTTTTTTTTTTTTAAGCTGTGTGGTTTTATACCGCTTACCAATTTAAATAAAAAGTTATTTAATAAATGCGATAGTACTTGCCGGTGAGTGCCTGTTGTGCATTTTGCCAGTAGATGGCAGCATGCTGCTGCTTAGTCGTGAAGGCTCTGCGTAAAATCCCTAAATCAGAAACTTTCTAACAGAAACTATTGTGTAAGGTTTTTGTTTGTTTTATTTTTTCAAATCCACATTCCTATACGTTCTCTCACAGCAAAATATTTCCATTGTGTCGCCTGCAACCCCTCTGGGGCTGAGGCAAAGAGTAAAGTTTTCCTTGATTTTTTTTTCTTGAAACATTAGTTTATAATGTTTCACAGAAATTAAGATTTCTGAAAAGCAGAGATAAGCTGGACAAAGTCTGTTGGTACAGACACTCAGAAAGGTTTGTAAATGGGGAATTTCAGCCCTGTATCCGCAGTTCTGGACGTCATTTCTAGCAACAAAAACAGCTCTTGTATCCTTGCCTCTTCAAAATTCTTGACGACACAATATATTTTCCTGTTATCAAACAATATGCAGACATATATAACAATTTTCCTCCTTTCCTACTGGTATAACAGGCAGCAGCAGGATATCTGTGAGCATATACCTAAAAATTTAAAATAACAGGCCCCAAAATTTTGCTATTGTTATATATTTTCCATATGATAATTTTAATAAAAACAAAACCAAAGTACAGACTTCAATCACTAAATTCCTAACTCGCTGCATTCTCAGAACCAAGATGTGCTGTCAGAATGAGCATTGCTAGCTGCACTTTCAGTCTACAGTTTACTCCTATAAGTAAGGAATTTGTGTTAAATGCTGTGGCCAGTAGAACAACAGTGCATTTTTCACTCCATCATACACAAGGTTTATTGCAATTTGTAGGGCATGGATCTTTCAGGTTAGGAAGTTTAGGGCTTATCTTTAACAGTTTTCACAGTGCACTGGCAGCCTTCTAACATGTCCTCTTGTACCCTCGTAAAGGAGAATAGATATATGTGGCTGGCCATTTGATAAAAGCACAAAAAAAAAAAAAATGAGTAACCAGCTCAGGCGTCCCCTATGTCATGTCAATGCTGTAGCCAGAATGACTTGGCCACTTCAAGATACACATTAAGGAGCAAAGGATTTTTTTCAGAGGCTTCATGCTTTCTCACTTGAAGTGACCATTTTAGCCTTCTCCTATCCCCCAGAAGTGGCTGGAATTCCACATTTACCACACAGCAAGTAGCAGCTGCTTCAGCACTGTACTGAGAGGGAGAACTTCTGTCAAATACAGTGCCTTTAATATTACAACAGACCACATACAGACAAGATCATAATAAAGCAAAGCCTCAGGAGGGCCCTCCAACATGTAAAAGCATATCGACTTTACAAATAAATAAATAAAAGACTGCAAATCCCTCTGGTTTGGGCTTGTAAGGGTAGTTTGCATGGCTCCCACACCAGAGCAAACTCCCTTGCCAGTGCCATGAGGTCTTGCCAGGTCTGGGTGCCCGACCTGGGGCTTCTCCCTGCCTCCTGCTCCCCAGTGCCTGCCAGGACAGGCACCCACTCCCCAAGGCTCCTCCTTGCAGCTCCTTGAGTTATTGAGTCTCTGAGAGTCCATCTGCCAAGGAGCAGAAGTTGAAACCAGCTGCTCGCTTACAGAGAGCATTACCAGGCAATTATCGCCACAGACTATCTCAAAGAATCCCAATTTCAACATGCCTTTGAAATTGAGCATGCTTTGAGTTGAAACAGGTGAACTGTAAAGAAAGATGCTCAAATACGTTGTACTGCTAAGCAGTATTAATAGAGTAAAATGATTTAAAGACCCCCAAGGTAATGACAATTTAAATAACAACAATTACAGCGATGAACAGCAGCCAAAGGTCTGCATCAACCCTAATACTATAAACACAGGCAAACTTCCACTTCTCTGGCTTCTAGCTCTTCCTGATACATCCTAATTTTAAATACTGCTTCTCAGATCCTGAACACAGCTTATATTCAACAATGCCACCAATGACAATTCTTCCTCACTTTGATACTCTTCTTATCCTCTTTTCTTTGTTTCCTTTTTACTTTGCCATTAATTTCTATTTCCTCCCTGATTTCACTTTTCCAGTATTTCCTCCCCTATTTCTTCACATCCTAGGAAGCTTGATGCATCTTAATACTTCTCTGAATTAGTATTTAACAAAGATGAGGTTAAAACAGGGGCAACAGTATCTAATGTAATTATATTTAAAATACTGATAATACTGCATGAGCAGGCATGCCAGAACCCACCAGCTGTTCCTAAAGGTACAAGCCAGCTTTCTGTCTCCTCACATTATAGCCCAGTTTAACCACTGTTGAAATGTATTTTAGGACAAAAAATATGGAATCTGCTTCATTAGAACTGGAGCTCTAATTTATCTGCTTACAGAAAAGTGTGTTGTTCTGTCATTTGAAATATAAAGATTACATGGGGTGTTACAGATAAATACAGCAGAAGTTTGATAGCGTTTGTTAAAGAGCGGGTTGGTTTGCATAACAAGATTCTTCAGAGCTGATTTTATACATGTGTATATAGAGAGAATAACATTTTATATACGGATGATACCACAAAAAAAAAAAAAAGTACACTTGCTTAACTTTGAGTCATGCATGGGAAATAGTTTAGGATGTAGAAATATACAAGAAATTAAGCCACAGCTTAGCAGAGGCAAGAGACAACTGTGCTGTGTCCACCTAATATAACAGCCATTGAGTTGCAGCTAACAGTCTGATCTTGACAGTTTCAGATTGCTTAGGTTAACTGGCACCTGAGTGCAGTTAGAAGATAAACAGGTCAAAATTTATGAGGAGCCAACTTCTTGCTTCCTGCCCCATTATTAGGGATCAAGAATGGGGCCTACAAATGAAAATGAGAATGTACTACGTGTATGGTTTCAAAGAATCTGGTTTAGATACTTGATTTTGGCTGTCTACATCAAAACATGCACACTCTAAGCCCTTGCTTTTGGCTTTTCCAGGCTGTTACACATACCACTTTTCTTCATTGACTCTGTATCTGAAAAGTATTTATGTCTCATCTTGGCTACCCATCCGGACAAAACAATCTCTGGCAGCCTGCTGCACCTGCATTGCTTCAGACCTTCAGCAAAAACAATCTTACATTGTAGAAGTGTTCTCTGAAATTCTTAAATAAGTTGGCATTTTATTAGTGTTGGTCCCCTCCTCCCCCCCACCCCCCCCAATCCCCTCCCCAAGACAGATTAGTGGTTGCTTACTTACAATCAGCCTTTAGCTCCACTGTTGGTTTTTGTCTAGGTTAACATTTTATCATGTACCACTTCTCCAGCAAGCTTCCACATGTGTCCAACACCACCAGTGGAAGATTCTGGCAATTAAGTTCTGCAATCCAACCAGATTCAACAGCGAGCAATGTTCTGGTGAAGTCTGTTACAAATAGAGGCCACTAGCAACCATTAGCTTCAGAAAGTGCTTCAAAACTTGGCCTATGTGACAGGCTGCTGGAGATTAAAACGTATTTCACACATTATGCAATGAACAATGAACATCACCATGGCTAAAGGTTAGATCTGTTCCACATTAAGAATACTTCAATCATCTTTTCAATCCTTCATATTTTTTCTGATAAACAAGACATCTCAGCCTATTTACCAGTACTTCCTGCATTAGACAACCCCCATCCTTATGCAAGTGCCTGTACCTACAAAACCATTTCATTTAACCATTTATAGAACAGAGTCAGGAGAGCTGAGAAATTTTTTCCTCAACATTCTTTCCTTGTATGTATCAAATGTTTTGGACATGAAGCTGAGTCAAAAGAGGTCAGGAGTCCAAAGAGGCAGTGCAGCTGCAGAAGCCAGCTGGGACCTGTGAGTGAAGCTCTGATGACTGATAAGGCTACACCTGGACTTCAGTCCTTCCAAGAGTTTAAGCACAAAAGGTCTGAAGATGATTTTAAGAACCTGGCTTACTCCTAAAGGAGGAACTATTAGAAAGGAGAAAGTTTGTGGGCACATAATCAGCTGAGGATAAAAGCCACCCTCAGGCAAACTGAAGGCACAGTTCCCTGTGATTCCCTCTGCAGGCAAATTCTTGGTTCTCCCTGTGTCACTTGAGGTAACATCTAGCATGGATAAAGAGATCTGGAAGCTGGAGACACACGTGTAGAAGTATAAACCAATTAGCTGTTGTCTGATATACACCTATATATACAGCCCCGACCTTGTACTCTCCTTAGGATTGTGCAACGCTTTATGTTTATTCTCCCTTGGAGTCCTTGAGCTGCCTTCTATGCACTTCTCACCTGCCTTATCTCTGTAGTTTCACCTCTCCTGTTTTGCATGGCTATGCTCCCTGTGCTTTATTACAGCTCTTTCTATCAGTTTGGCAGATTTCTCAGAAGTCTGAGCCACGGTTACACAGGCATGCTGTGCGCAAGCTGGGTCTGGGATCGCAAAGAGATGAACCCCAAGGAGTAGGGTTACAGGTATGTCAGGCTGTTCTGGGGAAGAAAAACCTATTGACATCACGTTATGAAGACCTGTCTCTGTTATTGTCAAGTCACATTGCTGGGAGGGAGCAGAGAGCAACAACACACACTTAATAAAGTAAAAGGACCTCTTTGCATCTCCTTCAACTCTGACACAACAGTGAGAGCAGCAGGCAGCAGACTCTCGCTGTTTAGGAGCACGGATAACACAAAAGCAGGTAGAAGTACATAACAAACCTCTTCATTTGTGCTAAGTTAAGCAACAATAAGCCTACTTGTGCCCACAGATGGTTCAGTGCCTGTAATGTTCGGTTTGGGTTTTAATGCAGAAATACCTGAAGCTGTTGCTGGCAATACTGAATGACCTCCTGCCTGCAGCCAGCGATTTCCTTTTGATACAAAATGCACACTGCAGAGCGACTGATCATGTTTTGAGTCTCATTAGACAGTCAGGAATGGAAGGGGGAGAGGCACTAAGTAGCTGTCTCTGCCATGAGGAATAACTGCAGGACAACACCCAGCCAGCCCTGGCGGATAAGAACCTGCACGCTCTGGGAAGGCATCAGCACAGGAAAGGTGGTGTGTGCAGCCCCTCTATGCAACGTCTGCCAGATGTGGCACTGCAGGAAAAACACAGGAAAGAACCAAAAGGCACCATGGATATAAGTCATACAAGTGGCACTGTCTTGTTTCTGAAAGGAAGAAATAATTTCTGTATCTCACTGCGTAATCACATCCAACTGCATAAAACCACTGCTTTGTTAAACTGAAGAGATAAATCCATGATTTCCACCTTCTCTTTGCTGACAGACCCTTAAAAATGTTCCAGTGGAAAAGTGGATTTATATACCATAATTGTCAACCTACTCATAAGTAGCATGTTATTTTGTAGTTATTCTTCTCAATCCTTTAATAAAAATATGTTGACCTGAAGACAAAGGGTCAACAGCCACAGCTCGAGGCCATTCAGCATGGGCAGAGCTCTGCACTTGGACTGTTCCCTGTTGGTGCATTCACACATGGCCACTAAAATCACCTTCCAGTAAAAGTAGATGAGGTTTTTCAAAGCCCTTTCAACCGCTGTGAAAAGAAGGACAAGTGACAAAGCAAACAGAGGCCACCTCGCTATAATGGTTTTTATTTTTTTGAATGTCCCTTCCTCTTTCCGCTCCTTTCAGTAAGGTCTGTGTTGCCACACACATTGCATTGAGCACTGGTATCAACAGATTTCATCTGGTACATTGCTTGTCCTAGAAAATTAATAGTGGTAACTATTTTCTAGAGAACTGTTATAAATGTTGTAGGACTGCGGAAACTGCAGTTGCTAAACAAACATTTCTGGTGAGCCTTGAGGAGTAACTTTGAAGGAGTCCATATGTCAGATTACACTTGCCTTCCAAGAAGAAACATTTAAATACTTTTTGTCCCTCTGGTAAATTTATAGTCTATGTTTTTTTTTTATTCTAATAACAGAAAAACACATCACTAGCCACAAAATTTGATCCTGAATGTATTGTTATTGTAGCACAAAATGTAAAGTGTAGAGTTTACCTATCAAACTCCTCTGGAGCGTAAGACCTGCAAAGTGCATCCCAAATTAATGTCCACTGCTGCTTTGAAATGACTGGAAGCATATTGCTAATGGCAGGGCAAGGAGCATTATCTATTTACAGCAATGGTTTTGACTTCTAAAATGAATTTTGACCTATAGGCCTTTAAATATCACACATTTCAGTCTCGCCGTGGAAGGTTTCTGCTTGCTACACTCCCCGTTCACACTCGGGCTGCAACGTGCCGGATGTGATCTGATTAATAAGGACAGAACCGCATGGCTGAACCAAGTCCCAGGCTGTCTCTCATGATTTATTTAGTCCTACAAAGGATATTTCCCTCGATTCATTACTTTATTGATGATATTTGCTGATTGAAAAGTTAATACTTGCTTCCACTAATCATCAGATCAAAGAAGCCTGGTAAGATTTTTAATGTTACGTAATGCTTTTGAGGAATTTTTTTCTGATTCAAGAAAATTAACTTTCCTAATCCACCTGGGTAAACACTTGCTTTTCTGCCTCCCTCTCAATTGCTCACTCAAAAAAAAAAAATAAAAGTTAATGTCAAGTTTTTCTTTCTCTAATTCTGAGACTTTTAAAGATGGCAGAGGCATCCATGGGCCTTTTCAGCTTAGTCTTACAAATAAAGCTGACAGAACTCAGCGAGCAAGAAAAATGAGCGACATTTCTCAAAGACCCAGCACATGGAAATGAAAGCAACAAGATACACGTATGCCTCTTCCCACTGTAAGAGGCAGGAAACCTCTCTAGACTCATCAGCTGCAACACTTCTTTCCTCAGCTCCTGGTCACCCCAGCTTTATGGGTTGCTGTCCCCACCACCCGAGACCACATCTCCCATTAAGGCCAACAGCATCAAACAGGCTGAAATCTTAAAGTGCTGTAACCTCAAGGCCACTACAGACTAAGTGCTACTTCACTTTCCAAGCAGAAAAGTGCTACTCACTACCTGGCCTGCTCCAGACCTTTCAAAGGTAGCACACCATCACCACTGTACTTCAATTTTCACACACTAGCTTTATGGAGAAGTAAGATCTGAGGTCAACACAGAGCAAACCACAGCCTAGCCCTACATAGGAAGTGGCAGCAGGCCATCCATCAATTACTGCTGCTCTCCTCAGCTAAGCCAGCTGCCCTCAATATGCCAGTTTTAGGCAGCTGGCAAAGCTTGCCCTTGCTGAGGCATGTTTTCTGTAACAAGGGGCAAAGCTAAATAGCATTGACTGGAATATGTGGCAAACTTAATTACAAATCCATGCCTGTACTCCTGGGCATCTTTTTCAACAAACAATTTTTCCAAACCAGGCTTTTTTTTTTTCCTTTCCCATATTTCCTTAAATTTCAAGCACTCAATTTCCAGCAGTCACAGGTTTTTTCAAATAAAATCCCAGCAAATGCAAAATAAGAAGCAACAACAAACCCTACCTCGTTTCAGGGAAGACTCCTAGTCCCTCTGATTTATTCCAAAGCTGTTCCTGCTCAGCATGAACCAGGCACATCAGCAGCAGGCTTTACCAGACCTCCCAAATAACTTTCCTAGAAGCCAAGGTCTGCCTCTCTTCATCCACAGAGGGAAACTGTATTTCCAGAGGGCCAAAGCACTGCTCCACCCAAATTTCTTCAGTAATTTTGGTCTGGATTCTAAACAAAACCAAGAGGCTTGTACTATTTCCCCAGCCCTGACCCTCACAAAGCGTTTCCCTCCTCCCCCAGAAGCTCTGTGCCCACCTGGGCTGCAATTTATAAGTAGATGCAGCAGGCTGATACCTGTTCCTGGAGCACCTGTTCCTTGTGTTAAAGGGCTGACAATGACAAAACTGAGAAAGAACAGAAAAAGGAGTTGATATGTAAAGCAACATAGGGAAAGAAACCATGAGGGAGGGAGAGAGAGGCTGTTTCCACTGCCCAAAGTAAGATGCCAAAGACCACAATCACCTTTACGATGAAAATACGTTTCTTTGTTAGAAGTTAAGGATGTTAAATAGTTGAGGGGTTTTTATTATTATTATTATCATTCAAAGTGCAACATTTTATATCGAATATCAAAGAAAACTTCTGAGTTATGAAGCAGAAAAAAAAAAAAAAAACAACACACATTTATAAGTCTCAGCTCACAGCTAAGTAACTAACTCCAGGCTGCAGTGCCCTGTGACACCTATCCCAAATTTAGCAGCAGCAGGGCTTGCATTGCAGGCTCTAACTCTTTGATCTCATCGCTGTGGCACTGAGTATAGGAAATCAGTAACGTATTGTGCTTACTCGTCGCTTCAGCTGCCTAATGGCAAGCTTAGAGCCAGGGTCTGGGAAACACAACCCCTCCCATAGTGTACTGCCGGGAACGATGCAAGGAAAGCCCAAAAGATTCCAGGTATACCTCAGAAATGAAAATCTCTTGTGAATAATCACTTTGGCATTGTGGAAGATATGATGAAGAAAACAAAGAATCTGCACCAATGTACAGAAGCAACCAATTATGAACTTAGCTTAGTAGCTTCATTACCTATCAGCCTGCTGTAACTATTCTGATAACATAACACATCTTCTGGATGTTTTAAGTGGCATTTATCTCATCAGGTACCAATGCAACATGCACTGGATGTATACTTCGTATATAGCTTGGGTAGAGTTTACCCATGAGTCTCATACAGGGGATGAACAGGACGATAAAACATGACAATAGCTGGTAAATAATATGTAAGGAGATGTAAACCACAACATCTTAATAACTGATTAAAATAATTGCTTATGTTGGAAATGATATAGACAAAGACCCATGTTGGTCAAATAGGCCAGAAAAATGATGATCTAAAAGTCCATGTGTGGCCTCTTTATAACCAAAAAGAAACATTTTTCTCTATCTTTCAAAAAGTTCACTTGGGCATGTTATCATACCTGTATGTTCCTGATCAGCTAAAACTCTAAAAAAACACTGAAAACATTATATTTCAGTTGTCTTCCAGAGCTACCCAGATTCACCTTGATACTGAGTAATCACACGTGCTCAGTGCAGGTTTTTTTAATCACTCCCCATATGAAAGTTGACAGTAAAAAAAAATTGCTTCTTTTTATGTAAGAGATTATGACTTAGAAGTGTAATAAAGGTGAAAGTGAAGTGGATTTGGAAGCGTTCACTGAACCAAAGATCACATTATATTTTCAATACTAGATGAATGCAATAGCAAATTCTAATCTCAAGTCACAGCCTTCATTTTAGTACAGCTCTGTGATGTTTTTTTCATAATGTTAAGCAGGATTTTTTTTTTTTAGCAGAATTACATGGCGTATATTTTTGTCATAATGCAGATTTGCTTGTTTTGTCTCTTGGTTTGAATATAAGCAACACGGTACATTTGTAATGATACTGTTTATTCATATTCTATGGAAAAAAACAATAGTTAAAAAATTAAAACTCTAACATGGTAAAAAAAAAGATATTCAAAAATAAAGCTTTTCATAACTTAGAACTAAAGGAAATTGAGCAGCTGTAACATAAATGAATCTCACGTGAGTGTCCCATCTAAATTATAAAATATTCCTTTGCAAGAAATTAACTGATGAAAGAATACATCCATTTCTGATGAGGAAAATGTATTAATTCTGAAGGTGGAAAAAAATCTGAGAGTATTAATGCAGGGACGCTCTGCCCTCAAACGCTACCATTGCTGTATGTGTATATGTACTATACAACAACTCCAGATAGTATAACTTCTAAGACAAATTATATTGTATAGCTCTTCTGATCCAGTTACAGGCAACTTGCTTTCCTTTAAAATGGATTTTTTACCATTACTTTTTCCCATTATGACATCTTATAAAATATTTCCCATGATCCTGCTTTATACACATCTAGCCATAGTTTATAAACTCTGGAAATTTAACTATTTTACTGATTCATCTTCTAGGTCCATTTGTATTAATTCCTTTAATATCTGCTCAGGTATTTTGCTGGGCATTTGACTTTAAGTAACAATTACTAATTTCCTGGATGTCCCTTTTTATTCATTCTTTCATGTTCGTAAAAAGGTTTAAAATGTATTGATTACCGTTGCCACCTGCCTCTCAGTTTTAATTAGTGATCTGCTCTCACCAATGCTCTTCCAGGAGTGCCAGCATGTCTACTAAAAGGTTTCATTTGTCCATTTGATCTGGATGCACCCCTTTATTTATGCCCTCATTGGTAATGTGTGTGATAAAGTGTGTGATACTTCGCTTGCTTAATTCTTTTTATTCTTTGAATTTATGTAAGCTATAGGAATTCAGAAAGTCAGTGAGCACTGGTGAGTCACCTCGCTTTCTTCCAAATGGTTTTCAAGGTCAAAAATCATGTTTAAGCACACAGCGGAAAAACAGCTTAATACAGTGGTCACTCATAGCCTTCTGAAACCAAGCTTTAAATCTAAATGTGTAAAAACCCCCTTTGAGACGCTGGGCTAGAATTTGTCTGTGCTACAGCACAGATCCATCACCTGAGTTAAAGCAGCACTAGTAAAGAGCGGTAGCAGGCTGTTATTCTCTATTTAGACTACTCACAATGGAGAAAGGCAGTACGCTGACTGCACTGAGAAAAAGAGTTAACTGATGTGATACAAAATTCCAGTGGAGAGGCAATCTCTGTCTCAAGCAAAGCTTACAGCTCAGCTTAATGACAACTGAGCACCTCAGATAAATGAGGAAACAATGAATGCAGAAAAACAGAAGGCATGAGGATGGAAAGCAAGGGGACAAGAAGTGCTGCTGGTAATGCAGGCATAAAGAAAAAACTGACAAAATTAAGATTTAGAAATTATACAAAAGACACTATATAGGGTGAGAGAATGAACTAAAACACTCTGGCGACAATGCATGAATACTGCACCCAGAAGCAGAGATGCAGAGCTGGTCAGCTTGCTGACAGGCTTATTTTCTTAGTGTATAGTTAAGACATTTAGAGAAAATCAACTTGTAAAGGTTTAAAAAAGAATCTTCACATTGTCCAAATTAAATGAATAGAAACAAGAAAATAGTCTGGCAATTAAATTTCTTAATGTCTCAACGTCAAATGTGCTGGGTCCAACTGGACAAAAAAATAAAATATAAGCACAGAGCACATAAAAATGGTAAAAAGGATTGATAATCAAAGCTAATGGGTTCATTAGAGGTCAGAAAGTGTAATAGAGTGAGAAACGTATATTCAAATGAAAAAGTAGATAAGATTCTTCAGCCTCATAGAAGTGTATATGGAAAGAAAAAACCCAAGGCACTATCTCTTTAGGATGAAGACCTGAAGATAGTCTAGATGTGCCCTGAAATGTCTAGATGTGCCTTCTGCTTCAGTTTTAAATACAAATGAAGATTCTGGCTATTAGACAAATATAATTAATATAAAGGACAGGAAAAAGTGGAAGTGGAAGTTCTAACAGCCACTGCAAGACTAAAGTCCCACAGTGAATATGGTCTGACAAGCAGAGATGCAGAAGTGGTGTCAGACAATCTTCAGCCCGAAATTCTGAACCAACAGACTTGGGAAACTGCAAGTCAGTAGGAAAGATCTGTAATGGGTCTGTACAATCAGGAAGGGTGAATATGTAGAAGAGCAAATGTAATTCTGCATGAGAATACAGAAGAAAAGAGAAATTCAATAACAGCAAACATGAGCTTTAGAAATGCACACAGCCTGAAGGAGGGAAAAAAAAAAAAAAAAAAGCATAGATAAATAGAAAATGGGATCAATTTGTTGCATTGTGATGTTTTTATTTTATTTTATTTTATTTTATTTTATTTTATTTTATTTTATTTTATTTTATTTTATTTTATTTTATTTTTTCCCAAAAAGTAGATCATAGTGGATGATGAATGTTTCATTACCTGTCTTTGATTAGGTTGCTAATTTTCTAGACAAATGAAATAGAGTCATCTATCAGGACCTCAATCAAAATGACTTTGGATGTCGGATGGAAAAAAATAGATATGCTGGAGAAGGTGATTAGGGAAAAAGTTGTGGAGAGGGTAAGGTATGGCTTAACAGGGTTTGTTCAATGTCTAGGATGAAATAACTAAAATTCTGGTGGAGGGTTGAAGATATTACTTACAACAAAACAGAGGAGACAGACTTCAGTCACTTATGTGACATATTATTGAAAATGAAAATACGCTAACACCATGTATCACGGAATGTATTTCCAACAGCGATACATTAAGCGTTAAGCGTTCCACATGACTACTACCATCTAAATTTGGATTTTCACCCATCTTCAAGAAAAACTTGTTTCAATGGAAACAGAAGGAAAGGTTTACTAGAATTATACTGGAAATTGAGTGCTATTGTCTGAGAGACACTGCCTGGCTCACATAATTAGTAGCATTTTAGAGGAAATTTGTCCACTCTTTATCAGTTTTGGCGGGCAGACATTACTAGAGGGATGAAGAAGAACATGTTAAAAACAAGCCCCATGGCTGCAAAAAGATAAGCGTGTATAAAACTAGGTATCAAGCACAGTGAATCTGGAAACTAGAAGCTAAAAGAAGGTTTTTGAATACCAGAGGCATGAATTTTTGGAACTGCTTCCTAATGCAGTACAGGATTCTCCCCACTTCTGGCTGACTACTTTAAAGATGGAGCTTGAAGCATTTCCCAAAAGGACCTACACCCACTGCCTGCAGCCAAGAGAGATGGATCGAATGGCATGGGCTGCTCTCTCCAGTCCAGAATTCCTAATATGAGAAATGGAGTGAGGAGGGCCAAGAAGAGCAAAGGCTGGAGCTGGTGCTTTAAATTAACCTGGAGGACTTTGAAATTGAATTGGGGTTGAACAACAGGTGACTTTGATGCTAACTACAGGTATTACTTGTTTGTGCTTGTAAATGACTTGATAAATGAATAAAAATCACTCTTGACTTTGTGCACAACCACTAGAAAACATGTGATAATCAGGCATTTTTCACCATCTCATAACAGCCGGGATGGTTCAGTAGGACCTTAAGATGTTACTTTAGTTTTTCCACAACTGGATCACCAATCCACTTCTAAAGAGAGAGCAGGATTACTTCCTGCAACTCTTATTTCCCGAGTTGAACCAACTATTTGTTACTGTGCCTTAAAATTAGGCCAGAAAATTTTCACTTCCCCATTCAAATGACATTTGAAGATCATGCTAACAACCAAAACCAGGGGGTGCAAAGCTCAGCCTTACGTTCTGTTCTTAACCACCGCTACCGTGACTTTTCTGGGAAGTAATACAAATAACAATGCCACTTATCACTTACTGTGCATGGTACTTTTCATCTTCAAAGCACTTTACAAACATTTATGGGTAGTTAATCTGGAAATAGTATGATTTAGGGGCAGCTTCTGATAGCTTGTGTGACAAAGTTAATGTCATTTAAATTGAGTCTGCTCGCATTTAATAGGATAGAACTACAGCGCTTTAGTTTAACCACTATTGTTCCATTAAAAGCCAATTACAGAAATTCAGCTCTCCTTGAATTTATAGAGCGCGGCTTTTCATTTTAAGAGAGATCCATCTAAATACCTCATCCGGCTTCGGCCCTCATAACTGCGGCTAATTGCATGACGCTTCTCGCCCCGCTGCATAATGGCATTACGGCTCGCGGGGAAGCGAAACCCTCCTCGGGGGGCTCGCAGGCGCTGCTGTCGGGCAGCAGAGGGCGCTGGCGACATGTCCAAATGTCGCCGGAGCCACTTCGGGTCGCGACGGCCGGGCTGGAGCCGCGACGGATCGGCACCGCTGCTGCCTGCCCCGCTCCGCGTCCTTTTGCCCTTTCCCAGGCGATAATTCCTGCATCGACACGTGCAGGGGGAGAGGATCGGCACCACAGAAAACACCATTTTAGCATAAAACCTCTTAAATACGGAGGTGTTTATTTGTTGGACAGCCAGGGTGGGAAAACAGTTTTTGGGGTTATGTTCTGACAGAGAAGCCCTAACATAGCTTGCAATGATTATTCTATAGTAAAAGACCACTAAAATAAACATTATATATGAACTTTTAAGTAGTGCTACAAACTACATGGGTTATCATGCATTGCCTCAGTGGGTACTTCTCTGAATCTTAAATCTGATGCATGTGAACCCATTTCGGACTTGTTCAGCTTAGATGTAGTCTCCTTCTCTACACCTGAACATATTTTCTGGACCCAAATGAAGGAATGCAGTCGGTGGCTCATTCACAGCTGCGTGATGTGCCTTGACATGGTCTAGGAAAGGACCAAATGGGACACAGCACACACATAACTACAGCCATCATCTGGTAAACTCTGCGCAGTAAAAGGGCTTCCAAAGCGCCTTCCAGTGGCAAGTATTCTAGAAGTTGAACCCCACACAAACTGCAAAACTTGGGGCGATGCTCAGGGGAATAACAGCACTCCCACCTCAGCCTTGCATGCTGAACATGGCCGGGCCCTTCTGCCAGCCCCAGGAACCCTGGCCTCCACAGCAGCCCAGCAAGCCCCAAACTTCATTCTCCTTTTGAGGTTGCAGCTTGAAAGCCCAGGAACAACAGTTTTACTAAGGCCACATATCTTAAAAGTGGGTGCAGAGAGCACTCACTGAGAGCTGTGCCAGGGGAGGTTCAGGTTGGAAAAGAGAAGACATTTCTTCTCAGAAAGAGCAGTCCAGCACTGGGACAGGTTGCTCAGGGAGATGGTGGAGTCTGCCCCTGGGGATGTTCAAGGAAAGGTTGGACGTGATGCTTAGGGAAATGGCTTAGTGGTGACATGTGTGGTAGTGGGATGGTTGGACCAGATGATCTTGGAGGGCTTTTCCAACCTTAATGATTCTGTGACTCTAAGATTCACTGCCTTTGATCATTAAAAAGACAGCACCTCAGGCGGGAGGTGAGCACTGCAGCCCTCCCTGCCTCCCCTCACGTCCCAGCACCAGGTGCCCTCATGCCCAAATGCCATTGCCCAGACTCATGTGAGGAACCTGCCGAGCCCCTCAGCACCCACAGGGACCGGCCGGGCACAGCACCCCGGGACCCTGCGGCCACCCCGCGCCTCAACCCGGCCCGTGGGCAGGCTTAATTCCCCCGGACGGCTCCGCTCTCCCCCTGAGGGTGGGCTGGGGACGAGGAGGGGACCCGTCCGGCTCCCTGCGAGCGGCAGCAGCCCTCCGCCCGCCTCCCCTTCGGCACCACGCCGGCCTCACGGAGCCCGCCCCGGCAGCGGCGGGCGGGCGGGCGGAGGAGGAGGGGGCGGCCGCTGCGGCGCGGCTTTAAACTTGCCGGCAAAAGCCGGGGCGTCGGGAGCGGGAGCCCCACCACGGCTCTCCCCCAGCGGGGGACGCCACCACAACAACCACAACCACCACCACCACCGCCGCCACCACCGCCACCACCACCACCATCATCATCATCATCACCAGCGGGCTACGAGGGGACCCCTCCGGGCCGGCAGCGCTCCCGCCCCCTGCCCGCCCCCCGCCCGCCATGGCCGCCCGCGGAGCCGAGCGGCGGGGCAGAGCCGGGGGCAGCGCCGGGGGCTCGCCGCCGGCCCGCAGCGCCCTGTGAGGGGGGCACGGCGCCTCCCCGAGCCCCGGCCGCCCCCCTCCGCCGCGGGGATGCGCCACGGCCCCGCCGAGGGAGCCGCCGCCTAGACCGGCAGCCGCCATGGTGCCCCTGCGGCCCCTCGTCGTGCTCCAGGGCGTCCTGCTGCAGCTCGTAAGTGCCCCCCCTCCAGGCTCCGGACCCCCTTCCGTCCTCCCCCGAACCCTGCTTTGTTTGTTTATTAATTATCTGCCTTTATTAATTGCACCCCTCCGGGCCGGGGGAGCGCGGGGGCGAGGCCCGGCAGCGCTCTCCTGAAGTTTGCCGCCGGCCCCCGGAGCGACTACTGGCTGCCGAGGGGCTTCCTTCTGCCTTTTTATCCCTTTTTTCCCCTTTTTTTAATATAAATCCAGTGCTAGGGGAGCGGGGTGGCCTCCGGCGGGACGTTTCCCTTAGGGGCCAGCGGCCGCAGCCGAACCAAACGCGGTTTTCAAGACCTTATTTATTTTTTCCCCCTTTCCATCACTATTATTATGATGATTATTTCGGGAATTTCTGCCGGCGTGCTCCCCTGTCACCTCCGCTTCGTGCTGCCAAACTTCTGCCTCCCTTCCCCAGCTGCCTCGCACCTCCAAAGTTTGTCACCGTAGCCAACAGGGAGCGTGTAATAAACCCTGAAGGGATTAACCACCCTCCCCGAGAGCCGGCTCCTAATGTTGCAGCGTGAATTGATTGATTAGTTTTCGGGGGAAGCTTATGTCAAATCCTAATCCGTTCTCTGGCTTGTGCTTGTCGTGTAACGTTTCTCGCTCCCGCACTTTGTCGTATAGCAGCGAGGCGCCGAGCTGCAGCCCTGCGATAAGGCACCGCCACCCTTTTCGGACGACCAAAGGCTGTTGGCATCCTTCACTCGCATGGCATCTCCCAGCTGAGCAAGACAGGGGTGAGAGCACCTCTGCAGGGGTGAGAGGTGCGGATGGGGAGCAGTAAATGGACGGCCAAGCTGCTGAGCAGAAGGGGACTAAACAGCAAGGCTCCTTCCTCACACCTCCGAGCCCTCCTCGCCCACATGCCCCGTTTTATTTATTAGGCAGAAAGCAGAGGGATTCATTGTATCACGAGGGAGCGGTTGTGTGGATAGTGTTTCAGACAGCATCGTGAGGTTGCTTGCTGTGGTGCTGAACGCGCTTTGCAGGGAGGCTGGCTGCTTGGAAGAAGCAAAGTTGCTGCCTGGCACGCAGCCGGTGCAGGTTTCCAGGTGGATGTGGCACCGAACTCACGCAGGAGTGCTCAGTTTTCTGTTTTCCTCACGTACAAACCAGCAAAGTTCTGTTGTCGATTAGTTTTATTGCTTACACAAGTTA
Source organism: Netta rufina (assembly GCF_964035555.1). NCBI lineage: Eukaryota > Metazoa > Chordata > Aves > Anseriformes > Anatidae > Netta > Netta rufina. The sequence goes on along the minus strand of NC_140129.1, from coordinate 34,478,752 downwards.
GTGTAAGTAATAATTTAAAGCAAAGGGAGAATGTTTGAGATTTTAGAGGTGCTTTAGATCTGTCTTTTAACGCTCAGCTATTACTAAAAATACACATGAAAACGCTTTGGCATGCGTTTCCAGAACATCTGGTTCATTTCTGGTAAACATCTGGTTAAAGCTACACCTTATTATACGTTGCAGGCAAATACGTTTGGTGCTGCTGGTGATGCACAGAATACAAGTCTCTGTGCTATCCTCTGCTCTCTGTGCAATAGTTGGAGTGCCTGGTGGCTTCCTGGAATCTAATTAGCAGTTTCAGCAGGCAGGCATCGGTGATGCTAATTCTCAACTGTTTCTTAACCAACAATGAGTACAGTTAATATTAATAAAACGCAGAATGCTCAGCATTACAGCCAAATGAAGAAAAAAAATGTGGCTTGCAGTGTTGTAATACAGCAGCACTCTAGTAACCCAGAAGTGCTGCCATCAAACCCTTACTGATGGCACAATCTTAATTTTTAAATGCAAACAGACTTGTTAGGATGCAAAACATCTTTGCATCTACAGTCTACATTTTAATGAAGCCAGAAATACTTTTTCATTAGACCTCAAACTCTTGCTTGGCTTTCAAACACAGAAGGGTGTCATCTGTGTGCCCGCTTTATAAAGATGTGCAGATACGGGGTAAAACTTCACAAATTTGAGGAGATGCTGGCAGAAAATCTCACTGCGTTTTTGAACAGCGTTAGTTCGGTGATGGTGTTATATGCAATACCGTTCAATCAGAAGTTCACGTTTGGTATTTTCTCAGTGGAGTGTGGATACATTTTTGTAACACTTTCCTGGATTATTATTTTTAACTAGTGGATGGCGTGCCAATAAGGCATGCAGTGTGAGCACGGCTGTATCTCTTAAACTACTTTGCATTATTTGGGTATGGAAAGCAGCACGGCTGGAACATGCAGCTGTGTCAGGTTGAGGTGCTAACTGGCGTCTGGATAAATACATTCAGTTCAAAAGTGAATTTTGGCTCGTGCTGTCAGTATCAATCAAAAAATAATTTGCAGTGCTCGGTCAGTGATGTCCAGGCTGTTATTGATAAGAAGCTCAATAATTGATACTCTGTATTGTCCCTAGAAGATGCTTTTCCTTTACCGTTAGTCATCAGTAAGCTTTTTAATTTTCACATAGTTGCTGAATACCTTCATAATTATCTCTGTATGAATAATGGAGTTCTACATATTGGAAATTGAAAAGACTAAGGTATTGGGAATTTTAATTTTAAGGAGATCTTATTAAAGTACATGCTGTATATATTTGGTGTTTTCATGTTCCTAATTTGCACTGTTAAAATGCCACATTTAATACCCTTCTTTAACGTAGTTTATGGGGTCTTTAAAATGTACAAGACTCACCCTTTGCTTTACAAGGGAGGGAGCAGGGGGCTGTACGTAGGGTTTGAATCAGCTCAGGTCTGTTTTTGCTGTAGGTAGGTGGTGTAAGCACTACTTTGCCTTGGCGAGGGGCAGGGACAGAGCAGCACTCACAGGTGGGACCCATGGTTCCGTAGGGTATTCAGCTCAGCTGATCTCAGCCGGCTGGAATTAAAAAGGGATTGCAGCAGCGTTTTCCAGCGCCCATAGCTAAAGTTGTGTCAGCAGTCCTCCCAAGGAACTTGCTTCTAGTGTTAGCAGTGGGCAGAGCTGTCACCATTTATAAACCGAGGGAGTTAGTTATTTTACAAACACTTAAAACTGCATTTTTGTTTTTGTTTTGTTTTGTTTTTCCCAATAGTGTTTGGATAGATGAGAAAAAAATAGAGTGACAAAGTATATTGTTTCAAGATTTTTCTCCACCTAGGCTGAATATAGCATCTATTGCTGTGAATTTCAGTGACGCTTTGTTTTGGCCTTTTTAAGGGATGACATTTTTACCTACAATGAATATAATTTTGCCTGACAGTTAAGCCAAATTTTTTACAGCATGAGTTTAAAACAGAGTTAAAAGGTCTTAACAACTTAAGTAGGAAAGAACATTTCATAACATGCTGTAGTGCAAGACAATGCTTCGTCAGCAGAAATAGCTTGAAAAGTGAGATAAAGCTGCATTTCCATTCAAAATATTTATATTACGTGGGGCATAGAACCAGAAGTGTGTTTCTCTTGGCTTCTTTAATTTTGTCACCGTCACCTTGCAGACTTGCAGTGTGTAACATGCCAGTGAAGTGAGAATCAGAAATAGCCACCATGTAAAACTCCAAACTCCGTTTGTGAAAGGTAAATGCTACCCTCTGGTCATTGGGAAGCACAGGGATGAAATTCCATCCCTCTTAATTTCACTCAGATATTTGCCACGAAATACATTCAGCCCAGCTTTCCTTTTGGTTTGTTTTGGTGTTCTCGGTGCTGTAGGCATCGTACACCTGCATCTTATTCTGGTGTAATAAGGTACTAGAAGTAATCTAAGGAGTGAAGGCAGTTTGAAGTTAAGACAGCTCAGGAAACGCTGGTTTCAGCACTTTGGGACTTTCATCATCCCAAATGAGGAGCATGCATCAAGGTGGATGGGCCAGGTTTAGTTTAGGAAGGGTGTTGAGATGCCACGCGAAACTCAGCTTGCGGCAGCATCACATCTTTTAGCCCAGTTCTGTGGAGCTGGTGCCTGACGTTTTTCATGGTTTATTTGCAGGTTGACTGGGGCACAGAAAGGTTGTATTTAAAAACTGTTGAGCAAGTCAGTTTGAGTGATGTCTGTGAGACCACAAGAAACCCCAGGCTTCCCAAGCACAGGACACTCAAAATCCAAGCCTCAATCTTTCCACTTGGGACATGGAGAGCATTTGTCTGCCACTGTAAAGAGCTTTGGGATCTGCCTACCAGTGCTGTAAGCACTTTTGTTACCTGTATCATAGTGTAACTGCCAGGGAAGCAAAACAGAGAAGTGAGTGGAGCCCGAATGCTAAGTTGGTGAATTGGGATGCAGTGGGTCAGTCACCTCCTTCTGCTTGCTTCCTGAGCCTTGGTTTCTGCAAGGAGGGAGCTCAGAGTTGTGGGCAAAAGGAGAACACATCTAAAAACACATCTAAAGAAAAATACATCTAAAAGCAGGTGTACTTCAGAGGACAGTGCATTTTCTCTGTCAGTCTGTCTCTAGTCTTGATTTTTGCCTGCCTATCTGTAGCTCACCACTTAGCTATTCCCAGTTATAAAGTAGAGCTATTGGCTGTGACATTTTTACCACATCACAGGGGAGGTTCCCATTTACGTGACTCTGATGCATTCACCCTGACCTCGATTTCCAAATGTTCTGGTTTGGACCTTTCACCAGAATAGCCTGATTATCTTTGTGTATGTTTCCCCTCGCCCCATCCCTTGTTCCCGTCCCATTTTCATTCTCTTCCTTTCCTCCCCTGTTTGTGGCTGTAGTTTGTGGTTTCCTTGCATAGGTAAAGAATCAGTCAGAGTTAAAGTTAAAAATGGGAGGACCTGTACAGAAGCAGAGCATCAGTAGTGTTAAGTCCCTGTCAGTCACGTTTCACCCTCTTAGAACCTCTCTTCTGCAATTTAGCCCTTCCCACACTTGCAGGCTTTCTCTGATGCTCTGTAAATTCAGCCCATCCATCAGCCGTTCAGCTGTGGCTCGCACACTGCTGGGTGAGCAAGAGGTGGAAGGGGCGGCTGGATGAATTTGGGGACGGATGTCTCACCAAGGCTGAGGTTCACAGGTCAGGGCGTGGAAAACACTGTAGCTCCTTCGCTGTAGAGGATCTCTTGTGGCTGCTGTTGTGGCCAGCCATCGGTTCAGCTCCAGCTAAAGCTTATTTCAGGGCTGGAAGGACAAAGAAATATCTGAAGACGGGAAGAGGAAATGAAGAACTATGAAGATGGGTCCACAGAAGACCAAGTAGTTGTGTCCTAGAGGCAGAGTTTGGTGCTGGTACAGTGCTCTGGGCTCCCTGGGTTGCAGCACTTGCTCTAAATACCCAATCTGAGCAAGTTGACTATAATTTAAGGTGGAATTATTTGTAAAGAGCTTTAAGAGCTGGAGTTCTCAAGCTCAGGTTTTCTATTTGTTCCAACTGGCTGGTAGCAATATAAGTTACTAATAGCAGGCAAGTGAAAATGTAAGAATAGGGAGAAATAAAAAAAAAAAAAAAAACAACTAAAAATCCAATGTCTCTAAAAGCAGTTTTTGTGTGCGCTGGGACCAATTATGGTTATTGTGCCATTACAATGAAGAGTTAGGGTTATTTAGAGCACTTGAGTTCTGCTTCCCCAAATCCAGCATGTTTGGCTTATGTTTGTGATGAACAACCATTTGAGAATTTCCTGACTTTATAGAACTTGGTTTTGGTGATGACTGTGTATTTCTAGAACCATGAATCACCAGTATAAACTCAACCTGAATTTCATCATGCTGTAGCCAGTATCTAGGAAAACAAAGCACTGTGCATAGATGTGCTACTGTATTTGTTCTGTCATTGTGCGGATTTAAGGGCTTTGGCGAAGGAGCTGGCTGTGCTTGAGGCTGACCTGAGGAAGAGGAACACTGGGACTTGTTTGTGGGGGTAGGAGGTGAATATCAGAGGGGGGAAGATGATGGAAATGAAAAAGCCTGATGGGCAGGTGGAATGAACTTGAGCAGTCACTGCAGGAGGAGAGGGACAGAGGGACCGAGAGGAGCAAGGTCTCTTTCCCCGACCTGTTCTGAGTCTGTGCTTGCACAAGTGCAAGAACCTGGTGGTTTCCATCAGCAGTTTTCAGCACTGTTGCTGGTTTTTCTGCCTTGAAAAGGGAGTGGGAACCCCAAAGTTGAGCATCCCAGGATGGTAAGACATGGACCGTGAAGTTTTTTCCTTTAAAGCTGGCTGCTCAGCTTTTTTTTTTTTTTTTTCTTGTTTATTTCTCCCTGCAAGCATCTGCTGGCTGTTTCTGTTGTTCATTACGTGGGTCTGGAAAGTTGGAGTTGCTGTTCCCCTGGAGGTTCTCATGGGCAGTGATTTCCCTCCAACCTCCAGCTGCAGCTGCTACTGATGAGTGTCTTCCTCCAGCACTGCCAGCTTAACCACCCGTGGGATTCCCAGCCCAAATTTTCTCCTTACCCCAAGCAGTTGGGTTCTTGTAGTTCCCACAGGCTGGTTACTGCAGTCCTCAGAGATTGTAGTGCAGGAGCAGGTATGTGATGGTAGCTTTATAGTACTTACTAGCACGACTTCGTGGCATTTATAGTCAAGAGATGTGCACTCATTTTTTTTGTGAAACCAAGGAACAAAGGCTGACTGAACGTAAACCAGAGCCTCACAGTGTGTTTCTCACTTTTTTGCCTCCAGTGCACCAGGAAAATATTCCACACTGCTGTCCCTCCTCCCACTGGCCTGCCTCAATACAACGGCAGGGGCAAGGATGAACTTTGTCAGAGAGGAAGCTGACTTCTCCAGTCTGTTTGCATCAATAGTGTATGACTATGTGTTGATTCATACGACTTACTGCTTAGGGTTTTTAACCCATTAGGTGTCACTGCACGTATTTTCCAAGTGGAACTGTAGTGCTGTGCCACGTGCTTTCTGTTTCATATACTGTAGGGCAGATAGTGCATTGTGAGACTATGGGCTACATGAGCACGTGCTCAACCCACTATATCCCTTGTTTCCTGGGGTTCAACTTAAGTCTGGAACTGGGATATGACAGCAGAAACTAGCGCCACAAAATGTTGCTGAGAGACAAGAATGGCAAGGTTGGTGCATAAATCTGTCTGTACAGCCTCCAGATGTAAGTGCAGGAGAAACTAGTGTATGGCTCCTGGTTTTCTAGGCTGTGCAGATGTGTTCTGTGTTTTCTCATGTATCAGAAGTCGGTGGTGTCTGTAAGAAACAAAACTCTGTTTCCAGAATTTTATTGTTTCATTTGGGAATAATTACAAAACCTGCTGCTTCTGTTTTTCTCTACTATGGATTATTAAACTATGTTCTCAATTTGGAGCCTTAGTTTAAAAGCAAAGAAAAACAGTAAGATACTCATTTAAAAAAAAAAAAAAAAAGAGGAAAGAAGAAGGTGTGGGGTGTTCTTGTTATTTGTTTGGTTGTTTTTTGAGGAAAATACAGTAGCAGCTGAAGAGAGATGTTGAATCTAACTCTGGCTGGAGACGGGCATTTTTAGAGCGACACAGTGGGAAGCAAGGGACGAGCGAAACCCAGTCCTTCAGTTTCTTGAGCAAACAGCATGTGAGGGAGAAGCCGAAAGCTTAGGCTGTTTTCCACTCATTAAGATAACAAAATGCTAATCAGCTTTGTGGAAAGATTCATAGCAGATAATGTTACCTTTGTTGCTGTGACACCGCTGAAGGGTTATCTGGTGTGTTAGCACGGTCCCCTTTAATTTAGATGATTGAAACAGTTATATACAGCAATCACTAGCTAAATTGCACCTTTCTTTCTTTTAAAATGAATGAGGTTTTGTCCATTGGTTAATCTCAATGTTATGATCGCTCAAGGCAAGGAAAAGACTGACATTAAACTCCTTGTTGGGTTGGGATGGGTGCTGTGGTACTGCTGGAGATGGATGCCAGACTCAAGTTCATCCCCCACTGATCCCTCGTGTATCTTGGAATTGGTTGTAGTTGTATAGCTATGGAATTAGTCTTCCCATCATGGAAACATCGAAATTTGAGTTAGTTTCGAATCCCCCTTAAGTCTTCTCTGTTAAAATCATAGGATCAGTTAGGCAGGAAAAGACCTTCATGATGGTGAAGTCCAGCCATCAGCCCAGCCACCAAGTCCCACCAGGCTTTCTCTGCCTCCTGGAGATGTCCACATGATCCAAAGTGGAGCAGCCAGGACCGGGCAGAAGGACTGCCTTCCTTTTTGCTGCCCAACTGCACTTTTTTGTTTGTCTTTTTTTAAAGCAAAACATACTCTATCTGTACAGGAAAGTAAGGAGTTGCAGCCACCTTTCCAAGATCTCCTAGTGGTCATCAGTTCACACCGTGCTGAGAGCTGTCTGTCCGAAATCCCTGGTAGCAGGACAATCCAAAGGCTTTATCAATTTGAATCTTAGGTTGTGTAATGCACTTCTAGAATGTTTCCACTTAAAACTAACTGGTTTTCAACTCAGTTATTAACTCTGGGACCAGGGAATTAAACTCCATGTTTTATTTAACAAAACACTTTTGAGAATATTGGATGGGATCTGTTACTCTGCTTTCTCTAGAGTCAAGGTGTCAGTGTTTTTTTTAATACTTAATGTTGCACAACTGGGGAAGGAAGGAATATAAAATACCTAACTTTGCGTTACGGTGACCAAGAATACCATTCTGCAGAAATTTGCTTTCTGGTGAGGTTTGCAATGTTCTTTCAATGAACAACAAACTTTATTTTTGGTGGAATAACAAGCTTAATATGGCAAAAAATAAAAATATAGTAGTTTTTATATCTTTCTTTGGGTTTGATGGATTGCATTGTCTTGTTCAGATCAACAACTAGACTTCATTTTTAATTCATGTCAATAAAGCAGATAAATGTAACGGAAATTCAGTGTTGTCCTATTTAGATATTAGAATTGTAGTGCTGATAATGCAAACCAGTAGTCACTCTACCTGATTTGTCCTGTACCAGTGATATTCTCTGAAGGCACAGAAGGATGTTAGCATTGAGATAAACTGGTCTGTGAGCAGGCATTAATAAGCCTGCTGTACTCTGAATACGGGCCTTGTACCCTGACTTCTGTCTTCCCAGTACCATTATTTAATAGAAATGTAATTATCTTTGAGATCTCCAGGTCTTTTAGATCTAGTTGAAGTGCACAGAATGGTTGAACAGTTGTTAGAGAGGGACTGACATATAGCTGCAGCAACGGCATCATAGGAAGCTTGTTTTTTTTTTCATAGGAAATGGGCTAAAACAGTATTCTAAACAGAAATGAGTCTGAAAATTGAAAGAAACCCGAGTCCTGATCAGAAGTTCTTTAGGACATCCTGGGACAGACACATTTCAGGGATTTGCTTGTTATTGTACAGGCATGTAGAGGCCGCAAGACATTTTAATCTTTCCTTGGCTTTGATGAAAACGTGGGCTACTGCATAATTCATCTGGTTCGGGTTCCTCTTTAAAATACTCAACTGGAAAAGAAGTAATCAATTTTAGTCAGGCAAGAAAACCTATGCTAATACAGAGGTTCTGCTCACTTCCTCAGTTTAAGAATAACATCTTAACTAAAAGCAGTCAGGCGTTTTTCTACAGTTCTGGAAAATTTCAAGTTCTGAAAAGATAGCACAGAAGTTACCCCTATGGCAGCTTTGAATTAAACACCTGCAGTTTGCATATTGTGCCTGAGAGGGGATTCAGGCGAGCTCGCTGCACAGAAGGACGTGCCGTACCTGGTAAGATCCCAGGCAGGAAGGAGCAGTGACTTAAATGCATCCCTTTTAGAAGCTGCAGAGCCTTCCCCTAGGTTGCAAGGAGTGCTTTTTCACTTGAATCCAGCAGCCTTGCTACATTAAGCTGTTTAGCTTAACATACAACAGCTTTTAAAGACTGATGAGTAAATTCTCTATGTGCAAATAAATTAGCGGTTATCCTAGTTTACAGCACTGGAAAGGAAAGGGAGCCTGTGTCTCTCAAGACAGTATCATGTTTACCAAGGTAGACAGTATATTTCATGAGGGTGCTCAGTCCCTTCCCTCAAAGCTATTTAGATTCACTTTTTGGAGGAAGAGAGAACAAACACAAATTTGGAAGTGGGATAATCGAGCTGAAATTCAGTGAGGCCAGGAAGGTGGCTTTCCTCTCACACCTACCAGGTGATGCGCAGAACACAAAGTGGTGGAGGACTCATTGCAACCATTTTTCCTCCTCCTTCAACCTTAGTATAAGGTGTGTGAAAACCATGGCCTGAATTGGATCCTTCAGCAGAAATTGATGCAGGAATGCCTGGACTCGTGTCCCAACAGAGCCCATACGTGGATTAGCGCTGATGTCCTTGGTGAGACGTGCTCCAAAACAACTAAAGGCAGTTTTCATCCTTAAAGCATAAGGACTACTTGGGTCGTATGTCTTACAGGGCGATTTTAAAAGTTATAGATTTAGGACCTAGGCATCCCTTATGAACCCGTGAAAAACCGTGTTTGCTGCCTCTTGAGCTCTCCCTATTCTTGTGTTTCACTTCTGAAGACAGACACCAGGCAAAGGTATCCAATACTCTCCTGTAATGTAGGATTGCTGCTGCCCTAAGCTTCCTAGTACTCTTCCTCAGCTTGTTTTAGGTCTCACAGTAGTCCCTAGGAAGCTTCAGAGCTGACAGCATTGTGTTATTTAGTAAGCTTTTCCTGATATTACGCACAAAGTTTTCTTAATTCCTTCCTGTTATGTTTAGCTATCTTCTTTTTATCACTATTGATGTGCTTTGCTGTAGGCTTTGTTATTTGCCTGTTCCTGGGGACCTTTTCCTTGAAGAACCACAGCAGTAGCGTTGTGAGTTACATCAAGCTTTGCCTCTCTGTTGATCTCTGTTACTGACCATGCGTGTTTGGAGTGCCTTTTGTCATTTTTTGTTGTTGTTGTTGTTTCTTACTCCCATTAACTTTCACAGAGCCTCTTAATGTAAAGATATCTGCAGGGCTGACCCAGTCAGTAGTAAGACAGCCTGTTAATGTTACAAGATACCATCCAAGTGTTAGAGAATCCAGCAATTTTGCAGATGAAGAAAATGGGTTAGATTCAGGAGGAAGACAGTATATTCTGAGTGATACTCTTGACTAACTCTTCTTTTAAATAAAATCACAAATGCACATCTGAAGCCAGTGAAATAAAATACCTTGTACTTTTATCCTACTGTCAAAAAATCCTGTTCTACTGATAGTGTATTTATTCTACTTCAAACTGCAAAGTGTTCACTACCATATGTTTTTATCCGTCTCTGGACACTTTATCTAGGCAGCTTTACTCTGGACACCAGCAGTCTGCCCGTGAGAATGGCGCGCTGTGTACACCAGGCATATATCCTGAAGGTGTGAGCTACGTGACTGTATTGGCACTATGCACAAACTAATGAGCACTACACCAAAAGGTAGGATGAGTACAGTTATGCAGTTTTGATCAGTTTAGCACTCAGGCAGAATGTTCTCCTATCTAGCCAGAAACATCCTTACCAATCTCCCTAACATATTGCTTCCATCGCGAGCTCTTGAAAAGTGCCTTCTGCTTCATGTACAGGGCTCAACACCCATCAATGCTCAGAGAAAATACAGTGGTGGCTGAAAATAAAAGTAACAGCAGGAGTTACATGTAAACAGATTGTATACCTGAATATTTTGCTCAGTCTCTTAATTTCTGGCTAAAGAAACATACCACAAACTCCTGAGGGACACGTTTCTTTGCAAGCAATGGCAACCTTCGTAGCTGTCAATATGTGAGAAAAGCTTCTGCTGAAAGAGGCTGTAGAAAATCATCAGATGTGTTGTTGATATAAACCCAACATTACTTCACATTTCCTATTCCTGAAAGAAATGTGTTTGGAGAAGTCTGTAAAATAGTCCTCTTACCTGGCACCACAACCTGTTTCTCATACAAGTGATCATCTTTAATAGATAAACTTTCCATTAAGAGCTAGACAAGGTGCTATTTTTTCTTGCAGTAGTCAGAAATAAGAACAATAAATGTGTGGGAGAAATTCATCAATTTTGTTAGAACATCAAGGTGCATGTCTAGCTGAAATATAGACTGCATGGAAACACAAATCAGTACAGAGAAGGCTCCAAGTATAGAATTATTGACCCTGGAGGATAAGATACAGAATAACCTTTCCAGGCTGTACTTTGTCAAGTTTAAGTAGTGTTTGCAAGGGTGGGTATTTTAGCAGTCTCTTCCCCCTCAGCAAAGGTTTAGTAGTAGATGCATTATAGCTTTTCCTAAATGTTGTTCTTCTTATAAATTACAGTACTGTAATAATGTATTAATCGTTTGTGCATTTCCTAAATTTACTGTTCTGAAAAACAGTATAAATAAGTCAAACTGATTGATGTGAGTTACTAAGTGTGTAGATATGTCTATTTTTCCAATCTGTTTGTTCGCTTTCTGGTTGCAGTCCCAATTCTAGGACCAATTGGTTGAGTCCTCTCTGCAGAGTGTCCCAGTGCTGGAAGTGATGGGGTCTGCAGTGCAGCCTTGATATATCATAGGATGATAGATTATGCCAGTAAATCACAATTAATCGTTTTCTAGCCTTGCGAAATATAAATGCATTTCTCAAAAGTTAGCTTTTGAGATAAATCCTTATGCCACACAGTGCTAATCATGTCTGTGCTGGGATATTTTGAAATACATCAGCAAGAAAAAAAAACACACCTACAACTTCTGTTCTCTTCAAAATGCTTTTGAACACTGGTCCTAACCATAATTCAAGAAGTGCACTTTCTTCCAGACAACTTAAGTATGAAGCAGTCTGTGTCTAGCTATATTACCAAGCCAGGAAGAACATCTCATCCTATCACAGAGCGTATATGTAAAGCAATGTCCTTGGAAGTTAGCAGACAAAAGCTATCCTTTGGGTCTACCAGAGTACATACATTTTTTGTTTCAAGGGATGTGAAAATTAATTTATATGCTGCCATTCTAAGCTTATAATCAACTGTTAGTCACCATGTTTAAAAAATAAAGCTGTTAGTAAAATATTTTTTTAAATAGATCATTTCCAGCATCTTGGCACAAGCATTTCTCCGATGAAGGAAAGACTACGACTGGGAGGACGGGGTGGCAGTACCTGTCCTCCTGGCCTTGCTTGCTTAACCTGTGGAAGGCTGGACTTCTGTCACGTTTTATTGCACCTCCGGCATAAGTCTGGACCTTGAGAGATGAAAGCACGCTGCAAATACGAAGAGGAAGAAGTTAACTTAAATACTTGCACCTGTCAGTGTTTGTGGGTATTAAGTCAGATCTTCAGATACTTCAGTCTTGATAGTAACAACTTCAATTAATATATTCTGAAACTAACTTTATAAAGACATATGAAGTAAACAACATTGTATAAAACATTTTATGCAGTAGTTCTGATATTTTTTCGTTTGTTTACACTGTGCTTTATAGCAAACCACCTCAAAACCTTTCAGTAACACTCACGATTATGAAAACTTAACCCTAGAAAATCCCTTAGTGAATTCTGCCTGCACTCTTGCAGAAGAGTGGGACTCTGTTACTGACTCTCAGGAGGGGTCCCATCACTTTTACACCCAAATGGTAGTCTACTCATCCAGGCTGTAACATCCCACGTTAAATATGGCTAACCAAAGTAGATGACATTCTTCTGTTATCCCCCAACCCCCAGATCTAGTCTTTTGATAAATGTTTGACAATCGGTTTAGTCAAGCATGGCAAATTTAGTAAATCCATGGTAAATCTGACTGTCTATTCCCAGTCATCATCTTCCCCTTCATGTGCCCAGACATGACTTCAGAGAGGATTTGTTCCATAATTTCCCCAAGGGGCTGAAGGAAATATGAACAGCTGGTAATCCCCCAGATTGTTCTTAGCTTTTTTTTTTTTTTAAGAATGGTCACTACGTTTGCTTTTCTCCAGTCATCAGGGACTTCTCCCAGTCTACAAAACCTTTCAAACCTGATAGAGAATGGCCTTACAGAAACATCAGCCAGCTTGCTCAGCGTGCTTGGTTGATACCCATCGCTCTCATAGTCTGTGTACGGGTTGGGATTGCTCAGGGGATCCCCAACTCAGTTCTTTTCTACTGATAGTAAAGATTGCATAGGGAATAGAATCAACATCTCAGGGGACTTGAATTAGTTGCACTTAGGTGTACAAATTAATCTATTGCAATGAATCCACACTACATAATCAATAGTATGTCACTGAAACAGGCACCAATGTTCTTGTTTAGTGATGAATGCTAAATGATCATCAAGCCAAATTTTAAAGAATCTCCTGCAAAGGAATAGTTGCCATTCACTTTTTTTTTTTTTTTTTTTTTTCCTTCTAGATGAGCTAGGTGGACATGATGATCTGCTACAAGTCTCTCTAGGGAGATCTAAAACTTGCAAGTGTGGGTCTTGAGTTTGGTCTTCTAATGCTGCAGCAGCAAATAGCTATGTGGATTCAGAGGCAAATAAGCTTCTGGGCATTGGAAACGTTTCTGTAGGATGAGGGTGCTCCAGGGGAAGCAGTAACATGCTCTCTCTTGGTCACCCTAGAGCAGTCGTCCTGTACGAACTGCTTCAACCTTCCTTCTATGTAGCTTGAACATGGTACATTTTTCCCTAAAGTCCTCATCAGCAATGCAAAAGATTGAGCAAAAAGTTCCAGAACAACATTAGTGTGGGTTAACCAACTTCTGGAGTAGAATCTCAAGACCAGCTTGCCTGAAGTACTGATTATTAGATTCTTAGCTGTATTACATTCAGCTGTACCCACAGGTACAGAAATAATGTCTGCTTAAGGCAGACACAGGAAGATGATTTGCAATTCTCCATAAATCGTGTCTTTATGAATTCAACCGGTGTATTATGGATAGCAAGCTCGGAGGTGAAACTGCCAGCCTGTGCTTTGAGTCAGACTAACAACTTTTGCTCCTGCAAAAATGATTTGCATTTTTAATTGTCTGTTAGCTTGTGTCCTACAAATTAAGGGCTTGTAGATAAATTACTAAATTGGGTACTTCTAGGTAGATAAATGAACCTCAAAGCAAATGTAACACCTGAAAATTGATCAATTCAGTGACGGAAAGAAATTATGGTCAACCGTTGTCAAGCACTTGCAGTTTTTTACCATACGGGAACTTGGTTCTCCCTTAGTTTGTTAGCTGATATAGTGACAAGCTGCTGAGAGATGACAGATTTAGCCAAGGATTTGGAGTCTGAACACCTGTGCAGTGTCATGCATTTAAAAATAGAATGTGACAGCAAAACACATCAAGCCTCTAATGTCCAAATGGAAACCACAGGGGTTTTTCCTTCAGCTTTTTTCCAGAGAAGTAGCTCTCAATCATTGCTGTCCGAGTAAACACACAAAGCTGAGGGTGTTTTGTTGAGGTCCAAAATAAACAGGAACAAACTCAGGTGGTAGGCATGGGAGCAGCAAAAATGTTCAGTAATCACCATTTCTTCCCTCTCAATGATGTTCTGGTGGCATCCATCTCCGAGGGGTGCAGGTTATTACTGCTCAGAGGCAGTTTCTCCAGGAAAAGCTTGCTGAGGGCCTAGCAGGGTCAGCTAACCTTCCTTGGCCTACCTTGGCTTCTGTGTGACTCACTCAGTCCTCCAATGAAGCCGACAAGAAAAAACAAACCAAGACAGTTTTTGTTTTGCATAATCTCCTCCAAGGGAGAAAAAAGCCTAAACCAAGGGCATGAAAGATAAAAACAACCTTTGATTAGATTGGGTTAGATCTGCGTATTACGCCCTTCTTTGAGGGAGCCTACATCACTGACAGTATTTGAGGGCAACGCCTCTGCTTCCCCTCTCCTCTAATAGTATCCTTGAAGCCTTAATCAAAACTAAAGCACATAATCTTTTTTTTTTTTTTTTTTTTCAGGGGGAGACTGGCTTTCCTGCCCTCTCTGAGGCATTAAGTCCATGGCAGTCCCCGCTGCCAAGGAGCACTCTGCTCCAGGGAGCACTGCGGGCTGGCAGCCGTGGGCAAGGCCATGAACCCCCCTTCACATTACAGAGAGCCAACCTTCCAGCTTGGGTTCTCACTTCAGCAAAATGCATGGTATTTTGAAGGTCAAGTGTTTTTTCATCACGTTGGGTGCAATAATTTTGAGAGGGTATTTTTGCCTCTCTGTTTTGTTGCAGTCCTATTAACTGCGTTAAACAGAACAGTCTAAGCAAAGCCATTTATTCGGTGTTTTGGACAACAGTTTTGTGTGATTGTGTGATGGGGAATTCAGTAAGGTCCACATTTTGCTCATCCGTGCTCTCATTTATATATGAGATACTTTAAACTGAGATAACGCCTATCACACATGAATGGGTTGCTTCTTGAAATCAATGATATAAATTAGACTCCCTGTTTAGGAGCATCTGGCACCCTTAGAACCTAGTGCATGTAATGATATCTCTGTTTATTAAAAAGAATTATGTAACAATATGGTTGATTTATTTCAATGTGATTGGCTTAGCAACTTAATTGGACTATACCAGAGGAAAAAAAAATAATTTAATTAGCTCATTCATTTGTGGCTGACTGGAAGCACTGTATATCATGCTCAGCTTCTTTAAAGGTGTGCAGCCGTTTGATCCTGCAAGGAACTGAACCTTTTCAATGTTCACAGAAACCTTCGTGTTTTATGGGGCTGCTCAGCACCATGCTGATGTTCAGACTCCGGGCCCCAGTCAAAGCCCACAGAAACCAGCAAGAAGTTTCCTTTGAATCCAAAGAGCTCTCGAAGACTCCTTGCAGACAAAGGAACCTTCCTTGAGAAACAGCAGGACGAAAAGTGCCTTGAAGAATAAAGCCGGTTTTCCCCCACTGTGGTCTCTCTTTTCCCTTGAGCTGAAACTCCCACCTTCCAACTCCCAAATGCTATTAGCATACCAGAAAATTAGCATGCTGCATCCAAGTTTTTATATTCAGCCTGGTGCAAAGTTTTATTTCCTCTATTTCCAGGGTGGCTACTTACACATGAAAAACATGCTCTTGCAACACCGTTTGATTGCTTTATGAGGTTACCACATCTCAGCTGAGAGAGAACACTAATTGTTTTTTTGTTTTTTTTTTTTTTTTTTATTGGTGTACCTCTTAGTAACACAAAAATAAATGGGTTATTTATTTAAATGTGTTCAAATTACTTAATAGGCAAATAGTATTTTCCGAATAGCATTTGACAGTGATTCAAGTAACTTTCAAGATCCCTCCACTTTATTTTAGTTCCAAATGCAGCTTGCTGCAATCAGCCAAGAGACTGTTGTCTTGGGGCCAAATTCCACTTGAGTGGAGTTAATCACATCAGCATAAGTTGTTTCTATAGTCTAGTTTTACACCAATATAAATAAAATTAGAGGTTTGGATGTTGATTTCTCTTGTGCTGTTAACTTAAGATACTCTGAATCCCAAATGATTTCTTTTTCCATGCCTGTAATTGAATGCCAAACTCCCCACCATTCTCCCACCCTCTAAAACACACCAAAACAAGGCAGAAACCTAAATTAAAATCAGAGTAAGGATTTGACTTAAAGCATAAAAGAAGAAATAAGGCTGAAATTCCATACTTATCGCACCCTGTTGTACCTAGATACTGCTGCACATCTGGTATGTGAGATAATGCACTGTTTAGAGACTGCGTTACGAACACAGAAAATTGGAAATGAGTTTCAAGTCTTAACGCTACATTTCTTTACTACTGGGAGCAAGTAAGGCCCTGTTTTTCACTCTTTTTTTGTAGGTTGTGTGATTTGATTCCCTCTCTCGGTTATATAAATAATATAAACATGAATGAAATCAGAAAAGGAATGGTTCTGTAAGAAGTGTTTTATGCAGCACAGCTCTGAAGGCTTTTTAATAATTCCCAAAGTGTATACCAAGGTTTAATTACAATATTAGCCATATAGCAAAAAATAAGATCTGCTCGGCTGAAGTAGTGAGTGTAGCAATAAAAGCACATATATTTTGTTCAGTCATTTATCATATAATATAAATAATTAAAAACAAGGGCAGTGGTTAGCCATTCTTGACCTTCTGCAACAGAATATGTTCTCTCGGCACTACCTGATGTTATAATTCACTTCTGAAACGATCACACATATCAGCTATTTGCATGAGACTAGCCTGTAGCTATCAGACACAAGAAGGCAAATCTGCAGCCAACGTGCTTTTGAGACACTTCTCACTGAAACTCATCGATGGCTGTACACGTTGTATCTTCTTAGGGGTCATATTCTTCTTATGTTTTCTTTATACAGACATGCAAAATGCAAGATTTTTATTACAAAATGACCCATGTGTAGCACATATGGGCTTAATCTACAGGAAAAGAAATATATCTCTACATGCAGAACTATGAATTTTGTCTCATTTTTTAGTACCTACATGTACGTCCTTCCAAATTAATCACTTTTCTCAGTTTCTCGTGTACGTGGCTGAACACCCTTTCAGCAGCAGTCTGGAATGAGGGGCTCCAGGGGCACTCCAGGACACAGAAGAGGACCCTCAGCAGTGCAAGGACCACTGGTGGTGGCCGCTGCCAGCCTACAGCACCAGGCAGGATGGCACTGGGCAGGAGCACAAGGAGCAGGGAAGCTTTTGGTGCATGGCAGACACTCATTCCTCAATCCCAACTTCAGCAGGAGGAGCTCTTGTACCTTGAGAGCAGGGACAGCAGTGGGAGAAGCTGGAGGCCGGGCCTCCATCTTCTGCAGCAGCCCCATCCAGAGAGGGGAGCAAGCGGGCAGTGCAGAGACCTCTCCTCCTCCCTCCCAGCTGGGCTGGGTTTGCCGTGCGTAGTCAACATGAGGACAAGGGGAGAAAAAGCAGCAAAGTGAAGCATGCTGCTGGCACCCTGGAGAAAATATCCCCTTCCGGGTATTGAGCAGCAATGAAGTGCACATCAAAATTGTTTAGACATTTCGATCCATATTCAGCTATCAGAATTTTGGCTGAAATTCAGCTGAGCTGTAAACAAACTCAGACGCAAGCCACAAACATCTTATCTACACTAATGAGGTGTCGCCCTTTGCTGACTGGAAGGAGATCTGCCAAGATTTTTTCTGGAGCATGATTTGGAAATACGAAGTCTCTGTTTAGTGAAATAACGTATTCAAGCTCTTGTTATCATGGGTGATAGCAACACATGTATCTCACTGCCAGTCCAGCAGTCCTGCTCTCCTTGGTGCATGACTGGTGGACAGTGAGGAGCTGCTACACCTCAAACAGCAGCTGAAAGGTTATCTGCTTCCACCCCAGACGGGAGGAACAGGTGAAACAGATTTATTTAGAAATTTTTAATCCAAAACCATGCATATACTCTGGCTAATTTGATGGTTAAGCCTGATTCAGATTAAGTTTGTAGCAATGGGTGAGCCTGGCACACAGGGAACTGGCACTGGTGAATGTGAAACCACAGTCTCAGGGCACCAAAAACCCAGACTGTGTTTCTTTAACTGCTGGAGAAAGGGCAGAGAAAAGAAGAAAGCAAAGGCCTCCCTGGTTATCTCACTAATGCAACAGCAGAGAAATGGCTGGGCTAATTTTGTTGCACTTAATGCTTGCCTCCTGCTGCTGACATCTCCCCAGGCTTTGGACGTGTCCTGTGCCAGTGCCACCCGGTGCCAGCGCTGTGTTCCCTGCATCCTTCCCCTGCAGCAGTGCAGGCAGGTGGCACAGACAAGCCAGCCATTCCTGGAAGGCTTCATCATCACGACCAGCCGGCACTTCTCAGGTATCGGGACTCGTAACGTTGTTTGATCTAGCACAGTCTATTGACCCGAGCACGGAGACTTGGAGATTTATAAAATCACATTTTTATTACTGATTCAGTCATGCACATACATATTTATAGACTTTTAAAAATCTTTGTAATTGATCGAATAGGGCAGCACATTCAATTTTAATACAAGGGATTACTTGCAGTCCCTGTAGAACCATCATTGGTATGCAGAGGAGGCAGTTTAAAACATTTACAACGGAGTTGCTTTTTTGGCTGTCTTATGCTTATTACCAGCTTTGGCCTAGGCAGCAGTTACAGCTAGATTTGTCTCCTTTGATCTCTACAATCTGCATGAAAACACGCATTAAAAACAAGAAGGAATGTGTGCCTTTTCAAGCCTGACTTTACTTACACGTCATCAGCTCTTGTACCTTCTGCTTATCAGATCACATCTCATATCTCTTGCTTAAAAAGCTGTTCCTCCCAACCCCAGTTTGTTCAGTTTTTGAGTGTTAACAAGCAGCATGATTAATCTCAGTCCCAAACCCACTCGTATATTTTGCTTATGTTTTGTGTACAGACTCAGAATTTGGCTACTTAATGAGAAAGACTTGATTTCATGTTAAACCCTTTTAGACAGTAAGTGAATTAAGCAGTGACCTGTAAGGCTTGTTTGCTGTTATGGATTCTGGAAAGCAGATTGGAAACACATTCATTATCTGCGCAAGAGCTCAAGACTGTGATCAACTGAAAAACAAAAATCAAAAAGAAATTTAAACGAACACTGATTTACAGAAGAGGCACTTTTTTGTTATTGTGCATGGTCAAGGCTGGGGCCAGTGAAGAGAATCACAGGGGTTGTTGACAAAGAACTGTGAATAACACAGACATTATCTAAACTTTTGGAAAAAAAAATGTCTGCTGTGAGTTAAGTCAACAAAGCCAACAGGGCAGAGATTTCTCATTGAATGGTTATCCAAACTGACACCATATTTAGGCCTTCTGAGGTTTTTGTAGTCAAAGGTTTGGGAAACAGAGTGGCTGTTAGGACACATGTATCCACCGAAATCTGGATTCCTATTTGCATTATTCATGGTAACCCAGGGAAGACTTTTTAAGGTCATGCATTTTCATAGCCTTTCCTCTAAAACACCTTTAATATGCATATGAAGAGAATGCTTCCTGCTGTCTCTTTTCTAGGGTTGCACAATTTCTAGGCTATACATTTCAGATGTGTGTGCCTTGAAAGCGCTGTGCTAGAGTCCCATCTCCCCCAGCCCTGGTCTGCCAGCAGGTGATTTATCTGCCTTTAGTGCTTGTTTCACCAACTGCAAGCACCCTGCCAGTATCATTCTTTTATACAACCTGGAAACGTTATTCTGTATATGCTAATTGAAATGCATCAAATGCATCCTGTGATGAGATCAAATTAATACTTGGGGTGATGTGCACAGTAATTTACAGTAAAAGAAAGATTGAAAGATGTAAAGATGCACTGAATGTATTCCCTTTTTGTTTGATACAGATACAGCATATGTAGAGCAAATAGGTTTGAAATTATATTTTTATATGCAAATGACAGCAATTTGTATTAACTCCTATTGTGCTAGAACGTAACATTGATGTCTGATGTAAGCTTTTCTTTCTTCAGATCCTTTTTGTGTTCTTAGAGAGCATGTTTAAAGATCCTAGACACTAAACACCTCTGTGAATTACCAAATGGGAACAAGCCAGGCATGTATTGTGACAGTCTTCCAGGCGAACTGGATATCAAAGTCATCCCTTCTCTATTTTTGAAACCTGAGTCATGATTTTGGTACACCCAGGTACAGGCCAGATGACTAAACAACTTCTAGTTAAACCCTGTTAAAAATCACATGGCAGCTGGATTTCATATTTGGACCTCATCAATTCTTAAGCATCTCAAAACTGCCATTTCATTTCAGAATTAACATCTTGTGTATCTAGCAGGGCTCTTGAGTGGGAGTAATTGTGTATTCTTTATTTGTTTTTAAAATTAATCCAGAAAGTTGAATTCTTAGATTGATAAGCAGCTAAAAAATGGCTAAGGAACATATTTCTATTTTAGGAAGCTTTTAATTTAGAAAGGATTTGACCAACTAATCTCTAACTGCTCCCCAAATCTTCAAAGAACAACCAAATTCAAGCTGGAAGGAATTCTGTTTTTCCTTTTCTTGGGGACACAAAAGATGACTGACTAAATTAAAAGGGATTAAATTTGAGTTTAAACAGGACCTTACAGTGTAAGTCAGTACTACACCACAAAGCAGTGCACAGCAGCTGCACGCATGGCTGACTGCTGCTGGTCAAAGGGTAATATTGTTTCGCCTTCAAACTTAATAATAAGGCAGCATCAGTTCATGATTTTCTCCTCTTTAAGAGAGTAATTCATTTTGGAAAGCAGCATGCAGGCTTGTGTGTAGGCAGCAATGAAGTATCTGGAAGTGCCCCCGTGTGCTCCCTCATGCTAGGTGGCTTCAAAAGGAAAAAGACTTTAATTTAATTTAGAAAACTGACGTGGGCTCCCCAGTATCACGCCCACGCTGGGGTGGGCAGCGAGAAGGGGCCAGGCTGTGCTCGCAGCAGGGGGCTGTCACCCCAGGCCCCATGGCACCCCAAGGCCACGGGCAGGGGGTTTCTCTCTGGTTTTCTCCCCTCATGCTTGCTGCCAGCCTTCAGGGGCCCTGTGCTGCTCAGCCCTGCAAGCAGCAGCTCTTCCAGAGCCATAAGCCACCTTCCTCCTCTGCCTCAGCCGAGCCTGGAAGTCAGATTTCCAGGGTCACCATGCAGAAATCAAGCAATGAAATGGGTTTTTTTGGAGGCCAGCGTTGATCTTGTGATTATAATTGTTTCCCATATCCTCGCCCAGCTCTTGGATGCTTCCTCTTCAGATGGCAGAGTGGAAGACTGACAAGTGATTGCCAAGCCCTGCTGCCAGGCCCCTCACCATGCAGCATGCCTGGCCTGGCAAGCCCAAGGCCAGTGTCAGGACAATATCTGTGCTTTTCATTCCTCGAACAGGACATTTCCTAACACGACAGAGTTACGCACCCTCTAGCAAGAGGCACACAACAGTGAAAGCTGAAATCATGTCCAGATACACTGACTTTGTCTCTCTCTCCTCTCCATGTCCCACAGAAGGCAGCAGTCCGCAAGCACACACACACGGCCTTCCTGGGATGGACCAATTTAACTATCTCCGTCTCTTCAGGTTGTTAGGAAATGCAGCCTGCAGTGAAGCAACAGAAAAATCTGATGCTGTATTTAACCAAGTGTGTTCATTGCCTTTTAAAATGTAACTCCTCGCTTTAAAATAGGATTAATTAAAATGTACAAGAATGCAATTCAGTTACATTTTATGCTTCAGCCCAGCGCACGCTTTTTTTCATAACTTGTTCCCAGAAGTAATATTCAGGGCAGCACGGCATTCTCAGTCCTGCCATTAAAAGCGCAAATGAATATAAAACCTGTTCTTTTCAAAAACTTGGCTCCAGTATTGCCATTGTTAGATTTTGCGTAACATATTACTTTGGCCATTACTGTTTTGCAAGATAATTGTATCAGTGATCTAACTTTTGACAGTATCCAAAGTGGCTGAAAATAGTTTGCTGCAGCACCTTTGTCTTTTAAAGGCCATTTGGGGCTTGTTATTTTAATCCTTGTGCAGCCTGATTTATCACTTCAAACATCTGTCAGCTGTGCTTTGTCTTGAAATTGATAGTGATAGTGTTACTGATTTTTCAACAGCAGCTGTTAGAGGTTCATTAGTTAGACTCTCAAAGGGAGTAGATAACTGTAATATTTTTCTTTGTTAATCATCTCTTACGTGCTGTAATAATTCAGAGTTTGAAATCTGCTAGAAACGTACAGCTTCTTTCTGTTTCTAACTTGTCAGAAGCATACTTTTATTCATTTAATCTGGCTAGATTATTAAAACTCTACCTCATAATGCTGTTAAAGTATTGAATAATGGCACGTGAGTGGTAAGATAGAAAATCACCTTTTTCTGTGTCGTGCTTAGCATGGAGGGAGGTCAGCTGGGTCTCGGAGTTCTCATCCAAATATGAATCAACTCCAAAGACGAGATTAAGGGCTGTTCTGTAATTGATTTTTAATTTAAAATTTATAAGGCATACAAAACCTAGATGACAACTTGAGTAAAATCAAGTTGATTTCTAACAGGTACAGCAGTTTTACATTAATGCGGTTTCCCCGACACATAAAATCGTCTTAATGGTTTACTGTGGCTCTTAAAACCTCTCTCCCCCTCAATCCTTTCATGCCCAGCTCTGTCCGAGTGCCCTGGTGACTCCTGCTCGGAGCTTTGTGGGACTGGGGCAGCCATGAACTCTCCTGCTGTTCAGAGCCTATCAGTGCTACCACTGGTTCAAACAGCAGTGCTCACCAACAGATAATTACACTTTGAAATTAGTATTTTAATGAACTGATCTCCACAAATGTAAAGCGAAGTCTCCCAGGCATTAAAGAAATAAGCAGGAGGGAGAATTATTAACTGTAAAGTTCAACAGACAGCAGGTCAGCAGGTGCTGTGTTAGCAAAGGACTCGAAGTGGTTCCATTTCAATTTGCTGTCGGAGGAAGCTTTTTTAGGTATTAGTCCTGCAAGCCGCTGAGCAGCATCTGCAAGTGGCATGGTGGAGGTTGAAAGCACCTGGGACATCTCACAGGCTTACCAGACAAAAGAAATGTCTTCTAAAAATACCTAAATATTGGTTGGGAGGCCAGATTCATCCTAAAGGACAAGTCTCAGTCCCGTGAGCTGATACATGTCCATAGCACCAGCTAAGCTCCATACAAAATAGGTTTCATGAGCACAGCTTGAACTTCCAGCAGCTGAACACGGTGATTCAAAGAGCACCTGAAGCTCTTTGCAGGTGCCCAGGGAGCAAGGCCAGAGACCTCAGGGGGCTCAGTGCAGCCTCCCCAGTGTTTGAGTTGTTCCCTTCTGAAAGCTGGACTGGTGCCCTGGCCTCGCTGGCAACAGGCAGGGTGGTCAGGGAGAGGCTGTGAGGAGGACAGGAGCAAATGGGGCCAGAAGGCACCCACCAGAAGCAGCATCCTGAGTGCCCAGGCAAATGGCCAGAGCCCCCAGCCCACTGCAGCAAGGAACCTGCATGCTCAGGTCAGCTTTCAGCTTCCCCTTTCCCTTACCAGGATCAGAAACTGGCCTTGAGAAAAGCGCACTCCCACTTTTAAAGTCAGATTTTCAGCTTTTAGCCATCTGACTTTGGAAGTCCTTCAGAAGTCCCATCTAGGCAGATTATGCCATTAGTATTTCATAGACTTGATGACCTTTTTATTTCACTTCCTGAAGGGCAGCTCATCTCTACCAGAGACGCTGCCCCGCTGAGCCCCCCCACCGCAGCATTCCCTTTCCTGGCCTCTCATCAACTACACACGCTTCTCAAATATTTTAGGTACTTACATAAGTACAGATCCCAACTAAGATTTCTTTATCTATCGTGACTGATCTAGATGTTCTGTTATGACACTGCTTTTCAGATCAGTCACGGAATGGTTTACATCTCTATTACTTCTCCACTCTTGAAAAAGAGCCGAATGCCTCACAAGTGGCAAAGAGAAAAACTACTTAGTAATACCAATATTTATATCTAATCTGTGTCAGACAAAATTAGGAACCTTTTTTTTTTTTTTCTATAAACAAATAAGATACCTATTTTTTATCTCAAAGATCTCTATTTTAGCTTTAAGGGAATCTTTAATGGATTTAAGTAGAATAAGGTGAAGTCTTCAACAGCTGAGTTGTGTGCATTTTTTTTTTTTTTTTTGGCAAGTAGCATTTCTCAGAGTGAATTTTCTGTTGTTTCAGCAAAAAGGTAGATCAATGCAATACACGGATATCATTTAAAAGCCATCTATGCAATTTATCCAATTGAAGCTGGAGGGAACAGTTAAGCTGAAACTACTAGTAGGGGTTATGGGTAAAATGGCAAATGCTTTCCACAGATACCTTTCTGGAAAAAGAATTAATTACAGGCTTCCTTTTTTTTTTTTTTTTTTTTTTTTTTTTTTTTTTTTTTTTTTTAATTTTCCCTCTCTATTCTTTTTGCTTCTTTCTCCCCCCCAAATTTCTTTCCTTATTGAAGTGCTGTTTTAGGAAAGTACTATTTTGCTTTCTCACAAAAAGTGGATAATTTTATTTTAATATTTTTTCTCTAAGATATGATATCAAGGATACATTTTGTTGAAAAATATGCCATGAAATCACGGTCTGAATTGGAACTTCTCTCAGCATGCCCATTTGTTTTAGACTGATACGTTTGTCTGTAGGTTATTTGAATGTTAGCTATATTCTCGTTAAAGCAAAGATTTCTACCTGTTACCTTCCCTAGCCTTCAGGGGTACATAGATGTAGATAGAGGTTTTCTCTCTCAGATCTTTTGCAGAAAAATGGCAAAGCACCTTTCAGTGGCGCTCAGCGAACCCACTTTATTCAATTCCCGTATTTCTGCCGTGAGAATAAAAGAGGAACTTGCCGTATTGTAGTGGGGGAAATGGTGCTGAGTCTGCACATTTGCTTTTATGTTTCCAATTTATGTTTTCTGCCTTACCTTCCGTGACAGTCTGAAACTCCTGAAAGGCAGAAGGCTAAGCAGTTAAAGAAAGCTTCGGGCTGGCTGTTACTGTCATATCTCCTTCAGGTATTTAAGTTTATATTCGTGTTTATCAGGATTCATTGAATTTCAGGCAATGATATGCAGTGTCAGAAAATACAAATATTCACAATTAATATACAGTCCCATTGACTCACTCCCCATTTTCTTCCTGTGACATCCCCATTTCACTGCTCTGACACTTTCCCAGAGCTGCTGGGGGGGTTCGGTGCAGGAGGGCATCACACTGCCCATGGCTGGCAGCAGCAAGCAGAGCGGCCCCAAGCACAGCGTCCCTCTGTGAGAGGCATCTTCTTGCAGGATTCCTTTACAGACAGGAAGTTTAATGGTCTGTAAGGTTCAGTTGTGCCTGATCTTTGCCTCCACTTGTGATGCCTTCTGTCATTCCTTTAATTTTTGGAAGTTGTGAAAAATGTACTTCCTTCCTCAGCCTGCTCCTGTCCACCAGCTCAAGGGCTGCCATGCCATGGGGCTGGTCCAGGGACACCCCTGGCTCTGGCTAGGGCATGCCGCGGCCACCCCAAGCACCCTCAGGTCACCCAGCACCTCCTCCGTCACCACAGCAGAAGAATTCAGCTCAGGAAGTAAAGCCAGCAGTCAAATACAGAGCCTTTTGTTAGCTTCACTTCATCTCCAAGTCATTTTGTACTTTCCTCACAGCTGAAGCGAAAGGCAGAAGTTAGCTGCGCTCCTTTGCAGCTCTCAATATTTTCCCGGTATGTGAGCCGCATTCCCTGCTGCCAGGCCCTCAGGTATTTACAGACACTTTTGAACTTAATAATTTCTAATAAAGTAGCTTATCTCAACTCCTCTGTCTGATTTAAAACAGCTCCTGGGAAAAGACACAAGCCCCAGATCACGGCAGGATGCTCAGTGCTTCCTGCAATGAGCTCAGCCCCCAACTGCTGTAGCTGCAGCCGCGTGTCCATGGCTTGGCGTATCAGGACCAGGGCCCTCAGCTGACTGCAAAGTCCAGTGGAGGTGGAATTGGTGCAAAACCTTGGACCTGCCTGGCACTGAAACCTCTTCAACTCTGAGCAAGCAGCGACTCGTTCCTTGGTGCAGGCTGACCTGCACGATCTCTTATTTTGTTTCCTCAAGGGAAATCCAAACATCTCCCAGCAGCATTTCTGGGAGAAGGGAAGCAAAATCAAAGTTTTTGAAGCAAAAACCTGAACATAAGTTTGGGCTGCTGAAGATCCGAGTATCCAAAAGAATTTTTCCTTTAACAACCCCAGTTGTTAATTCAAAGCTTTCATTCCTAGCAGAAGCTGCAGTGGTAAATGAGAGTTAAACCACCTTACAATTGCAGCTCATGTGCTTATAACATCCTGCAAAATGAGGCTGTGACTGGATGGGACAAACATGGCTCTTAAACGTAGTCCTGCTAAAAGACGTTGCTTAATTCCTAAATTCCTTGAAGCATTCCTGACAGCAGTCGCATCTGCTGCCATAAAACCGATCGCGGCCTCTGCCTTTGAGAAAAACGTATTTAATAATCGGTAAAGTTCAAACTCAGCTTGTTGTGATGAATTATTAGGAGCCGTCATCATTTTCTTGCAAAAAAAATGGTTATAATGGAACACAATTTTATGTTTTTCCATTTAATTGATGACGGTCTGAGTTTTTATTAATCTTCCTGGGCTCTGGTGTAAGATGCTGAAAAAGCTAATATGAGATCATTGTATCTGGTTAATGTGTGTGCTTTGCAAAATTGATAAGGCCTGTCAAGACATAAATTATTTAAAATTTGATAAATGTGTTGAAATCATTGAATTTTCAAACAGATAAAGCAGAGCTATTTCTCTTCCTTCTACCCCCCCATTCACAGCAAGGTTTTCGTGAGGCCGCTCAATGATTCTGCTTTATTCTTGCAGCGCGTGGCTTGCAAGATGCTGAGATTAGCACGAGGCAGCCAGGGCAGCATCCTCTGCAGCTACAGCAGTGAGATGAATACAAACCCTCGCGATGCAGCGGCAGGGCTGGGACCAGAAGAGAGCTCGGAGCCCACTGGAAGCTCCCCCAGGATGAGTTTTTCTCTTGTCTGCGGGATAAAAACGCTCACCGCAGCACGGGCGAGTGGCAGACTGGTGCTTCAGAGCAGTTTATCCCACCAGACCTATTTATTTCAGCTAATTGCTGGCGGTTTTTAAATGATTCCTGGCAGGGCAGAAGCTACAGAAATGATTGCTGGTGATTGATGACTAACCTGGATCAAGTCCCCAAAACATCAGAACTGTTAACTCTTGCATGGCTGCTCCTCCTTTATTTAGTGCCTTGCCCATGGAGGAAGGTGTGGAAGCAGGTTCCAGGTGAGCGAGCACAAATTTAATGGGGCAAATACAAAAAATACAGCATTTACTGATACCGGCATTGCTTCAGCACAGACTAATTTCTTAAAAATAGTTCACAGGGACCTCATTCAACCCTGTGCCTCTCTGCCATGATCTGAATCATTCATGGAAGGGAAAGGCCTTGAAGAGAAATCACAATCGTTCAAAGAAGCATGCAGGAAGAGCCAGTGGTTTGAGTGAAAACCACACAAATAAACACGATGCTATGCTTTGGTCTGAACTGCTTCTGTGGGTAGCGTACCCCACCAAAAGAGCAAGGCGTGTTGTGGGTTCTGCACAGCGTGACAGGTCCAAGATAATGCCCGGTACAGGAAAGTATCTGCAGTCTGATGGAAATTTGGGGGTAACCAGGTGACAGTTTACAGCCTCTGTAATACAGAAAATAGATGAGGCGATTTCCTCTGCTTGGGAATTGATGGGTTGAAGGGAATGGGAAAATGCAGGTGCAGCAGAGGAGAACTACAGCCACAGCCATCTATTTAAATGTATATACAAACTTCCCTAAGCTAGTATTTTTTTCAAATACCTTCCTAGCAATATTTTCCACTATAGAGAAGCACCGTAGTGAGATGGGAAGATGCTGAGGAGGTCATTTTTTCCAGCACGCTCTGCATTCTTTTAATACGGATTTTTTTATTTCCTGGAAATTGCTAACCAAAGTGAATAACCAGCTGAACAAAACGCATCGGCCCATCCCTGCTAATAGCAAAAGGCTGTCATCACGTGAGGGGTCTGTGCAATGCGTAGCAGCAAATGATGGGTTAGGGTTTGGTTCTCTCGTGTTGCAGAAAGCTTTATTTAAAATAGCGAAGTCTGTGCACACACACAAAGGGTTTTGTACAAATATTATTCATGTTTCTGAACAAGGTGCCCTCACTCGTGCTCCTGCGCTGGGCACCGAGCAGAACCAGGCTTTTCTTTGTTAGGCACTGTTTATTGAACGTTTGCAGAACACCACAAATGTACCATCCAGGGCTTGCAAAGTCCCCTTTCCTGTGACTGACTGAGCCGATGACTTTTTCAGCCCCTGAGCCTTGCTCCTACAGCAAGATGAGGGAAGAGGGCAGAAGCAGGAGGAGGCAGAGTCAAGAGTTAAAGCTGCCCAAGTCCTGTAGTCTTCAACCTGTTTGAGAGAGGAGGAAAAAAATACTCATTTTAAGGAAGCAGCAGCGATTATTGGGTGCTGTATGTGCCCTAAACAGGAATATTGCATCCTCATGATTCAACACATTAATGGTTTTGTATTCCTGTGTTATGAAAGCCAGTTCATTGCCACATGAACCAGCCCATGTCACTGCAGCTCCAGCGGCAGGTCTCACTGTGAGCGTACCAGCTGCTCCTTCACTGCAACACATACACAATTAAACGTCGTGGCAGTGGCTTGGCATGGCACAACTCCACAATTCCACCACCATGGCTGTGAAATAACTGTGCCCTAATACCTTCCCGATGTGACAATCCTGACTTGTTTTATCACGCGGTAATGTTTCCCATTCCTTAGCTCCCCCGAACCTTATACTACATATTTCTTCTTTTTATGGCGGAGCCTGCGGAAAGAAGCACTTCCGAAAGCAATGCTCTGCTATCTCATTTGGAGTGAGCGCCCCCAGAAGAGCCATACGCCGAGCATTACCGCTAACACATGGCTCAATGCCCTCTAGATCTCTTCCTAAAAGGAAGGGGAGGAAAGCCAAAGAGCCGCTGCACACATACCAATAAGCACTGCAGAAGGAAAGCAGCCCAGAAGGACGGCTGTGTGCATCCCTGTGCCCTTGCCAAAGGACAGGCAGAGCGGTGTGCGGACACAAAGCCGGGTCCTCCTGCGCACCGAGCGGCTTTGGGGCCAGCAGTGCTCCTTCACCTCACCCCCTGCAGTCCTCAGCCGGGTACCAGCTGTAGGTGCCTGTGCCTCCAAGTGGTTGTTAGCACTTCAAATAGGAGCAAAAGCTTCTGGACTTTCAGCCCTATCCCCACTGGAGCCTGGGGCTGCCACAGGATGGCATCCCACCTTCATCACCTCCACATCCTCGGTGCCAGCCCCGGCCTGCAGCGGGGAGCTCCCAGCTGCTCCCAGTGCCACCTGGCTCACCTTCAGCTCTTGGGCTGGCTTAGCAGTGGCTGAGGACCCATGCATAAACATGCGGTGCTGCACCGGGAGCTTTCCATCACCGTGACAGCTTCCCCCAGCATCGCTATGACAGCAGTATTCGTGGTGGTGCAGATAAGCATCCGTCTCTGCTTCCATTAGGATCTCCTATTTTCCCGAGTTCGTAGCTCAGCCATAAAAAACGTAGCATGGAGGCAGAGACTCGACATACAAGGTCTCAGGCTGAGAGTGATCGCTGGTGTCTTTTTCCCCCTTTCCAACCTAAAGAAGAAAATAATTTACCTACGGAGGGGTGCTCCTTCCTCCCCAGCAAACCATCCAGTGCCTAGCCCTGCAAGATCCATGACAAACTCGGGGCAGCATTTTGCCAGGAGGAGGAGGAAGGAGCTTTTCTTTGGGGGTGGAACACTCTACAACTCAGTTATTTCCCTATTTAGCTGCTTTTCATGCCGTTCATGCAATGGGTAGCGTGTTGGTGAATGATAATGCAGCTGAAAAGCTTCTCTTTGTACGTGAGGATGCTGATGTAGGATAGCCCTGAGGAGGACTACCTTGCAAATATGTTTTACAAAATTTATGTTTAAGACTTCAAGGGCTTTAAAACAAGTCAAATGTCCACTTCTAGCCTGTCAAAACACACGTCCTACCTCTGATTTCCTGACTACACGCTCAACTTCTGTCTTTTCAACAGGACTCCCCTCTCAGGGTGTGCAGGAAGAATGTACCTGGGCAGTATCTGTGTGCATTGAATCGGGAACCTGATATTTACTGAGACACGTGGGTCAGAAAGCTAACACTGTCACTGCTACGAATTGTTATTTGCTCTCTGACTGCAAACTATTTTGCATTAGACATAGCTTGGCCTAGTCATGTTACTGAAAAATGATGAGACGTGCTCTACAAGTGAAGTTGCTCAGCTCCTCATGCAGGTTAGGCCTTGCAAAATACACGCAGCTTAGCACCTGCAACCAACGCACCAAAAGCTATGATTATGCTCACAGTCTGACTCAAACTGAGAGCACGAGTGGGCATACCAAGTTAGGTATGCCAATGGAAGAGACAAGACCAAAAATACAAATGTATAATAAACATTTTATTGTACAGATAGGAGGATTTTAAGCATTTGGTAGGTTAACTACGCAGAAAAAGAAAACAGAATGGAAAAAAAAAATCTGCTTTTGTCTGTCACCCCATCTTTTAGCAGAGGTACTGCTTTGCTGTTCGGGTTTTCTTCTGTCCTTAGGCATGGTTTTATCTAACACATCTGAGAGCAGTGTGTGCTTGCCTTGCTTGACACGTGACAGTCCTCGACCTGTCCAGAGATTTATGCATTTGTTCCCCTGGATGGCTCCCATTGAGCTTTTTGCATCTGCCGTAAGCTATTGTGAATAAAATCCTTGAGCTTTCATGGGGCAGTAGAAATTACTCATTACAGAAGTCCGCGTGACTGAACTGGCACAGATGTGGTTCAGTCCCCACTGATATAAAAAGAAATATTAATAGCTCCTTTCGGATCTTGACATTTTTATTTTCATACTTCATACTATTCTTTTTCTGTTTTGAAACAGGTATTTTGTGACGCTAATCAAGTCGTACAAGCCACGGACGTGCTGGACTGGGAAGACAAGGATGCTGCAGAGACATTGGTCGACAACGTGGTCCACTCCAGGATCATCAATCCCTTACGCCTGTTTGTTAAGCCATCTCCAGTACTGAAGCACGGCCAGGTGTCCTACTCAGACAGCACAGAAAACTTTTGGGATTGGTTGTCCAACATCACGGAGGTTCAGGAATCTCTTGCACGAACTAAACGCAGACCTATAGTAAAAACTGGGAAATTCAAGAAGATGTTTGGATGGGGCGACTTCCACTCCAACATCAAAACTGTTAAACTGAACCTCCTGATCACAGGGAAAATCGTTGATCATGGCAACGGCACCTTCAGCGTTTATTTCCGACATAACTCCACAGGTCTCGGGAACGTTTCTGTAAGCCTGGTGCCACCTTCCAAGGTGGTTGAGTTTGAGTCGTCTCCACAGTCAACGCTGGAGACCAAGGAATCCAAGTCCTTCAATTGCCGGATCGAGTACGAAAAAACAGATCGCGCTAAAAAAACTGCCTTGTGCAATTTCGACCCCTCCAAGATCTGCTATCAAGAGCAGACTCAAAGCCATGTCTCCTGGTTGTGTTCTAAACCCTTTAAAGTTATCTGCATTTACATTGCTTTTTACAGCGTAGATTACAAACTGGTGCAGAAGGTCTGTCCTGATTACAACTACCATAGCGAGACTCCGTACCTGTCCTCTGGCTGAGACAGCCGCCAGTAACTGTAAAGATCCAGCATCAGTCATAAAAATCAGCATTCCCATTAACCTTCTGGAGAAATATGTTTTCCTAGCAGGTTAAAAAGTCTTTTAAAACTGTAGCTGTGTTTGTGCTGTATCGTAAATAATCAACCTGTTTATGTAACAATCATTTTCATTTGAGACCATTGCACTTTAGCGCTCTCATCGTTCACAAGGGAACTACCAGGCAGACACATGATGAAAAAAAAAAAAGAAATCAAAGCAAATTTTGTCTGTAATGAGCATCGATCATGAAAATAATTCTTTTTTAAAGAAGACTCAACAGCAGAGAGGTTATCTTTTACTTGAATTGGACAACACTTAGCAGGAAACGATCCTGTTTCTCATTGGGAACTTTAGGAGGTGACAATATAAAGAACAAGTGATTCTCAGCTGCTTATATGGAAACCCAAATAAACAGCTCTCCCACTAATTTCACAAAGAATGTTATACACACAGGGCTCAAAGGATCAAGTCTAAATATTGAAAGTGTTATTTCTAGGAAAAAGAAAAGGAAGCTGCATTTCTATGAGTTGTAGTAGTTGTACGTATTTGTTGAAGTGAAGAGTGAGTAGTTCTTCCTTCAGACTTTTACCCATGGATATGCAATGATGTAATTAAACACTGATGAGTTTTAGTTTATTAGACCCACCAGGTGTGCAGGTTTGGTGTACATTTCTTCCTTCTGTGGTCATCACTGGTTTTGATCATTCTTAAGTGTTTGCACACTTGTACTAGTTTCATGGTGAGAGTATACATACCCTGGAAAAAGATAATCTCTGTTTAAGTCTGAAAATGGTAACAGGGGCTGGTTTCCCCTCAAAGGAAGCAATTGTCTTGCTACCACTATACTGTGGCAAAGAAAATACATCACAGTGTAAGGATGATGCCTGAGTAACATGAGCTTTCTGCTTAACAGCACCCAGTTGTCTTCCTTAGCATTGCATTGCATATTGAAGGTCAGTACATAGGCAATGAAAAACAGAGGACAACAAAAATCTATGCATCTTCACCTCATAAAGCAGATTTCAAACAATTGCTGTCGATATGAAAACACTCAGCCAGACTCACACCTTGTACAGAAAGCATCTTGTAGTTGTAAAACCCAAGGGTCTGGCTAGGAATTTGCTTCAGAAGCAAAGCTGTTGCTCCCTCTGAAGTCAGTAGCAGCTAGCTCCAACGGTGCGGCGCCAAGCACAAATTCCCCAGGCTTTCTTGCAGTATTGATTTTACCACTGCTGCTGGTTTGCTATCGCAGACCCCTGTGACAGCCTGATATTACAGGTCCCGTGCAAAAAGCTGGCTGAGGAAGTGTTTTTCATTACCTATAATCAAACTAACATGCAGGGCCCAAGAAGCTACACGCAGCTTAAATGAAGTACTGTTAAAATACTTTGCTCAAGTTTTATGCACCCAGACAAATGACTGGCAGCTCAGAAGGACTCACTCATGAGATTAATTCTGATTTCCATGGTAAAGTCACACACATGAATTTATTCTGTCAAAAAAATAAAGGTAATGGTTAATTTGCTTTTCTCTTTAGGTGACAAACTTAAATGTGTGGTTTTGTTTCATCACAAATCTGAATGTTTTCCTCCATTTTACAGAGTCTCTCCTGTTCTAAATGATGTTTTTAGTTTGTCAGTTATTGTTGATTCCTACAAGATGTTCTACTTTGTATTCTGTATAGCGTGTCTTCGTTCTAGCTGTATATAAGCTTGGATTTATTGCTATGGGTTCGGTGTTTGGTGCTTTTGTAACTTAGCTGTAAGCCATGATTTTATTGCCATGTATTTTTACTCAGCACTGTAGGCAATTAAAAGAAAACCCTACATGCTATTTATTGTAGAGTACGTGGAAACCATATATGTATATACACTTGAATATGTGTACATATACAGAATATATGTGTACATGTATTTGTATGTAAATAAAGAGAGTTTGCTAAATCTGTCACTCACTTGTGGTAAATTGGATTATTTTTTTCCCCAATATCACTTTGTGTCCTTATGCACAAAAACTCAGATATTGCTACACGTCACTGAGTATTTTTCCCAGCTGGAATTTGTTCTTTGATGAGATATTTAAGTCTGGCCTGCACCTGACTGTGCTAGAAGCCTGGGCTGAATAGGTTTGATAGTGTTTATGGCAGCTGAGAAGTGGATGGTTTGATGAACGTGGTCATGAACTGCTTAATTATTACGTAAGGCCCCTGAGCCAGGGCATTAAAAGTAGAGGGGTTGGTTGGGCTCATGTCTGCTGGGTTCCTGCCCAGCAGAGGCACTGTGGAGATGCAGGGCCTGCTGCTTGGTCTGTCCGTGCTCGGGGAGCTTCTGGGGTAGGAGCTGTGTTCTTCACCTGCAGCTGCAGAGCCAGGGCCTGGGCTGGGCATCCCACACCACAGGGTGAGGGTCCAGGGCCTGTGGCAGGCAAGCGGGGCTGCAAAAAGGCCTCAAGCCTCCATTTGTTGTGCTCCAAGTAGCAAAATGGACTCTCACACCAAGAAGACAGGTGCCCAGGCAGCATCAGATGACTTGAATCAAGTCCCAGGCCCACCCATAAATCCCCCCCAGGAGCTTTCCTTCCCCCTAAGGGCTGAGGAGTGACTACTGCCAGCCCTGCTCCTCTCCTGCTGCACCAGTGAACACGACACATAGGCTAGGGAGAGCAGAACATTTTCCACAGAGAAAAAGGCCCCAGCCCAGAGGGCCCCACACATCTAAGAGAAGTCCCTGAAGGCTCAGGGTTTGCCTTACAGCAGGCCAAACACTGGCTGAGGGAAAGGATCACCCACATGGAACTCTGGCCTGCTCAGCAATGGCAGCCCTATACCACCACCTTCCTCCTCCTCCTCTAGCCCCAGTGCATTGGGGCAGCCTGGCTGTGTGCTTGACCCTGTGAGGGATGGAGCCCCAGTACCAAAATCCATTATGTCAAAAACTCACCCCTACCCACCAAGTTGTTTCTGATCAGTACCTTAAAAATCAGCCCCAAATGATTACAGCACATTTTTTAATATCATTTTTGAGAAAATCACTGCAAGAAAGGACTTGCAGTCAAAAATCAGATTAAAAAGAAAGTGTTTCAGCCTAGCGAGTTAAGCAAAATATGCTCCAATGAACCTAACAGTGACAGACTTCATTAACTCGAGTTTCACTACCTGTGTAAACAGAACAAAATTTAATTTTACACAGAACAGGCACTACTTTAAAAAGAATTTTCTGTATAAACAGATGACTTTTTATACAAGTTCCAAATTTCAATAGTTGTCACTCATGACCCTTATCCAGAGAATTTTGAAATAAGAATTTAGTAGATTAAATGTCATGCACCTTAAAATAATTGCTTGGAAGCAAAGAAAATACACCATTTTTTAGAAAATGTCCCAAGTGAGCAGGAATGACTTATGACTGAAGAACTAATGTTTCTCATCTAATTCAAAAAAGTTTAATATATTGAGTTATAAATCAATCCAAATCTCAACAGTGGAGTTTTGCATGTATTTATATCAATGCAAATAAGAATTTAAACTCCTCACTAAATATGCTGGCTGCTGTTCTCCCCATCACTCTGATATGAAGGTGTTCGGTGCAAATCAGCATCCTGAGCTGCTACCTCCCTCCCCCAAAATCATGGGTAATTCAAGGACATTAGAATTTGCTATTTGTTTTATGCTCCGTTGACCAGCATAATCTGGATAATGTTTTATTTATAGTATAATAATGATTCGTCATTACCACTGTTCCTATTCAAATATGCACAGTAGAAAAGACAATAACAAGTCGCAAACTAAGCAGCTCAAGGAAACACACATCAATCAAATACATTTTTAGCTGTAGGCTGTCTCATTTGAAAAGCTAGACTATGCCATTCCCCTCTCTGCCTCTTGTGAACATCTCTTAGATGCATCCACCAGAAGCAGTTTACTTCTTGTATTTTAAAATGAATAAAATAAAATGATGTTTCTAACACATGGGCAACTAGCATTGAAGTGTATACAGAGAATTTTACCTGTACTGTATCGGTCACTGACTAACTAGGAATTAGCATAACCCCCTCACAGGTTTCCAGAATCAGGGT
Organism: Netta rufina; assembly: GCF_964035555.1. Classification (NCBI taxonomy): domain Eukaryota; kingdom Metazoa; phylum Chordata; class Aves; order Anseriformes; family Anatidae; genus Netta; species Netta rufina. Next base: position 34,442,849 of record NC_140129.1, on the reverse strand, counting down.
CACAAGTTGATATCATGTCCCAGAAGCTAGAGAAAAGAAGTTAAGCCACATGCCAGCAGCACAGCCTGCTCAAATCTACGTTTAGTAGTGATGCAACTTGGATGAAATCCATTGTGTGTTGCCAGCCTCATGGTGCAGCAACATCACCCTGCAGACTGCTGCTGCCCACCAAATCGCTCAGCTCACCAGCCCGGAGCACCCGTAGGTTTTCAGCCAGAAGGCAGCTTCCAGCTGCAGGATCTCCAGGCCGGGTTTGGGATCTCATCCAGACCTGGGCCATGGGAGCAGCACACAGGACCCTGCAGAACACAGCCTGGCCGTGGCAGTGGGCACAGTCCCAGGAGAGAAGCAAAAGCTGCTTCTGCAACGTTTCCTCTGATGTCCTACTACTCACCTTGCACCTCTTCCTTTGACTATCATTAGTAAAAAAAACAGTTTTATTGTCACCCTGATCCTAGCATCTCACGTTCCAATTATTCTGTACACCTGCCCTTGGCTGCTTTACATTTTAGCCACTTCAGATGCAAATTCAGGTTCCCTAGTCTCTTGCCTCGTTCCCAGACAGTATGTGGCTCAGCTATCATTATGCAGTCAATTAAGCTTTGGCTACCTTATCTTAACAGCTCCAAATACGCTGGTGATCTTCCTGAAAGGTGATACATTATAATTGGTTCCAAATTGGCAAGAAAGTGAAGAGCGGAATATGAGACAGTGAGGCTATATGAATTAGCCCTAAAGTTTAAAATGGAAAAAAATAAAATAAAATAAAGCAACTGAAGTTATCAGTGTGTTTGCCTGGATCTCATAACACTGGTCAAATTTGTATTATCTGCTACAGCCAACGTTACTTCCCAAGAAACAAGACTTGCCCCTGGGGGCAGCATCAGCTCCATAGGGCCAAGCTCTGGGTATGTTCCTGGGGACATGGCAACACCAGCATTACTAACTGCAGCCACTTGCATAACAATTCACATCTATTTTTGTGTGGACTGCTCTAAAAAAGTCCAAGTTTCAAAATTTGTCAAGCCAATTTTAACTGAAGTACTTCAAAACCTGAGCATTTGCATTTCAGCTTGGTAAGAGAACTGAATATTAAGGAACCCTGAGTCTATTTTATGTCAATACTACTTAGGCTCTTCCACATTTTGAGGTGTTTTTGAAGCACACACCACAATGGCAGGTGATGCTGAGCTGACTTACACCACAAACCTGGCAGCCCAGTGCAGAATACTTAACACAGATTTCCGGGGAGGTAAACCAGAGGATTAAAAATACTTCAAGATGCCATATTTAAGATGATAAAGCAAGCCTATTTAACATTATCTAGTACTTGAGAAGTGGATTGGAATTAAGTAGCCTTATGTCAATTGTATTTAACTGCAGCATTTCTGGCTTCAATCACTGAAGATCTGGATTAGACAAAGAAATCTTGGGAAACCAAGGAACCCGAGCTTCCTGGAGGCAATGCTCTGTCCCAAGTGAGCACCCTCTCTTCCAACTTTCTTCTGCCAGTTGTAAAGTATTTATATTTATGAGACCCACAGCATTTTGTGACAGCCAAGCACAACCTCACTGCTCAAAGTAAAATGGTGCCATGGATGAATAGCATGCAAGGTAGTCCAGACCCATTAAATCATCCACACTCAGTGCATTGAGATAGAAGGACTGGTTGTAATTTTATTTGGTAAAGGAAGTGGAGAGAGAAACGTATTTGATACATTACACCAGTTACCTTTAAAACAAGCAGAACCCCGTATTTAAAACATAAGTATTGAATAGCATTGCCAGAAGCAGATTAATTGCAGCTTCCAGGAAAAACTGAGCTTATTTCACATTGACTTTTATTCCCACTTGAATTAAGTTCCTTATGTTACACTGCTTCATTTGAATTTTTTGAATTGGTTTTGCATAGTATCATTTACTGATGTACTATCTTTAATTACATAATACACATACAGTCTCCAACTGCATTATTAATGGAAGTGTTTTTAATTAAATGGCTCTCAGCATAATATCCAGTCATTAATTTCACATGTTGAGGATGTGGAGAGATTCTATTCTGATGGTCTGGGGAAACTTTGTACTTTAGATGAGGAATACTTCCAAAGTGATAGTTTTAGAATGAAGTTGAAAATCATTATGAGCATTGAATTACCCTCTCAGCAGCTGGTACCGCAGTTATGCTCTGCTGGGCATTATCTATTCTTCAGCTGAAGTGCTCCTTTTGCTCTGCCATGCTTCACCGCTGGTAATTTTCAGATGCCTCTCACAGGGTTCATGTGTATTCCACAGTGAATAATATCAGGCTCACCTTTTAGGAACAATTTATGCTCAGATAACACCGCTAAGGCTCCACCTTTCCACAAGGAAAAACCCTGCATCCCCTTTCTAATTATATCTCACCTACCAGCACCTACTCAAGTTTTCAGTGCTCTCAGAAATGACAGTATCAATGCTCGTGGGGTCTGGGCTTTTTTCACCCATCCTGCAGATGGAGGCACAGACACACTAGTGCAGAACGCAGGCTTTGCTGTGAGCATTCACCCTGCAAAGACAGCTAATTAGGGTCAAGAGACAGAAGAAGAGCATTATTCCCCACCTTGTACCCTCCCCCCATAGCAGCACAACCTCGGTGTTGCCTTATTCCCAGACAGCCAGCAGACCTCTTATCCAGCCCAGCTTGGGGAGGTCCATCCAAGCAGTGGGCCAACATAAAATTTTCTTTCCCACAAAGTCTGAAGATAGGATCAATTTTCACCCATTTATTTCCACCCTCTGTTTATTAAAGATAAATGCTTACTTTTTTCCCTCCTTAAAGTTCTAGGACAGCACTTTACAGGACTTTTAATCTTGAAGTCTTTTTGTGTGTATTTCTATGAGAGTCAAGGATCTTAAGTGCAACTAGGTTGCACACTACATGCCTTTGAAATGTTGCTTTTGGGGTAAATTTGCCCATTTTTCTCAACGAGAATTTCACATACGGAAATATCATAGCAAGATTCTTGCCATCTTACTAGCCTCTAGGGAATTAGGTCCTAGCAACACAGTCCCGCATCTTTTTTGAGCAATTAAGCCCTTCCCTAAAAGCTGTTTTTTAGTTCTTTTTCAGCTTAAAAGCTTTTTCCTCACTGCAGAGGTTCTCCTGGTTTACACCTTGCTTACTTTACACCTCTCTGCCTCAGCTCAGCTTCCTGCTGCAACACTCCTGCTTTTGGATTTCTTTCTGCTAAGCCCCTCTAGAGCTGCCATCCTTTTTGACACCGAGATGCTGCTGTTGACCCTTCCTCTTCTGCTCCTGTGGCCTAACTGCAGCAATTACCTGCCACCATCTCAGTTCAGCCGAGCAAAGAAAGCCTTGTGAAGGAGGAGAGGAGACACAGGAGGAGCATAAATTAGAACAAATGCTCGGAAATCTCTCAGCAAGATGAAACTGAACTCTGCTTCCAGGAGAACCCAAGGACTTCAGATAGCAAGTTCATACCATTACTAGAAATCCTACGAAGGCTCAAAGCAGAGTCCCAAGTTTTAGTGCCCTGATCAGGAGAAAAGGCAAAGAGGCAGAGCATGTCCAACCAGGCTAGCAGCAACAGAGCCCATATTTCCAGAGCATCCCTGTCAAAGATGGTTGTTTCTCTGAGTTTTTGTAAAGGAAGAAGGAAGAAAAGGGGATGAACACAAACACTGAATGAATTCCACTGTATCAAAAAGATAGTTGGTTGTGGACCTCCAGCGCATTAAAAATGGATTTTACAGAAGAGAAATAACTCGAGTATTTTTATATGACAAGACTAATTAAAATATATGCCCACATTCCAAGCTTTTCATGTCTACATAAAACATTGCACCATAATGAAGATAATTGAAAGTATGACTTCCATCAATATTTAATTAGCATTTGGTGCTAACTCATTATTTTGGTACAATTAATTTGACATCTTGCGATATGGCCTGTACAGATTTCCTTCTCGAGTGCTGTTTTATTGGAGGAACACGAGTAACACTAGACATGTGCACCTTCCCCGAGGCTTCTCGAGGACCATGAAATATGGATACTATGATTGACATTTTAATCTAGCGCAGGATATGAAAACATAATATTGATGCTCAAAATATGCATGTGTATTTGGTTAATGCATTTTTGTAATAAGGGAAATATTCCACTCAACTAACATTTCAGAAAACAAATTGTACCGTCATCACGTCTGCCTTTTCTCCCTGAATCCTGACTTATGTACACAGCGATAATTCAGTACATCAGACCCACAGTGCCTTATTTTAACTGTTTAAAACCTTTGTAAATATCAATTTTGAGATGATTCCCTATAAATCCGCAGAGTTCTCTACAATAAAAAGTGGATCTTTAGATGATCACAGGTTACAAGATGACTCCTGATGACAGGGATATATAGCTCACAGGAGTATATTCTGCACTACCTACAAAAACAGGCAGACAAAGGCCAAAAGGGATAGGGTTGAAATTACATCAGTAATTTTGGCTGTCAGTCTAACTTTTGATGGAAGGCAGCAGATAATAGGGGATGGGTGGTAAAGAGAGATCCTGGGGCAGTTTTGTCAACACTGATGGGATTTCACTGCAATGTTTTGATTCATACAATGAGACCTCAATGGATAAAGTTTCAGATCTGCAATACTTTTCTTTAGCCCTGACTTCCCATGGCTTCCCTGACTTCACATTGCAAATATTATTGGAGCTTGTAGGTTAGCTTGCTCTTACAGAACACAGGATTGCCTTGAGTTTTGTGGTCAAATTAAAAACAATATAATGAATGCATTTTGTATGCCAGGACTCAAATATGTACTTTATGATAGAAAAACACTTCAAGCACTGCAATCTGCAAAATCTGAAGTTACCTTTCCATTGCAGCAACATTTAAAAACCTACAAGAAGCATGGAGACTCTTTAGAACTGCAGATACCAAAGTTAATGTGTTGTCTAAAAAACCTCTGCTCTGTACACTTCAATATACATGCTTAGTGATACATAATATAACATTTTCTGAAGACAAGGACTACAATTGCTAAAAAGTACAACTGGCCTTTCAAAACTGTTGAAACACCCTCAAAGTAGCCATTCTTTGGAAGCCTGACCAGTTTGATGCACCTTAAATTGGTCACACCCCCAAAACTTGACTTAGTTCAAACTAATATTTGCTTACATGCAAGAGGATGGAATGAAGTGTTTGGCAAAGCCTTAATGAGTGTGACAAATGAAGAATTGGTAACAACAGCTGTAAGAGGGAAGTACCAAGATCTGCTTTAAGCGCTGTTTTTCTTCATTTTGCACATACCTACTTGTTTTATTAAATATAAAACCCTCCAGCTCATTGATTTTTAGAATTTCCCTCACTTGTAGGGACATTTTCAAGTATGTACTACATATTTTTAAGGAAAACCACTTCTTTTTTTTAATGATTTTTCAAGCAAAGGCAAAGCTAATGAACAGATCCTATAACTTTGTCACTTTTGAAGGCTATTAAGACAGTAATATTCATGCCTGGCATGTTAATGTAGCAGCGCATCTAAAGAACAAGAGGTAATCTCTCTTTAACCAATTGAAAAAGCATTTCCCAGCTCGCCTGACAAGTATCATTTACAACCTGCAGGCTCTGGCACACGTTTTTGTTCAAATCCCATTACAGGGCCCCAGAAGGACACGCATCGCACTAACGCAGTTCCTGGGCAAGGACCAAAGAAAGATCACCATTCCCCTCTGAGTTATTCTTCCTGCAGATCTTCCAAGCGCAGTTATGATAACTCTGCCATCCACCTACTCAGAAACAGGCTATTGAGCACAGTGCTCACAACAGAGCCGGGATCTATTTTTCAGTGTCATTTCTCCTCACCTATTCCCCAAGCAGCTGTCAACCCAGGAGAGTGGGAGCAAAAAAAAATTTTGCTAGGTGCAAATGGGAAGGATGAGTACTTGGCCTGCAGTGTGAAGGTGTCAAGTCCTTCCAGCTCAAACTCACTGGAAATAAAAGCCCTCATCACCTGTGCACATTTTGCTTATCAATTACTTGATGGTAGGTGGTATTTACTTAAGGCACAGAAGAAAAATCCACAACTAAGAAATCTGCAGTGGTGCCTTTCTCATTCTGGTTTGCAAAAGACATTCCTATGACTGCTCATGCACAAGAATTAAGCAAACAACTTCTTAGCAAATCCTAGCCAGGCATTTTAGTTCCGTGCATGCCCGTGCACACATGCATGCAGAGCTAAGTGTACTACAGGGAAATTAATCCTAAATACAGGGAGGTCGTGATGAAACCAGGCGCAAGTTCAGCTGCAAACTCTAATAATGTATCATGCTCAAAGAGGTTTATATTACACATTTAGAGAATTGGCTAGGAAAAAAAACACAGGTATTTCAACTGGTGGAGAAAGGTGTTGATGCGACAGCTGTAGATGTAAGACACTCACCATGAAGGCAGACAGTGATCAGGACTTCACTGCAGGTTTTACTGCCTCACCAATAACCCTTCTGCCCTGCGGGAGAGCCCTGGTGTGGACAACATGTGAACGTCCTCCTTCACCCTGAACCTCACCCTTTTGGCATAAATTGATGACCGAATGGCTTTGACAAGCACTTGCAGAGACACTAACTGTAAGCAGGTGAGCACTGAAGCCTCAGCCCTACCGAGCCAGCCATGGCCTTTCCTTTTTCCTTTCCTCCAAGGCAGCACGTGGCAGGCAGCTCTGGGGAAATTGGCATCTCCATTACAGGCACTTAAATCCTTTTTATCGGCAGGAAAAGAAGCCAATTCTGACACTTGTAGACTTGCAAGAGCCAAATAAAAGTTACTAAATGATGCCAGCGCTATTGATGGTTCTGATAGGAATCTCCACACACAGCTGTACAAGCTGCTTATGTTTTACCACTCATCGACCTCAGCACCACCCAGTGCTGCTGAGCCAGCCCCGTGTTGTGTGTTTGCTTTTAAAGGATGAAATGATGAAAAACATTCGCGTCAGGAAAAATTTCTTCCTGTCTTTGTGCTTCGTTTTAAAATACAAACACAGATTATTGTTAAAGACCGTCTCAGTGCAACAGCAGCCTCCCTACCTCTACGTGCCTTTATTCGGAAGAACCAGGAACAAATATTGAGTTTGCTCTCTGTAAACAAGCAAAGAGGGAAGGTTAAGGATTTGCTGATAGCACTGACTTGAAGACTATAAACACAACGACTGTTCATAGAATGGCTAAGAGTGCAGAGATTATTTTTTTGATCTACACAGAAGCCCAACGACAAAATGCACTTGGGTTTTATACCAAATGGAGTATTCTCAACAGCTGATTTGAGGGTTATATTTAAAAAAAAAAATAATAAAAAAAAAACAGACTTAACATTCCTCAACATTAAATAGTAACCTCCACTTAACATAAACCAGTCAAAATCCTCTTAATTTTTAGCTTTTTTTTTTTCCCTCTAACTGTCCAGAATAACACATAGCAGCCAGCCCAGGACAGTCAGCGTCTTAGAGGAATCGGATTAAGCTACGTATCGGAGACCTTACCTGGAACTATACTTTCAGTTCTCACATTGACTATGCTATTTAAGACTAAAGGATATTTTTATCCCAAGACATTTTAAATAGCTTCTAATGCAAAGGGAAATCATAAGAAAAAGCTTCCTGAACATTCATACTAGCATTTTTTCTTTCAGGATAATTCTTTTTGAAAGCCAGTATTCTGCTTGAGTACTTTGATTAAAATTCGTACGGGATATTCACAGAGATGAATGTGACCAGGGCACGCTGCCCCAGTAAGCATCGCATATTTAACTAAACAAGTGACAAGACTAGTATGAAATATTTGTCAATAAAGCAGCTCAGAATGCAAGCACTCCGTTTCTTTGATGAAGTACATCTGAATAAATAGCCTTTTTGTGGCTATCCAGAGACACTAATTTCAGGCACACAGACTCTGCAGCTCTTGCAGGCCTCCAGAGCTGTTACAAACTCACTCCTCTGTTCCTGCCAGTTCCTGTGGTAACTTTAATCAGCAGCACTGAAATCACCAGTTTAAGAGTTGTGAGCCAGGTACAGGCAGAACCGGGCCTTGTATACACCCGAAAGCTGTCAGAGGGCCTACCAGCCACAAGTCATCCTAATAAACACCTGCAATACCTGCTGCTCTCCAGGCTGCAGGCCTGAAAGCTGTGGAAAAGGGGCAAGCCTCTTATGAGAAGGAAATGCAGTTTTTACAGTTTTAGCCTCAACTTGTGATGACGGGGCAGCACCAAGCCAAGGAGCAGACTGCCCAAAGTTTATGGTGAACTATCTCCTTGCTGTCTCGCTTGGTTTTGCAAGTTCCCAGCTTGCATGGCGTTCATTATAGTCTTGAGTTATTTTTCTGCATTAGCAATTTGAAAGCATCTCCATTGCAGAAAGCCAGTTTCAGATGATTATTCTGTCAAATACTGCATTCTATTTCTTCAAGCTGATTCTTTATATCCTGCCAATCTATTATAATTTTTTATCCTGCTGCCCTTTTTAATGAGAAAATACTTGTTTGATCGTGGTTCTTTCCTCTGAATGAGCTTTTGCATCAGAAGAGGCAAGATTAATTAAGCAGAAACCAAAGTTGTTTTTGGAGAGTCAAAGGCTAAGTACCTGCAGAGCAGCATGGAAATCTTGAGCTCCCATGCAGGCAAAATAAAGTAAAAGGAATAGCTAAAATATGCTACTGATTTTAAATGCAGAATACGTGATGGACTTGAGAGAAATCTCTCAATGTCAGCGCATTGAGTAGGACAACACTGAATGACAAAGAGGTACAGATATCCTAAATATTCTGAAAAAAATCTGAAGAGATGCCCAACATCAGGGCTTATCTTTTGTCATCTTGCAGATGTAAAAGTTTCCCAAAGCAGATTTAGACTCGTGAGTTGAGCCTCCTGATGAGAGCTCTGTATCACTACATTCCCTACCTACCCCTTAAAGAGTAGCTGAGAAGAAACTGTTTTGTAGAGAAGATTTGAAACCTGGGTTATGCCCAAATTATTTATTATGGCAAAAGCATATTAAACTATTTGATGCATCTACCATGTTCTCCCTGCTCAGTTGAAAATATACACCTGAAAAACCTCAACATCTCAAAGAGATAACGTACTAACATGGCTCACCCTCACACACAAATCTACATTTTTTTAGAAACACTGGAGCCTGAATATGCAAATTATAAGAATGTATTAATTATCATTAGTCATTCCTTCACAAAGACTAGAACTAATTGGAGAAATAATTTGAGAAAATTGAAGTACATGACAGAAAGCATTAAGATTCATTAAGTTTCAATTCTCTGGTCTGTCAGCTTGTCAGAAGTAGATGTCTGCTATTTAGGCATTACTGGCAAAACACTGTTTTCCTAACCTTGTATACAATTTAACCCTTCTTGTAGTTTGCTCTGAGATCAACCAGATTTGACATGATACATTTACTATGAAAGGCACTGTCAAAATGTGATAAAACTTATCTCTATGTCTTTCAACTGAGGAAAATGAACTTGCTGAAATTCTTGCAAAGCATTTTCAGGTTCCTTTGATGAGGTATTTTATTTATATTATTTCAAAGGTGACAGCCCCCATTCTGAAAAAAAAAAAAAAAAAAAGGAAAAAAGACAGCAAAAAACAACAAGACATTTGAAGAGACAGGTACTTTCATAAAATACTTCCATATGCTTCCATATCGAGCCTTCATAAACTCACGTTAGCCAGAAAATATAAAAATATGCAAGATGTTCTGGCATTATTTGTCATAACACTAACAGCCAAAAGCATTTTGATATTTATGAAGGCAAAGAAGTAGCTTAGAAGCTTGTCTGCATCTAGAAAGACATCATTGCACCAACAATCAATATCAAACAGCTCTCGTTAACTTCAGCTGCACTTTTTAGTATTCAAACTGTGCCTTAGCCCAATAGTTACAGAGAAAAAGGGCAATGAAATTTTACATCTATCCATTTGTTGCCTTTAGATAATCCTCCTCAACTTATGCTGGTATGCAATCTATTAATCCAGCATAATAAAACAGTCCTGTTATAGGGGGGAAATGAAGTCTTAGTGCTGTGAGAATTCCCACATATATGTCTAAAAGGAAAAAGCCATCTGCAAGATCTGACAGGGACAAGATGCAAAACTTATTAGTCTTTGTTTCTTTTACAACATATGGCGTGGGCTCTATGGAGAACATCACAGCTCTTAATTTGAGGGTGGCACAACCACCCCACCAAGTCTTTGCTGAGCACAGTGGGCAGACATTTCAGTTGCATGCTTCAGTAGCAGGTAGGTGGTTTGCTTTAAAATTTCAAGACTTGATAAACTTAACAGAGCTGGTTTTGAAATTATGTGTACATAATGCATGCAATTAATTTTAAAGCTTACAGAAAGTTATCAACTTAAAAACAAAAGTTTTAATAGTTTACTCAGCAATTAAGGTTAAAATAGGACATTTGCCTGCAATTAAAACTTCTATCATTTAAGAAGTCATGCTATTAGAATTTTTTGCATATACTTCAAAGTTTACCTTTATTAAAGGAAAAGGCTTAGTCAACTATGCAGTGAAATCTGGGAAGTCAAAACCCATAACTGCTTAAAATTCAGCACAAATTGCCTCTGCTCTGATCAGCGGCACAAAGTCTGACATAGCGCAATTTATTTTCTACATGACTATCACTGCCAATACATGAAACATGCATAAGTTTGGCAAAGCACAGATTTACACTCATTATATACATGCCCTTGATTGAAATACAGTACCTGCACGAAAATGTTGCTACACTCCAAACTCTAAGAATGCAGGACAGAAGCGTTAACGTCAAGTCATGCTTTCAAAGCAAGGCAAATCCTCTCTCTGCTTTACAAGATGATTACCACATGTTGCTACTGCTATAAGGCTCCTTCAAAACACTTTAACTGAGAACTCAGAGCACTTGTTTTCTCTATAAGCCATGACCAAGCAAACTCTGCAAAATTATTTCTCCCTCCTTATCTGCGTCTGGAATCACAAGTTCATTTCTGACGTTTATACTTGACCTACAGGAAACCCAATTTTACACTTAAAACAATCTCACACTATTTAAAACACACATTATCTGAAAAAACACTGGAATGCCATCTCTATTCCCAAGCATTCATGATTTCTCACAGCTGCTTTTTTGTTTAGTTTGGGGGGGGGGTTGTCTTTTTTGTTTTTGTTTTGCCTAGATTCTGTGGTTCTAGCAGGACACCATCACAGATCTGAAATACTTCACTCAACTTCTGCATTTGCATTTCTTCCATTTTTTTTTCTGAGAGAACAAACATGGGATCTTCACAATAGATGATGCAAGAAAAAAAGTATTACTCTAGTGGAAAATTAGCAAAATATTTGCAGAAAAACTGTTCAGAAATGCTGTAGTTTCAACAGCAAGTACTACTATTTCTTCTATTACAATACAATTAGGAAACTAAGTGCAAAGTTATTTTTACATATAATACAAGTAGTCTTACCATTAAAATAGTTTACTTAATAAATATGGAAAGTAAAGTTTGTACTGGAATGTGCAAAGCTCTTGCTTAAATAGTAACGGGATTCAACTAAAACATGGAAAAAACACTGATATTAAGGGTTATATTCTTCCATATAGAATGTAATAAAGCATTCATTAGTTTAGCTAAGTCAAACAGGCAAGATCCTAGAATAAATTTTACTGAATTTCTTATGGTAAAATTAAGATGCTATTGAATAATCATGACAACTTACAAATAAAGTTTGGAGAAGTGGCAGACACTAACTGCCATTTCTCACCTGCGACTGCTTAAGCTGCACTTTGAAATACTTTAATACAGTAACAGGGACTGCTGAAGCTGGCACTCCTCAGGACAAACTATGCCTTCAGCATATGGCAGAGCTGGCAATTTTGTGCTATTAAAATAAAAAGCATCTCACTATACATCTTATCAATTCCCATCAACCTTCATTTCTGTTTTAAAAAAAGATGACAGATGAGACTTCAAATGATAATTCTAAGAAAGCTGCTAAAGAAAAACTTACTAATATTTAAATTAAATCAAGATTGGCAGTGTGAAGTACTCTTGTACACAGTTTCCACACAAAGGACTATTAGAATTCAGCCTAGAAGGCAAATAGGTGCTTTTTTAAAAAAAATGATTGGTGAATAATAAACTAAACCTTAGTGAATACTGAACTAAAGACTAAGGATAAAAATACAGCCTTCTTTAAAAAGCCTCTTAAGCTTTCTTAAACGCTTTAACGCCCTTTACCTAAATGTAGGAGCTCATTTATCAACTGGAACTTGCACAGTTAAATTTGATTACGATTCAGTGTGCTAACCAGTCAAGTTTACTACGCATATTACTGAAACTGCCTGTAACTGTGTAAGTTATGCCACTCTTTTGCTATAAACCCCAAGAGGAACTTTAAGCTGAATCACTGTGGAACAACCACTAAAGGATGTTAATTTCAGGCAGATGTGGAGAATTTTACATGTACCTACAGACAAACATGATGTTCTATGCTGAGACCCCCAAAAGCATCCCCATAGCTATACTTTAAGCTATAATTTTAGGAATTCCTGTAGTAGCATAGTTTTATAGCAATATATCGTCAGCTGTGCTAACTCATAGAGCAGTCTAGGTAACAAGTCAGGTAACTGTGTTCAAATGGCCTGTAACTGTATAAAAAGTAACTTACCTTCACATTACCTGCTCCCTCAGCTCAGTGTCCAAATTCAAATCTGTAGAGCAGCATACCAACCATTCCACATATTTTTGCAAAAACCTATAAAACGATGAAAACCCATGACCTATCCCCAAGGATTACTTTTATGCACTACTCTTCCCATAGAAATGGTAGTAGTCTTCTGTTACACATGGTCATTATGAACCTATACTCACTGGCAGGAAAAAGGGACTGTTTGCCATGGTAGGTGATTAAAAAAAAAAAAAAAAAAAAAGCCAACCTCTTAGAAACCATGAAACTCATCTTCATCTCCACAGCCTTCATTACCTGAGGAGCAATTCTCCTTCCCACTGAGCACCTATTCTTACACAGTCCATGCAAAGGCAGTTGTTTCTCAGGAAAGCAACCCATAAGCTATTCAGAGCTCTGTTATTTTAATTATTTTAAAGTATCAAACTTGAAAAATAGTGGAGATCAGAGCAAGACTACAATACGAACCTACCCCAGAAAGATTTCCAGAAGGACAGCAGTATATTTTACACCAACCTGTTTTACAGTGCTGGTAAAATATTTTTCTCAAAGCACAGAAACAACAGGAGACACTATGATCATATACAGGAGAAAAAAATACAAGCCACACAGACACGTTCTGTATAAGTAACAACTTTATTGTAACTTGATGTGCTGAAACGCAAAAATATTTTCAGCAACAAGGTACAAAAAGTATTTCACCATTAACATCAGCTGATAAAAAAAGGCTGGATGGTTTGATACAACTGTTTACATATCTGAATTCTTAGTCATTTCCACCCCAAAACAGGTCTAAGTCATTTCACTGGCTTAATTTCTAAAATAGGACTCATGTATCTCAAGCCTTCAAAAACCAGGTTACAAATACAGCGAAGTTCCTTGCAAAACACTTGAAATAGTGAATTCCCTTTACAAACAGTCCATTTACTGTAAGCAGAAGCCAAGTTATGAGACTAAGTCAGTGTCTTGCTAGCTAATGAGCTAAGCTCTGTACTAAATATGCTATCAACACCAGATAAAGAACATTCCATTTGTCAAATACAAAAAAATCAATTAAGATAAGGAATTTTAACCAACTGCAAAAGTCAACGTATATTCAACAACTTCAGGCAGCAATACCTCACATTTGCAATTCACTGTCTTATGAAACACAGTTTCAAGTACTGCACATTATTTTAATCTCCCAAGGGAGAAACCTTACCATGAGGATTTAAAAGGAACATCATCTCCATGTAGGTCTTCTACTGACCTGTGCAAAGGTGAATTTTACGCTAAACACTCAATGTTTAGAAAAACATCAAAACTAGAGTAACTTGTAAAACTAACTCTGTATCCATGATTATCATATTTTGACATACACTCAGCTTGTAACAGCAAATATGTTCACATTTTCACAAAATATACCATTACTCAACTTGTATCTGTAATTCCACATTTTTGCAGTTTCCACAGTGAAACTAGCGTAGTTTCTCAGGGAAACTTAATTGTGGAAGCAAGAGTCAACATGCAACAGAGTTCAAAGGTATAATCTGTAACTTTTACTCAACCACCTGTCAAATATTCTCCTTCACCTTTAAAAATACCATTTTAAAAGATCTTGTATCCTGTTAAATCTTCCCTTCATTGCAACAGTTTCCTAAAAAAGGCACAATGTGTTTATACTTCTGCATGCAGTAAATGGACTAGAAAATAAGGATTGTTTATTGAAGCCTCTTCCACCCAAAGCATCTCCTTAGGAGAGGTCCAAATGGAAAAAAAATATATAATACATAATAGCATTTTAACAGCAAATTGAGTCCTTATTTTTAGAAAGTCATTCTTGACAAAAAACACCGCACAGTCATACACACACACACGCACGCACACACAGGACACATGCAGGGTTCTCCCCAGAAAAGTATGGAAGCGGTGGTTCACATATATCCAAGGGAGTAGTGTTGGCAAGCCAAAACATGGCACCTTCATACAATATATTCCTAATCTGTATACAAAACTAAGAAAAAACCCTAAAGACTTCAGCCTGAAAAAAACCTGTCCGTTGTAATAGATAGTTTTACATCTGCTGCACTTAGAACTGACAACTGAGGTTTTGAAGGGCAAGCTCTTGAGATGCGGGGAATGAAAACAAGCTACTGAATCTGACGAACGCTGCAGTTATCAGCTGTCCTGCTCCAGTGAGAACACTGCATGTAGTTAGAGAATAGAAGGGGTGAATAGTTAGTGCACTCACTTAAGAATACAGCAACTGTTTTACCTTTTCCTTAAGAGCTGATAAAACTTAATATACATAATAAATAAAACCAAATCTCAAACAGATCAACCATGATTTTTGTGTTTTTTTCTCCCTGTTAGTGTAACGTATGGTATACACTGCCTAACTTGAAAAGTGGACACTTCACAACGTAGATAATATCACAGCACAGTGTCTGACTTTTTGGTACAAAGTGTGCTATTAAGCTTCTGAAAAAAGTCTTCATAAAATCCTTAAGCGTTCCATTAAATTACTGTATGCTGTTACTTTAGAACAAGCTGAACTGGACAATCATTACAGTATTAAATATTCAAGTCACTTGGTACGTTAGAGCTGCAAGTTTTACCAGTGATGGGTATGAGGATATTTAGTTCTAACACATTACACAGTGCAGCAAAAACATCACTTTTTGGAGGGAACAATTACCTTTACGTCTTATTGTGAAGAATGCTTATGAGACCTTAGATAAATATTTAAAAATTGATAAAAGGATAAATCTCTGTAAATATATAATTTGATGCCTTATGTACTATTAAAGTTTTTGATTTTACACTTTATCCATCATAAAGATTTAGTTAGAAGGTAAGAAAACGCATGTTTAGAGGTTATTTTATTTAGAAATTGGCCCGGGCATTTTTTCCAATTTGTCTTTGCTAATGGTTCACTAGACACGAAAGTATAAAACTATATACTCTTTCCTCTAAAAATTTCATTTAGAGCAATTCAGATGAATCTTAATGAAATGAGGATGCAGATAGATTTTAAGATAGTAAACAATGTGAAATTCCTCCTCTCTCCTCCCTGCATAACTTTTTTTTTTTTTTTAAACTAGGCAAAGTAAAACCTTTATCCAAACATGATTATAAATTAGGTGAGATCTCCTCCCATTCTCCACCACTAAACCAAAGTCTTCCCAAAGAAAAAACACAATGCATTATCACTATTACAGTAAACTTAATGTAATAACTCAGGAAACATTTAGAGTGTGCACTACTGCAGACTTTTCCTCCCAATTGTAAACAAAGCTATCAAACACTGAGGATGTTGGTATTAAAGCTAAGGTTCATATAATAAAGAACTGGCCCATGACAAGCAGTTTACAAATGTTTCTTCTTTTTCACATTATGCAGAATTTCAGTATCATCCACAATGCTAGCACAGTAACTGAAATGCAAGACTGAGCAAGTCTCTGCTTGCAAACACCATCTGACATTTCAGGGAAATATTCCTCGTGATGTGTATGCAGCCTCCCCAGGTGTTAGCAGAAACTGTGCACACACATCGAGATGGGAAAAATCCCTCCTCCAGAATTTTATCTTTCACATGCCTTTTTCAAATAAGAGAAAATATTCTGTTACTTAAATACAAAAGCTTGCAATAGTCACCTTCAACCGAGTCTTAAAAAGACATGCCTTTCTCTTCTAACAAAACTAAATCCCATGTGGCTGTGGGCATCTGAAAATGTATCTAAAAAGTTAAGCCACAATTACCTGTACCTCATTAATTCATCAAAAGCAAAATATATATGTACCACACAACATACAAAAGTTACACGTTAAAAGTGCATATAATCCATTTGGCCCATTTCTTCAATTTACATTTGGTCATTCTATGCATCCTTTACTTTGCTATGTAACCGTACATGTGGGATATATTTTTCCATACACAATACTATTCCGTTTTCACATTGAGCTCCTTGCCTCTCATTCAGTTCTGCATTAAATGTAAACTAGTGATGGACCGTAAAGAAACACAAGTAAGAGGTTTATTCTGTGTTTCTTTTCACCGTCTGGACAGCTTTGACACATACACAATAAGCATTACAAACTGTAATGAAAATACATTTTTGGGCCAAACCATTGCATATTTGCCCCACAATGAAAAATAAATTATGTTCAAAGCAGTATATTGCCATAAATAGCCTGTAGGCATTCGCTGAAGGTAAACAGGCTCTCCCTATACTTAGCACTTGCCTAGGGTACATTACGTGCCTCTGGTTCAAGTGCTTTCAATGAGAGGCTAGTTAAAACCTTCCAGTTAGCACAGGACCAAACTATAATAATCTTTTCTTCTGAAAATAATGGAAGATCCCTTTCAAAAATTAATCTTCAGTTATCAACTTTACTGCATTATGGAGCTAGTGCAATCCTGCAGAGCCTAGTCAAAAAGACAAGGCACATTAAAAAATAATAATAATAAAAAAATCAAGATACATTAAACTATATGGACTAGAGTCATTGAAGATAATTTAAGGCCTTTCAGTGAATTAGAGTAATCAGTCTAATTTAAAGCTGAGGATTAAACCATAAATTATCCATCTGAAAAGCAAACAATAGGCTTTTTCAGCTTCTGTTCTGTGTACAAGGATAACAAAAACTCTTGTTATGGTTTGTGAAAACACCTCTGGACATGGAGGAGTAGAGTCAATTCAATTTCTTTAAGTTCATGGAAGATTTCATGACTGTTTTAGCCGTTTGCGTGGAATGCCAAACTGTGGACACTGTGCAGATGCTAGTGCGCGAAAGGCCTCTGCTACTAAGTGAGGGTGGGAGTGGATCATGGACTTCCAGCCTGCTGTTTCCATTATGTCTGTTGCTTGGCTGAAAACAGAAGTATTAAGAATAGTCACACAATTTTACAAAGCAAATGCACAAACACACAGTGGAGAAGAGCAGGGAAGGCAGGATTACTGCAGAAGAGCAACTGAACATGACAGACAAAGTTTACAAATGCCAATAACAATGCCTTTGGGAAGGAGCACCAAATTTGGGTATACTAATATCACCATGTGTAGGACACGGGCTATGTATCCTGCTCCAGTCAATATCAGCTAGACATCAGACAGAGAATTGTGTCCTATACAGAGCAGAGTGTAAGACAATCACCTTGAAATTGCCCATGAAAAAACGATAAAAATGATAAGAGGATAGGTAGGAAAAATGAGGTTTAGCATATAGAAGAGAAAACCAGGGGAAGACATGATAATCTCATTACATAGAAGAAACGATCAATTTGTAGGAGAGGGAAGGATGACAAGATGCATCAGTTTAAACTGCAGCAAGAATGATATAGTTCATGTACGAGAGAAGTCATGGAGACAGATTAGCTGGCTGACTGCAGAACCCTTCACTGGGAGATCGCAGTCTGAGTACCAGCAGATGATACTTGGATATTCACTCTTGCTTCGGTAGAAGACTACAGGCTACATTCGGAATGGCTTTCGATAGCCATTGCCAATTTTTAACTGACACAACAGCAACAACAGGTATCAGCCAGTATCACATTGATATCCAGCAAATAAGAAAACAACATATATAACTTTTAAAAAGTAAATGCAGTATTTTGAAATAATATAATATAAAATTTTATTCTGTACATGGAGAATACTACACTGATTGAGGCATGACACATTGACCACAGACACATTTGTAATTTGGAATGAACAGCTTGTGCATTGATCCCAAGTTTCTGTTGCCCTGCGTTTCCATAAGCACCTTCATATTATGCCTGACAGGGTTCCTGAAATAAAGTTAGCATTTGACCTCTGCACAGTACAATCTCTCAAAAAAGCTTTTGCAGATTATAATGCAAGACTTTAATTTTCTGCTGCAAGTCAGTAAAAGTGCCTTGAGCAACAACACCAAAAGTTTAGATTCCATAGCACTCAGGGTCAGTTAAGCCAGGCCCTCTAAAATTACTTCACCTAAAGCATCCATAATAAGTCAGGGAAATAAAGATGACCAGCATCTTTACTAGCAATTACCAAAGACAGAAGTAAACTAGGAAGCTCCAAGTCACACAAAGAGGAACACAAAAACTAATCTACATTGCCTATATAGTTGATTTTAGTTGATTTACATTTATTAGTGTTTAATAGTGTTGGTTTTGTTGTTGTTGTTTTTACTAGTATTTAATGGTTTTCCTTCTACCATTCACTTCTCTTTCATATCACACTCATTCATGACATCTGTGAAGAGCTCAAGTTCTTCAGGAAAAACACTAGATTTAAAGTAACTGGTATAGCACAAGCCTTTAACTGTTACTGCCATCAGAATCTCCAGAACTAAATCCCCTGTTGCTGTTTTACTATGTTTCAGCCCACCACAGGCCATTTTGAAGCTATCTTCTATTCCATGATTCACTTGAGCTGGTCTAAGCATGTACTGCAATTGGTGCTACAGTCTGAGCCATCTAGTCTCAACCTATTTCTTGGGCAGGCATGAGCACTTACAGACTCAGCCATATGAGAGGGACCTGGCTGACCAGTTGTCTTGACATCAAGAGCACTAGTGCTGGCATGTGGGAAGGTGCACAAACATGTTGCTGAAGGCAAGAAGAGTACTACTCTTCTGGCTTTGACAATGCTGCAGGCTCAGATTGATCTAACTCTTGGAATCACACCCAGGTTGCCACTTGAAGGCTGCTGCCACTTTCCTCACAAAGCTGATACATCCCTAGGAGAGGAATCAAAACTGTTGTGACCTCACACTGGAGGGCAGTTAACTCCTCTTATCATCTGAAGTGGAAGTAACATTCCAAACTGTGATAAAATCTACTGAATCCTACTTTACCTATGGTGCATGACTAGCCTCAATAGCAGGGAAATGAAGTAAGAGTCCTTAGATCTGCAGTCTATTTGGCAGTGTTTGTACAGAAGATCGGGAAGGGAAACTTACTTGCTATTCCAGTTTTTCCCATCTTTACACCCAAGTTGTCTAAGAACACTGCACCTGGAAGAGAGAACGGTGCTAATATTGAGACGGTACACAAAACATAAGTACTAATATAATTGGAGTTTCATAAATATTACTTGCCTGTTAATAAAGTCTATTGCTTGTGCTTTTAACTGTTCAGCGCTGTGCAAATCTGCGAGGATAAGAATGTCAGCAACATTTTCTACCGAGAGGTTACTACAGAGTGCTTCCTCACACATGACCTTCAGCCGTTCCAGTGCATACTGATAAAAGAAAAAACTACACTAATCATTCTTCAAACTTATTCTTTCTACCATTATTTCTACAGACAGTTTAATACAGGTCCAGCCACCACGAATATGCTTACTGCCTCTCAAGTTTAAGATCACACTGCTTCCAAACAGGTAATTTAGAATTCAATATGCTGTAATTAAGAGTCCTCAAATTATAAGACGTTAGACACAAATTGATAAATGCTTTACTGGAAGAACTTTTTATTAAAACAACAAAAGTCATTTAGAAGTTTGTTTTCCTTCAATTTAGTGTGGGAGGAAGAGCAAGGAAGATACGAAGGCACTTTATCAAAATCATCATCAGATAGGTTTACATCTCAAAGCAGACGGCAAGAAATTATACAGCGGAAAGTTTCATGAAACTGATCAAAGCAAAAATACATTGGGCTGCTTGAAATTGGCTTGTTCTGAGGTTTCCCACTCCCCTCTTTTTTTTTTTTTTTAAGCTTCTCATACCTTTGACAAAGCCTACCAGAAAATTGATGCAAAATAATTACATTCCCTTATTACATTCTGCATGAACGAACTGTGCTTTGATTTTGAAGGATGTCATACATCGAACGGTTTTCAGTCAGCTGTATACACTCCCACTGAAATCTTCTCCATCCCTTTTAATTTAGCACTCGGTTTTCAAGTATGAAAGGAATTTTAGATGCTTAAGTGGCACATATATATGTATGTGTGTGTATATATAAGTCAAGTTGCCACTCATACCTTTGTATTAGCAACTGTACCATGCAACAAAGAAATACCATTGAAGAAATGTCAAATTCTTGGGCTAGCTTCTATGTTTCTAGACCTATGCATTTTTACATCCATTTTATCATTATACTACTCTTTAGAATACTTCTATTTAGAGTGCATAACTAACAATTATAACAAGTCTATACCTAATAGGTAATATAACAGGGAATATACAGAATACTAATTTTTAGAGTCCTCATTCAGAAACAATAGAAAAGTTTATAGCAAATTTTGGACTGTTATAAAAAGCTAAAGGGACCTTCTAGGTCACTATCTTTATGCCCTGCTATCACAGACAATTATATAACTGCATCTTAAAACATTCTCTACATTTATCAATGTCTTCAATACAAGCTGGCATTGATAAAAAACACCATTTCACCTTCCCACTTGGGTGTACTAGACCTTGACAAAACACAATGAGCTTAAAAACAGAGATGAGATGCTGGCAATGAGATTTGAAGTGAATGCAACTGGTAAGTCACCAAATCCAGGGCAGTGCTCATTCAACAGTTCTTGAAGAAAATTGAAAACAAATTGCCTAAAACAACATTGTAATTGTTCCTTGAAATTTACTACTGTGCTGACTTACATTGTTGTGATAAGGTTGACTATGAGAACAGGCAGCTTCACCACTAATGATGTAATTACACAACTAATTTAGAAATCACCTAGGTAGTTTAATAAATTACCACAATCTCAGCTGAGAGTTTCAGATTACACACACTGAAAGGAGCATTTTCTGAGGTCTGAGCTACTTAAAACTCCTCAGGGAAAAACAACTGCATGTTGTCTGAGGATAGCTACCTAAAATCTCAACCCAAGCTGTAAAGCAGTGAAAAGAATAAACAAGGTATCGGGTCAAGTTTAAAATAGTTAGAAAATTAGATAACATGAAAGTGAATAACCTCACTTTAATTGTTGTGCTGTTTTAAGTCCTCTAATCTCAAAAAACACAGGAGAAAAAGCATTTTGCTGAGTGACAATTTAAAGAGTAGACGAAATCCCAACACAGAAGAGATGAAAGATTAGAACCATAAAGTTTGTAGGAAAGACAAAAAGATGAAAGCTCTGAAGTAACAGTAACTTTAGGAAACAATTCAAACACTCGAATTTGTTCAAACACTCGTATAAATCCTCTTAAAGAATATAAAGATCGAGGATAAAATTTATTCAAGACTGATTTTTCCAAATCATATTAATAGTCCCTGATTTTTTTATTTATTTATTTTAACAGAGAGTAAATGCAATTAACATCTGAAACTCTTCTGAACAGTAAAGATTTACCAAACAGTTTCTAAGCCTCATACTGATTAAAAAAAGTCTACCCTTCCATCTTTCTGCATTTCTGATGAGATCCTTCTTATGGAATTTAAAAAAGTGAGATGAATATCAAATTAAAAAAAATATTTAAGAGGAACATTCCACAGACAAACATTAGTTTTGAGACCTTAGGGTTACTTACTTTGTCTGCAGCTGCCAACAAATTGTCAGCCATTTTTTCAAGGTTTGGTGCTTTTCCTGTGTAAATGAATCTCATCATTTCCTTAAAAACTTCAGGGTCTACATCATTTATTTCTACACGGTTCTGGTAAATGGTAAAGAAGAATTATCATCAAAAATCACTGGAATTCAACAACATCTTTAAAACAAATATGTCAAATACCTGTTGCAGGCTATATTTTCATTTCACATCCATCATACAAGAACCTTACAATTTTAAACTAATTATTCTACAATATTAAGCAGAAAGTAAATAAACAGTAGCTCTTAGTCAAGCAGAAATCAATTGGGAAAGCTTACAAAAAGAAGTAATTGCATTTTCCTTCTAGAAATGTCTGTGTGGACTCTATTGCACAGGCTGTACCTGTGGCAGTTTCAGGAACATTTACAACTATTGCTGAGTTTCCAACCTGACAGCGATATGCTTGGAACATTAGAAATCAGAGTAGCACCCAGAACAAAGAGCCACTTTCAGCTCAAGTCTGGATTTCTTTAAGTCTGGAAAAAAAAAATCTAGAAATCCTAAGCAAATGCTTCCAATATTCTAATCTGCCTGAGAAAGTTTCCATGCTGGTGAACTGCAGGGAGGAAAACAGTCACATTTGTGAAAACTTAGTTGTATTGCAGCACCACAGTCACCTGATAGATTCATATGCAAGTGCTACAGTTGCAGCCTGCAATATGAAATCATTCGTTATAAGCCTTTAGTGAGTTGATCAGTTCTCCTTGCCTCTTCATGTATTCTACCTATAACCAATCCCTTTTAGATATTCGTTTTTCATGAAAGAGATGAACAACTCCTTGCTGTAGGAGATATCAAGAGCATAAAAGCAGAAGCAGCTCTCTGTGCTGATTAAATAACTATCCATCCAAAACACTCATGGAGGTCAAGTGCTTGCAGAAACTGTGAATGAAAAGCACTTCACTGCCTCAGGGCTTAATGCAAGTTATAATTCACTTGTTGTTCCTTCACGTCCCTAGTGACCACACAAAACTTCCAAGTTTTGCCATAATGTATTAATCAAGTCAATTGGCTTACGTGAGGTAGAAGCTAAAGAAAAAAATAGGCAGACACTGCTAGATCAATTGCATTAGTAGCTAACATTAAAAAGCAAAACAAAACAGCCTAGTACAGATATAAATAAGAACAAATCCGCCAGAATCTTTCTACACAGAGAAATTCCCCCAGAACTCATTGGAAAAGCATTCAGGAGTAGTACCCCTCCTCCACTCACGCACTATCACGCAGTACTCACCTTCCTCAGTCAAATGTTCTGCACATTTTCCCTTTTTTACAACGTACAAATATTTATGTGCAAAGTCTTCACTAAGGCTTACCTTTTTGCTTTCCTCCATTTCATGTTCGAACATTGCATTAAAAACTGGAGATCGTGCTACAGCAAGAGACGTAAATATTAAATATAATCAGTTTTTAAGCTTTTAGCAATTTTAATAGCAAAATAATAGCAATACAAAAGTAGAAAGTACCTGCAAGGACAGATTTATGAGCTTTGAATTCTTGTCCTCCTACATAAAAACTGCAATCTGTAAATCTTGTTGTTTCCCAGAGATTCCCTAAATCTTCTGCTAGTCGACATTCAGGTACCTTCAAAGTGTTTGTATTAGACTGTCCTGATATATTTACTGAGTCTTGGACCACGCTTACCTAACAGAAAATCACAGCAAGACAACTCTTTCATAACTGAATGCCAATAATAATTAATTTACAGCACCTATTGCTACAAGTTCAGCAATTCCAAAGCAAAGCACAAAACAGTGGTGTTTTTGGCATTAGGCCAGAACCATTCTACAGTTTAAGTAACATAAAACAAATAGAGTTTTATTTAGACTAACATTGTGCATTTATCCAACCAAAACAAAATACCACATAATAAAATTAGCAACAGTGAGTCAAGAAGAGACATGACACCATAAGTAAATGTTAATACTATTTCAGAGATAAATTAACTGTTCACTCCTCACACATTTAAGTAAATATATACAAAATAAAATTTTAAACAGGTCATTAAGATCACAAGAGCACAAAAGTTTTGTAAAAACAATCCACAGAAATTCTAAACAGTATGATATTCCTCATTAGTGAGTTCATACCTAACTTGCAAACTGATAACACAGTCTGAGTGCAAGTAACATAGCTCCTTCATTATCCTGTTTTGCTTTGTCACAGGCGATTGTTTTTCCGAACAAGATTAAAAGCCATTATTTTAGAAGTCAACAGAATATAAGATCTAGGAAATAACTAAAATAATAAATGAATACTCACAGGTTGTAATGCTTGTACAGAACTGGTTAAATTTAAAAATGTGCATCTGAAGTGAATACATTGTCAGTATCCTCCAGGTTTAAATCTTTCACATAGTAAATTAACAGGACAGTAGCATTCTTACTTGTTTTTTTTTTTTTTGGAAAAAAATTACATAAGTCCTTTTAATCACTCTGTTGGGAAAATAGAAGAGCTCAGCAGGTCTTATTTCTGTTGTCTGAGAGCACACGCCTGAGAATAAAACCTTCCTAAAGGATAGAGCCATACTACAGGATCTCAATCACTGCATCTCCCAAAATACAGAAAATTAGGATAATATATTAAGAAAATGGTGACACTGTTAAGATCAGTGCTATGTTTGATATCCAGAGGCACAGCATCTGGAATAAATCTGGCATAAAGCAAAAATAGCATAGCTAAGCTTCACAGAAAGTCATAGGAGTGCAAAAGAAATACCAGATCAGAAGAGGATGATGATCCAATTAAAACAGCAGTTTGAGGATTTGAATCATTTACTAATTCCCTCTCTCATCCTATATCCCCTTGTAAGAAGAAATTCCCTTATATTCTTCCACTTTTTAAAAAGAAAAGTATCCCAAAGTACTCAAAACCTTCACTTTCACACTAAGACTATACATTTCCAGCATTCAAAGCTCTGTAGGTCTATGGTGTACTCTACTTCTGTTTTCACAGCACAATTTCAGGAAGTACACGTATGCACAAAAGGGAGTTTCAGCCTAGCAACACTTGTCCTTTGTTTTAAAAGGAAAGTTTTGTTTCTCCAGAGACCTCACTTTAAGTTCCTGCTCCAAGTTGTCCACGCAGGAACTTTTCCCTGTTAGCTACAGACACTGCCTAGAAAGGCTGGCTACATCTTTATATTTACTCAAGCTGGTCTCTGGTGATCTAGTATTTCATACATCACACATCCAGACAGTATGCTTAGAATCAAAGCGTTGTTTTGTTTTTAAATGAGCTGAAATCCAATCTAAAGTGATTCAATCTCATTAAAGCCACAGAACTTTTGAAAACTCATCTTAAGCTACCAATCGTAAAACATGTCCTTTTTTCAAACACATGACCATTACTCCAGATTATTTCAGAGTTGTGTTTGCAAGACCACTCACAAGAACAAAGGTATTTATCCCCTAAACTCCAAAACGACGAGGAAATGATAAAACAAATAGTGAACAACCCATCTTCTGGGTCCTGGAATCTGAGCAGGACATCCAAGTTCTTTCTCCACAAGATCAGATTCACTTTACTTCTTAGGAAGCTATGCAAGATGCAGCTTTTGCACTGCATCTGTGGATTAGGATTAATGTTTCTTTTTTACATTGCATACCCTCCTGTATGAGGGTGTACAAGAATGTACAAATTATGACTTGAACAAGTTTAGTGTGTGAGATGACAGACATGGAAAATGCACATCTTTTGTGGTTTTGAATCTGTGGTGGTCCAACAGTAAATAAGGTGTGATACTTTAGGAAACAAGTTAAGAAAGCAGTCTAAGACCTCATTATCTAAGCACTCTGTAGGAAAAACATCTCTGCAGATAATTTATTGTTTTATAATTTGTTATAAAACAAGCTCTCTCTAAAATTATGTAGTGACCTAATTCCAAAAACAAACAGTAAGAGCTGTTTATTTACAAACCATTTATAACAAGGAAAACTTAAAATGACAAAATACTCAAGAGTATCTTTGCAGAACCATAAAACACTTGTTACATCTGCTTTTATCACCCAAATAATTGTATTCATAACAAATTTATCATGCAGCTAATTTAACTTGTCTAAGTGAAAATAAGATGCACTATATTTGCAATATCTAGTCTCAGGGGCCACATTTCAATTATTCTTCCTACATAGCATAATGACATATAATTAAATTGTAATCTTGCCAAGACAATTTTACACATTTCCTGTAAATACACAGATCAAAGCAAACTTATTAGCAGTTAAAACATCCATCATCCTCCTAAGCCACTAATCACTTCATGGCAGCAGAGATAGCCAGGCAATGTATATTTAACACACAGTACTTACATTGCGACTTTCTCTAGCTTCCATTTTTAACATATAATAAGCATTTTACTCAGTTTTAATATGACAACATAGGTTACCAACAAAAAACAATATTATAAAAGTGACCTACAATATACCATGAACTTATACCATAGCTCTCAATATTAATTATCAGTACACTAAGGAACATCTTTCTGCAGGATACTTGTATTTGTTCAAAAACAACATATAACAGTTACTATAAAAATAAATTAAATACTTTATGTGAAAAAAATTGCTAACTGGCTAAAGCCATGAATAATATTATAGTAATATAGATTCCAACTATTAGCTATGCTTTTTTTTTTTTTTTTAATAATGCAAACAGCAGACATTTCCTTTTTGCCTAACTAGTGAAGAACAATCCTATAATTTCAAACACAACCTATTTGAAAGTGATCTCAGTTAAACGACACTTTACACAGCACTTATCAGCCACCTTTTCATAAACAATTTTACAGCCGACTTTAACATAATCCTGGCAAATTCTTGGGAGTTGCAGAGTAAATCTGAACTGATTGCCTGAATCTAGATTTCAACACGTATCAAAAGATGAAACAGTACAATGCAGACAATGCAACTAATGCATATCTTACCATACTTATTTATGGAACAAAACATTTATATTAGTGTTAAAATGAACATAAAAACATACAAAAAAGCAGTTTTTTGTTTTTTTCCTTTTTAAAACTTATCACTTAAAAGCTTATACCTACCTCACAAAATAACGTAAGCTTGTCATCTGGTAAAAGACCATTAGCTTCATCTAGTAAAAAATCTCTTCGGATAAATTTCTTAAAACCCCAGTCCTTGCCTTGCACAAACCGATACGCTCTTTGGCTTTCTGATAAAATAAAGTTATGTACAAATAAAGCAAGTTAACAATATTAAAAGAACAGTAACACCTAAAAAGTCTATACAAAGGGTAAGTCTTAAGGCAAAAAAAATAATTTAACACATTTGGATCATGTCTGTCACATTTTTAGGAAACAACTGATTAAACTTGTGGGTTTTTTTCTGGGGTGCTATGATATCAAAAATTTGATAACTCTTAGAAGAGCATCTCTTAGAAGAGCATGATCTGCAATTCAAACCATAGCATCTCCTCCTTACGCGTCATCCAACAAGAGAGTTTTTAGTTGAAGTTTATAAAAGCCAACACATCAAAACAAACAGTTCATGGAGAAGTACAATTACAATGAGATTGTCATCACAAATGCATTCTGACAACACTTCTGCATTTGTTGTAAGTCTGTTTTGACTTCTTCCTGAAAGGGAAAATCCTGTTTCACAGGTTCGTATTACTTTGGAATACAGCAAAAGCATAAAATAAGCAAAACAGAAATAAAAGCTTCCAACTAACTATTTCTCTGGTCGTGAAAATATACATTTTAGCCATATGCTGTGAGATTTTTTTTTTTTTAATCTATCAGGTTGCTGTGATCACCTTTTTTTTATCCTGTTCTAATGTTCACAGTCTATAAAAGGGTCCCTAGGGTCATATTAATGCGAATACATGCACTGAGTAAAGTTATTCTGTACTGCTTGTCTGCCCTAAGTTGGTCACTTGTTCCACTAAATGAATTACAGGAAAGAACGCAGAATACTTTTATTTGCAAGTAAAGCATGGCAAGTTATATTTAGAAAGACTGTTGAAACGGAAAAGAAAAAGAGTATTTCTGAAATAATACCAAAGAATTAAAAAAAAAAAAACACAATCACCCCCACTTCTCCATAAAGAGGGATTTTTCCTTAAATGCAAAAAATGCTGGACAAGAATCATTTAATCATTTCAGCTGCTTTATGAATAGGCATTTAAATTTATAAGTTCTTCACAGAAGACTGAAGTCTGAAGTTTGTTATGGATGTAAAGTATCTTTCAAGACAGAATCAAGTTTAAAAGCACTCCTACAAATTCCAAAATAAAGACATGAGTAAAGTCTAACTTCTCTACAGTTAACTTAGTAGCCTCACTGAAATATATGGTATGTTAGATGGTCAAGTTTGTGTTAAAAAAACAAACATATCAAGCTGATTGTTCCCACTTTCAACAGCTGGATAAATGAGATTCACAACAGCTCTTTCACCAAAAGTAGATGAAAATGTCTTACTGGCGGCTTACATTAAAAAAAAAAAAAAAAAAAACAAGAACAACTCAAGAACTGACAAGCTTCATCACTCGAAGTGGCAGTCTGTGCATGAATTATCAATTAACAAAGGACATCAAAAGTCGGGCATCATTAGACTGTATAAATAAAAACAGAGCCTCTCCAGGAGCAGATGGTAAATGGCTGCAAAGTCCAAGAAATAAGATTTCTGTTGGTAATTTCCCAAAATGAAAAGATGTTTAATTCCTGCAGTGCAAATACAGGACAGCTACTATTTAAGAAACTTAAGACATATTCTTTATGTTCTTTTCTAACACCTTGTGATTTTTAGCATTTCAAGGACTACCTGACAAATAATCTTCAGATCCCTCCTGCCCTACATTGTATGGCCCTCATTTAGGGCAGCATTTTGGAAGAGGATGAATATGGAGTCAAGTATGTACATTTATTTCCTTTCCAAAGAATCCAACTATTTAATGTTTTTGGATTTGCACTTAGCTTTGTGAATTTACATTAGATATTACAAGTGGGTCCAGTCATATAAGGAAAAAGTGGCATGGAATTGCTACCTTGAACCAAAATGTTAAGACCCAGTTTGCAGAGAGAGGAAAGGTAAACTAGTGGATGAAGAAACTACAGAGCTATTCAAATAACAAAGCAAACCCTCCAGAAGACTTTGAACTTAAGTACTGGAGAACTACATATTTTCCAAAAAAAATAATAATCAGAACTTGCAACATAACAGGGCTTAAGAGACCTTGCAGCATCTGAAGTAGGAAAGGGGAAAAAAAAAGCAGACTGATTTTTCACACACAGGATTAGCAACAGCACAAACCTGCTTGCATTAAGCCAGCATTTGACTGTTGTGCTAAATCAGATTCATAGGTCAGACTGGAGATGGTAGAGTTTAGTATTACACAGAGCATTACCTTGTATTTTGGCAAGCAGACTAAAAGACACTTCTACTTTCAGCTCCTAGTTAATGCCCCCACAGCATACATTCTGCTAGTTTCAGGTAATGACATGATTGTGCTTTGGGAAACAGGCATTTAAACTATTTTCCCAGAGATACACAAACTGAAAGGTGACTAGGGATTTATACTTTCATTTCATGAGGGCTCAATAAAATAAGTACATTTAAATAACTTAATCCTATGGAAAAAAAGAAAAAAACAGTGAATGCTGAACCTTTTTCGTATTCGTCTGAACCCTACAGAAGTCACACTGCCATACAGGTATGTACTTTTTCTAAACATGTATTTACATATTTCATTTGAATCTTAGACTAAATCTTTCTAGTATGTTTCACTTCTTCAGATACCTTTCAGTATTTAGTGTAAAAAAAAAAAAAAAAATCCAGCTCTTGAAAGCACATGTTTTCATGAGAATTCCAGCTGTCCCAAAGTTTCCCAAAAAGTGTTTCCAGTCAAAGTTGTGCTTTTAAGTTTGAAAAAAGAGCCAAACATTTTTCATATCAAGAGGCAATTAAATCCAATAAATTACTTCAAAGTCTTCTAGTTCCATGGGTACATGACTCATGTCTTTAAACTGATTACAGTGTAAATCAGATGAAGTAGATGAAAACATCATAGAAGTGTGTGTAAAAACAAAAACCACTGCTTGTTTAGCCTAATTAACTATGGAAATCAAACACTTTCACTGAAGTTAGAAACAAGCAAACAACTCTACTGACAGGAAGCAAGAATGATCTGCTAGAAAAGTTAGGTGACAAGAATCTGAAGCGATGGCACTTGGCAGTGCATTGTAATTTATACTGCTCAGGAGAAATTAACATAGCTCAGTGATCAGAAATGTGTGAAAAGATTTTTAATTAACTTTCTAAAAGGATATTTAAAAAGATATTTTCAAGTTTCTCTCAGTGTTAAACTCTGTTTTAATTGAAAAAAGTACAAAGCTAACTTTCTTTGGAATGCTCTTATAGATCTGCAGGCACTACATTAAGATTCCCTTACCCATTGCTTTAGTTTCTTCTCTTTTAGCATTCAGCAGGGAAAACTTGAATTTTGCTCTGACTTCACTTTTTGGACAACTGACTAAAAGCAAATATAATGACAGGTAGTCTTTGCTTTCATCATCTAATCCCTTTGGATTCACTCTCAGGCACCTGAAAGAAATGCAGAAAATTTACATTTTTAAAGTCATACACAGAATAAAATCAAATCTGTATTAATTTTTTAAGATACTACGTGTGCTACTAAAACAAGTGTTTCCCTCATGATTGAGACTACGAAACCAGCAGCAAACTGTACCTACAACGAAACTTCAAGAAATGTCTTAATTTTATTATTTATTCACAACTAGATTTTGCAGCTTTTGCTAGTGGGAGAAAAAATAGGAAAAAAAAAAGAAGTTGCAAGAATAACAACCTTACCACTTCATTTTGTCATTTGGCCCTGATGAAAAGGTAGAACTCTTTAAAACTTCACCCATTTCTTCTCGGCAGAAACTGAAGTTATTAATGGTCCACATGTAGGAAAATTTTACTACTTTAACCTGAACAAAATATGTAGAAAAAATTCAATAAAATTTAGTTTGTACATCAAACATTAATTATGAGAATTAGATTATCAGCACAACTCAATATTTTTACGAATTGTTTTTAAATGGTTATTATGACTAGAAAATAAAGGAAAATAAAGCCATTGGAATTCATGCAATTTCACCTGTGTGTAACACCAGCTTTCAGCCACAGGTCCACTGGACATCTCCCCAGGAGGAGGTGGGGTGGGAACCCTTGACATTGCCACTTATTGCAGGTTATAGTATCAAAATAGCAATCCAGACTTCAGTAATTCTCCTAAAAAAAAAAAAAAAAAAAGTAATTGAAGAAATTCATATGTTTTTCTTTTGTCACCCTCTGTAAGCATGGAAGGATCTATGTTTCAATATCCATATTGCTGTGTTTACGAAATGATGTAACTGAAAATAAAACCTGAATGTTAAAATTGTTTTGCTATTTAGACAAACTAGGTGTCAAATATTCATTGACGACCACTTGTACGCCAAATCTGCAAGCTGAATCCTCATGCTGTACTTTATAAAAACAAGTGTCTATGCAGCATACAGTGCCACTAACAACTTTGCTTCAACATCTCCTTTTAAAATTATCACACCTTGGTCACTCCAGTCATGTTATAACTTTCCTCGGGATCTTTTCCTTTGATTTGGAGGCTACCTAGGGCCTTGTGAGCAATCAGTTATCAGTAGTGCTGCATTAGCTTTCCACAGACATGGCTTTGGAACAGCACCTAAGCCTTCTGGGAGTGGAATAGATTCAAATAATTCTCTGATTTTTCAAGGGAAGATGAGAAAATAAAGTTACTTTTAAAGTATTTTATTCACATCTTTCACAGTTGCCTTGTATCTTTAATGCCAATAGATTTTATTGGAAATAATCACAATAATAATCACAACCACTTGCTGGCTGCCTGCTGAAGCACTGAACTGAAACAGTTGAAGCTAACTTGCCAAAGCTGAAGAATTTTCCAATAACAAACAGAGCAATCTTGTTACAGGTTACCACCAAGCACTGCAATTTCTCCTTCCCATCAGAAATTGAGTCACATGCCCAGATTCATGACATCTAACTAGACATGTAATTAGTCAGTCTACTTGCACTAGCCTTTTACATAATTAATAAAAGAATAGAGACACGTTGGAGTGGCTCTGGGTTACTGGTGACCCTCCTTTAGAGGCTTTGCTGTCATCTTTCGACAGAGACCTGCCAGACGCGTTGTTTCTCACTTAAGCAGCTCCAAAAAGTTGCTAAAGAGAAGTGAAGCAAACCCTGGTCAAGCTGGATGAAAGTCACAATTAAACATTTTCTCTCAGTACAGTAAGTTTTTTTAAATCGTATCCTGCTACCATTAAAGAAGATCAGAAGACTACAACCTTCCTGGAACGCTAGCTTCATCATTTTACTTGCAAAAACGTGTTATTTGCATTACTGGAAAGAGGTGGTTGCACATCACTAATCATGCTGGAACTTTTCAGAGATGGGCAATACACTTAGAAGCAAGGTTTTATATAAATGTAGGTAAGAACACCCTGAAAGAATATGCACAATTCAGTCACAATGAATGGAGAATGATTCCCTTTCTATGGGGGAGAACACTTCTCTGTGAATCACAATGATCCTCCCTGGATGCTTTCCTTCATGCCCTTCTGGGACCTCTTCTCACCCACTTGCAATATTAATTAGCCCTTGTACATTAAAGCCTGTTGACATGGAAAACACTCTGGACGATGAATGTGTAAAGCCTTGGGGAGAAAAACCATTGCCAGTTGTTGTCAAATAAAGAAGATGCTACACAATCAGCTGAAGTTCTCAGGAAAGGTATCAACTACAAGGCAAAAAAAAAATCATTGCATAAGTCTCATGCAAGATGTGGATCACTGAGACAATTCAAGTTTAATCAAAAATACAATTCAGCTGCTTCCCGTAAGAAATAAAGCTTTTCCTTCCACATAAAACTTATGTTTACTTCTGGAAGCCTTCAGCATTTAATTAGTATTTTCTGTAGATGGTAACTGGTGACAGTCAAGTGTTAAATTCAGAAAGTGGAACTCGCTTGCCCTATTTTATTTTTTTCTGTCATGTTCCTGAGCTCTTTCAGTACCTTAGACCAGCCAGCTCCTAGAAGTCCAGTAATTACAGAAGAAACAAGGTTGCCCCGAAGGGGTCACCAAACTGAAAGAGGCTTAAAGTAAGCTCTGTATAGCATCCCCCTTACGAAGCACCCTGTGACCTGAGGCCAGCTACTGGCAGCTACCTGCTCCCTCCTGTCTCACAGCTAAACAAGCCCGACAAACAAGACTGGGTCTAAGTGAAGGTGGTTACTACCTGCCCCTCCATTATTTCCCCGTCAGTCTGTCTCTGTACCTGGTTCTACCCAAGGCATCTGTGCTTCAGAGACTGCTTCAACCTGCTGCGTGGCTTTTATTATTTACTGGTTTCTGGCAGGAGCCGTGACCAAGCACGCTTTTCACATCCTTCAGAGTGGCTTCAACTTTTGGTAAAGTTTCCAATTACCGCATTAGGAGCGGAAAACTGACTTTCCAGAGCTCCTGACATGTCTTTGAGGAACAGATTTGTATCTTACTGTATTTTTGGGCATGGATTCAGTAAGTTGAGGGTTGCCAGCACCAAGCGGGCCTTGAGGGGACAGACTGCAAGCAGGCAGAAGGATGCACCTACACAGTTACCCCTTGTTCTGAGCTTTGCGTGGGGAAAAGGCTAAATACTACTTTGAAGAAAGTGTTTATGAATCATTGATTAGCCACTGTCATCAGCTCACACAAAAAAAAAGATCTTCAAGTACCAAACCCTCCTCAGAGCCTATTAGATGAAGCGGCCGGGAGCAGATGGAGCTGCAGCTGATGACCCCTGTTAGAGAAGGACAGGGTGGAATTAAACCAACAAAGTGCAGGAAGGAGGGCTTGTTATCAGCAGGATGAAGCTACTTACTCACAGGGACAATTTTCATGCTAGAACCTGCATTTACTCCTCTGCCCACTATTGCACACAAAGCATCAGTGGTGACGGGACATTATCATGTCACAGCACCGATGATTTTTCAGGCAACGCCACGCCTGCCTGGACAGGGCTCAACAAAGCAGCCTGTGCAAACATTTCCCTGGGAAGGCGTCCGACTGCTGGAGGCAACTTGCACGTCTCCACTCACTTGGGAACACTAAAAAGTTTTAGTGAATGAGAAGTAATTTCCAGCTTTACAAAACGGAAATTACAGATATCTTTAAAGTGTGTCAAGTAACCTGATTTTTTCCTGAGCAAAGTGCTGTACCCATACTGAACGCCATGCAATCATCGATGACTTACTCTGAGAATCCACTTTCATTGTCATACTTCAAAAGAGGGGAAAAGCCCCAAACTATGTTACTTAACCTGTACTTTCAGATCCCCAATGTGACAGGCTTACCACTTCTCCTGGTCTTGTAAGGCATCGATGGCACCTGCTAACTATTGTGGCCAACAGACCGGTCTCTAAAATCAGCATCTTTGCAGAGCTCAGCACTACTGGCAGAGCAGTAGTGGGAAAGGAAAAAAAAATGAAATGCAGCTTCTCAAAGCCCATTTTCTTTAGCAGTTGAAGTAGTTTCCTGTTCAAAGAATTACTTGTATTAAGCTTCAAGCTATCTGAAGTTAATTCCCTCTAATTACTCACAAACTGAATGTAAAGAAAATAGACTATCATCCATAACATTTATATACACTAAATTTTATCAAAAGCTGTACAAGCTCTAACTTTTTTCCTGTTACTTTTTAAAAGAGATCTTCAAAAGTACTTTATACACCAGTTTTATATTGAGTTCCAAACATTATCTCGTTTCCCTTCCCAGAAATTATTCCCATAAATTGAATATTTATCAAGATTATTCTAGAAAAAGTTACTTTTCAACCTCATAGCTATAGAAAAACACATTGAGTCTTACATGCTGTGTTGGAATCAATGCACTTGTATGCACAAAGAAAATACCA
Organism: Netta rufina; assembly: GCF_964035555.1. Classification (NCBI taxonomy): domain Eukaryota; kingdom Metazoa; phylum Chordata; class Aves; order Anseriformes; family Anatidae; genus Netta; species Netta rufina. The sequence goes on along the minus strand of NC_140129.1, from coordinate 34,407,654 downwards.
CAGAGAGAAATCCTCTAATCCCTCAATAATAAACCTGCAAAACACTTCAAAACTTATTTCAAGAATTTCCTTAAGCGATAGCATCATCTTTTGTGAGCTCTCACAGGGAAGAGTGGAAGCTCAGTACAACTCCTATAACCTAGTATTTCTTTCATCAGAGCAGCAGTAGCGTAAGAGGTGCATGCGTGCATACTAAGAAGTGACCACTGCGATGCCTCCTCTATTTCAGTATGGTGTAACAGTCAGCAAATTACTGGCAGAATTGGACAAACTGCCTTCTGTACAGCATCCAAGAGACCCTGAAAGTTCAACGCAGCCTGCCAGAACCTAGCCATGGATCAATTCACCAAGTCAGTGACCCCATCCCGCTCCCTCAAGAGTGAAGATGAAGCACGTTGGGAACTAGAAGGCCAGTCCCTGCTGACCCTTCTTGCACAGGCCCAAGCATCCCCTCCCAGGATGTGTTTTGGCACACCACAGGACTTCAGCACTCACCACAAGATATAACTGAACAAGAGGCACGGCGTGGGCTGACTCAAGTCCTGTCCAGCAGCCGAGGAGCAAGGCAACACCTAACAGGGAAGTCCAGTGTGCTCCCAAACCATTACTGGGCCGAGCTTCCAAAACACCCCAGAAAGAGGCCAGGGAACCTGCCCTGCCTCAAACATCACGTCTCTAACCAAATTACTTCAGGCATTCATCAGCTAACAAGAACTAGAGCAACTTACCCAGAGTGACCGACACTAACATCATTTAGTAGCATCTAAAGAAAGCCTAATAAATGGCCATGCCAACAGATCCCACATCTGCACACATCTGGTCACATCTGTATCCCTCCTGACATGATCCTCCCGTTCATACTCAGTTTTACATAACACCAACTTATAAAGGCCAAAACAGGCGGCCACCCGCCAGGTATTTCAGGGTTAAACCCCATGAAAGCCACGCTCCTTTCTGCTCGGTAGCAGTTCTTGCACACCTCCTGCCAGCCGGGTCCAGCTTATCCACCAGCACGGAACTCCTGCAGCTGATTAAACAGGCTTCAATGCTGCTCAAATCCACACAAGGCACATTATCTTTCTCTCCAAACCCTGGAGACTTAAAAAATATCATCCAGCTGAAGAGAGAAGTTTACCATTTTTTTTTTCCTGTTTAAGAGTTGGTCTTTTAAGCCGATTATGCTTACAAAAATTCATAAGACATTACTAGTAGAAAGAAAACTTTGTAAAAGATAGAATTGTTTCTTAATTGGCAGGATTTGCATCTCTCCACAATTGATCTTTATGAAAGAATTGCTGCACATTTCCTATTAGCTAACTGTATTAAACCAAATTTTCTGCTGGATGATACACAGCACAATAACAGACATGTGAAAGGTCTATTAAGCTTAGGCAGCTTTCCAATTTATTCAGCAGCAGCATCTTCTCTGAGAACGGACTCGGGGTATACCCAAAGAATTATTTAAATACCGTGCTCAATATTTATTGAATTTAATCCCTATCTAACACTGCAACATTTGAGTGCACAGAATTACTAATACTTAATTGCAGGTGTTTTGTTTTGTTTTTGTTTTTGTTTTTTTTTATATATATACACACATACACAGTTTTTCCACACCTCTGCCACCCCAAAGTTAGAAAAACTGTAGATTGAGCACATGCTACATCTAGCTTCATCTGCAGCACTTCTAATGTGTAAGTTTCCTTTTCAGGGCAAGTAGAAGGGAACAGCAGTTGAGTTACATACAGAAAATACCCTATAAAGACTCATTGGAGAAGTAAAAGGCCCATAATAGGTAAAAGGAAGGGTTTTTTGAACATCATACCAAAAATGCTTACTTAAGCAGACGTTTCACTGGAAACGCACAAACCTACACCAGTTTTGAGGCTTAGATCACAAGATCTAGGCGCTCTTAGCTGCTTCAGCACAAGATCTCACCCATGCCACCCACCAGCAGGCACAAACACCCCTCAGCACCCACACTGCAAGCCAAATCCTAACTCCAGAGACCAAAAAATACTACCCTGGACTGTGACAGCTGAGAAACTACGTTTACATCCCCGTCACCCCTGCTCCAGGGACAGTGAACTCCAGGGAAGAGCTGGGGCAGACAGCTGGGGCAGACACAGCTTAAAATAGCTGCAGCTAGGACACGGAGTTTAAAAGCACATCCTGAGGTGCTCCCGCAGAAGACCCCAGCAAGGCAAAACCAGGCACATGCAAAATGCACAGCTCCTCAAGGGGATGGGGTAGCAGCTGTAACCAATTACACTGAAGTCAGCAGCTCAAAATTAGCAAGATTATACTATTCGTTGTTAGAACTACAATCGAGTACGCCATTTTTTGTGCTTTTCTCTGGATTTTCTTTCCCGTCTTAATCCTCAAAAAAAATAAGCTGAATTTTACCTCAGACAAGAGAAAACCCAGTTTCTAGCAGAGTCTGAACCACAACTGTCTAGTCTACATCAACCAAGCTTATTAATAAAAATCCCTCAGCATTAGCCTTGCATCATTGTGCTATAATATAGGAAACTCCACATTAGATAACCTAGACTATTCCCTACAGGAGTCATCTATCCATTTCCCCAGAGAAGAAATGCAAAATTATTTCTTAAAGCATTTCAATTTCATTTTAGTCTAGCTTTATGGGACCCAAAAGATGGGCATTTACACCACTATTCCTCTTGGGAAGCTATTTTATTTTAATAGTCAACTGCTGTCTTCTTTTTTTCCCATGCTATACAGCCAAAGTGATCTTTCTCTCTCCTTAGTTTCACTCCATTACTCTCACTCAAACAAATCACTGGCATGTGGAAGTATAACAAATGAAGAATTATTTTTTCCAAATACTTCAGTTACACACAATCAGAAGTTTACCAAATTGAAGATGGGAACCTTGATATTCTTTTTGCATAAAAAACTTCTTTGAAAGATTTAGTTAGTTGGGTGGGGGTCTTTAAAAAAAAAAAATCATGGGATTAGTGTAAAGCATTGGACTACATGCCCTAGAGACAGGTGCTTATTTGCTACAGAGAAGTTGTACAGAGAAATAGCAGCATAATGCTCTGCTCACTAACCTTTGCAGATTGTTATTACCTGGAAAATTCATACTGAAGCGATAACAATTGCTTTCGGCAGCCAAAAGCTTATACTCACAAATGTTATCAGATGGTTTTTTTTTTGATCATTCACTTCCCTGTTACCTATCATGGCAAACAGTGAACAAATTTGCATACACAGCTGCATCTTCGTGGAAATTTTGTAAGAGGTACAGCTCATCTCACACCTAGTCAGTGACTCGTAGCAAAACAGTCACAAAAAATACTACATCCTGTGCAAAAAGCAATTTACATTTATATGCTAGGAAACTAAGCAAAAACACCAAAGCAAGTTAGAGAACCAGACTGCACTTGATGCTAGTTCACCTAAACAGTCTTGGAACAATTAATTTCAGTGAACTGGGTATTAAAGGTCATCCACAGCAGCATCCTAGGAAAGGCAGGCAGGTCAAGAGGTAGAGCTGCACATTCATTCCCTTTGGTGAATATGAAGTAAGAATCTCTGGAAGTGTTACAATATGAACACCTCATGAAAATCATGAAAGCAGAAACAGTCCTAGAAAGACATCAACAAGTTCACACGTGCACAGGGTTAAAAAAAAAAAAAAATCTAACGTTCTTATCCTACAGAAACTGATTTCCAAAGCTCAAATACAGGTACACAATTTTTCCTACTCTGTTGTTTCAAAACCAACCAGATATTAGTTTACTTCTACTTTTAGATTTCAGAACAACTCAAAAATAATCTGCTTAAGGTGCATTTTTCCACAACAAAAGCCATTCAAACCTTTGCAGTTTCCTACTATTTCTCCTACTTACAGCAGTCTTTTTTGCTCAAGACAATAAATTTTCAAAGCATGTCTTACCTCTTTATAGACAGGTTAAACTAACTCAGCAGCAATAAACTTTTAAAGCTATAGATTAAAGCAGAGTAAGGGCTGAGCATAAGTAACATTAAAAAATAGTACAAAAGTAATATTAAAATTGTTTTCCTCGCAAAGGCTAAACTCTTTTTAAATAAATAATTGCTAAAAGACTCCTATGGCTTTCACTTTCCATTGGACCATGGTGTTGAGCACCTCACAAGAGACTGCTTAGCAATGAGCACTCTGGCTTTAGGCACTAAACCCCACTGCTTCTCCAGCTGGGGAGGACAGACCTCGCTGCTCTTGCTTTCAGCTCCAGGCTGCTCACCTGGGGCTGCGAGGGCAAGGGAGAGGGGATGGTCCACATCAGGATGCCCTGCTGGGGAACTCCCCCAAAAGGCTAACATCTATTCACGCAACACAAACCTGTGCAAGTTTTTGAGGACTGGAACTGAAGTTTTGGAGTACATTCTAAGCAACAAGAAAAAATGGGGTCTTGCACAAAGCACTAGCTACCAAAGTGTGAATACCTGAAATCTCACTCACATCTTGTTATGCAGGATGCTTGCTCACTTTTTTCACCTACTTACACCACCAGTTTGTTCCTCTATGTGTAGGCTGCTTTCCTGAAGTTTAAACACAGCAGCAAGGCAAATAGCACGAGGGGGCAGGCATAGGCCCCTTGGGGCAGCCTGGCTAATCCAAGCATGGTTAAACAGATCACAGCTTGACAAAAGCAACTGGGGCTGATAAAAGGCTGCTGATTTAATCAGATAGAGCTTGCTCGTTTGTAGGACACTTCTTCAGCTGCCTTTGGGAGGCTGTTGCTGGAAACACACCCCACAAAACACCCCACACAGCAGCCACCACCACGGCCAGCTGCCCTCCATCACAAGCCATGCCTCCAGAGCACCTGCTGATGCCCTCACTGCTCGCATGGGTAAGTCAAATCCCTCCCGGTGCTTCCCTGCTGTCCTGGAACCGCTGGGCCTGCGAAGGTCTCCATGAGCTACGGCCGGAGGTTTGCTTCATCTTCCCTGACGTCAGGGAGGCAGGCAAAAAGCCGGAGCTGGCCTGCTGCTTCTCACCTCCGCCACATCAGGGGCAGACCCAACGTGATTCACCCCGACACTGAGGAGCAGCACGACGCCTGCCATGCCGTTTCGCCAAGTTGCCTTCACAGAAAAGAAACAGGAGGGAAAAAAAAAAAAAAAAATACAATCTACTATCAGGAAAGGAAGAAGCCAGCTGACACCAAGCAGCAAGCCCATCTTTGCAATAAACACAAAGTTTCTGTGAAGGGTATGAGGCTAGAATTTAACTGATACACAGAAAACACAGCTGATGATGGTATTACCATGTATTTTTCCTCTCCCCACTCAGCGAGAGGTCTCAACTATCAGAGGATACAGCATATTTCCAAAACCAAGTAATATTTAAATTCTTAGAAATGGTATCTGGCCTGTAAGAAATATTCGAAACTACTGACTACTGAATAAAATGTGATCTGGCTTGATAAGATAATTACTGCAACTAACCACAGCAGCTAACTGTAGACAGCATGCCACATTCAAAACTTAAGAAGACTATCATCTGTGGAGGCTTTTCTCCTATTTCTACATATATTATGATTTTTTTGTTTATTTTTTGGAGAGGTATCACACCTTACAAAACACTGAGGATGAGGCACCTTTTGCCATAAGCAATACAGGTGGCCCCAGATGCAGAAGCCTCTCATGGGACATAACAGGGCAAATCCATTCTTCCAAACATTGGCTGTATCTCTTTTCTCAGACCAACCACATGTCAAGTGTTTGTTTTCCAAAAATGTTTAAAGTACAATTACGCAAATGACATCCTCACTTCAACACAAATATTTTTCCATTTTTGATTTTAAAATTCATTTCCTACGTGCACAGAAGTAACAAGCAAGATCTAGCTCAGCAGATTCTGTGCAGAGATGAAAAGCATCAAAACAAAATCGCATCCCTCCTGCTCCTCTGAAACCACACACACCAGCCCTAACTGCAAGCTCACGTCAACTTCAGTGGCTGGCTCAGCAACGTGCCGTACATCAACCTACAATTACCCAAAGAAGCTAACTAGAGATTTCAGACCACTTGGTTTCTAGTACAACATTTCCAGAACTGAAGTAGTATGACTCAAGTCTGTAAGTGAGTTCATGCAGAGTGTAAGAACTGAAGGCATGGAAAAAAACACCTAAAAATAGGTACAAATCTGGTTGTACACAAATAACTGCTGCAATTATCTTCACACACAGCAGAGACATGACATGAGTTGAAAGGACGGTATTCTGTCATCTTTCACAACAGTTATTTAATTTAATACGTAAATATCAGTGTGACCAGTGAATACAAGGCTCATTAAAAGCGGTTAAAGAAGCTTAATGTTATCATAAAATATTGCTCCATCCCAGAAGCTGAAACAAACTATATTAAGCACTCGTTTGCTAAATTCATTACAAAACTGTTCTACTGATTTTATCTTCAAGAGTTTTGATTACAAACAAATGATTCTGAAAATAAACCTGGTTAGCAAAGAATCCATCTGTTTTAAAATTAAAAAATCACCAAAGACTACTTGTTGTGTTGCTGAGGTAATGTCTACAGATGAGGTAATTCAGAGCCCTATTGTGTTAAGTTCTGTAGACAGTCAACAAGTCCCTGCACCAAAGCATTTTAAGAAATTATTAGCTAACTAACACAAATCATTACACCCCTACACTAAGCGCTCAAAGCAACAAGTGACTTGTACTTCGAATTCATTTCAAGTTCAGGTAGTGGGTGGGTGTTTGTTTTATTTTGTTTGTTTTGACTTAAACATTGAAGATGGTTATGCTTCACGGGCTACAGGCAATGCTAATGGAGAAAACACACTCATCAATTAGAAACTGAATAAAGAAAGCCAGGAAAATTAAAACTTTGGGGAAAGGAGTTTTCCAAAGAAAAAGTCAACATGGAACAGAGAACTAGAAAGTATGACACCAGAGGAGAAAGTTACACCAGCTGCTCCTCCGGCCAGAAGGAGCTCTGCATCTACACGCAATTTCAGTTGTTCAGGAAGGAACAGCTGATGCAAATAACCTCAAACCTTTTTACAGACACCCAAGTCTAATTAATTTCCCAAGCATTTAATACACAACAAAAGACGGCGTTGCAAATAAATCAAGTGCGAGTCATCGCTCCCCCTCCTTCCCTTCACCTCCATTTGTAGCCCTGCTTCGGGATTGATTTTGCAAGTGACTCGACCAAGCGTGAGCAGGCACCTGGGAGGGGATGAGCATTAAAGCAGCAATCAGGAAGAAGGACAAGGGAAAGCCTGGCTCCCAAGTTTCACCCATCAATCCTCCCCACAGCATGGCACAGGCAGGTACAGCAGCAAATCCTTTCCAGACCAAGAACCTGGGCAGCTGCTGCAGACACGCACCCCAACACCAGCTTGGCCCTAGCCAAGAGCTACTCGGTGGCATTCTCCCTGGCACACCATTACTTGGTCTTTCTCTAAAGCTCCAAGCTAAATTACATGTCAAGTGTTAATTCACCTTTGAACTACAGAAATTAAGTCACAATATAGTGCAAAGAGCAAACATTGCACGCATGAAGGTGGATGGGACTGACACTGTTCAGTATTCGATTAGGGACTAATTAAAAGCTAAGCAGCTGTCCATCCTAAAGCAATCATATAGCATGAGCACAGAGCAAACCAGAGCTTCAAATACTGCTTAGCTGCTAAGTGAGCTCAAGTTTTTTTTTTTAAGAGATATAATTTCCTTTACGAAATATTCACACACACACAAGACGTAAATTACCATTTTGTAAGTGCTCATAAAACCTGCCTGCTTCACTCCATAAATTTAGCAGTGAAATCAAGAGCACATTAAGACATTTCTAATGCTAAAAAGAAGTGGTTAAAAGCAAAGTACACACAAGGAGCTTCTATAATAGAGGTAAGAACTGAACACAGAAATACTTTTCTCTGTTCACCTAGCATTCAACTTGACACAAAGTTCACTTAAAATTGTTTTGCCCATCTTTAATCTCTGAGCAAACAGCATGGAAAAGAAGCTAGATTCTTTTCCACTAAAGAAACTGTCCAATTCTCACACCATGAAGTGGGACAATATGTTACAATTGGTTTATGATTTCCCCCAAAAAAAGACTAGTAACCAATGAAAATTGGCAAGTGTAACATTTGCCAGAAAAATTAAAGGGCTTTAAGGTGATACAAGGTAACACCGTGGGTGAGTGATCTAATTCAGAGAATTTGAAGGTGTTATCTCTCCAGATCATTCCGTGTCAATGAGTTTCTGAATCAGCAGAAGGAGCATCTCACTTTCCACTACATTTCCTAAATGCTAAATGCAAACACTGATCACGAGAAGGTTGGCAGACACAAGGAACTGTTTTGCGAGCACACAGGCAAAGACCATAAAAAAAAAAAAAAAAAAAAAAAAAAGCCTTTATAGCCCACAAAGAATGGTTTTAAACCAGGTTACCAAAAGCCACACAAGAAAACTATTAAATCGGGTAAAGCAGAGTTGTGAAAGTTGAGGGGGTTTCTGTTTAAGTTTACTCCAATACTGATCACCCTCCTGCCAAAATTCAACCACACCACACAAGTTGAACAGCACAACACACGTTATCTAATGCAGTATACACACTACTTAAGAAAGCCACGGAGCTATGGCAAGTGGCCATCCTCTCTCAGTAACAACTACTACTACAAAATTGCCATTACGACCATCCCTCCGCCCCTCACACAGTTGCACCAGGTCTCTCATTTAATTAAGCACAAACTAAAGGAGAGGCCTCCTCCTTTTGTTTGAGGCAAGGATGCCAGTAAGCATGCTTTTGGTATGGGTAGGACAAGGAAAAATAAAAATAAGCTGCTGTAAAGGAATACACCGGGAAGTTTCTCAAGGAACGAAAGCAGGAAAGAAATCCACTGTGAATATGCAGGAATTTTGAAGTATGAAGAGCAGAGGTATGAACGCCTCAAGGAGGCCATCTCCAAAGCGGTGGAGCTGAGCTTCATCACAGCCTCACACGCACCACATTAGGCAACCACTGATGCAAGAGCATCTCCTCTTTCATCCCAGAAAGGCCCCTGTGATGAAACAGAGCATTGAGTTATTGGGTTTTTCTTCCTCTCCAGTCCAATGAGCTCCACAGAGTTGGGAGAAGGCTGCATGTCCCTCCACGTTTGCTATGCTAATAGGCTTCTGAAACCAGGTAATTCACACAGGTTAACGCATCCCCAGTGCATTGCTTTGCTACCCTATCATTACTTGACTGTGTAGCTTCTGAGCTGATTTGATGGTAGACAGTTAAGGAAGCACCATCTGTGCGACTCCGAAGAAGCCAAAGTGCTTTAGCATAAGCAGTGAGGGAGGACCTAAAAAAAAAGGCAGGAAGAGAAGCGACACGACACCAACACTTTTCAAAGCACTCGTGCTTTGATCAGGGCAGAGTATTGTGAAGATCACAGGATTTTACGATTACAAGTATCAAGTTCTTGCTCTCAATTAGAGTAACAATCTCATGAAGATTTCCTTACTCTTAACCACATTTTGTCAAGTACACAAAATGCAAAAGGGGCACGTTGTAGACTTTTTTTCAAAGTGACAGAAATGCCTGTAATAAACAAATGAGCCTGCCACAAAATATTGCCAGAGAAAAACAACACAAACATCTACTTCTCACCAGCAGACAGAAAGAGAATGCGATGGGGTGATTTTGTAAAACAAGACACATGGAAATCTCCTTCTGAGCATGCCCAACGACCTGTAAACAATCTTGAAATTTCTAATTACAGTCACCTCCTCTACAGGCGCACAAGACAAAGAAAACTGTTATGGTAGATGGTGAAGAGTGTGCACATGACAGAAAACCACAAATGCAGACACAAAACGAAGAAAGAATAAATGAAAAAGGAAGTCGATGAGATCTATGTGCAAGTCTTAACTAGATTATCTATTACTGCCCACAGCCAATTCCTTTCTACTTTAACTTGTGCTGTTAATAACAACTGTTTTTTCTCTCCTCTATGCTTATTAAGTGTTTTCAAATACATAAAGATTAACAGAGAAACACAATGCATTGGAAAAAGGAGAAAAGTAGCTTTTATAATATTTAATTTCAACTGACTGCCCAAGATGATTTGTCCAGGTGATTAGGACAGAGAAAACCTGTGTTTTTTAAAACTCCATTTTATATTTATTCTACAGCATCTACAAGTTTTTGATAGCAACAAGTAGCTTACAGTTCAAAACATAACTCTTATTTTCACTGACAGTCTAAAAGCAAGCCGAATTTAAAAGTCTGGCAGAAAGCTGTTTCAAGGCAATACAACACCGAGGATATTTCTGGATATTTAAAATCTCAGGTTTCCAGTAGAGAGTTAAAAGTAGCTTCTGGTGATGTACCAAACCCTGCCGTGTTTGTAGCTTTACACACAAAAGATATATTGCTTAAAAGTGATTTTTGCTGATAGAATACCTGCTTACAAGGGTTGCAGGGGGCACACTATGGAGTAGGCACACACGAGCATCGGTGTTTGTCCAAAATCTTTATGCAAGAAGCACAGAAGAAATACTTAGGGCCCGCTAAGGTAACCGTATCCGATTAAAAACAAATTTTTGCTTCCAGAAATAACAAAGAGTCCTATAAAAAACCGGAGAAGGACCAAAACTTTTTATTTTTCTCCCGGAGCAGCGAAACAAACACACACGCAGGGCTCGGCTGCGGCCCCCCCCGCGGCACCAGCGCCTGCGATACCCATCAGAGCAGCGCTGGGGAGGCCGAGGGAGGGCCGGGCCCGGCTGCCGAGCTCGGAGCTTCCTCCCTTTGTGTCCGGGGCCCGGCCGCTGCCTCTCGCAGCGCCCTCCCGGCGCGGCGCTACCTACTGGGTTGACCTGGCGGCCCTGGAGGGGGGGAGGAGGGAGGAGGGGGTAACCCCGCACCGGAGCGGCCCCGCTGGGATTTCGGGACGGCTTCGCCTCCTCCGCCTCCCCCGGTGACGTCTCCCGTGACGCAATACCTGCCGATGACATCACCGGCTGAAAAACAGCGTCAGCCCAGCCACAAAATGGAGCCCGGCCGCGGCCTCGCGGGGCCACCCACAGCCCCCGGGGCGTCCCCAGACCCCCCACACACACGGGGGGGGGGCTCGCACCGGGCCGGGCCCTCCGGAAAAGCCCCGAGGACACCGGAGGGGAGCACGACAAAGCCCTCCCGCCTCCCCCTAACCCCTCCCCGGTCCCTCGGATTCCCCCCCTCCCCCGTTCCGTGCTCTACATACCGGGGCGCGGCGGCTCTCATAGCGCCGGGCCGGGGGCGGGCGGCCGGCGGGCAGCGGCGGGAGGCGGAAGCGGCGAGGCCGGGCGGTGGCGGAGCCGCATCGCGATCGCGGCCCCTCGCGGCTCCCGTACGGCCCCGCCGGAGGAGCCGCCGCCGAGAGCCGCCGCCGACACTTCCGGGCACGGAGGGGGCGGGGAGCGCCGCGCCGGGCCGAGCCCATCCGGGCACTCCGCGGGGCCACGCCCACACCGGGCGGGGCGGGGCGAGGGCGGCCGTTGAAGGGGGGTGGGGGCGGCCGTTGGCGCTGAGGTGGCGGCGGTTGAGGAGCCCCCGGGGTGTTGGAACCCAAAGGTTCCTCATTGTGCCCTCCCCCCCCTTTATTATCGACTGCTTCAGGGTCCTCTCAGACCTTCTCACAGCTTTTTATTTTTATTTCTATTTTTATTATATATTTTTTTTTATTATTACTATTTGTCTGTTTTCAGACGGTTTAACCTGAAAATTGTCCCTCGCCCACTCCGTCCCCTGCCAGGCGTTTGTTAGGACTGTGAGGAATAAAAAGTTGTGTGGAAAATTCCTCTAACCTCACATATTCACCTGTGGGTGTGCAGGCACAGTATGTTAAGTAGTATAAAGGGAAGGTCCCGCTGTCCCGAAATAAGGGGGATAGCTGAGAGAAACAATGTGAAATAAGTAAAAACCCTCTAGTCAGGAGAGAAGGGAAAAGCAAGGAAATCGACAGCCAAATAAAACTGTGCGTTTATGGTATAGTAGCAAGCACTGCGTGGTTTGTGAACCTGTGGTAATGAGGTGAATGTGGTAACGTGAACCTCCGCCAATGAGGAAACCGGGGAGGAATCAGGCGTCGGGTAATAGGGGATGTAAGGTTATGATACGCTTTCGCTGGGCACTCCCGCTTGCAGAACAGCCACCGTTTCAGTCACAAATAAAACTGCTTCGCTGAGATCCTCGCCTGAGCCTGTGTTACTGTCTGCAGAGTGTTTCTCGTGGGACCTGAGGAGAGCCAGCCCGCTTCCATTCCCTCCCACATAACACGCAGCACCCAGCAGGTGTGAGAGTAGCTGGACTCATCAGTTTCCTATAGTCCATGTGGAATAAATGACTCTGAATTGATATATTGCTTCTAAAAATAAAGGAAATTGTAATTTTAATTTCCACATACAATACTGCAGTCTTCTTTGTGGAGGATTGTAAACAAAACTTGTGTAAAATGTTTTTTTTTTTTCTTTCATTTTTTTTTTTCTGAGAGCTGTAACCACATGGATAATATTAGCTATGGGCACAATTAAGGCTCACTGACACTTCAATTCCTTCCCTCGAGAACAAGCACTAATAATCCATACACACAGCACGGTGCTGGGTAAGGATACCCAGGCAAGGTCCCAAAATCAATACAGCTGCATTAGGGAGGCACGTTGCCCTGGATCATTCATCCTGCAGAGAAAAAGTGCACTGATGGGGCCGTGCTGCTTTGGGTAGTACTTGTTCACTCAGAATTATTTCAGGTACTTGTCCAACGTGGCTCTGTGCTTTTGGATGGCTCAGCATTTTTTGTTTGGTTGGTTTATTTCGCTTCATACCAGCCCTTGAAGGAAATAGCTTAAGAGCCACAGCAAGTGTTTATTCCATTTAGCTGAAGAGAACACTTGGAGGAGGACTAGGCCATTGCCTTTTGTAAAGCCCACTACTTAGAAGAAAATACATCGTACCTTTGTTGTTTCTGTGAGACACAAGTAGGACAGACTGTCAGGAATTTTGGTATTGTGAGCTGAACAGTTCGGGTGCTTGGAGTAGCTGTTAACAAAGGGGAAGGAAGTTAAAAAGGTCCGCTCTTTCACAAGACAGAACTAACTCTCCCTTACTAGAAATCAAGGGTGCGTTCCTGCTTCTAACTGAAAAGGCCATATGGGAATCTTATGATTTAAACGGAGTAATTTAGCACATAGGGAAAGCAGTAGGCTAAGATCATTTCATACAGTAACTACCACCTCCTTTAAATCCCACTTTAGAGGAAGTCTGCAATGATGGGTCATTAACAGCAGCTGTGAAAAACACATGCATATTTGTCAACAGACAAAAGGTGAGAGAGAGTACAGCTCAGAAGTTTTTAGGCTGCCACCAATGCATGCATTTCTTGGTTTAAGATCTTTTGCTTTCCCTCGGAGACGTAATATTCTGATGTGTGGGCAAATGCCACAGACGGGCGTGCAAATGGTTGCCAAGTAAAGCAACAAGCACTTTCCAGATCTGGGTCTCCAGCTGGTTTTTGCAGAAACTGAATATATTTTCCTGTACTTTTTTCAACAACTGCTCAGTCTTATTCTCTGCTATTCTCATTTTCATATCCTGAGTTTGTTTCTCCTCTCGGTGCCAAATTACAGTGTGCCACACAGCACCAGCCTCTTGCATCACATGAAGGTGAAATACCATCAAGTCAGGATGCATCAATATTGTTTGCATTATAGCAGCACTTAGCAGGTCAACTGAGATAAGTGACCTTTTATACCAGACGTTTTACAAAGCATGCAAAAAAAACAAAGAGTTTACAATCTAATTAGAAAAGACAGAAGATGGTAGAGAAAAAACAGAGTGAAATGATCAACTATGCTTACAGAGCAAAGATTGTAGCAGAGAGCAGGGAACCAAGCCTTCCTGAAACCAGAGTGAATGCCCAAGGTCATACTTTCTCTACTCGGGCAGAGGGCCCACAGGAATATGCACATACAGTATACGCTTCTTTATGGCACATGTTTTTTTGTTTTTTTTTACTACTATCATATTCTTGAAAGCTTTTTAAGGAAAGGTAACATGTTACATTGCTGCCTATAAAGAGGTTAAAGCCAAAAAAATTCCTCTGTAGATGTTCTTTCTTCTCATCTTCCACTGGGATTGAGCAATGGTTCCACTGCACTGCAGTGCTGCCTTCCTTCTCTGGACGTCCTCATATTCCTCTAGGGATGCCTTCTTGAGGGTAGACTTTTTTATCAGCATAACTAACAATCATTAGGGGTTTCTTTATAGAATAAATTCATTTAAGAACGCTCATTGAAAGCATAAGAAAGCATATTAACACACAGTTACAAAAGGATTAGTATTTGGAAACTTTAAGTGCTCTAATCTGGGTAGACAATACAAGTTTTTATCTTTCCAGGGTGATCAAGTTTCAGGCTGTCAGGATTTTCACCTTAGATAAATCCTTCAGCATAAAACTCGTCTGCCCTATATTAAACATCAGATTTCCTGTGCTACTATTTGAAACAGAGAAAGTAATCCAGGTTACTGACCGGATTTCCTCACCCTTGTTGTGTGATAAGAGGTGGACGTTATGAATTCAGCTTCTGCACACGATGATGTTAACTCTCAGAATGTTTAAAGTAGATTGGTTTTAGTATTAGGCAACTGAGCAGTCCCACAGATTTAAGGGAAAGAGTAGCATATGTAAACACGCACTTACATGATTTGCAAGTGGAAGTTACAAGTGAAAGTAATTCTCTACCCAATAGGTAACCACATTTCAGTTGTGAAATTATATATCCTAATTTCTGATTCATTATAAACCTCTTTGAGATCTTTTTGGTGTAAGGAAGCATTTTACACACACACAAATGCATTGCTGCGATACATTTCTAAGATTGAAAACTAGATTATCATAATCTTTTCGAATGAAAGCCCAGACTTGAATAGTAATTTCAACTCATTTCTTAAGCAAGTTAATCACTTTTATAACCGATGCTAGAAAAATCAATGGCAAACAAGCCAAGACTGTTAGTGTCACATGCTTTCTGTTTTCCTTTCCTCCCACATCCAAATGAGAGTACCTTCTGAAAGAATCATGATAAATCTGTAATAACTGTTGTTTTGTGTTTGTTTTTTTTTTTTTTTTCCTGCCCTATTTAGCTGTAAAAGAGCAACATTTCAAACATGCTGCCATGTTGTATGGTTGGTTTTACATTAAGTAAATTCAAGGCCTGATTTAGCTGATATGAGTCCTGTATTATGGACAGTATTAAATTTTATGGACAGTGTATAAATTTTCATCAAATAAGTTTTTTAGTCTTTTTATAACGTAGTGGCTTACAAAATTGAATTGCTTTTTGGAATATGAAATTCTAGGGTATTAATGCATTGACCAACTTAGATTGACTTGCCACCTTAATTTATTTTATATATATGTATATATATATATATACATATATATATATATATATTGCTTTTAGGTTTTCTTCCTTAAAAGAAAAATAACAAAACATGGTAAGCTGCAATAAACTAATAATTTCTTACAAGTTAGTGATACAGTTCTAAAATTAATCAGTAATGTTTCAAGAGAGTGGTTCTTCACTTGAAAAGTCTATGTATTGAAACCAGAACTCTTCACTGGAAAATATATGCTAGGTTTGGCAGAAAGGCTTTAGCAAGCATTGTTTATTCTGAAGGAGATCGTGAATAAACAGCTACTATTCCAGTGGCTATCATGAAGAGCCTACTAGGGCTGGGTGGGTCAGATTCAATCTCTGTTTTTCACCATTTAGGTGAGAATTTTGATCTCCTGTCTTTTACATTACAGATAAGACCTTAGCCACCAAGCTACTGGCTGATATGCAATAGGAATATTCTCTGTTCTTCTCTGCTTATACTTTGTATAAATAAGCTTTGATATTAGCAGAGACTTGAACTTGGGATTTCCATTTTTTTTTCTGAGCTCAGCAGCTGTTCTGTCTGAGCTTCCCCTTCTTCTTTCATTAAAAACAAAGAAACACATCAAAAAAATTCATCCAAAAGGTGAATTAGGAAAACATTTGAGTTTTCTAGCTTCCACAAGATGGGCAAATGTTTCCCACAAAGTTTTAGTCAGCTTTACAACACATTTTTGTCCAAGGGAAGCTTATATGTTAATAGCAGCTGTACTTATTCTCCCTCAGCTGAAGCCTGATGTGTTAAAATGGGAAGTTATTATATAGAATCTGCTTTATATTGACATGCTCTTCATCCTCAGTTTCTCTTTTTGTGTTCACTGTATTCACTAGGACATCTTAAATTAGATAGTAAGGACTTCAAAGCAGGTATCATATCTTTCTATGGATATTTACTTAATGCATTGTGGAAGAGAACTCATTGAAAAGTGGTTGCAGCAGTACATGACATTATTTTTTCTGCAGAATAGCCTACTGCAAATCACTGACCACCTTTGGTTAGTTCCTCCTCAGAATTCTCTAACACATTATCACCAGTTTCTTGTCCAAAAAAAACCTCATATTCTTTTCAGTCATCCGCCCCTACAAATCTTCTACCTTTTCCTTATCTTTCCTTCATGTACATACACGCCATTGAATTCATTCATATTTGCTAGAACTCCGCAGCTGTGTTTGTATAACTGTGTGCTGTGTCCCAGGTTCTTTCTACTTTAATCTCTCATCACTGCAGTCTCTCAGGGCTATTGCAGTGTCACTGAGGTGATCACAAATAAGATGGCAAACCTGTGGTATTATTTTATATGCTCGATAAGACACATCCCTTGCAGCCACTTCTGCTTCCAAGTTCACGTTCCCTGCTGCGAAGCATGAAATATTTGCAGCTCTTTTTGCAATAAACAAGCCTTTTCCCACACACACATGTACAATGAGACCTTTTTTCATAATGAGAACTGATAGGCAGTCTAAATACAGGAATAATTACTGTTAGCTGCATATGCAATTAAGAACTCCTAAAGCCCTTTTGCTTTGTTTAGTTTTCTTTAGAAATACAGTTTCCCAGGCTGTATCTTGGAAACTAAATACATCCCTGGATGTCCTAGATTTTTTACAATATTCCCGAGTGGGAAAGATGATGGTGATTTTTTCGTGAATTTTATAGAAGACTTGTTAAAGGATGAGAAAGCCTTTTTATTTTTATTTTTATTTTTTTTTCAGATCAGCATTCCTCTCCTCTCCCAAAGAAAAGTACAATTGAAACCTGTATTTTGAAATGTAATACTGAATCCTTCCTCCTCTACTCTCTTCTGCTCTCCAATAAACAAACAAAAGAGGCATAAGTTTCTACACACTTTCTGTTTCATTGAGTATGGAAGCTTCTTTTTATACCAGAAAACGATCATAAAGAGCACATTTTGCTTTGTGGCTTATATTCATGTATTTGATGATGAATCCAAATGTGTAGTCTTTGTCTTCATTTCAATACCAAGTAACTATTAAAATGCCTTTAAAAGTCACTTTCAAAGAGAGAAGCAGAAGCATAAAGTTCTGAATTTTATATGGGCCCAAACTTTATCATTTATAAATTCATATAAAACCAACATCTGAAAAGAATTCAGTTGGCTCTGAGATAGTACAAATAGATTCACAGAAGAGTCAATACATTCTTCACTGAAAGATCACATTGCTAAGTCACATTTAGAGGGAAAAAACCACACCTGAATTCAGAATGTAAGGAAGACAAGTTGTTTTGAACTCTATTACCTTTTTTGTTTTTGAGATTTCTATGGTGTTGCCTCTTGAAATGGCCTCTTGCTTCCAAACTGATAAACAAAATCCTTAATTGTACTGCTCACAAGAGTACTTTTAAACATCAGTATTCCCCAAAGCTTCATGCTTCATGCCATGGCTTGGCTCATTTGTCTCTTGTCATAAAAGCCTGATCCTTCTTTTAATTTAGCATTTTATAGGGTTGATCTATTCTGTCATATTTTGCAAAACAAACATTTTTAGTGTGGAGTTTCGAGCACTAAAAATCTAACTTTTAATAATGACTAAAATAAACCTGGACTGCCATTTTGGTAAATATCTATTTCTATGCCTGCCAAACATACAGGACAAGTAGCTGCATCTCCCAGAAATCCTGAAGATTTGTATAATAAGTGAATCGCTTCATTATGGATAAAAGTAGGGCTATATAGCCTATCCTGAATACCAGAGAGAAAAAAAAAAAATCACACACCTTTCAGGATTATCTGAAAGATACCAATACAAATGCTAAATGTAAAGTTGAAAAAACAAAACATTGTGATTTCTAATAGAGTTTTACTTGATATGTGAATTTTAGAAGTAGCAACCTTTTTCATATTAAGACAGTACGTAGTTTTGTTATCCATTCTTATTTATTTTCGTGGCTGTTTAAATTTAACACCTTTTTATGTGTCAGTGGTCACTTTAAGTTCCGTAGTTCTCATTAGCACAGATTTTGCACTGTTGGTGATTTTATCTAGTTCAGTCCTCCTTGCTGACAAGCATTTTGTGTCTCAAGACATGTCATGATTCATAAGCTGAATAGCCTCCTTTTGCTCTGGGATTTGATAGACCAGCTCAGGAGCATCCTATTCCTACAGCAAAAGCTCAGATGAATAATGTAGCATGAGTAGAGTGTATCAGTCAGAGAGGGAGATACTCTGTTAGTGCAGATAGCTTAAAAATGCTAGTCAGGAAAAGGTAGATTAAGGCAGACAATGGTCTTCTGAGTCAGATTTTGTCTGGCATAAGAAATATATAGTGATAAAAGAGTGTTGGAATCATTTTGCAGTACTGTAATTGGACACAACCTTCATTTAAGATTTTAGCTTTCAACTGCTTTACCAAATTTACATAGCACAAATGCTAATTGGTGAAGAAAATTATACAGTAAGCTCTCATTCACATTATGTTCAGAGAAGTTCAAAATTCCACTTTTTTATCAAAAGGTGACTTGCATTTTTTTAAAAACATTCTGTTGACACCATTGATTTGGAAAATGTGAGATTTGCAGTAATTACTCATCATGACAGTATATTTGCATGCAGATGTCATTCTATGTCTATTTGTATTAAATAAAAACAATTTTAAAGAGTTTTCCCCTATGTATATTAAAAGTCCAATTTTCTTGCAACTCAGGGTTAAGTTGCTTATTTTCTTTTGACTCCTTCTTGTTTTATACCTTCACCATTTTATCCGAAATACTTGAAGCTTAAAGTCTGAGCTTTTCCTATGTCTGGTGCTGGGGTCCCCAAAGCTGAACGCAGGGCTCCAAGTGGGGCCTCATGAGAGCAGTGCGGAGGGGGAGAATCCTCTCCCTGGCCCTACTGATCACGCTGCTTTAGGTGCAGCCCAGGGTATGGTCGGATTTCTGAGCTGAAAACGCACATTGCTGGCTCATGTAGAGTTTCTCATCGACCACCACCCCCAACCCCTTCTCCTCAGGGCTGCTCTCAGTCCATTCTCTGCCCAGCCTGTGTTTGTGCTTAGGATTGCCCCAGCCCAGATGCAGGACCTCGCACTTGGCCTCGTTGAACCTCAAGAGGTGTACACAGGCCCAGCTCGCAGCCTGCCCAGGTCCCTCTGGATGCCATCCCTTCCCTCCAGTGTGTTGACTGCACCACACAGCTCGGTGTCATCAGCAAACCTGCTGAGAGTGCACTCAATTTCACTGTCCGTGTCACCAACAAAGATGTTAAACAGTATGTTATGTATCTTTTGAGTTTCAGTATTTCAAGGTGTTTTTACAAGCATACAAAGTAGCTAAAAAAAAAATAAAAATAAAAAAGCAGGAGAGATGTTCTTCCTGGATGACTACCTTGAATTGCCTTTGAGTGCCAACCCAGACTTGAAGATGAAGTGTATTACCTCAAAGTCACTGACAATCATAAACGAAATTCGAAAAAATATCTTCTAAGAACACAGTCAAAGATTGGATTTGTCATCTAAAACATCTGTTCGGTCCTGTGAGTTTTAAGGTAACAGAAGATGACAGCATCATCTCCTCAAACTGAAGAGTTACAAAGGAAGCCATGATCTCATAAATATAGAATAGCTTGAGGCTATCCAGGGTTCTCTGAGTCATATTTCCCTAATGATAATTTTAAGGTCACTGCTGAATATGATCAGTTTATTTTGAGAGGCAGGAAATAAATCAGAAGCAATACCTGGCAAGAAAGAAACAGAGATCAATTGGCACAATACATAACTCGAGCTCAGTTAATCAAAATGCCTTTTGAAATACTTTTGATTTGTAGCTTTGGTATTCTGTTGTTCTTGAAATTTGTTTTAATTTTTCATCCAGTACTCTATGAAGGAGTCTATCAATTCCATGTCTGGATAGAGAATGATTAGTTTTAGTACTTTGATCAGTCTGTGTTGACAAAGTAAGCTTTATCAACCATTACTGAGATTAATTTTTGCTACATATTATCATCAGTCTAGCTTCTCTGAAATCTCTTTTGAACACCTGCATGTAAGTAGTTAGTTTGCATCAACAGGAAAAAAAAAAAAAAAAAAGTCAAAACGCTGGATAAAAGCAATTTTAAAGCAAACATGCTAGTCAGCTATGATGAAAACAGTTTACGATCTAACATGAAACATCACTTCTGAATAGTTCTAACTACTGGTTTTCAAGACATGAGGTAATTTCTAAACTCATGGTATGGCATCGTTAGCTTTTACCCTTGTGAGTTCAGAACTGCCTTCCTTCCTCTGCCCTGAAGTTAACAAAGAGTTAACTGTGCTTTTACTCCATTGGTGCTGTCTGCTTCTGGTAAATTGACTTTTGAAATATCTAACTTGAAAGCTCATTCTAGGCAAACTTTAGATAATTATCCTTTCCAAGACTAGTCTTCATTAGCTAATCCTAGCTATTAACAATGTGATCTCTTTTCCAGTAAAGGGAAAGAATTCCCTTGTAAGTGCCAGCTGTTTATCTCAGTTAATATTGCCTTTCACTGGCTTCCCATAATTCCTCTACTACTCATCTACTTAGAGGTGAATAGGCCTTATCTCATAACTATGTGCACCTTGTCTCAAATGCTTTTACCGGAGCTTGGGAATTTGGCTTTTCTCCACTTAAATGAACAATCACAAGAGGAACTTAAAAAGCAACTAATTCATGAGAGCTCCTCATCAGTGTCAAATATATTTACTTGTGACAGCTGAGAGGTGTTTCTGTTGGCTTATTTAAAAGATAAGGCTATCAGTGTTTTTCTTTGAAATAAATATTGACAAGTGTTTTGCATTCAATTAGTCTCTTTATCAGAGTATTTCAATTATTTAATGGTCATTACTACTTGTTCTTCTATCTGCACTGAGTAATGGAGTACAGATATACTACAAGACCGTCAGAAAAAGTACACAAGAGCAGAGGTTTGAGCAAACACATTTGTACAGATAAGGGATGCCCCAGAGGACTTGGCCCCAGAGCTTCAGAGTACAGAGCTGCCAGAATGGTTTCTGGGAGCAGTTAGGGACCATGCTGAAAGCAAAAATTCTGTGCTCCTGTTAGTACAACATTTCAGTTCATACCAAAATTGCAATTATATGATATGGCATGCTGGTTAATAAGGCCTCAATTAGCTCATCTTAGACCCAGGGCAATCTTAGAAGTGTACTGTGTGCCATTTTGTGTGCTATTGCAGATCTTTGTGACTTACCTGAAATAAAGGAAATTAAGAATGACATTAATGCTCGCAGTGAAGACGAGGCTTGGGCTGAGCAGTAATAATAACTGAAGAGCTTCAACACTTGAGGCTTTTGAAATTTGAAACGAGTCTTTCAAGGAAGTACTAAGTAGGGTAGAACTTGGATGAGAAGCACAAGCTGCAAGAGAGAAGCATGTAGATGAAATGCCACAAATGTATATGTGTAAGACTCAGCCATTTGCCAGAGTTGTAGGATTCTTGTAAGTAACAGATAAAGAACCGTTTGATTATAAAGCTTGAGCTGTTACTATTCGGTGCTCCTAGTTGAAATTTGATGTCGGTGAGTAGAATCATAATACCTTCAACATGGGAGGAAAAGTGATTAACAAGACAATAATGCAGCACCTACAGGTAGGGCATCTGCTCACCTGGATATCCAGACCAAAAAGAACTTGCACAATATAAAAAACAAGAATTAAATCTTACAATAAACTGGCCTGATGATGAAAACTATGATGAGAAAATGAAGATGAAGTCGTAATTTTCTTTTATTTTTCTGTACTTTCTCATTGGGAAGCAAGGAAACAAAATGATTGACACTATTACTAGGAATAAATCCTGAAATACTGGAATGAGTAATAAGTGTCTGATGAGAACTATGACCTGAGACTTCTGCCTGAGGCTGTGGAGTGGAAAGGATCAAAACATTAATAGCCATTAGTGCAGAACAAATACAAATGTTCAAGGTAAAGGAACAGGGAAGCAGAACAGGCTGACACCATAAGAGAAAGCAGACATTGTGGTTCAATGTGTCTGCAAGAGAAACCAGGAAGAACAATATTTAGCCTGAAAATATTATTGAGAGTTGCTTGGACAAAGAAAGTATCTCACTGCTTGTTCCCTAAAGGAAATGGAAGTCGAAGCACATGTGAACATGTACAGAGGCTATAAATGAAAGAAGAACTGATGTTGTATGACAAGAACCTCTCCGGTGTTTTGTCTCCGCTTTTATTTTCTGGAAGAAGCTGTCTGCTTTTTTTTTTTTTTTTTTTTTTTTTTTTGCCACTCTGCTCTTAAACCAGTGACCAACTTGGTTCTGGCTGGCTGGCAGAGCTGCGATTTTATTCTAGCAACACTGATAAGCAACTGTTTTAGAAAGGAGATATGTGACTATGAGAAGAGAAATTTACCATTTTGAGATCAGTGGATAATTACTGATTATTAAAAAAATTCTTCCCAAGAAGATGTATTGTTGCTGTTTTGTTTTTTGTTTTTTGTTTTTTTTAACAACTCCCTAAACAGCTGAGTAAACAATCTCAGGTTGACCCTCAATAGAAATGTTTCACTTTTTTTCTAAATAAAATAATATGATTTCATTTTCTTCTATTTTTTTATTTATTTATTTTAAAGTTAGTTCTAAAATGTTTCTTAATGAAAAGCCAAACCAAAACAATTGTATAACATAGGAGCAGGATGCTTACACTATTCCAAAATGTGCTGACTTTTGACATTAGCTGACATTTTTTAAACATGCCTAGACAAAATTTGACTTGAAATCACAAATAATTTTTAAATCTGTTCAACATTTTGGTAGATACGTGAGTGTTTGGCCAAGAGAATCAGGAAATGTGCCACAATAATAAAAAAAAAACATGCCTTGATAGTGAGTAGTGGGCAGAAATGACTGCTCTGGAGTAAGGAAAAGATTTCCACATGAGAGAGACAGCACAAAGCTTGTGTTGTCAAGGCTGTCTAAGAGAACCAGGGAGTTTGCAAGTCCTCTGCTTGTCAATGTTTATGAAAACAAAGCTCTCTGTGAATTAATGTGCTACTTTCACACCTCACAGTCTTACAAACCCCAGTCTCTGTGCTAACAAAATCTCACAAGTGGCACAATTATAAAAGTACACTGACAAACATTAAAACTGACAGGATATAAAGTGTTCTCAGTTCTGTAACTTGGATATAAACTAGAAGCAAAGAGGATGGCACATGTTTCTGCACTTGAAAAACTTCCCCCAGAATCTTCTTTCACGGACAGCTTGAGAAGACAAATTGTACTGGGGTTTTTCAATCTGTCACAGTAGAGGACAGCTTCTGAGCTGTAGATGCTTTCAGATGAATCATATATCATTTTATGTGAGAATTTATAAACCTTTCTCTTTCAGTTAGCTTTTTTTTCTCTCTTTGAATATCAGAAACACACCATCCAGCTCTAATCCAGTACATGCTTCCAAAACAGCCATACAAATCCAAACCAAGTGTTGGAGCATTCCATTCACTGAATTTTATATATGCTCTTATCCTAGCTCTCCCTTCAAAATTAAAATGTCATGATAGAGCAAAGGGAAGAAGCATCTATTCTTTAATGGGAACACCAGGATGGGAACATGATGGCCTTTGTGGAGCTGGAGTCCAGGCTCGGTGGATCCCGCTAGCTTCTGTTGTGGCTCAGCCCCGGCAGGCAACTGAGCACCACTCAGCCACTCGCTCACTCTCCCCAGATGGAAAGGGGAAGAGAATCAGAAAGGCAAAAGTGCAAGAACTCCTGGGGTGAGATAAGGACAGCTTACCAGGTAAAGCAAAAGCTGTGCACACAAGCAAAGCAAACCAAGGAATCCGTTCACTGCTTCCCGTCAGCAGGCAGGTGTTCAGCTGCATCCAGGAAGGCAGGGCTCATCATGCGGAACAGTTTCTTGGGAAGACAAATGCCATCACTCTGAATGTCAACCCTTCTTTACCCCAATGTTATTGCTGAGCATGACTCCCCATGTTGTTGGACATCCCTTTGGGCAGCCTGGGCCAGCTGTCCTGGCTGTGTCCCCCCTGCAGGGCAGCACAGCAGCACGAGGGCAGCACGAGGAGCTGAGCAGTCCTTGGCTGTGGGTGAGCCCTGCTCTGCAGCAACTGAAACATTGCTGCATTATCACTGCTATTTTCATCAAAAATCCAGAACACAGCATTGCACGAGCCCCTACAAAGAAAATTAACTCTATTATCCCAGCCAAAGTCATTACAGTATAAAAGTAAAGTACAGTTGAGAGGTTATTGTCTCTCTCTTCAGAAGAAAAAATATGTATAAGACCCTACACAATAGGTTAGTTTTAAGATTTATGAAAACACTGCTGACCACTGACTTGAAATATGTGAATTTAACCTTAAAGTTTTCCCTGCTTAGAAGAAATCTGCCTCAGTGCACAAGGATGATAGAATCTAGTCACGCTCTGGCATGATGCACAGAAACTTCTGAAAGAGCATAATGTTTTCTGATCTAATGATGCAGTACAAACATAACTTCTTTGGTGGATGCTTATTCAGTACTCATCTGTGATTATCTGTAGGGTAGGGCTGCATTTTCATATGAAATCTGTTCAAACATAATCTCACAGGTGACAGCCTTTGAAGTTTGGCAAAGTCCTTAAAAGCAATTATTTTACCACTCATTTTATTCTCATTGTAATTTCTCATCAGGAACAGTGCTAACTGCAGTTTTTATTTTCTCTTTCTTTGAGGACAGTTTATATTATTTTCAGTTAAGCATTTTGATTAACTGAATCACTAAGGCTTTTCATGATGTAAGTGAATAATGACACTCGTGTTTTATAAATGTGGAAGCTGAAGAATGGTGAAGGAAAGTGACTGTGAGAGTAAGTGGCACGGTCAGTGGCAGGGCTGGGAATAGAAATCTAAGGTCATTAATGCCAGTTCCACTGTAGCTGATGGACAGCACTGTTCCATGGGGGGAACACGTCCCCACACAGACCTACATAACAACAACCTCAGCAGACCAAAATCAGGCATTAAAAGATGAAATGACAAACGAAGGATGCTTATGTAACTTCCAGTTTCAGTCTATAAGTGATCTGTATCTTTCCAACCACTCTGTTTTTACCCCAACCCTAGCCAGTGTAGAGCACCTTCTTTTTCCGCAGGCACAAAGTTGTGTATCACTGCCTGATTACAGTTCAGCTGCAAGAGCCTATCTTATCCCAAAGAGCTACAGCCCATTCAGACTAGCTGTAAAACATCCAAATAGATTTGTTTAAAAGCTCTTGTTGATGCAGGGTCAAAACCTTTCCCTACCTTTCCTTGTTTTTCAGTAACTTACTGAGTTTTATTTTCAAATCACTATCCTTGTGGTTTTGAACAGATAGTACAACAGGCAATACATTGAGTCACTTACAGTATTTTCTTGTAACTTTATGGCAAAATAGTAGAAGATAATACTTCAGAAGTGTTTTGGAGAAAATTTAAAAGTGTACATCTTGGTGCTGTTTCTTTTGTATTTTCCAGTTACAAGAATCTACAAGAGATTGACATATATATAATTCAGCAAATTATCAAAAATATTACATTTTTAGTGAAGGGAGAGGGGAGAGACTTGATGGGACCTGAGGGAAAGGAAATGTGTGGTAGAGTTGTTATGAAGGTATGTAACACAGCGCTTTTCCTTTGGGTTCATAATTTGAAAGTGTGGTCAATTAGGATATTGATCTCCTAACACCAGATCAGAAAAAGACTTTTGTTCTAGCTGCAAGCTATCAGTCTTGCATAAACTGAATATGCTAGTTAAGATGCTGTTGATCTGCATGTAGCTAGTAGAAAGCCACCATAAACATTACCACGGCTCTGGATACTTCAACAGAAGTGCAGTTTGCATCCTTGACTGATCTAGACCAGATACACATGGCAAAATGTTTTGCTAGGGTGTTAGTGCTTGTGGAGTCATGGCTCAAGTGTCATCCAGACATGGTTCTGCTTCCACACCTTTTCTGGCTCATTCCTTTGACCCATCTCTGTACAGTTTTTTGAGTATGTCCCTAGGTTCTCTCTCAGCCTGTCTAGGTGGCTGACACTTGGACTGTTCCCGGTTGTTGGTCTGTTCTTGCTCCTCTGTTCTCAATCTCACTCTCAATGGATGTGCTGTACTTGTTCTTTCTGTCATAAGATCATTTCATCTCCAAATCTGTAGGCCAGTAGGAGGATCCTTATTCAAGATGATAGGAAGAACCTCATACTGGAAACAGGCAAATAAGAAGTCAGTAAAATTGCTGGGGATGTTCTCTGAGTGTGTTAAAAGTTTTAATTAGAAGAGCTACTTCCTGAGCTTTTACCCCATCTGCTCCTGGGCAGGTCTAGGTGTTTCTTTTAGAAATATGCTCCTGCAGTCTTCACATCCTTATCATGCAGAGCTTGCCGACCCCTTATCAGCATATTAGGTTGATGAACCCCACGCAGCAGTCTCTGTTAGTGTTTGGGGGAGGGAGGTGAACTGGGTTGTACAGAAAAGCTGCTTGAAATGAGCTAAGACATTAAATAACAAGTTTCAGCCCAGAGTTAGATTTTTATGCATGAATTATAAACCTCCTGTAATAGAAACTGTAAGGGAAATTCAAATAGACTATTAATTGTAGCAGTGCCGATATATTAAGATGAATAAGATTTTCTGAAGGTACAAACTAAGCAATTTCAGTTCCTTTTACTTGCTTCATTAGAACTGAATTCTATGTAGGTGCGTTTTCAATAAATTTGCATGCTGATTTAAGAGCTCCTGTATTGGAGCCACTCACCTCTGCCAAGGCTCAGAAAGCCCGATGTTCCTAATGCCACCAGAGTTATACTGCTGTTACGTGCTCCAGTATGCCTTTGGCTTCATATAATCTTCATCTGACCTGTGGTAAATGCGTACTGACTCTTCTCACTCTCGAGAAAATTAAGTGAGATTAAGGCTTCTAAAGGCTTCTGCAGCCTCTCGGCTGTTTTAGAAAATGGTACAGTTCAGCTGGTCATGATATTTTGTTCCCTTGGCAAAACTGTTTTGAGGAAATGCTGAAACTTTTCCTTTGAGCAAGGCAGCTTCAGTTGTGCTTGGTCAACCTGAAATCCCAGCTGAAATTTCAAACCCAGACAGAGAAAATCAATCCAGTATTGTCCCTGGCATGGTGGCTCTGTCACACAGTGAGGGCAGAAAGCTGGTTCAAGTTCATTCTCTCCGTGGTTCAAAGATTTGAGTCTCAGTTGAGACTCTTGTCATAGCATTCACTTCACCTGGTGGTCCACTTTCTTTTATAATTATAAATTACACAAACTAGAAAGGCCATTCTTGGCATTGGAAGTAGAGAATAATTCTGTTTTCATGAAAAATCATCTAGAATATGTTAATTTGAGCTGTGGATATAAGGTAAATAAGGAAAATAAGGTTCTTTTATTCTATAATGGGCTCTCCTGTGCTCTTGCCATGCCAAGCCTCTGCATATGTCACTGTAAACAGATTTTTTTTAGAGACATCATTGTAGAGTGTTTGCAATGATTGTATATCTTACTTAGGTGTGTTTGGGGAACAGGCACATTTGCCAGAAACAACAGAGTGAAAAATATTCATCAGCTTAAATGGTTCTGTATTTTTCCTGGATATTCTTTTTCTCATGGGAAGTATTTTTGTAGACTTCCTTGAAAGGAATGAAGTGCTTGGTCAACCTGGAGGGACAGAAACAACTTCCTCTGACTAAGCATCCCTAAAAGATTAAACACCATTTTCAGAATGCGCAAAAATGCCCACTACTTCATTTGACTCATTCCATAAAGTATTGTTTCTGCCAACCAGTTCTTCCCTTAGCTTCTCTGAAAATCGTATTTACATTGTGAGGTCAGATACAGAAAAAGTAAGGACCTCCATCGATGGAATAAAAATAATCAGCTTTGTAACAGATGAAAATAGGCTATCACAAAAGGAAGAAAAGAAATTCTCTTTCATGTTCTTCAACGTTTTGTTGTATACTGTGATTAAGGTGAACCCTGAGCAGTGCTTATTGCTGCCTGTCAAGGAGCATATGCACCGCATCAGTTTCTCACTATTAGCAGTTTGAGTTCTCGGTCTTTATTTTTTTTATTTTTATTTTTTTTTTTCCTGTAGAGACCCAAAGACTGAAAATAAAAACTGTGCTTTATGGATACTGGGTAAGGGTCTGGTCTGAAAGAGGCAATGGTGTCCATCAATACAAGAGCACTGTCAGGAGTCATTTGTACTGGCACCAGCTCTGCTGCCTCTGCGTTGTTTCTTGTTCATTTTCTCTGCACAGAAATCGGGGAGCTTTCTCGTAACTGCTATTCATTACAGTTCTCTTCTGGAAAAATACCGGTAATATAAAGATTAATAGAATGCTGATGTCACTGTAATTAGAGCAGAGGAAAAACATTTCTGTAATTACTGTTAATGCTTTCTTGCTGCTCAACCAATAAGGTATGGCTCCCAGTCTGATACAGGAGGCAGGTGTAGAGATGAGTGAGCGAGAACTTGTGACAGGGCCATCACACAAGTGCAGAATGATGCCTGAGTCACTTCGGAGCATGTGGAAAATTGGTTCTTAAGCAACACACACTGGGAAAAATAGAAGCCCAAAATGTCAAGGATGAGCACAGCATAAAAATGTATTTTATGGAACTGGCCAGCCTGGAAAAAAAATTCAAGACACTGTTAATCAGAATTCTTTTTTTTTTTTTTTTTGATTTTCACTATACTGCATTACAGAAAAACCCTTTACTTTAAGAGGTTTTCATTTTCTAAAATAGCGATACTGCAGAGCTCTACAGAGGAGCCTATGCTAGTGACCTCAGTGACAGGGCTGGAAGTTGTTCATGCATAGATCATTATTCCTTCTTTGAAAGAAGGAAAGACCTACTTCAAAACACTCTGTTATTTAGAAGTCTTGCCATTTTGACTTCAGATTTTTAGGTTTCCCAGGTCCAACTTTACATTTCACCAGCTATAGTGTGTCCTATATGGCTGACTTGATCATGGTGGAGATTTCTATATTCTGAAGAATACCTATTTTCAAATCACTTTTAATACAGACCTTACTGATCATATTGTTTTAGTCTAGTTTACTTGTTTCCTTTCTGGACTGTAGATGCTTCGAATTAGTCAGTTATAGTGGTCTCTAAGATGGGCCTAAAAACCTTATTCACCTCCTGCATTTTGGAAAGTTTTAATGTCTGCCTTCATCTTATTATGTTTATTTCTTCTGCTGCTTTATTCTGCTTTTTGTGGATCATTTTTCTAATTTAAGATTCTGACCAGCAATACTTACTGGCTAAGGTATGTGTTCCTAAAATGACTTCTGTGGATTTGTCTACATTATATTTGTACAAAACCATAATGCGGAATCACATTTATGAGTGTAAAGCAAAGTTTTCATAGGGTAGCGTAATCCTGCAGGGTATAGAAATACTTTTTTTGCTATTTGTTTTTAATGTAGATGAGACTTTGTAGTTATAAAGATTTCTTCAGTGTTTAATGAGAATAAAAAGATAATAGTTTGCATTGTAGAAGTTGTTTCAAGAAATTTTAAGAAATCGTTTTGCATGTCTGCCAAGTGGCTGGGTAATATGCAAGCACTGGAAGTCACCCACTTCTGGGTGACATATGCCCTTGCTTTTCTTCAGCATTGAATATATTTTCTTTTCACACACAAGCAAATTTTTATTTTTTTAATGTGTGTGTATATAATGGTTGGAAATTGAATTTTATTTTATTTTATTTTATTTTATTTTATTACAAGATAAAGAATACATTTGCACACAACAGACACCTTAAGGGGAAAAAAAAAAAAAAAAACTACAA
Source organism: Netta rufina (assembly GCF_964035555.1). NCBI lineage: Eukaryota > Metazoa > Chordata > Aves > Anseriformes > Anatidae > Netta > Netta rufina. Next base: position 34,377,400 of record NC_140129.1, on the reverse strand, counting down.
AGAACTACAAAAAAGTCTTCATATGAGTTTTGCTAACTTTAATGGAATAGCATTTACACAATTGCTAGTGAAAGTCTCTACTCTGATAGACCCAGAAATCATCAAGCTACCACTGAGCAAGCTGATACAGTGCTAGGGCAGAGTGCGGCACTGTGAAGATGCACTGCCTTCTTTCTTTAAAGCAATGCAGCGCTGTTAGCAAGGCACTGTGCTTGGGCTAATTAGCTCTGTCCTGCAGAGCTGACTCATTCAGTAGTAGCTCAGGTATCTCTGTGGCAGGTAGTATTGTACAGTGCAGATGTGCCCTAAGAAACTAATCAATAAAGTGCAGAAAAGAAGAATAAAACTTAAAAGTAGCCATCACTATTTTTACTGTACAATATACCCCAAATTCCCTTTGGTAGAACCGTTATTAGTCACTTCCTAGCTTGCACGTGTCACAGTAGATGTGGGTTTTTAGAAAGGATTTTGCGGAAAAGCAGCCGTATGTTTCAGCCCAGTGCTGGGATCCCCTGATGGAGCCTGGAATGAGAGAAGCAGCAAGTGCAGGTGAAGGTCAGAAGCACCAGAGAGGAGCTGGATGATGCGATGATAGACAGGAGCAGATAACAGGAAAAGTTCCATTGCAAAGGGAACAAGCCTGCTAGGTTAGGAGGAAGATAAATAGGCCTTTGAAACTTCAAATCTTCTCCTTTCCAATTTAACATATGAAAGTGAATTATGTCTGAATGCTTATGGGGATCTAAAACTGAAAAATAGCCAAGGTTCTTTCTTTTTTTTCAATATACCAGTAGCTCAGTTTTCACTTTGAAACACAGGTGTCAAGCAAAATTCTCATAATGCGATCTTTACATTTTAGCAAGACGAGTTCTCCAGAGATTATAATTACAACAGCAAGTATTGCTTTCTTGTAGCATCACTGCAGTGGTCAGGACTCTTGTGCAGACTCTTGGAACGTTGTATTAAAGTGCTCCTAAGGGATTTTAATCACATGGGACTGTAAATTGATATACTTCGGCAGTACCAAGTAAAAGTAATACTGAAACTGCATCTCTGAGTATATAATTCTGTGCTACTTATAAGGAGACTAAGCTGTTTGATTTTGCCTGGTGTCATGTCTGTGGTCTGCATTAAATTGTTATGGTGATTAAAAACCTGAAGGACCTGAGACCTTTGTGGCCTCGGGCTTAGTACATTTTTTTTTTTTAAATACAGGCCAAACTGAACAGGAAGAATTTTAATATCTGAGTACTTAACAAGTTTATTATCTCTTGTTCTTCTGAATCTTTGTTTTGACTTGACACAGAGTATGGACCAAACAGGTTAGACATTTCAAACAGAAACAGAAATTGAAGGAATCATACATTTTTATTATTATTATTATTATTTTTCCTTTTTCTTTTAAGATAGAAGAGTTTTTGACAATTTGGGTACTAAATGCATGGGAGAATTAATTAATTATCTGAACCAAACTTGTATCTTCAGAAACCAAGAGCCCTTCCCTTCAGTTAACTACAACTGCTGTAATTTAATACAAACAATAAATCAACCAGTTTAGTACAATGAAAATATCATTGTTCAAAAGGTGGTCTCGTCCTTGCACTTTTAGGTTCAATTTCCAGCTTTTTCTAGCTATCACTTCTGTTTAGACCACATTGGGCTAACTTTAAAATAATTATAGGCATGTAATGTGGCAAACCTGCTTGACCAGAAATTATGACTCCTCTTCACTCCCTTTTTTTCTCACAGGACTAGGTCCTAGCACTCTATGTCTAGGCAGATTTTGCCTCTGGCCAACAGGTCGACTAATAGTTCTGACCTTATGTTTTTTTCTCTGTCTCAAGGGCAAGGCATCGCATGACAGACAGGTGGGTAAGATGTGGAACAAAGCTGTACCAGAAACTGGAATTGTCATGTTAGATTATCAATATTATTTACATTGCTATAAAATTTAAGAAAGTGGTGACTGCAAAGAGATCCTCCTGGCTGAGAGCCATTCCCACTCTGGTCCAGGAGTCCTTACTCATACTTTTGAAGGATAGTTTGCTGGAGGTATTAGTGTCTAAGAGCTCTTATGCCTTGTTAAATCTTAAATTTAACGTACATTTTTCTTCTCCTTATTGCTGTTGTCCTTAGCTTCTTGTTCCCCTTACTCCCCTAATCCCAAATTTGTGAAAACTGGGACAACATGCAGCTGATGGTTCTTTGTTGAGTCCTTGCAAACAAAGTATTCATGTCTTGTTCTGATTGTGAGATGTTTCATTTCAATCTGGGACAGTAGAGAAAATAGTGGGAAATGTACAGATCCCGTATTGATTGACATGAACTTCTTAAAGGAAAATATGTACTGGGTTTAATGCACATGTTGATGGAAAACAGCATTTCCTTTTGCCAAGTTCACAACTAGTGGCAATGAACTCTGAGAGCTGTTTAAAACAATGGGATAGTTTTGTAGAAGAAATTGCATGAGCTAAATCACCAGGTAGCTGTAAAACCACTAAGTGTTCGTTATTGCTCCTCCTCTGAACCTCTGAATAACGTTTTAGTTCTTCTTTTTAAATGCCCATACTTCAAGATTATTTCAGCATCTTCATTCTCAGTTTTTTATCTAGCAGCAAGAGGGATAATTTGCCCACAAAATCTTTGCAGTTTCATGGTGAGTAAGAATAGTAGTAAGAATAGTTTGCTACTGCAATTAAAGGTGGAAATAATTTATTTTAAATTTGCAAATACCGGGCTTAAACTTGCAAACAGCTGTAAAATCACTTCAGAAATCTACATGAGTTTTCAAAAGTCCATGTACTAGCATAAAAAAAAAAAGGAAAATGAGAGGTAATGTACTTAGTTTCTGTAATACCTAATTTCTTAAGACTGCTATGAACAGTTCTGGGTTTATGATAAGGAGAATTGTCAAAATAGGCAAAAAGATTCTGTGCCATTTTTTGTTATCTGAAATCAAGCTTCATAAATATTTTTACATGCACATTCGTTAAGTGTAATAGTTACTCCAGCTGAAATGATTTTTTCCTTTATCTACCTTATATATCTAAGCAGCTTAGAAAAAATGATTTTTTGTTTGTTTCTGTCTTAGCACGATAGCTGCACAATATTTTTCATGTCAAAAACTCCCAAGGCTCTTAGTAATTTATTAAAAACCAAACAAACAACAACAAAACAGGAACTCTGTCCAAAGAGAGAAAAATTTAGCAAAAAGCATGGGATAAAAACCTGTTAATAATGTTTTTGCTATGAAGTGATGCCTTCTGTGCCTTTCAACTGGCACTATTTTCCTTGCCAAATGACTGCTCTGTTTGCATGCGCTTGCCTTTGCCTCTTCTTTCTAGCTAGAAAATACTATGACTGTATTAATAGTGCAGCCAAATGGTTTAATCTCAGGAAGGGAAAAGAAGTTTTCATGTAATTGGATAAGAGTATCTTCCCCTAGTTGAAAGTTTAGCTTGTGGCCATTTATAACTTTCTATTTTCAGCTGATATCTGAATCCTTGTTCTCTACATGGAGAATTCTGCTTTCTGTTAATATTCCCCTGTAATTGAGATAGGGGAGTTGATTGTTGAATGTGTATTTGTGGATCAGTATTAGGCCCCTACATTTCTCAGGGTTACGTTCACTTCTATCAAACTCTTTACTGAAAAAAATGAGTTGTGGTCAGTAGGTCTATAGAGTGTGTTCAGTAGGTCTATAGATCCCATAATATGACTTAGCTGACCATTAGAGATCCATAGACTACACTTCATGAACAACTACCTGAAACCATAAAACTGTATCAAATGCAAACATATTTAGTAGGAATTTCTATTCCAACTGTATTAAATTGTTCAGTAGTGTAGTATCATGCTTTTTCTGTATCCCAGATTAAAAGAATTTACTTATCTGTAAAATAACAGTTGAAACAGTGAGTAATCCACTGTATCTGAAATTAGTATTTTACTCCATACCATGACTGTTAAACTGAGAAAAACTATTTCTATATATTGAGAAAAGCTATTTCTTATTTTTCTGAGCACCATTGGATTTTACTTTCCATACTTTTCACTGCAGGAAAATGATTATTTCCTACAACATACAAGCTTGTATCTGATTATAACAAAATATCTTTGACTTCATGTTCCTGACTGAGGTTCAGTATGTGTCATGAAATCTCAGCCTCTTTCTCTCCTCACTTTAATGCAGCTAAAAAGAGGCAATTAAGATGAGGAAATAAATGTGAGTTTCACAAGGAACTGCAGCAGCCTGAAATGCCCTCTGTTCTCAACCTCATAACAAAAGTGTATTTTAATTCAGTTAGCTCCAAAGGTTGTGCTGGCTGCACAGAATGAATCATGCTGGAGACCCCTTGTTAGTAAAGATAGCTGTTGTGTAAATACTCTTTGGTGTCAAATCAGGGAGAAAAGTATAAACCAAGGATCAAATCATGTTAAATGGCTCCCTGCTGCTATTTAAGCCATCAGGACTGTAGCTAGTTATATACTTTGATGGACAGAATGCATAATTTGTATTTTGTGTGTGGCACAGCCTTAAGTAAGAGAACTTATTGCAGGATCTAAGTATTATACACAAGAAACTGTCTCGTTCTTTATTTCAGTAGCAATTTTGTTATAACTTTTCCTATGCAAAAACGTGCAGGTTCCCCCAAATGAGTTTAAACTTGAAAGGGTTTCTCAGGTACAGATTTGCTCTAACCATCACTTTCATTCTGTTCTTGTGTATGTGGTGGGCTGCATTTCTTTTTAATGACACTTGGCTACATCTGTCACTAGGCATTTAACCTTTTTTGAAAATAGATGTGTGAGAAGACCTTTTCTGAGCTAGCAGAGCTTGCTTTCAAAACTCAGTGAGTTCCCAGTCGCACAAGCCCTCTGCAAGATTAATTCAAGTCAATAGAGGATTTAAAAGTGAAAGGGGAGAAAAATCAGGTCAGCAAGAAATATGAATAGAATGATTAAATCAGTGGGAAATGCTGTGGTAAAAGACAGAGGATTCCAATTCCAGTTATTATAGATTGGGAGGCTGAGATGCTTAATAGCAAGGAAGGAGAGTATTGCTGGAGAATTGGATTGAATTGGCAGAGTACATCCAATCAGTCTTCTAATAGATGGGTTGAATATGTAATGTAATGTGATAAAAGTGTTTGGTCTCTTTGCTTTTTAATAGGACTTCTGTGAATTTAGTCCAGATAAAAAGATCATCTATGTTTCCTCTTGCCCAAACTGAACAAACTTCGTTCATCATGTCCTGTTCAGGAAGGTGAATACTAAGTCCTAATCTGATGGCCAGAGCCAGAGTCCATATCACCAGTTATACCTTGGTACCAATGTTTTGTTGATGATTGATGATGGTTTGTTGTCTTTTAAGTCCTAGCTCTTCCAATAATAACATTTCCAACTGCACTGAAAATGGATACAGACAGAAAGGAGTGCAATTTAGGTATTCTGGGAAGAGTTAAAGTTGAAATGAAAATCGTGGCTTGTTGTAAAACTTGTATATAAGAGAAATACCCAGTCTTGCTAAGAGTGCTGGCACCTGGGTTTTGTCTCACGAGAAGTACTCCCTGGAGTTTTGTCACCTCTGGATCAGATAAACGTGCTAGGGCTGGGACTGACTTATTGCAGACATGCACAAAGCTACAAACCCAGTGGATCCCCCAACTTCACTGGGGAATCTGGTCACTCCCTCAGTATAAATATTCAGCAGCAGAGGATGAGACAGACTTTCTCACAATGGCATTATAGATTCACCAGGCATGATGATTTTACCTCTGTTCCTAGGTGGTACAGCACTGTAACCCTGTAGAAACCAGAGATTAAAAAGTCTGTGTCGGCCTGTATTCCCCACGCTGCATGGAGGAAAAGCTATCTGAAGTAACTGAGGGCTGGAATTAAAGTTTCATGACAAAGGTACACATACATGCCCTGAAGATCTGACTCGTATCGCTGTCATCTGGCACTTCAGAGTGCTGTGCAGCAGAGTGTGAATCTGTGACATGCTGTTTACTCTTTCTTATGCTAACTCCTTGCGTGGGCATGATTTGCGTGTGTGTTTATGTATATGTGTGTATACGGTCTTGGCTACCATCGCTGCAAGGGGAGTGAGTGGAGAGCAGCCAGAGATCCAGAAATATTTGCCCAGCTTATTGTACACTAGCTTCCTAAAGTAGACAGACCGTACTCTACTCAATTAAAACCACTGTAAGTATGAATGTCTGTTTCTGGAGAGTTTCATGAAGTTAAATAAATCTGAATAAACCACATTAATTTTTCCATTTGTCTCCCTGTAGGTGAGCCCTAGAGATTTTCACTTTTTATTTTTTCTAACAGCTTTGACAAATACTTCATGAGTCCAGTTTCCTGATGTCAGAACAGGACTGAGATCTGCAACCCACATCAAAGTAAACTTGTGGGATTTTTCTTGGCTGTGCTTCTCATAGTTATGGATGCTAAGCTGTAATAATGTGCTTAGCAGTGTAAGAGGCGGTAAGAGTGACACTTCCTGGCCCAAGGAGTGTGCAGTCTAACAATAGACAGCACAAACTGTGCTGGGAGACCTGCGGAAGGTGCTTCTTAGAGAAATGTTTCTTTTTTTAAATAATGGTCGGGCGCCTGACAAAATTTACATTAACAGTGTATTCAGGGCTTCAAGATAGATGAGAGTTTAGAGAAGGGATTTGGCTCTTGTGCAGATTTTATTCTACCACATGCAGAGGGATCAGATCACTCTGCCATTGATACTATAGAGACTCCTTCCTTCCTTCTTTTATTTATTTATTTTATTTTTTCTTCCTATTTTTCATGTGTTATTTGAGCTTGCTTATTGATCTGTGCCCTTTACATTTTACGCAGTGACTAACAGGCTGTTCACAAATGCAGAGGAGTTTACCTACTGCCAAACATGTCATTAGTACAGTACTTTAGGCCCTCCATTGCATACCGAGGAAGTTTAGATGGCCTTACATCGATGTCAGATATTGCTGTACCAAAAATCTTCTCCAAGAAAATAAGCTGCTTTAATTTATGGTTTTCAGTGAGTCCTTGAAAGTAAAATTGATATATTTGGGCTCTTACTTCCTCTTTCTTATTTATGTGGATATGTATAGGATTAACACATCTTTCTCTATTAGCAATCATCTCTCTTCTCGTTAAATAACTTTGTTTTTGAAGGGACAGTTCTCTTACTAGGAAAAGGTGTCTGAAGTCAAATGTGAAAAACTTTCAAGTGCAGTAACAGTGCATATTGGTAAGCTGCTTGGGGCTGGTTTGGGGACAGATTCCACATAAGGAAATAATTCGGCATGTGCTTAGCTTTTATTTGGAATGGATTATTTGGAATGCAATGAAAAATGAACAAGTTTGACTCAAGACTCAAGATAATTTCCAGTGAAGTTGATGAAATTTCCACATTAGGACTAGAATAGGAGTGAAGAGGTGAAGAAGGTCTTTGGGGTAAAGCTGATGATTACAACATACCTCCCCTTGGCTTCCCATTGCATATAGGAGAGAAATCAGCTCTCAGCATGCATTAGCTGGCTTTTTTGTTCTGATTACTCTAAAGTAAATGGATCTCCAATTTAAAGTAATGTTGTATACATTTGCTAAGCTTGATAGGACACATCCAGTCCAGGCTCCATCAAAAGAATATGTTGCTGTTGTTAAGTGGCAAGTTAGTAGGTCTGTAGCTTTACTCAGATGACAGTAGTCATGATTTGTCATAATTAGAGAATATTAATTGTCAACTTCTCCTCAGTCTATTTATTCTGAAATAGGCAAGGACTACTGATAATGACCAATATCGTAGGGACTAGTTTGTGTTACCATTCCCCTCTATGTTACTGCCATTGCATTAGGCCTAGCCTGAACTGGGTGGCTTCAGCTGGTAACGCTCTTGCATAAGAGCTTCTAAAAGATCTTCTGTAACTCATCTGCTTTTGGTTCAGAGAGTCCTCACTAAGACAGGTTTTACCTGCAGATGTCATGCAGGGTTGTAAACGAGTGTTTTATTTCCTCCTGTACAGTGGTTGAGTGGGAGTTTGCTTACAGCGCGCCGTGGGACGCCTCTCTGGGGTTGTGAAATGCCTGGGATCAATTCAGCTGATCCTCTGCACCCCGTCAAGCTCTGCCACAAACCTGGTGTTCATGTTAAACTTGTGTATCAGATACTCTTTAAAAGATGAAATTGCTGCCTGTGCAGTTACCTTTCTTTTAGTAATCCAAAGTTCTCTTTTTTTGTGTGATTTCTGACTTGTTTTTCGGCAGAAAGGGCAATTCCTGGAAGATTGTGTTTTAGCTACTTAGATGCAGACAATTGCAATTAATTAAAGCTGAATGTGTTCTGATGACAGGAACCGTACTGAAATGGGGCAGAGCGTGGGCCAAGGCCCTTTGTGACCAGAGCAACTGCAGCAAGTCTCAGCTTGATGCGTTTCGTCGCTGTGCGCCTGTGAGCATCTCAGCAGAGGCATGCAGGCTTTGACTTGCCGATTGCCAAAGCTATCCCATCGCTGTCGGGCAGCACAGATCACTCGGCAGATCTGAGCCGGCTGCGTTTGTTCCATGGGCTGCACGCTGCTGTACGCATCCAAGCCAGGCGCCTGCAGCCCGTGCTCGTGAGTGGGTGGCAAAGCTTTGACAACAGAGCCCGCAGAGGAAATACGAATACAATGTGGGAAGAGAGCCGGTGGCTCAGCTGCACTGAAATGAATCACCAATTCAAGTTCGATCTTTCATTTTCAGGCTGGCAGGGGTGAGGAGTGCTGATAAGGCAACGTATTCAGCTGGTGCAAAACGTGTCTCTTTTCACCATATCTCAGCTGTTCTTCGTTGTGAGGTGCATCCTACTTCCCGTGACTGGGTTGATGATTCAGTCTGAGAGCTTTGTGGGATGTGATGAAAGGGGAAGTCCAAGGCTGTGAGAAAAAAAAAAAAAGAGGAATCCTTTTTTTTTTTTTTTTTGAGAGGGGCAGGGGAGACAGGTTTTGAGGTATGGTAATTGAAAATACAAGGCAAAGTGTATTTCGCTGTAACAAGTGTTGCTCTTCATTGCTCTTGATTTGTGATCTTTCCTATAAGAAGAAATTCAGAGATGGGCTTACAAATAGATAGTATTTTTACTAAATAGATGCTGTTGTTGACAAAGCTTTTTATTTCAACTTATAAAAATAAACTCGTGTTCAATCTGTAACATACCAAAATTAACATGAGAATGGGTCACTGCAGCTGCTAAAACTTGGCCATGTAAGTCCACAGAGTCAGATCCAGTGTTTTTTGTTATTGTTGTTGTTTGTCATTGGCTTGGTGCATATTAATTGGTTTTCTTTTTCCTTTTTTTTTTTTTTTTTTTTTTCCCAAAACTGATGGGATAATAAAGATATTGTGCATTTCTATGAAGTAATGGCTAAAGCTTAGATCTCACAGTGGCAGTGAGGCATTCTAAATTACCTAGAGAAACATAATGGGGTTTGTGTATTGATTCTTTAAATTGCTATGTTACAGTTTGGCCATGATTTTGGGATACTGGCCAAAGGCAATGACACCCTGAGCCATCATGGTCACACGAAAGCAGAAGCCAGCAGGAGGTTAGTGAGGGTAGTGTGCTGCGAGTGCAGGTAAATAATTCACAGCTGAGTTTTGTTTCTGCAAGAACATTTTACTTCCCTTAATTCAAAGATCATAAGACAGTCTAGCAGACTAAAAACAAACAAACAAACAAACAAACAAACAAAAAACATTCAAAGTGCATAAAAGAGCAAGTAGAAGCTGCAGTGCAGGTCACGGAAACATATGTACACAAAAGGTATGGCTGATGGTAGCAGTAATGAGTTTTTTTCTCATTCTGACAATCTTTACATGCTTGCCTGGACATTTTGTATGAGAAAGAAGAGGGCTGTTGGTGTGGAACCGCTAGAAGCATGTCTCAAAGCTTTCCAGATGACACAGAGCTATAGTTCCTAATGGGTTGTTATCTTCTCTCTCATCTTTGATTTGCAGTCTCTGCTTGTCCTTGCCAAAAACATCAACCTCACGATCTCACAGTTGGCAAAAGCACAAAGTTTTTTTGCTTGTCACTCCACTCCAGAATTGTTCTAGTGATGCAAAGTGACCAGTGTAAGTTGTTGTCTGGCTCTGCTTTTTAACCTGATGGCATTAAGAGGAGATTGAAATAATACAGTAAAGCTTTAAACATACCACCACTCACAGTTTAAGAAACCACATTTAACTCATTCATAAGCTGTCACTGTGGAGCATGGTTTTCAGCAAGAAGCAGGTAGATCTGTTCACCTGGCTGCATATTCTATTGAGCTGCTGGTGTCTGAAATTTTTGGTGGCTGACTGTGCAAGATTGTCCCAGAGAAGATAGATCAGCTTCTTTCCCCAGATGAACAGCCAAGATTGCAATGTCTGAAACCTGTCTGTCCCTACACTTAAATTTCTATGGTGATTTCCAGAGTCCAAAATTGAACACAGAGACTCTTTGCTGCATAACCTCCAGCAAAAAAAAAAAAAAAAAAAAAAAAAACCACAATTGATACTGCAAAGTGTGCTTACATACATATGGATGTGCATGTGTGCACCTGAAAGACTTTTTGAGAGAGAAAGTTCTAAGATTTGCCCTTTTAAAAGGAGTTCCCATTATTCAGGAAAAAAATGAAGGGTGCTGATTTTACAACATTAAGCTATCCTGCTCTAAGGAGGGAAAGAAACATGGCACAAATCTATTGGAAACTGGGAAGTTTACAAAGGAATGATCCCACAGCTTCTAGCAACAGCAGCTGTGCTGCGACACAGAGTGATGTACCAGTTGTCTGATCGATAGGTTTTACTTCTAGGACTATTATTTCTTGGCAGCCAACCTAATGTAATTACGTATGTTTTCCTGCAACAAGCAAACACTTTATGTGGTTGAGGAAACAGCTGCAGTACACTGAAGAGCTCATTTGCATAAATATGAAAATATAGTCACAGAATTACAAAATTACATATTGTGTAGAGTTGCATGTTAACATCAGGGATTATAAATACCTATAGGGATTATAAATGCCTAAAATGCCCTTTTTTATTTAAAATGAATGAATATTTAGCCTTTTTGAACATTAAAAGACAGTTTTTCATCTGACTATTTAGAAGTGTGACTCTTTAGTCTAAAAATAACTTTTAATACAACTGTGAGCTGGAGAGGCATGGGGAAACCTTCAGGAAGGAATGCCAAAGCAAATAAAATTTGCCTCATTTCTTTGAAACTTAAACTGGGCTCCTTGTTTTAAATTCCCAAACAAGTTTCTGAAGTAACCTAATAAATGTATGAACTGCCTTATTGTTTATCACAGACATTAAACCCCAGGTTGCAGGTTGTTAATACATGACCAGGGATATTTGCTGAATAGTTCTATCATCTTCTTTAAGGGAAAAAATAGTGACAGCACAAGCATCTGTGCAGTTGTTTGTCAAAAAACAGATTCTCTGCAGTCAAATTTAAAAGGTTTGCTTCAGTCCCTCCTCTGCTTCACACTGTGACCCCCAGGACAGATGGCAATGCAAAGCAAAAATGGAAAGCTAAAAATTTGGAGAATATGGAGACTGCATCAGCCTACAGTACCCAAAATTATGTGTGGAATTACAGCATTGCACCGGGGTGGTTGTTTTGCTGTCCCATACAGGGGCAGCTTGGCAGGGACACCTCCAGAAGAAGTCACAACTGAAGATGTTACAGCTGAAGATGAAGATGAAGATGAAGATGTAGGCTGACGTGGTAGCAGGAGCTTGGCACCAGTTTTGGGTTACAATAAGATAAGGAGGCTGTAAACTGCACATACATCTGCAGTGTGGGGTCCTCTCTGCTTACAAATCCAGACACCCATGTGTTCACAGTAACTTCAGAGCAGTACAATGCTGACATAGTGAAATTGGTCCAAGTGAAGTTTTAGGTGTCTTCCACATAGAAATGCATTGTTCTGATTTCTTGGGTGGTTTTATGGAGATATGATTGATGTGGTTGGTTTCAGCCGACAGATTCAGTAGTGTAATTTGTTGTGCTCTTCATGAAGTAAGACCAGAAGAGTGCTCTGAGTGTCCTGGCAGCATGATGAAATGAGTTCAAGCTCATCTACTCACGGCATTTCAAAATATGTTGTCACTTTTTCCTCCAGTTGCTCATTTTGCCCATCTGGTGGCGGCTACAGCTCCTGCTGGCAGCAGAAAAACTGGCCTCAGTACCAAGGCTGATCTTTCTTTCTTTCTTTCTTTCTTTCTTTCTTTCTTTCTTTCTTTCTTTCTTTCTTTCTTTCTTTCTTTCTTTCTTTCTTTCTTTCTTTCTTTCTTTCTTTCTTTCTTTCTTTCTTTCTTTCTTTCTTTCTTTCTTTCTTTCTTTCTTTCTTTCTTTCTTTCCTTCCTTCCTTCCTTCCTTCCTTCCTTCCTTCCTTCCTTCCTTCCTTCCTTCCTTCCTTCCTTCCTTCCTTCCTTCCTTCCTTCCTTCCTTCCTTCCTTCCTTCCTTCCTTCCTTCCTTCCTTCCTTCCCTCCTTCCTTCCTTCCTTCCTTCCTTCCTTCCTTCCTTCCTTCCTTCCTTCCTTCCTTCCTTCCTTCCTTCCTTCCTTCCTTCCTTCCTTCCTTCCTTCCTTCCTTCCTCTGTGTTGCCTTTAAGTTGTAACTTGTATCTAGACCTGGCATTGAGGCACAAGCATAGACATGACCTGTTGGGTGATGCTGCAGCTCTGAGAACCTGTTGATCTCAGAGGGGAAGTCCTACTCCTGCCCCTGCCTCTTGGTTTCATCATTGGTTTCTTCCTTCCACCAGCCTTTGGGAACACATCTGACATTTACCAGGAAGGAAATTACCAGTGTTTCTGCCAAACCACCAATGAGTTCAGTGGCTGGAGAGCAAGTGAGAGGCAGAGGAAGAAGGAGGAGGAGGGTATCAGCCCTCCTGTGGGCGAGTTGTCAGACAGGCCTATTCAGGTGTCTGGGTCTGCAACACAACACCAGCAACATCTTCTGCAGAAAGGGTGGGACCAAAAGCTGGAGGAACAAAGTGTCCAAGGCTCTCAGTGCCATCTCCAGCCCTTTTGTCAGCAGGTTGTTGTAGCTATTGAATGATTAGTTTGCATTGGCACTTTGGCCCTTGAGGGGGTAAACTCTTGCCAGCCAACTAATACATACTTCCTTCCTTGGGAGGAAGGTGCTGGACCTTGTGAAAATGTGGTGCTGAGACCTAACTGAGAGGAGAGAACCGAACAAGCCCATACTTCATGTGAGGATGTGCTCCCAGTTGCCCTGAAAGGGTGAAGTACATGTGTGTAGCTACTTTTACAGGGGAAACTCCCACCTTCTGTTTCAGAACAGCTGAAGTGCCTCTTCTGGCTGTGGGCCTGAACCTGAACAGGCAATGATGGTAAGCTGACAAAAAAAATAATAATAATAAAAATTAAATATATATATATATATATTGGGTCGGCTTGTTTGTTTGTTTTTGTTTGAGAATAGTAACTGTTTGATCACACAACCCACTTTTCCTGTGACACTGCAAATAAAGGGATTATAATTGTGGAGGATAGATTTGTACTTAATCCCACTGAAGTAAATGAGTTTTTAATACTGAGATTTAATAGGAGTAGAGGCAGGCTTCTAGAGAAATCTGAAGTAAGATGGAAGTGCTAACAGTTTTACAAAACTTAGTCAGATAAGGCTAATCTTTTGCTGAGGAAGACTGAGGCTGAAGAGTATAGGAAATGCTGATAGTCTTTGGGGCAATAAAAAAATATTTGCATGTAATGTTTGCTGACCATGAATCTTGAGCATTAAAAATATTCCTCACCGTCAGGCTAGGTTTTCCACGTTTAGATTGGAAATTAGAATTAGAGGTGAGATGTGCAGTTGTCAAAGCCCTATACTTGTTAACACCATAATCTATTTGTTTTTGCAAAGCATTTTGAATGCATACTTATGGAAAATGCACTCTTTGGAGACAAAACTGGTTTAGGGCATACTTAGGCTCCTTGTCCTCTCTAATTTCCTTCTGAGACTGAACCTACACAGTTGTAACAACAAAAGGTGAAAGAAGGAATTGGGGTGGGGGAGATTAGAGATGTCCTTTAATTGGCTACAGAGAAACAGTAAGGATGCCAATCCACATCAACTTGAATTTGTTGGTCTCAGGACATGCTCTCTCACTTGTTTATTCTTGCCACTTTGTACCAGCAGTGATGCACGGGTAGCTGATTCTTCCAAAATTTCTTATGGCAAAAAAGAGGTTAAGGTGTGATGGATATGCTGCTTTATTAGCATGTAAGTATGCAATGAGCAAACTTGTTTGCTCAAAACACTGTTGATACTGATGAAACTGCAGTCTGATGAAAAAATCGGTGGACCATTTCCTTGGATCCAAATTGCCCCATTCTCACACCTCATATATTCTCAATCACTGCTCCAGTGTGAACTTGCTCTGCTCTTACAAATTCCTTAAAGAAAATGTTGACCAGTCAACTCTCTACTGGCAGGCTTCAGGCTAGATCAGACGTCATCTCTCTTCCCTGACACTGTATGAAGCTGGCGTGAAAGCTAACAAACTCTGACGCGTATCAGTTGGGCAGAAGTAGACCAATGTGCCTACGCATGGTCCAGAGTGACCTCGTCCTGGTGGATAATGAGGGAGGACACCGAGCTGGTGCTAATTTATCATTAATAAAGGCACGAACTGCTGTTTGCATGGCACAAAGCCTCTTTCTCCATAGCTGTGTCAGCAGAGCCTCCTGGTGGAGATGCAGCACATACCAGCAGAAGGAGCAGCTGCTGTGCTTACCTGCACGGGCACTGCTTGCCTTGCTTTGCCCTGGGGCTTCTCCTGGCAGGCTGCAAGTGCCAGGGGCATTGCTCGGCTGCAGACAGGTGCAAATGCAGCATGAGGCCATGGCTGGGCAATCACTGCATAAACACGTTGCAATCCGCAGTTACAAACTGCTTAAAAATGCGGTCTGCATGGCTCAAAAAGATTAAAAATGCTTGCTGTCAACTTCCCTGTAATCACAGCTGCTGGTAGTGATGTTCAGGAGGGGAGGGTGTGTTGGAGGTGTTGTGCTTGTAGCAGGAAGCGTGTGCAAAGCTTCCTGACCCTTATCTGTTTGCCTTGATATAATTTCAGAGTAAAAAGGTCTCCCTGAAAGAAGCTGTATTTTTCTTGGTTGTTGGGCTGGAAGCAATGCTTCTGTGAATGACTTGTTTGCATAGCTCAGTGTGATTTTTCAGGACTAAGAAGGGTGAGTGAATGCTGAAAACCCCTGGTTTAGAATGGCAAGTTACTGAGGTGAGCTGGAAACCTGCGAAAGGGTCCAGATTTGGTTTGGGGCTGAAGGGGGTTTTGTGGCAGATAGACTGAAACCATTAGGTTTTGATAATAAGCTAAAAAGAACTATTCTAGGAGAGTATGAGGCTGAGAATGGTGTGGAACTACAGAGAATAAGTGAAAAAAGTGATAAATATTAGTTAAAATCGTATGTATGGAGGTATATGAAGTGGCATTACTTAATATAATGCCGATAAGTAACATAGACAAATCAAATGTACCTATAACAAGGAGAGACAAGTGAAGTAGTAGCAATTCTCTCGCTGCTCAAAAAGAGGAGCAGAAATCTGTGTATGTATTCAAAGAGCATTAATCTATTCAATATGCCTCCTGGGTACTCTTACAGCTCTTACAAGCTGCAGGAAAGTGTATCTGGCTTCAGAAGAGGATGCTTGTGCTTTTCAGTTGATCTTGCTGAGATGAATAAACAAATAGGGCTGGGAGAATGGAAATGGTAGGTTGGTAGGGTCTTTTTGGAATTTAAACAAGTGAATTACTCAGTATGGAAAGATGGTGTCTGAGAATTGATGGAACCCTGCAGACTCACTATAAAGACTGGATATATATGAAAGAATGATAACATGTGAGAACTGAAGCTGAAAGGCATACAGGTTTAAAGTGAGGCTGAAAATGCAACAGGATTGTGTCTTGTACTCCAAGTTGTTTGAAACTCTCAAGCATAAGCTTCTTAACATTTGCTGGAAGAAGACATGCTAAAGATTAGCAGCCTGAAGGTATTAGGGTATGCAAGGCATTAGAAATGGTAATTATCATGACCTCATACATAAATAATCATTTAATAATACAGCTGATTGCTAGAGCCCAGTCACTGTGCTGTCAGTGTAGAAAATACAAGATGAAAATTTCTTGAAGCAGGAAATATCTTCAATCTAAGAATTTATAAAGAAAGGAAGCTTTGAAAAACAAAATGGCCAACATTATCAGGTTCCATAAAGAGGCAATGAAGTTCACTAGAAGGTGCTGAAAAAGAACCTGTAGGCAGGCTTTCAGACTTTGCAAAAGGGGAATGTTAATGGTAAGCTTATAAACAAAGCAGGATGGGGTTTTGATAATACTGGAAAATATCATTTCCTACCAGTACATTGCCAGTATCTATTCAGGTCAGCTGACTTCTAATTAGGTTCCCAAATGTGAATGCAAAGCTCTAATGGTAGTTGTATTCATGTTTGAAAAATTGGACTTAATCCATACAATTATTTAAAATGTCTGTTTGGTTACCTTGTTTATTACTCTGTTTTCTGAAATCTCATCAATTTTCTGGTTAGCATCTATTCTGGCAGTATTTCCAGAACCAATGTCTCTATGGTGTAAGACGTGTAATAAGTGGTAATTCACTGTGCAGTTTGACGATAATTATTCATAGCTTTAGCATTTGCAACTTGATAGCCTATTGTAACAATATTGTTTAAAAGGTTCTTAAATAAACAATTCTGTAACTAAGCAATCATAATGAATTTACATAATGTGTGTTAAGTACATTTAATTTTTAATTTAAATGTAACTCCATTTAGAGTACCTCTGAAATCATTAATGGAAAGACAATGAAAAGTCATGAATGCTATTAATTGTGAGTAGAAGGCTATTTTTAGTTTCTGTTCCCCACAACCACAGAAGACGTGCATAAAAAATAAAATTATTTGTTTTGGAGAATAGGTCCTAGATCCTAGGCAGGGATTTCTACAGCAGAGATATATTAAAGGGGCAGTGAATATCCAGGTAAGACAAGAATTTCATGGAAAATTCTAACATTTGATTAAAAAATTGAGATTTTGTTTTTTAATTTCTAAATTACATAGGATGTAATTTCAAATACGTAGAGTGAAGTTGGTGGAAGAGTTAAACAATTTAGTATTGAAAAAACGTGGATGTTTACATGCCTAAACTATTTGTTTTTAATATTGTCTAATCTAACCAGTATTTTCTGAGAGCAATACTAAGCTAGAAATGAATTATCAAAGGTGTGGGTTTGTTTGGGGGGAGGGGAGGTGGTGTGTGTGGAGATTTTGTAATTGTTTTTTTTTTTTTTTAGTCTTGTAACAATAATTTCAGAATTTGTTTCCACAAGTTTTTTGCTGTCTTCTGACTTTTGCTAATTACTGAGAGGCCAGCAGGGGCTTTGGTAGCTGCACTGTTAGATTCATTTTGTTTCAGACCTCAAACCAGTAATGTCTGCTTAACATTGTACATGAATTCCCTGCAGTTTCCTTGCAGGGTAGTAGGAATGTTGAAGTCTTTGCATTGTACAGTTCTACAGGAAATGTTTTTTTTCTGAGGACACTGTTTTGTGTGTTGAAGAATTACTTCTTAGTTATATGAAAGAAACTTCTATACTTTCCATTGTTCGCTGAAATTTCCAATTAGTGTCCACATCAGCTGGAGCTGGTGAGAGTTGTCTGTGAATTACAACATCCTGTTGAACTGCAACAATCCTGAAGGTGCCATGACAGAAGATCCGAACCATTTCTCCCAAGCATAAATCTGCAATTGCATTTACTATAACACTTGAAATTGAGGTTTTCTTAGATTTTTTTTTTCTAATATGCTTTTTTGTGTGTGTTCTCTCTTTATATTTGAGGATCAATAATGCATATGGTGCCCAGAGGGTACATTTGTTTATGTTACGGAACATCTCACGAGCCGTCATTTCCAAGCTGCTGGTCTGCAAAGCCAAGCTGAGTAGATTCTCTAGTTTTCTTTTTAAATGTCACTGACTTCATTTCAGGTTTTTGTTGTTGCTGTTTTGTTTTGCCTTTTTTTTTTTTTTTTTTTTTAAGTATCTTGACAGCTACCTTTCTCTCTGTGTCTCTTTATTCATTTAGTATTTCTCTATAGCTTATAATCTTCCACATAAAGATTGAAAGGCTATCCTCCTCTCGCTCCTCCAAGGTAGAGAAATCCTGTAGAAGTTTGGGATATTATAAGGTAGGCTATTGAAATAAATGACTGAACGTGTTAGATTATTTTGCATGTGATCAGTAACTTATGAGTGACTTCAGAAATGATCATGTGATCATTACTTTTACTCCCCCTGTCCTCATGGACACTGCATCAGAGTTTGCATAAGGGAGCAGGATGAGGTCTCTGCACTCCTTCAGGTTGTCTCTCACTCCTTATAATCATCTAGTAGAGGATAGGCAGTTGGATAGTTCTCAGTACCCATGACTGCATGGGAGCTTTCCACTCCAGAATAACTGATGTGCTTAAATGGAAGGCAAAGGGGTCAAAAAGGAAGTAACTCTGCAGCCCACGTTTGACAAGTCATGCCAAAGAATTTCTAAAGCAGATGTTGCATTCAGATGTTTCACTTTCCTCTGCAGAAATATGTCATGGTCATGCAAGTGACCTATAGCTTTTTCGTATGACCTTTAGGTTTCCACTTGCTTTCCAGAGACTGTTCCTCTGGGCTTGACATGACTTTTGTGAACCTATTATCTTATTCTACCCTAATTCAGCAATCATATACTTCTTTTCCTCCCATTATGTTCATAGTTACACCTAAATGTTCACCCTGTGCTTAACTGGGGCAGCAATACATGAGAGACAACCTACAAGTACCATATAGCAGCAGAGGAAGTTCTAGCTCCCTTTAGAAAAACACAGAAGGCCTCCACCTTCTTATTCAACAGTGCATCACTGACACTGGATCTCAGACTCAATATAAGAATCCCTTAAGCAGTGTTTGAGGATGGTTATTACTAATTCAGTAACTAATATCATGTAATCAGTCTCTAAGGTCAAGACTGAGGCTACTGATATCAGTAACAGATCATTCATTCATTCATTTTAGAGTTATTGAATCAATGTGGTTGGTATTTAGCTTGCGAAGGTGAAAAAGCTAACTCAGCCTTCATATACAGTGTTTATTGGCATTCTAAGCAGGATTCCTTGTTTTATATTGCATTAATGATTGATTCCAGGGAAAGATTCTTGACTCTTTTGATGCTGTTGACTCTTTTCCTATTCTTCTCAATTAAAGGTGGCCATATGAGTTGACACAAATGGAAGAATTGAAGAAAGGTAAGTGATAACGGTGGGAAATTCCTGTGGTTTATCTGTTTCTGCCAAGCTTCTTTTCCTTCAGATCTATTTCAGAAGATCCCTTCTGACAGTGTTTGCATGGGCCTGTTCTAAACATGGAGGGCTGAAACCTTCCACAATGAGTGAAGTGCAAATGAGAGGCTTGTGGCATTGAGAACTTCTTGCAATGCTAATTGCTAACTTCCTGCAAAGTTAAACTGATTAAGTTGTAAAAGATCTACTACACCAAACCTAACTTTTATTCTGTCCATCTTGGATAATGCATTCTTTTTTAAGAAATATCTTAACACTGAATCCTGCTTAATTTAAAATAGAAGCCATATAATCCTTTCTAAACTACTACTCAAGTCAGCTGGATTTTGTTGGGGCGTAGGAGGAAGGGAGAGCTACCTCTTGTGAGGACTTATTCTTAAAACAAACTGCTGTTTGAGTGAAAGAATTGGAGTTGTATAGATCACACTAAAAGCAGATCTAGTTATAAATTTTTCATTGGCAGGCTTTCTTATCCTGAGAGTACTCCTGTACATGTATTCTTTCCTTCCACCCTGAGATTGTGATAACAGTTTTACACCTGGTGGAGAACCTGTTTAACTACCAGAGGCTGGAAAACCACTCCTCTTTATAAACAGAGTGACTGCTGAAATAGTTGATATACATGTACTCTTCCTCTAGCATTTTGACTTTAATGCGTATTGTATTCAAGTTTAATTTTTAAGCCGAGTTTCTGTTTAAAAGGCTGAATTTTATATTATTATATATTGTCATATCCTTGCATAAGAATATTTTATATACTTATATATTTTTATATTCTTGCATTCAGAGGTATTCAGTATATTCCAATATCTAGAATTCATATTTGTTATATTTATAACATTTATCTATTTATGAATTTGAAAGCCCAAATAGTTCAGAAATTATTTGAGATATTGTAGTGGCATTTTGCTTTTTCTTAGTTTTAGGTAGCAGCAATTGTTGAGAAAACATCAACAATCAGAAGAGCAAAAAAAAATCTGTCACGTCTGGATACCCCATCCCTGGAAGTGTTCAAGGCCAGGTTGGATGGGGCTTTGAGCAACCTGGTCTGGTGGGAGGTGTCCCTGCCTATGGGACAGATAAAGTAGACAGCACATAGATAAAGTAGACAGGTGCCCTGGGCAGAAAATCTCTTGCTTTAAGCTGAGGAAATGGTTTTTGCTGTAGGCTTGATTTGGATTGAATCAACAGTGGTGCTGGTCCTCTGGGCTTATTCCCTCCTAACTAGCTCTGGATACCAAAAATGAATAACCTCTTTGGTCTCCAAATCAGGCAGACAATGTGCTACCATGACTAAATCTCTCTGCAATAGTCTCCTCCTGAAGGGAGGCTGGGAAAGGAAGGAACCCTGGAGCAGGAGCAGTCATTCATTTCCATCTACTCTTCTAGGAATTGCAGAGAGTAAATACCTACCAAAGACTATCTTGTTGATTGATTTTGAACCTACCCATAGTACACTGACTTAGAGAAGTTACAAACTGGGGAACTCAGTCTTTTTCCAAAACAAACTTCATACTGTACCTCCTTTCTTGTCACTTAATAGTCAGAGCATCTGTTCTAGTAAGAAATGCATGAAAGAGATGCCCCTTTTAACTATTGTTCAGTCTTGAGGAATCTCTTCCTTCATCCCATGTGAAAAACTTAGTAAAGTTAAGCAACATGAGATTTGAGAATGCAAAAATCTTGGTATATATGGCTGAGAAGTCTATCTGCAATGATTTAGGATAAGGATTTCTAGTCTGGATCTGTTTTGTTGCATATTGTAACTTGTACAGCTAGGCTTGCACAGACAGCTTGTTCCAATAGATCATTTCTCTCTATTACTGTCTCTAGACTTGTTCTGTTGTAGAAGTCTTCAGAACCTTTTTTCCTTTTTTTTTTTTTTTCAGGTGAGAAATGTAATAAGCTCACATCAAAGCTGTTCTTTCATCTGTCTGTTTTGACTCTTAAAGATGAGTCAGAGGACACCCACACATACACTTAAATCAGATCCACTGTTGTGAGTAGATTTGGACCATCCATTAGAGAAAAAGACTCCACAAAGAAGGCTGACAAACTAGCCAGGCATCTGATTAGGCACAGAATAATTTCAATGGCTAATCAAACGAATGAATCCTTACTTGATTACATCTCAGTTTTGTATCAGCTAATCACGAAACCAGAAAATACACTAATGGATGCTGGTTTCTTATAGCACCTGTTCACAGGTACAATTGCTGTAATTTGGGAAGGAGAAGGGAGGGGGCAGCACTAATTTCCTAATCAAGAGCTGAGACAAGTAGCAAGCTCTAATATTCTTAATGCAATAGGTCGTTTTTCTCCAGAAGAGAACCATAACTTTTCCAGGACTTAGAGCTAAGCCAGCAGTAGGATGCTGTGATCAGTCCCCCACATGCCACAGTACACTTTTTTTTACATATATATGTTGCTCCTCAGGAAACCTTCTGCATCACATGGTGAAAAGAGACATGCTTGGAACGTTCTCATAAAGTAAGACACTTCTCAGGTCTCCTTCCATACTCACTACCCCACAGATATCAGCAGGGGCAAGAAAGGTCCTTGAAGGAAAACAGAATGATTTTGAAGTGTGTTTGTTTCCATATGTCTTGTTCTTTCGGTACTCCTGGTTTCTCAGGGGCTTTAGTCTCAGATAAAAAGATCACAATTTATCACATTGGGCACAGAGGGGGAAAATTTCTCAATGCCCTCCACCAAGATTTCTGACTTAAAAAAAGCAAAAACCCTTAGGAATTATTTTAGTCTTTGGAAAGTCCCATTGTGCTAGGTGATAGTACAGAAAGCAGCAATCCCTGCCCCTGAGAGCCTACTTTGCAAGACTGTGTATGTTTTATTTTCATGTATAATGGTAGCAGAGGGACAATGTTGGGGGGAAAAAAAGAAAACAAAAACAAAACAAAAAACAAAACAACAAACAAACAAACAAACAAACAAACAAACAAAAATTGGGTTCTGCTTTTAATATAGCCTGGAACTAACAGCTCTTCATTGTATGGATATGAGTTTTGATACTAAATTATGAACAAGATCTGACATCTGCCTCCAGTGAATCCCACAAAACAAAATAATTCTGGAAGTTTTTATTTGCTATGTTGCCTCTTGTAAACTACCTCATGAGAAACAGACTGAAAAAAAGATAGGCCTTGATTGCGGAGATGTAGCTTCAATGCTTACAGGAAGATAGCCAGCCTCCTCCTGCTGTACAGCCCCACAATTTCACTAGTGTCAGGGTCACTGTGCTGAGTTTGGGCTAGTGTATTAGACTGAAATGATTGCTAACAGAGCACAGTGCTTAGAGGAATGGCATTAAAACATCTGCCAATCAATACTGTCCGTTTCTTTGAAGAACTCTTAGTTTAATGCTGCTTACCTACATACACAGTATCTCCAAAGTCTAAGTAGAGGAAATAGAGAGACCAAGGGCAGCTGGATTAGAAGTATTAAGCCATGGTCAATCTACTGCATGTGTTTTAAAGGCTTCTGTGAAAGTAGAGCCCTAGATTCTCTGCAGCGTAAATCAGGGTAGATACATTCAAATTGGCAGAACTGTGATGATTTATACAGGCTGAGGACTGTCCCCAAGCCTTCCAGCATCTGCTATTTTAAGTGGTAGCTTTTGATCTGTCTTTTAAAATACTAAGCCATCAGACAGAATGCATTTAAATTATCAGTGATGATCAATATATGAGATATATCATAAATCTTTCCTAAACACCATTCAGCTGAATTTCCTGTATTGGCTTAAAATACATTCATCTTGAATCTTCTTTAACTTTTCATACAAGCTCATAAATTGTGGGAAAATAAATAGTATTTGAAAAGACAAACTTAGATAAACACTTCATTAAAAAGGTAGGATGATACCATTTTTCATTTTGTTGCTTGTTTGTCTAAAAATAAATAAATAAATAAAACAAATACACTATCTGAAGTGTCTAAAGTTATCGGAGGGTAAAACTGACTTGCTAGAATCACATCTGGTATTGTTTTTAGGATTTTTTCCTACCTCCCGGCTTAAAAGAAGACAATGAAGGGCCCATTTTGCAGGGAACTGAACCCTTCATCAGAGGAGTTAAGTAAAATTGTGACCTCTTTTAGAGTTGTTATAGAATGCCTGGTACCTCAAAGCAGATCCTTGCCATTTCTCAGGTTCTTTACACTGTATGAATAGAAGTATAACTGTGTTCACAGTCATAAGCATTCTTTTTAAATTATTATTATTCTATTTGTTTGTGATATGAATTTGAATAAGATGTTAAGGATATATGGAAGATTTTTACTGTAAAACAGTAATGCTGTTCTTGAAGAATTTCAGAGGTCTAGGAAGGAAAATGTTTCTTTCTGTGCTGTCATAACTTGAAGTGTTGTCTTCGTACTCCTGGCCTACTTAGACCTTCTTCACTTTGGTCTTTTGCCTGTGTACCTGAGGCCACTACCTTCTGTGCTGCACAAACCACTGGTTCTCACAATCATGCTTCTAATTCTGAACACCATGCTTCTTCACTGCCCTTCTTCCTGTACTTTCATATCTGGATGCCTCTTATCACAATGCTCTGACCATTGTGCTAGTGATAATCATTTCATGTCTTCCAAAACTACCTATCCCTCATCAGTACCAAGAATATTTTCTTATGGACAGTTTTTGAGGTCATTGCTCTTGCTTGGTTCAAATTCCTCTCCTCCATTTCTTTCACAAGGAATTGAAGAAATAATTTCTGAACTTGCTTTCCTAGAGATTCTTTAGAAAGCAGAGGAAGGAAAGGAGTAAGCCAACTGATAAATATTGGGAGGCTTTGTCTATGTTTTATCCCCTTCACCTTCTTGCACACTAACAGAGAAATAAGAAGTGACAAGGGAAGGGAATGACAGTTAGCTACAGTTTTGAGATGTGATGTCTATGAACACCCTCAGTTGCATACTTGCTCCTTGTAGAGGAAATAGTCCACCGACGTGCTGACCAAATAAGTTGCTTTACACAGTAACCTAGCAAACAGCACTCATGGACCAGAACCCTCTGTGCTTGCTGCTCTGTTAACAAAAGGAAAGATGTTTAGAAGACGGTCATTGCTACCAGAGCCTACATCCAAAGTGTAAGGCAGGAGACAACAGATGGAGATGGACAGATGGCGAAGTGCAAAGAAACTACTAAACAGTTGATAAGCGTGAAGGCAAACGGTATCAGCTCACCAGCTGCCTAACATTTGTCCTTTATAGGTGTCAAGCCAAGGAATGGTGTAAGAATAGTTTTGAAGGATAATGGGATAGCTCTGTGGATGCTTAGGGAAAAGCTGTCCCAAGCAGTGATGGCAGCAGGGAATGGCTTATCTCAAAACTCTGCTAACATCCAGTAGAGGCAGGAGTTGTCATTTCCAGTGAGAGACAGGCTGTGAAAGCATGAAAATGAGAACAGGTAAGTTATATTTAATGTTGCCAAGAAGTGGGATCTGTGAAGGGATGATAAGGGTCAGTGCAAGAAGCGTGAAGACTTACTGTGTAGATATAAATGAGGTAAGACTCACACTTTCAAGACAAAATATATTGAAATACCTGCTGAAAGCTAAAAATCTGAATGAGTTTTAGCATGTTATTAAAAATACAGTTTCATTTTTTGTATAGAAAGAATCAGCAAGGTTTTAACAAATCCAAGGCTCTCCTTTCTTGCTTTGAGTGATAGAGAAAAAACACCACAAAGGTCAGGAAAAGGAGTAGCAGGGTTACATCTATTGGATGAAGGAGGCTAACAGCAGGATTTTAGTCATGTTTAGTGTAACATAATAGCTAAACATTTGTGAGGCAATGACAGAGAGAAAATACAAGATTTGTTGTGTAATGGACAAAGATTTCTATGCTACTTGGATGGCAGTCCATGTAAAGAGATCACAATGAATTTGTGATTATTCGTGATGAATTTTGATCACAAATACAATTACACAGAGAAAAGGAAAACGTGACCAAGGCCAGTTGTTAGGGAAACCTTTTGAAGAAGCTGAAGGCCTGAAAAGAGGGACCCTTTAAAGGACACACTAGGTGAACCAAAGACGGTGATGAGTGTTGGTGGAGGACAAGATTTCATGAAATGTGGTAACTTACCTTGCAGAAGTCAATATACTCCCTTAATGGTTAAATGGCTCCACTGGGAGAACCTGAGAACTTGGTCTGGCACAGATGTTGTGTGTTATTTTTTGTTGTCTTTTATTCTCTGTGAGTTTTCTTTTTCTCTCTCTCTTTCTAATTTTATTTATTTATGAGAGACTACATATCAGCTAGTCCCTTTAACTGCAGCTGCTCACCCTTCTGAGGTGTTTTGAGAGTGGAATAGATTAAGGATTTAAACACAGGTGATAGCAGCATTGATTGGAATAAGCAGAAATGTAGTATTTATAACACAAGCATATTGGCCTTTGGGTAGATAAGTGGTTCATAAAATTCAGTGCAGCATAATGTGAAATAATGTAGCCAATTACTAAAAGAATAAGCATGAAGATTACAGTCTAAATAGGAACACAACATGGAATTCATATTAAGAAAAGAACCTAGAAGGGACTGCAGATAATAGAGTAGACCATTAGCACTATTCCTAGTAACAATAACAAAAATGAAAAAGAGCAAACAAGTTTCTGAAATATAGCTCTGGCAGCGTGGCATATAAAGCTGCAGAAATTATTCTGGTATGCTACTAGTCCCTTTAGAAAACAGCACGCAGGTTCAGCCACTTCATTATGGGAAGACACTGAGAAGGTGCAGCAGGGGGCTGCCCAAGATGTTTTAGTAACCTAGGCATGATTTATGAAGAAAGTTTCCTCTATAGCTAAGGAAAGGGAGATTAAAAGAGGATTCTTATGCAAACACGCAAGATCCTGAACAAATGGGAAAGGATCAATGCTAAAATACAATTGTTATGTCATGTGAAAAGTTAAAATGAGAGATTTTGGATTAATGTTAAAGAAGAAAATTCATGCAAGAGAGGACAAATTTATACTGATGTTGGAAATGGAAATAACTTTGTATGAGCTCACCTGGGAACTAGAAATTGTCAAAGAACTAACTATAAATGTGCAGAAGAGATTAATAAAATTCTTTGTTTTATTTTTTAAAGGAATAAATCATGAACCAAGTTTTAGTTATTAAATCTGCTACATATTGATAAAGAAGTCCCCATGCGACAGACAAATACAAACAGATCTCTATTAGCTGAACACTTAAGACTGTAATTGCCTGGAGACACAGTTTTACTCTCAGCTACCTGAAAGAGAATTTGGTCTGTCTTTCAAAGGAGACAATTGTATATATATATATATATATATACACACATATATATATATAAAATCTATAACAAATTTTCAGGTTCTAAATACCTGACAGCTATGAGGGTTATGAGGGTTCCCAGTATAAGCAGCTGGACTTCCTTGTGTGGAGTGATCTTTTAAAAATAAACCAGCCTGGAGCTTTTATTCTAAGAGGTAATAGGGAAACCTGTCCACAATACTGAATCTGAAAACCAAAATCAATTTAAATATACATGGCTCTTCTATCACCCAGATGACATTTCTTCAGTTTAGTCCCTCAGCTGATACTGCACTTGTACAAATACCTTCAGCTTACTAGAGGATTGTTTTTTGGACTATTGGATTTTCTTTGTTTCCAGACCTGTACTTTGCTCAGCTTACCTTTTCTAGTGATTTACAGTAAGTCTGTGTACCCTCCCACAACAACAAAGGGAGGGAATCTAGGCACCTCTTCCATAGAATGATGAGAAGAATGATGTAGCTCCATCAGTATCTCTGCTCTACCTCTTATCCTGGTCCAACTCCAAGCTTTTTTATTTTTTATTTTCTCCTTATTAAGTGAATTTAGTGGTGGAAAGATGGTATGAAAAAGTATAGAAGAATGGTAAGAATGATAGAGGTGGTGATGTGTTTTTTCTCTCAAGCTTTTTCTCTCAAGATGCTGAACACTTTGAATTACTGATGACAATATTTAGCCTATTAGTTTAGATGCAACTAAAGAAACAGATTTTTGCACTTGTATTAGAATCATGGTGAAATGCACTATTATTATTCAGACCATGGTCATTAAAACATTGGACAGTACCACATACAGTTAGCATTTTTACAGATATACAGCGATGATAAATTTGCACAGAAAATGTCTTTACAGCAGTCTTATACATTTGGACATGTGTTGCCATTTATTTTGCTGGCATTACGAAAGACAATTTGTCCTGAAAAAGGGGTGGGTTGTTAAAGTTTAAAAGTGATATTGAGGTGTCCTGCTGAGGGCAGATGAAAAAAAAACACTATTTTTTTTTGGTCTGTTTGTCTGGATTTGAATAGTAACATCTGCAGAACAAGAATAGATGACCTACCAAGAGGGAATTCTCTAATCATATCCACAAAATGTGAATTTGAAAATACAGATATCCAAATATTTTTGTAGCATATATTCTAATGTATGGAAACACCAACATAAATATATACATATATATATATATATACATATACTTAAAGCTATAAACCCCCTGTACTGCTCTTGGTGGCTGTGGAGACTAAAGTCTTTTGCAAATGCTTATTTTCAGGTGAAATACGGTACTCTAGCATTTAGCTTCCACTCAGCCCTGAAGGGCTGCCTTCTTATCTTCTCTTCTTTGCTGACACTGCCAAGAATCGGACCATTTACACTGATGCTTTTGTTTGCTTGAAGTGGTTCTATTCCCAGCCAACAAGCGAACAAGTTAGACTCCTGCTATTTAGTCAAGCTTCCTTACCTCTTTGGCAGGCGTTTTGTCTGGAGGTAGCTCCAAAGTGCACATCACACATCCTCTGTGTCCCCAAAGATCTACCACTGAATCAGGCATTCCCTGAATGGGAAACAATGGGGACACTATTCCTGAGGCTTACACGGACTAGACCATTGCTCTTTGCTTTCTTCTTGGGGTTGGGATCTGAATATAGTCTTCGTGTCATAGGGCAAGTTAAGGGAACTTTTCAGTGTGATTATCTACCAAATGCATGTAGTGACAACTACTTACATGCTTTTTCTTAAGCACATTTTTTTTGTTCAGAGATTTATATTAAAAATATTTGATGTTTTGGAGGATTCTGTTACAAAATAACTGTGATATATGTTGTACTCTTAACATTAAAACATTTTTATACTTTCATGTCTTCTAGCAGCTTTATGCAGAATGGGGGTTGCCTAAAGAAATGTGAAATATACTCTAAAACTATTTTTCCCACACAGTAAAGTAATAAGTTGTTACATTACTCACAGGTCCAATTTTAAATTTAAATATAACTTCATTTAATTTTACTTTGCAATCAGGTAAATTAATGAGAGAGAATCAAAACAATATGCTGTAATTACATTTGGAAATTATTCCCTCTGTCCTTCAAGAGTGTTCTTTCTGTTTAAGATATTGAAATTTGGTGTCTAAATATAAATTGCAGTAACATCTGCTACTAATTGCTGGTTTAAATAATATAGACAGATCTTCAGGTATTTCATGCTTTTGAAAGGAGGCTTTGAGTAGGAGGTTCTGAGTCAAAGGTTACAAAAATTTCATGCTGCTAAAAATAGCTAGTATACCACTTGCATTCTTGATCTAAATGATCATTTACATAAAAGATTCTGCAAAGTATAGTTGTTTTAACTTATTTTAATTGGAAAGAAGAACCAGTTTGTATGCCTTCTGGATTTGCTGTTCATCGGTGCACATGAACACAGTGTAGGCAAATGTTAGAACAGTTTACACCAAGACCCAAAATATGTTACTTCATCCTCATGTTACTTCATCCTCAGGATCTCAGATTTTCAGCACAGATCCTTGTGCTTCCAAAATTACGTATTTGAAGTCTTCTGATTGGTTACACCATGTTAACTGCTATCTCAAGAAAAGAAGTCAGTGACAATAAATCAGCTACAGTGACTTTGGTGTCTAACTTTGGCAGCATCTTTGCTTGTCTCAGTCTGATGCCTACTGATATCTTGCACTGGACAACACACACAACAGCGATTCCTTTCTCAGTTGGAACTGACCTGTTTTTGTCTCCTGTCTCTTCTGGAGCAGAACCTGGTGGGTCTAACTCTCTTTTTTTCACACTGGGTTTATGTTCCTAATCCTACTGACTGCAAAGGCAACTCAGTTCTCTATTTTAATTCAAAAAAGGGGTTTTAGCATATGCCAAACTCTAAACATGCTAGTAACTCCCCCAGATTCTTAATCCTATGTGGATAGTTACTTGCCCTCCTTTCAGTATGGGAAAACTTGGCTGAATAAATGGGTTTATGTTTTGCTGTGAAGGGATTAAGTTTTGTGATTATTATGACCTTCTCAAGGAATGAGTTATCTTGCTTCTAATCTGTTCAGCCACCTGTATAAAAGAGCTATGAATTCAACCTCATAGAGCCCACACAACCTACAAATGATTCATTGTTCCAGTCAGTAACATTTATTAGTATTCCTGAAAGAACCTCCTCCCATCCCACTGACCCCAGGCCACCTTCATGCAAGCCTGCACTTCATTTATTGTCAGAAACTCTGAGAAACAAATCTAAGCAAAACAAATTATGACCTGATCACTCTCTGGTCTGTTCAGTACTTTTTCCACTAAGGCACAAGAATGAATTTGAAAACTATGAGGAATCATGAAATGCATCAGTAGTGCCTCATGCACCAAAGAGTCATAAGCTGATCCCAGATAAAAATACTTCAGCCCTGCTAAGAAAATATTTCCACTGATCCAGATTCTGCACGCATTTTTGATTATTGGCCTCATACACTGTGAGATTTTCCATTGTCTCATATGGAAAACCATTCCAAGCATGTCTGGCAGTAGCTCGGATCAAGTATAATTTTTCCTTCCATAGCCAAAATGCACCATCTGACATCTACACATTGGACATTCAAGGGAGAAGCTTGTACTATCCAGCATGAAAATCCTTACATGAGGTATCAATTGTGAAAAAAAAATAAAATAGCTCAGCCTCCCACAGAGTGAAGGGGAGCCTTCAGCCTTCCGGCAGCAAACTTCTCTGTTAGAAACTAGCGTACCGACACTAATTAATTCCTGTGCTGTACTGATAGCTACATGATCACTCTGAATCATGCTAGTGTAGCAGTTACTAAATCGTCTTTACCTACAGTCAAACATCTGCAGTCAAAAGAAACAGGCCTGCTGTCAACACCTTTTGGAGAAGGCCTGCATTGGTTAGCAGCAGTCCGACCAGTTACTGTGGGCCCTCTTTCATGCTTTTTCTTTTAGTTCGGAAGTAAATGCACACTGTTTTACCACAGTTAAGCAAGAGCCGAGTACATCTCAAGTTGAAGTTTTGGAGAAATGACTTAATGCACAGGCCCTGGGTGCAGGCAAGGTCAGACTGAGCAGTGTGGCAGTGGAGCCATGTACCAAAATGAACTCCTGCAGCCAGACTCTGATTTAGTTCTGCCAGGCTGAAGGCTTGTAGGCAGGAAATTCATTCCAGCCAATGTGCAGACTGAGAAATAAGGCAGTTCTTAGACAATACGTCTGTGTAAGGTTCACCTGGAAAGCTATTCAGGAAGCATCTTTTCCTGTTGCTTGCAGATGGTTATGGGTTTGCAATGACGTCTGCAGATGCACCAGCATGGGTCCTGATTATTAAGAAATCTGCCGGAGTCTGTAAGGAATGTACTTGTGAGAGAATGAGAAGAATTTGCATGTCTTATATAGCCACTGCTACCACCAATTGGTTTCCATCATGAATTTCCAAAGGCTGTTACTTACCAGAATAAATACCTTAGGAGGACTGCAGTTCTAGCGTGGATCTTTTTCATCTTCAGCCTTCAAAGTAAAACCTGGCTCATGAGAGGAGTTGGGGGGAAAAACATTCTTTTGCTTCCACTGATTATTTAATGTTTAATAAAGCACTAAAAACTGTATAATAGTTTTACATCTTCCTTTAAAATGTAAAGGAATTCTGGTTGAAAGCAGGGCTGAGAGATGCAAGGATAAATACAGTTTCAGTATAAACTGGTCATCTAAATTCAGAGAGATGTGATGAGTCCTTTTTAGGAGATTTGAAAAAATAATGCTTTCTGCCTCGATAAATTTCATGAGGAAATGAGGAAGCTGGTTAATGACATATTTATCTTCCCCCGTTATTTCTAACAAGGTAAAAGATTGCTTTGAAAAAAAATACAGATAGCAATTAATAATTCAAAAATCACATCACTCCAGTTTTTACCTTCTCAGCCACCTGTTCCTATGCTTGTTTTTTAAAAAATCATTTAAGTTTGAAATTGAATTGTTTAGACATTAGTGATCCCACAGTTGTTATTAGTTATCTATCATTCACTCTATTTTATTTTTAATGCATGCTGTGTTACACTGTGCTGATACTATATTGTTTCAATTGTGGTTGTTTTCTTGTTTGTTTGTTTGCTTGTTTTCTACCTCTGTACAGGGAATATAGATTATTAAATTGCTTCATTGGATCCTAGAAAGGTCTGTCTTTTATGATTGCTGAAAATCGGTATACAGAGTAGAAAATGGCACTGCATATTTCAAAACAGTAATTTTAGTCACTGAGGCTATGGTAATGAAAGTTGGAGGTTTGAATGCTCTGATAAAGATAGTATCACTTCTGCAGGATACACAAATCATCACGTATTCCCATGTAGTGGCAGAAATACAGCAGATACTCTTCTCTTTCACTCTCTCCCTATCCTTCCTCTCCCTCTTTCTCTTTTGTTTAGAAAAGTAGGGATATTCCCAAACTTAAAAGCAATGTTGCTTTAGATGTCTAAAATCTTGACACCATCAAAACAAAGGCTTTAAACTCTATTAAAGCCACTGAAATATAAGCACATGCATAACTTAGGGACATAAATATTTCCTCAGAGTTTTTGAATAAATTATGACAGAAGACAACAGAAGATGCTTAAATTTACACTTGATGATGTACATTTTCTTCTTGCTGTCTTACACTTCCTATGCTATTATTAGTTCTTCATGTGACCTACTCTAAATTTCTTGATATCTAAGCCTCTATGAAGACCTAGACAACATTCAGGGAGGTATTTTGGCACAGGTTTTAGTTTATTCTTTCAACAATCATTTAAGTTTAGGGTAATTTTTATCAAGTGCTTCCATCTCATTGAACTCAGTGCAACTTTAAGCCAACAAATTAAGTAATTTTGGTTCATACTTTCTTTAACTGGAGGTCTAGGTTATGAGTACATGTCTTCTGGGAGTTCTTTTCTTCACTTACCACTTCTGGTGCCAGGCAGCCTACCATCCCCTCTGCTGCTATTTACTACCACCCTTCAGGTGAATGTGTGTGGGCATTTCCTAGATCTAGTTTAAGTCCAAGGAACATGATTTTATTAGACAGCTTGAATTAATTCACATGCTTTGGTTGAAATTAAGGCAGTAAAACTTTTTAAAATGGTTAAATGTATTTGTAATGAGAAATTGGTTTATATTGCCCAAATTAGAAGCTGATAGTTTTCTTCTGTTTTTTTTTGTTTGTTTGTTTGTTTGTTTGTTTGTTTTTGTTTTTGTTTGTTTTTTAACTGTGTTTCTGCAGCAGTATAGGTGTTCATTGCTTGAACATGTCGTGCATGTTCATCTTCAAGCAAGAAGCTCGGAAGCTGACTACCTCTGACAGGGAGGTGATTGTAAGCAGCATTGCACCTTGGGGAGAGTGTCATAACTTCAGAGTGCTCTGCCTTGCAAAGAGTAATAAAATGCTTTAATATTGACTGATAGAGATGGACAGTATTTTTGGAACTGAAAGTGGATCTATGTTTTGCATTTCCAAGTGTTCAGAGGACTGCTGGATCACAGATTTGTGTCTGGTTATTTCCAGAGAGCTGTGATGGCCACAGGTCTGAGATGTGGCCTTTGAAAGCTTTCCTACAAACAGAAGATGTGTTTGGATCTAGGGATATTAATGTAATCATGATCTGAGCACCATGTGACCTTTCTTTCTGTGAGAAGGTTTGTTCAATTTGTTTGAGTAGGTCAAGATTTAAATACAGCTTTTCATGTTAGTTCATACATTTGACCTTATACTTTTTTTTTCTTTCCAAGGAAATGTTCTTCAAACTACATCTTTTGAGCAGAGTAGCATTTGTATCAAATTCACCTGGAGCTTCCATTGCCCTAGAAGCTGACTGAAATGTGGGTCAAGTCTGACATCAAGTGGTCAGATGCACGCTGTTCCCAATGGGACAATTACAGTGCCTCTGCTCCTGTCTTATGAAGAACCTCCACCTCCACTTTTTCTCTCCATGTTTTTTTCTTTTTAACATGGTTTCTTAGCACTCTTCCTGCTTTGGTCTCCAAGGTCATGGAGTGTCATTGTTGATAAATACGTGAAGGATCATATTAGTCTTTCATTAAGCTACTGCAGCTGCTGAATCAGTCAGCAGGATGTTGGGATTGTGTAAATAAAGTCTTCATGACATAAAAGTGTAGATAAGACCTTTACATGCACTGCTTTGTTTTCCCAATAAACCCTAACAAGATCTATGTCTTTTTAAAAACACTCCCAGCTCTTGAGATGCTGAGCCTACCATCTGTGCAGATTTGGAGGCTTAAAACAACTGCAAGAGCACTGCAAATACTCACACAGTGCTTCCTGTTGTTGAAACACCTTGCAAACACTAATTCAATAATTCTTGTCATTCCATTCTGGAGAAAGCTAATGAAATTATTCATTCCGTGATATAGGAGAGGAAATAGAGAGAGAGACCAGAGGGAATTTAAGTGTCTGGCCTGAGACCTCAGGTCTTTCTATGTACTGGCATGCTAGGATGCTACATTCATGTTTCAATGGAATTTGTGTCCGTGTTGACTCAGGAGTACGTCAGGAACACAAGGTTTGTGTTTAGCCCCTTGTGCTCCCTTCCTCCATTGTGGGGTTTTATCCTTTAGTGGCCAGAGGGACATTTTTTCATCTGTCTTCTCACTGATCAGCAGACTTGCTTTGACCTGTTCAAACAACAACAAATGATGGGCCATAAGTTGTACCATATATATTTTTTTTTTATCTGCACAACCAACTTCCTTTTCACTGGAACAGTAGTGTATTTCCATCTCCACTGCATAAAACAAACAGTACAAAGATCAGCATTTATGCTTACTTTATAACTATGGAGTCAGCAATGCAAATACAAATTTTTCAGTTTCTCCCATAAATGCCACAGCTTGATAAGATTAGCCATCATGTTTACATCTCTGGGCCTCTGAACCAGCTGTTAAGAGGTGGCACCATTATTTAAATTTATCTCAGAGGTGAACTTGTTCACTTCAGTATCTTTCCTTCTGGGGTAAATTTGGCTTTTTTGTCCAGAGCAGTAGTTTCACAAGTAAACCAGTATTGCTGCTAAAACAAATATAGCCCTTCCCCTGGTTCAGCATGGCTGGTTTTTGCAGCTCCACAGTGAACTGGATTGGAAATGTTTATAAAAACAACAAAAAAAAATAAACAACAAAAAAGCCACCAAGATCTCTGCATATATTATTCATAATCTCAGCCACTTTCTAGAGATCCACAGTAATTTATTTCAGTGTCTAATGGTCACCTTATCGTTAAGCAGAACTTCCTGATTAAACTATACTTCTTGTGATAAACAGCAGTTTTTCTGTGAGGTAAATGGTCATGGTTCACTTTCCCAGTATGTTATCAGTCTGGGCAGTCCAGATCATTTAGGAGAATCCAGTGTATTTGATTCAAAAGTCCTGTAGCCTACTTACCTCGGAATACATGATTCAGCTCTATGTTTAAAAACAACGTGTTTGTCTGGAATGTTCAGTGCTGTAGCTTTATTATTAATATTGCTATTATTAGTATTATACAAGTTCTATTTTAATATATCTGGGTACATTTCAGTTGCCATCAAACTAATCTTGAATTCTTTATCTTTACCCTTCTATAATTTCAGTGCCTAGAAAAAAAATGTGGTGATTTCAAATAATAGTTAAAGGTGTACTTGTGCATACCATCTACATGGATGGTTCCTACTAAAAATTAATTACTGAAATAATTGTTATAATTTAAATTTGTTTCTGTTTAAATTGTAAGTGTATAATTTGTACTAAATCATGCTATCAATGAAGTACCAAATCTATATAGATCATTGGGATCCATAGTGCAAGATCTATGCAGCACCAAGAAGATGACAGCCTTTGCCCCAGGTAGCTGGTATTTTGAAAGAGATGGGAACTAAAAAGTCTTCAAGCAAATGACCACAGAAAAGAAACTTCAAAATTTTTCTTCAAACACATTTTCAGATCACTTTACAACTTATAAGCCATACAGGGCATGAAATGTCATGTCTTCCAATTCCATCCTGGGTAAAAATAAGCTCAGAGTAAACCCTCTTTCTTACTTCTCTATTATGGCCATCTGATTCTCATAAAATATTTCTACCGAGCCATGCAATAGGCATTTTAACCTGATACAGAAATTTTCTATCAAGTAAAACCCAGCCACTACAGAAAATGTACTGAATAGGCCTGTGGAGTATTTTAAAAGGGCATTTTTACAAGGCACCTATTGATGTTAGACTGGTGGGTGTGCTGAGGTTCACCATACAAAATAAGCTCAGTGGCCAAATGGCAGAGCTATATGGCCCAAGCTGCATCTTATGAGCTTTGAAAGGAATTTTGGCCAGAGTTCACAACTGTGGAGTTTATTGCAGCTTATAAAAAATGTACAGTAATTTTAGACAAATATGGGCATTTTTATGCTGAACAGACTATTCAGCATGTGTGTGCATTTTTAGCAAAACAAATAATTCTTTTGTTTAAAAACAAAAACAAGACACTACATATGTTGCAAAACTATACTTACCATTCTTTATTTTAAAGTCATACACAAATGGTTTGTTCTGCTCTGATTAGCTTATTAGTTAATGTTGGATCTGAAAGGCAGTTTTGGGGCATTGTCTGTCAACTTAGTGGAAATTAGGACAGTGAGTGCCTTCAATAGTCTTTGTTCATTAAACCATATCTCTGCAGATGTTCAGTGTTTAAATGTTTCTTTAGCTCTTTTGAAGCGTTCTCATTTTTTCAGCTAATGAGGAATGTGTGACTGTATACTGTTCACAGTGTCATTTATTAAAGATGCAAAGGAGGCAGTCTTGTTACTCAAAAGACTGACACCTTTCCTCTGAATATATTATACCCATAAGTGCTAATTCACATTTACAAGCCCTCCAAGAGAAAGATGAGTGAGCTGAAACAATCTATAGAAATTTCTGCTCTCAGGAGAGCCCTGTGAGCATGTTCTTGCAAACCAAGAAATCATTAGTCCCATGGGGAATTCAGCCGTAGCCAGCTGTACTTTTTGTGTGAAGAAGGGTTCACATGCGGGCTCCCTCTGCCAGCTTTTAACTTAAATTACTGTAGGTGTTTACCAAAGTTAGCATACCATGTATCTGCAGACAAGTAATGAAAGGGCAGGCTATGTTTTTTGGTTTAAACCTCTGGTATCTTTG
The DNA here is from genome assembly GCF_964035555.1 of Netta rufina. NCBI lineage: Eukaryota > Metazoa > Chordata > Aves > Anseriformes > Anatidae > Netta > Netta rufina. The sequence goes on along the minus strand of NC_140129.1, from coordinate 34,340,464 downwards.
AGGCAGAACTCCTAACTGAATGGCAAACTAGATGCTGTTGTAAATGGAAATCTGTCTCTTAGTACTGAAGTCAACAGTTTCTTACTGTCACTGTGCTCTCATCACTAGCAGAAATGCTGTATTTATTTAGAAATGAAAGCAAAGACAGTTGTACTTACTTGAAGTGCAGTTTGGAGTAATGGGCCTGGCTGGGGATGACAGAGTACTCCAATAGATTAGCCAGGGAAACGTGCCTTATCTGCTTCTCTTTGGAGTGCTTTCTGCTGAATTGATCAACAAGGTGCTAGTGTTACTCATTAAGACTAATTTCTTCTTCAAATCATGCACATCGTTAGTCAACAGGATAAATGGAAAGGTGGTGAGGTAGTTGTTTGTGCTTCTAAGTAGGTATTCATTATGTATGTAGCTGTACTTTTTTAGGATTCTTGATCTCCTAACTCCAGTTTGTGTTTTTTACTTTAGCCACTTCCAGTCTGGTTAGAAATTTGTTTTTTCATAGATAGTGCTATTCTTGCTGTTTAATTTAAAATGAAAATGTATATGAAATTTAAAAGTCTGTTTTCATCAGTTTTACCCACTTTTTACACACTTTCATCTTGCAAGTACAGACAATAACCAACAAGAAAGAGAAAATATATCTAATACCCTTGAAATATGTAAAATTAACCCATGTGTCATACTTTATCTTGCTGCATATTATGTAATCATGTCTTCTCTATACTTACATATAACAGAATGTATCACAGTGAAAATTTAAGATAACACTATAATGTGTAAAAATATTAGTTGGTAGTAATATAACTGGTCATTGGTATAATATGTGCTTATGGAAACATAAAACAGACATAGGTTGATAGTACAAAGAAAGGGGCAGTTGCTGTAGTTCAGTATATTAAAAAAGATAGCATATCAGATACGGCAATTACACTACCTATCAATCTTCAATAGTTTGTGAAGAATACTGCTAAAATGCAGTGAAGCTTTATAAGGTTTGTGATCACAGAGTGTAAAATATAACAGATGCTACAATATTTAGATGCCTGCTGGCATTTACTTTTACCCTACACAGCTCATTTCAGTTATATGAAAATTTTATGTGCTCTGTAACCTCACTGAAATAGAAACATATTTGTAAAGAACCCACAATGGAACAGAGCATTTTCAAGATATACAGTATCTGATCTGTTTAATAAGGTACGAAAGAGAAAAAAGAAACAGTTGGATTAAATTACTATTAGATTATTATTAAATTACTATTAATACAGAAACGTTGATACATACAATGCCTTCTAATCTGGACTCTCTGCCAGATATGTATTACTCAAAACTGGCTAGAGAGTCCATGCAGCCATTGCTCGGTGCATAGTGAAATCTTGTGGGAGTAATCACTGAAATTCAAAACTAATGAAATAAGACAGGAAAAGGAAGTTCTTTTAGTTTACTATTTATTTCAGCTGGGAAACATGACAGATAGCTTTCTCTGTGAAATACGAATCTTTCACAATAGCTGCCAGGGATGCTGCAATCTCTTGAAAGTCTGAAGATTACTGGAGGACTGTGAAATTGGGACCTAGATATACTTGCTAATTGATATTGCCTTTTGGAAGGGTGCCCAGAAGTACCTCTCGGTATCAAGCTATGTAAGTCACCATGCTTCTAGTCTTGTAGGCCAATGTGTTTTCATTGCATGACATCTCTTACATTATTTACCTTTTCCTTTTTTCCCTCGGGGCTACTGTATCACAAAAAATTAATAGTGGACTATGCCTGATGTAATTCCAATAATCACTGGACTGTTATACTAATAAAATAAAATAAAATAAATAAGGAATTAGGGTCAAAGACATTCTCTCTAACTTAAGATGCATTTCCAAGGTTTGACCTTGTAGATACCTGACATATTATTTGATCAGGAAGAATTCACTCAACCCAGACATTCAAAGGGACACCAAAACTTGCAAAAGCATTTGAACTGGCAGTTTGTCCATATGGCATTTGGCTTGGTTTCTTTTCAGTTTTAGGTTTCATGAACTGTTTTTTTATGTCATAACCTGGCAAATCTGCAAGTGTTGAGCCTGCAGGAAACCAAAAGGCTCTGTCTGTTTTTCAGGGAGGGATTGTTACACAGCCCTGTTCAAAAAGCCACAATAACTCTTAGGTAATTGTAAGGGGTTTCTGTTGTTGTCATTGTTGTTTTTGACTGTTAATATTTAATATTGCCAAGAACAGCCTTGCTCTTACTGAGGTTAGTGTCTACAATTTTTCTTATTCCAAAACT